>NC_079193.1:143604308-144804308 GCF_029499605.1 Hyla sarda
TGTTGTAATGTGCTGAAACGGCCAGATGTGCTGCTGGAGTGATTGAGATTTTCGAAAATAAAGTTTACAGAATGTAGTCAACAGCCGCTCAGTTTTCAAGCTAGAATTTAGAAAGTTTCAGTCTATGGATCTTTTTTTTGTGTTTGACAAAATACATAATACAATAAAAAGCCCCCTCATTCACACACTGGTGCTTGAAGTTTTGTGTAAACAAGTAAAGAAAGAATTGACTGATTCCATTTATTTCTCTTTTATGTAGAATTATACATTCACATTAAACCTGGGTCAGTTTGTTACTGGATATTAAAAATGTATGAACCATAGTTAGGCTTTGGGTTTAGAATCATTGATACCCATTTTGGATTTGTCATGGACAAACTTGACCAAAATCATTCCCATTACAATTGTTTTGCTAACTTGAAGTAATTGGGGCAGATTTACTAACGAAATTGTAAAAGCATGAGCTAGCTGTTCTCTATGCCTCCTCAGGACTGTGGCCTGTCACTGTAGCCTTGCAAAGGTTGCTGCATCCTCCAGATGCTGTATTTGGGCAAACAAGGCCTCCATACCCCCAAAACAATGACAGAAGTAGATAACCTGCACCCACAAAGGCAGATCTTCACTCAGTCATATATGCAGAGAACCTCATGGCCTGCAGCTCATTTTAATGGTCAAACCATGAAGCTTTTTTTTTTAAAGAAAAGTATCAGAATACAGATTAGCTTCCAACAAATGAACATACCGGTCCGGGGACCGAACGAGAACAGTGAACAAGGCGGTACACGGCGCAAATGATGATACAATACATAACATCGAGAATTCTATTCCACTGCAGCTCATTTTATCCGTGTCCAAAGCCTCTATATGTGCCCAGACCAAAGCCATTACTCTGCACCAGGTGTGAGAAAAGTGACTAATGTCTCGATATATGAACCATAGTGCCAAATCTATCACACACTTACATCACTGTGATAATGTTTGCAGATCTTCTGACTGTTGCATCTAAGTTTATGGTGTTTCAGTTTTAGCCAGCATTAGTAAATCTGGCCCTTTGTTTGCAGATCATATCCGATTCTTATTTCTGGCACTTGAAGAATCCTTTGTCTAGTCGTTGAAGTAATTGTTGAGAAATACAGTAGGGTTTAAGTAAAAGTAGTGCAACAGAAAACTGGAGCCGTTCAGATTATAGCTCTTATTTTACTTGGGATTAGTTGCCATAGGCATTTGCTTCGGTGTCAATACTAGGTTCATGCCCATTGGGTGAGATTTATCGAACTAGGAGAACGTTGAAAAGATGCCAATATGAACCAGCATCATATTACAACTCTCTTATTTCACAATTTCTTTGAGAAAAAAAAAGGATCTGATTGGTTTCTCCAAGGGCAGTTTGGAAATTTTTCATTCTGGTTTGAATAAATCTTTCTCAGTGTTCTACAGAAATACCATAAAAACTTTTTGTATGGCCCAAGTAACACCGACCTATATAAAAAAAAATCCCCCTTTTTATTTATACTTTACAATAAAAATTATCTGAATATTAAAATTTTATAGGTCTTTGGGCCAAAAGTAGGGACTCGCCATCCAAAGGAAGGATATATACTATAGTACTACCTCAACAGGTGGCGTGGATAACATTATGTTGCAGGTAAAAAGGATTACGAAAACTAAATAAAATCTATGTATCCGTTCTAAAGGACACGGCATAATTTGAGACATAGTCACCTTGAGTTTAGGTACACAAACAATTTCCACTTTATACAATGTCAATCAATTACATTTATCTAGATTTTATGGTTGAATAAACACAGTATGTGAAACTTGGCAATACATGTATTAAAATATAAACTTCCTATTCTGATAACAGTAAAGTTATATAAACTGACCTTTATTTTTGTCCTTTTCTATTTGGGCATTACTATTTGTCCTTTTCTATTTGGGCATTACTTGCCAGTGGTTATAATTGGCAGACATACGTATACCCTCTGAACAAAATGCCCAAATCACATGGCTGATCATTTTAAAGCTATATCATGCCAAATGATCTTCAAGTCAACCAATATGCCTATCACATTGTGGGGAGTATAAAACATGGTGGTACCCACTGATTTTAATATAAAGTTTTAATATGGGTTGTAGACTATTCCATTTGTACCATACACCATATGTACCATATTATATACCATAATAGGTTAAGATGTTACTTTCCCAAAAAAATAGTTGGGAAAGATATATTCATTATACAATGGATCTGGTCTGGTTGTATGATCGATGCCAACCACTTTTAGAAAATGCATAAGTAAAATTAAGAATTGAATACTATGATATAAACACCATTACCGGATAGGACTCATCTTTGTGACATCTCTGCATATGTGAACATTGTTTTTTCTTATTTCTATTTAAGTCCAGCCCAAAATTTCTAATTTTGCAGTGTTCATCTCAATAACATTCAGAGCCTGCTATGGAGAAGCTTATTTGGAGCATGATGCCTCCATCATTTTGCATTGCTGTAAGTGTTTTTTGGTGGTGTGCCATTTTTTTATAGCATTTTCATGGCCAAGGAATTAAATCATGGTGTCTTTTTAATCTCAGTGACTCACAGTCTTACTTTCTCTTTACTGCCTTCCCATAAAACAGACACCCAACCAATAACTGTATATGCTGTATAGGTAGTCTGTGATAAGATATACAAGTGGCCGGCACTGCTCACTTTTTGCGTCTTATTCCCCAGGTTAAAACACAGAGTTGCTTATAAAATTAGACTGGTGGTGCTCTTCTTAGAGAAACCAAGTCCACAGTGAATCCATTGTATGTAATAAATAAAAGTGGCACTCACCAAGGCTTTTCAAATTCTTCATTTATTCAATCCATAAATGGATACCAAACTTCAGTGGACATAGACAGCATTGTGTAGTGTGCTTTAATCGTGACAGCTGTTTCACGCTAACCATCGGTTGAAGCACTGCATAGCGCAGAACAGCTGTCACTAAGTAGAACACACTACACACTAGTGTCTATGCCTGCTGGAGGTTTGTATCCATGATGTATAGGTGGCTAATTTGGTCTTGTGGCAATTTTTTTTCTCCTTTTCTCTTCGTATTGTGCTTGCACTATATTACAAAATTAGAACGCATAACAGCAAGTATCATGGAAACATTTTTTTTAGATCTCCTCCCCTCACATTTCCTCCATCACTCTCTTTCATTAGCCCAAAGCCCCCCAGCCATCCTAATTCTTTTCTCCTTTATTTTCCCCTTTAAACCAAACTAATTCATAGCTCCTAACTCAATTATCTAATTCCACTTTAATGGAGGGAGTACAAGGGTAAGCCCGTTCCTTAGAATGGTTATTCTGTCCAAAAAGAACAGTTAAAGAATTAATTCCTAATTATTAACTCTCTGTGTATTTTCCCCAGAATTGCTATATTCACTTCAAATGGCATCTCTACCTTTATTATCCCTTCTATTTTTTGTATATATGACTGATTTTAGGGGCAGCTCAGGTATAACCTGCCTCATCTTCTATAGGACAACAGGCATTAGACTCTATCCCCATCCCAGTTAGGTGTATAGTAAAATCTATGGATGATGTTTAATTGTATTATCCTATGGTTAGAATTAACTGAGAGGCAGGGGACTTTCTTCAGAATCTTTTATTCTTTCATCACCTGTAGGAATCCCAATATCCTGTTTTCATATCAATCTGCTTTTCAAGTATTTTTTTTTATTTCTACTTAACTAATGATTAATATATACATTTATCTAAAGTGTGTTCCTTATGTAGTCTGGTGTCTGTATCTCAAGCCTCTGTGTATTTAGAGACTTATTAAATGACAACATCGTTTTGCCTCTGTATCAGGCATTAGTCAGGCCACATATGGAGTATTGAGTCCACTTTTGTGCACGTGTGTATGAGGACATTTTTGAACTGGAGAGGGTGCAGATGAGGGCAACAAAAGTCATTAATGGTATGGGTGGTTTGCAATACCAAGACAGGTTATCAAGCTTGAGATTGTTTAGTTCAGATAAAAGGCATCTTAGGGGTAATTTAATAACAATGTACAAATATATTAGCGGACAGTACAGATGTTTTTAGGGATCTTTTTATACCTAGGTCTGTAACCATGACAAGGGGGCATCCTTTATGTCTAGAGGAAAGAAGGTTTCACCATCAAGACAGGGATTCTTTACTGTAAGAGCAGTGAGACTATGGAACTCTCTGCCACATGATGTTGGGATGCCTGATTCAATAAACAAGTTCAAGGGGGGTCTGGATGTTTTTTGTTAAATTATAATATTATAGGTTATGTATGCTAGATTCATGTGGATAGAACATTGATTCAGGGATAATTTGGATATTGAAGTCAGGAGGGGATTTTCTTCCCTGGTATATGGCAAATGGGATCAGCCTCAAAAAAGGTTTTGTTTTCCCTCTTTTGGATCAACACAGAGATCACAAATCCCCCTTATTTGAAAATGTATTTTTGATCATCCTTTCACCAGTTTAAAGTAGTTCCCATTCATTCCAGCACTCAGATGGTATGGTATCTGTGAAAGGAACATAATCTGACCAAAGAGACTCTATTTACCATGGTCAAATAAAGCATAAGGAAGACTACCATTTTTTTTTTCTGTTTTTTTCCAGCATCGGTAATATTTTATGTCTTAGTGACTCTCGCAACCATGGTGACAATATATAAGAAAATATTTTTTTACAGTCACTTTCTTTTTACCGCCTTCCCATAAAGTAGACATCCAGCCAATAGTGTTTTTTTTATGTAGTCTTGGCCATTTTGGTAATTAAAGTTTTTAACACCTTGTATGCAAGCCCTAAATAATACTTTTTAATAGCAGTGTTCCAAAACTGTCTGTTAGTTGCATGTAGTCCTCACTAGTCCTCCCTAGGATAGTCTATCAATATTATACAAATAGGGGTCTACATTTTGACACCCCTACTGTACGTGGTGTTACAGCTCAGTCCCATTCCCTTAAATAACTGCAAAGAATTGCAATACCTAGTTGAATCTAAAAAAAAAAAAAAAGCGCTGTGTCTGGTAAACATTTGGTACATGAGGCCTTTGAACAGTTCATCAAACAGCTGGTGCGGAAAACTGGACCCCTACTGACCTAATATTAATAGCCCATTCTAAGTATAGGTCATCAATTCTAAAGTCCAGCAATACTCCTTTAGGATAGGGTCACACGTGCTGTATTTTTGCTGTTGTGTATTTTCCTTCCCATTGGAGTCAATAGGTACAGGTCATTACTGACAGGTCATTAAAGGGGTACTCTATCCCTATGACATCTTATCCCCTATCCAAAGGATAGGGGATAAGATGCCTGATCCCGGGGGTCCTGCTGCTGGGGACCCCCGCAATCTTTCATGCAGCACCCCGCTATCATCAGCCTCCAGAGCGAACATAGCTCCAGGTCTGATGAATCACGATCATGGGGCCGGAGTATCGAGACATCATGGCTCCGCCCCTGTGTGACATCACGCTCTGCCCCCTCAATGCAAGCCTATGGGAGGGGGCGTGGCAGCTGTCAGGCATCTTATCCCCTATCCTTTGGATAGGGGATGAGATGTCTTAGGGCTGGAGTACCCTAAAAGTACTTAGTACTTTAAAGTTCAAAAAAGAAGTAAAAGACTGACAGACAAGTTGTCCTGCAGGTAATGGAAGTTTTCATACCAAACGTTCTTCGACAGTTTAGAAGGTGACCATGCCAATCTTCATAAAATATATATAGAATAGGGATTTCTGTGTCTAGGCAGCTATCGAAACTATTCATCAGAAAGTCAAAAGGAAAGCTAAGGCGTATTTACAATGAAAGAGTGTAATGTGTTTGTCTTTATTTAAATTATTCGAACTGTTCAGTTGTTCAGTTATATATATATATATAAATACATGCTACAAATCAGGCCAGACCTGGTTTGTAAATATATATGGCCAGGAAGAAGACACTACAACTATACGGAACATATAGTGTATTATCTAAATGTGGCTTTGTCGTTCCAGAAAAAGGAAGAATGTAACAAGGCATCTCTTCTTTTCCCTCACAAGCGTATTATTAGAGCATGCGGTTACTTTCAGATGAAAGCTTGCCCTCCTTTCCCTTAAGGTTGAAACTTGGTGCTTAAGTGAGTACTTTCACTTTATTGCCTTCCAATTATGTCTTACTTCACTGGGCTCTAAAATAGAACAACTTGTAATATATTTCAGCAGAGATTGGGTTACAAGTGGAAGATGACATAACAATACTTGGCAGGCTGACACTGATTTCTATGAGTTGGGTGCTTATTGTAAAAGTCACCTACAATATAGTCAAAAGAAAAACCATACCGCTGTATGAAGTGTTACGTGAAAACCTATAGGTTAATGCATTTACTTTTAAAAATGTGATATTATTTATTGTTTTAAATAAAACCAGTTTCACCATAC
This sequence comes from Hyla sarda, assembly GCF_029499605.1. Classification (NCBI taxonomy): domain Eukaryota; kingdom Metazoa; phylum Chordata; class Amphibia; order Anura; family Hylidae; genus Hyla; species Hyla sarda. The sequence goes on from NC_079193.1 coordinate 143,610,748, forward strand.
TTATTATGCAAACGTCTTATCTTTCAGTACCCCCTGTTAAAGTGGTACTCCACCCCTAGACATCTTATCCCCTATCCAAAGGATAGGGGATAAGATGTCTGATCGTGGGGGTGACGTCACACCCCCTCCCCTCAATGCAAGTCTATGGGAGGGGGCGTGACAGCCGTCACGCCCCCTCCCATAGACTTTCATTGAGGGGACGCTTCCGGAGCAGAAACAGGTGGGTGCCACATGCTATATTGCGGGGGTCCTCACCCCCGCGATCAGACATCTTATCCCCTATCCTTTAGATAGGAGATAAGTTGTCTAGGGGTGGAGTACCCCTTTAAAAGTCACAAGGAGCTATTAGAAAATGTATACATAAACTATTACTATTTCATATTAATAGTGGTAGTAGTAATATTGAGGGGTATGTATAAAACCCTTTACTCCATTATTTTGGCTGTAGTTTGTCTCTATTTTTTAGTGCAGTTGCTTTTTGCGACAATATTTTGCACCAAACCATATAGAACATTTTTTACGAAGTGACATTGGAAGTTGTGATTTCAGTTGAAATCATGCAGTGGTCAGGAATTTCAGTTTGTCGCATATTTTTGCGCAACTACGCTTATATAGGCGGAAGTCTACACCAGTCCTTAGATGGCTTAGAAACTGACTGTGGACAGCATTATTAAAAAAGTCGCACATTTGTCACACAGTTTAACCTGTTAAGGACCAAGAACGTACCGGTACTTCCTGAGTCCTTTCCCTTTCTATAATGCGGGGCCACAGCTGATCGCGGTGCCGCGCGCTATTAACCCTTTTCGACGCGGCTTTCAAAGTTGAACGCCGCGTCTAAAGTGAAAGTAAATCACTGCCGGCTAGCTCAGGGGGCTGTTCCGGATGTCCGCTGTGAAATCGCAGCGTCCCAAACAGCTGTAGGACACGAGGAGGGTCCCTACCTGCCTCCTGGTGTCCGATCGCTGAATGACTGCTCAGTGCCTGAGATCCAGGCATGAGCAGTCAGGCGGCAGAATCATTGATCACTGGTTTCCTATGAGAAACCAGTGATCAATGTAAAAGATCAGTGTGTTCAGTGTTATAGCCCCCCTATGGGAGCTATAACACTGCAAAAAAAAAGTGAAAAAAAAAAAAAGAGAATAAAGATCATTTAACACCTCCCTAATAAAAGTTCCCATACAAAATAAATAAAACTGTGTAAATAAAACTAAAAATAAACATATGTGGTATTGCCGTGTGCGGAAATGTCCGAATTATAAAAAATATATCACTAATTAAACCGTGCAGTCAATGGCGTGCGCGCAAAAAAATTCCAAAGTCCAAAATAGTGTATTTTTGGTAACTTTTTATATAATGAAAAAATGAATAAAAAGCTATCAACAAGTCCGATCAATACAAAAATGGTACCGCTACAAACTTCAGATCACGGCGCAAAAAATGAGCCTCATACCGCCCCATACGCGGTAAAATAAAAAAGTTATAGGGGTCAGAAGATGACAATTTTAAAGAGTACCTGTCATCATCTAAACTTTCCCTGATCCCCCTTCCCATCTGTCCCTTACTCTAACTATGCCTATCCCTGTGTTTATTGAGGTTTAAAACGCTGTGGAAATACCTTTTTTCATCCCTCTTCATTAGCTCAGGAGCACTGTCTTTCTGAGGGGTGGAAGGAGGCGGGTCCCGGCAGGCATGATGTCACATGAAGCCTGGTCGGGACTCTGATTCTGCCAGTCTTCCTGTATGCTGATCTCCCTCTGCAGCAGTGTTTCCCAACCAGGGCACCTCCAGCTGTTGCAAAACTACAACTCCCAGCATGACCAGACAGCCAACAGCTGTCCGGGCATGCTGGGATTTGTAGTTTTGCAACAGCTGGAGGCACCCTGGTTGGGAAACACTGCTCTGCAGTGTGCATACAGACTAAGTACAAGGGAGGGACGGCAGCATGTCTCTCTCTCTCCTGTGTCTCTCTGCACTAAAAAGTCAATGCTAAGAACCAGGGGCTGAGGGAGCAATTACACAGAGCAGGGAGTGCAGTGAGATAATACAATGTATAAGATAACGTGTGGTGAGGGGCAGGGGGGAGGGGGAGGTGACTGGCTGTTATATGAGAGGCATGTGCAGGCTTGTAGCTCACACTCAGCTGAGAGTACTAAACGTCCGGTGGAAGGACCAGAGCCCTTCAGCATTAGTCCTAAAATCTGTACACTTACTATGAAAAGCATAGGATGCTGCTTGCAGACCAGGCATAGAAGAGAGACCCCTAGTGGCCAAAAGTATAAAAGGAAAAAACTGGTATAAATATTAATATTTTTTAATGAAGATATATTACAATATCTCTTCATTAATGATTATGAACAACATATTAAAAGTTTTTGTTGATGACAGGTACTCTTTAAACGTATACATTTTCCTGCATGTAGTTATGATTTTTTTTTTAGAAGTACAACAAAATCAAACCTATATTAGTAGGGTATCATTTTAATTGTATGGACCTACAGAATAAAAAGAAGGTGTAATTTTTACCAAAAAATGTACTACGTAGAAACGGAAGCCCCCAAAATTTACAAAATGGCGTTGTTTTTCAATTTTGTCTAACAATGATTTTTTTTCCGTTTCCCCATAGATATTTGGGTAAAATGACTTATGTCATTACAAAGTAGAATTGGTGGCGCAAAAAAATAAGCCATCATATGGATTTTTAGGTGAAAAATTGAAAGGGTTATGATTTTTTAAAGGTAAGGAGGAAAAAACTAAAGTGCAAAAACGGAAAAACCCCTGGTCCTTAAGGGGTTAAAAAGTCGCTCAAAAAGTTGCAGTGAAATTTGATCAGCACAAGATTTATCACATGCCATGCGCTGTGTAATAAATTTGGTGCATGTAGACAGTTTCCAACACGAGAATTAATGGATTAAAAAGACGTTCACCTCCTCCACTTTTCATGCATACCCCCCATTGTTCTTATTATTATTCTAACAATAATATAGCAGTATTAACAAGGAATGTCCAGGTAATTCTTTTTACATTTAAATATGCTCCAGCTGGTGTAAAAACACAGTTCGGATGGTGCCAGTTCACTGTGTGAACATAGCTTTTTACTTAGAAAATGAATAAAAGGGGTACTCTGCCCCTAGACATCTTATCCCCTATCCAAAGGATAGGGGATAAGATCTCTAATCGTGGGGGTCCCGCCACTGGGGACCCTCAGGATCTTGGCTGCAGCACCCCGCTGTCATCACTGCACAGAGCAAACTCGCTCTGTGCGTAATGACGGGTGATACAGGGGCCGTCACATCATGATGTCACAGCTCTGCCCCCTTGTGATGTCACGGCCCACCCCCTTAATGCAAGTCTATAGGAGGGGGCATGGCAGCCATCACGCACCCTCCCATAGACTTGCATTAAGCGGGCGGGTCGTCATGTTACGAGGGGGCAGAGCTGTGTCGTCACGATGCTCCGGCCCCTGTGAGTTTGCTCTGTGCAGTGATGACAGCGGTGTGCCGCAGCTGAGATCCCGTGGTGCAGCTGGGAGATCACGGGGGTTCCGTGGTGCGCCACATGCAGCAGGGAGATCACGGGGGTCCCCAGTGGCGGGACTCTTGTGATCAGACATAGGGAAAGGGGATAAGATGTTTAGGGCCGGAGTACCCCTTTTAAAGTGTAGGTCAGTCATGCATTTTAAAGGGGGTAAAGATTATTTAATCGGGTAGTCTGAAACCAGATGCAGTTCCTGACAGAGACATAGGGGGCAGCAGGGAACACTGTTTCAGATGGGGAAAAAATTCCTTCTGTGACAAAAAGAGGTAATTTACAAATTTGTATATCTTCCTCCCCCCCCCCCCCCCCGGCTAAAATACCCCTTATTTATCAAAAGGAAATTAAAGGGGTACTCAGTGAAACTGAAACATAGTGGATAGTATCTGAGTGTGTATGTGTGTGTGTGTGTGGGGGGGGGGGGGGGGTCGTTAATGACTGCTGGAGCCCCCCATGATCTCCTGTATGGGGCCCTGCTACTTACTGTTCTCTAGGCACTCTGGTCCCTCCCCTCCAAGACGAGCGCAAGTGACAGCCTGCTCAGCCTTTTGCCGGCTGAGATGGTAATCCACTGATTAGCCACTGATTAGCTAAGCGCTCATTTTGAGAGATTGCGGGCCGAAGCGAACTGAGGATGTGTAAATAGCGTTGACCGTACAGGAGATGGGGAGGGTCTCAGTGGTTGGGATCCCCTATGATCAGACACTTTTCCTCTATTCTGTGGATAGGGGATATGTTTCAGATCCCTGGAGTACCCCTTTAATGCTATTAAACTGAGTCAGCCTGTCTCTTGGCAGTTTTCATATGGTTACAATGCATGTTAAAATGTAGCTGTAGTAGCCTATTACATAGAAAATTGAAGAATTGACAGTTATAATACTTTGACATAGGTTGATGTTGAACTAATGGCCCATGATGTGTGATGAAATAACATTCAGTCATGCAGGATGTTAATAGGAAGTATGCTGGTAACGTCATAAAATTGCTTATTGAGTATGTTTATTTGAGCATTTCCTAGAGAGCTCCCATGCATTGCGCACATTACGATACTTTCCTGGAATTCAGCAAAGCATAGCAATGTATCCTAAATTAACAGGATCCAATATTCAAAACAGTGATTTCTTCTGGCAATTGCCTCGTGTTTCAGCTGTTGTTAATTCGTTTCCTTCTGTAGTTACAGTGAAGGACGTTATTCATCTAAAAATACATGGGGAAAGTGTTTTCCTCAGTATATGCATTCACAGTGGCAAGAAAAAATGAGAAAAATTAAAAATTAGTACTAGGGATCGACCAATATCATTTTTTTTAGGGCCGATACCGATACTCTGTGGAGGTTAGGGCCGATAGCCGATAACTTATACCAATATTCCGGTATAAGTTATCGGCTATTTAAACCCCCCCACGGCGACACTGCTGCTGCGGCTCTTTAAATCAATGAACTGCAGCGGCTTTTGCGGTGCCAGAGACACACGCTTCTCTCCCCCTGCCTGTCCTGGGGTCCTGAGTCCTATCACTGCCACCGCGAGCGCCCATTCCCCCCCCCCACCGCACCACGCCGCACCCCCCCCACGCACCGCGCTGCACCCCCCCACCGCACCGCGCCGCACCCACCCCACGCACCGCCCCGCACCCTTACCCCCCCACCACACCGCACCCCCCATCACACTGCCTCGCACCCCCCCCACCGCCCCGCACAAAATGAAGTATTTTTCACAGAAAAAGATTGCATGCACACAGAAAATAAATGCTATACTCATGTTTATTCCCTTTGAGTTTATTGGAACTGAACCAAAAAAGGGAGGGAAAAAAGCAAATTGGATATTAACTCCAAAAAATGGTCTGGACAAAATTATTGGCACCGTTTCAAAATTGTGGAAAAATAAGATTGTTCAAGCATGTGATGCTCCTTTAAACTCACCTGGTGGCAAGTAACAGGTGTGGGCAATATAAAAAGCACACCTGAAAGCAGATAAAAAGGAGAGAAGTTCATTTAGTCTTTGCATTTTGTGTCTGTGTGTGCCACACTAAGCATGGACAACCGAAAGAGGAGAAGAGAACTGTCTGAGGACTTGAGAACCAGAATTGTGGAAAAATATCAACAATCTCAAGTCCATCTCCAGATATCTAGATTTGCCTCTGTTCACAGTGTGCAACATTATCAAGAAGTTTGCAACCCGTGGCACTGTAGCTAGTCTCCCTGGTCGTGGACGGAAGAGAAAAATTGATGAAAGGTGTCAATGCAGGATAGTCCAGATGGGGGATAAGCAGCCCCAAACAAGTTCCAAAGATATTCAAGCTATCCAGCAGGCTCTGTTCTGAAGTGGCCAGCAATGAGTCCAGATCTAAATCCCATTGAACACCTGTGGAGAGATCTTAAAATTGCTGTTGGGAAAAGGCGCCCTTTCAATAAGAGAGACCTGAAACAGTTTGAAAAGGAAGAGTGGTCCAACATTCCGGCTGAGAGGTGTAAGAAGCTTATTGATGGTTATAGGAAGCGACTGATTTCAGTAATTTTTTCCAAAAGTTGTGCAACCAAATATTATGTTAAGGGTGCCAATAATTTTGTCTAGTCAAGTTTTGGAGTTTGGTGTGACATTATGTCCAATTAGCTTTTTTCCTCTCTTTTTTGGTTTAGTTCCAATATATACAAAGGGAATAAACAGGTGTATAGCAAAACATGTGTTACTGCAATCATTTTCTGTGAGAACTACCTTTTCTTGAAAAATTTCAGAAAAGGCCATGACTATATATGTATTCCATATCAAAATAAAAATTTTGGGTGGAGTTCTTCATACTCCGCCCCTAGACATCTTATCTCCTATCCAAAGGATAGGGGATAAGATGCCTGATCATGGGGGTCCCGTCGATCATAGCCCGCTTGTGACATCACAGCTACGCACCCTCAATGCACGCCCCCTCCCATAGACTTGCATTGAGGGGGCATGGCAGTGACATCACAGGCGGGGCGTAGCCGCGACATAACAAGCCTCCACCCCGCATCACCAGTCATCCGGCACGGATCAAAGTTTGCTCTGTGCACCGGATGTCTGGGGTGCCGCAGCTGAGGTGACCTGAGGTGAGGTGATCAGACATCTTATTCCCTATCCTTTGGATATGGGATGAGATGTCTAGGGGCGGAGTACCCCTTTAACAGTTAGCTATTATGACAGGTTTATCACGATCAGTAGGATGCTTTTGGTTTCTTACATTCTTTGATAATGTTAGCTTAGTACCAATTTTTATTATGTGCCTCAAATACAAAATGCCAGCACCATAAAAGGTAGACAATGAGATTTTAACCTCTTAGCTGCAATCCTCACAGCATATCACTCTGTCTCTAGACCGTATACTGAATGAAACCTCTTTAGTCGCCGCTATATTTGCTAAGTTAACTCTCCTTTTTCCCATCTTCAGTTTCAACCTTAGCATCTAAACAAAATCAGAAAATCAAAGCGAATCCCACAGTGATGGATCTGTTTGCAAAATGAGTGGAGAGCAATGAGTAACGGCATCCTTTAGTTCAAAGCCATAGGCGGGGAGTAAACCTTTTGTCCATAATTACAATGCGGAGTGTAAGCAAACCCTCTGCATATAGACAAGTAATGATAGCTTTGCATAAAAGATCATTTTTCACCTGAAGCAAGTAAGGGAATCTATCCTCCTCATGCCTGGATGACTGTTATTTTTAGTTGTTTGTGTTTTTGGACTTGCTGAGTGCTTAACTGCTAAACACATAAAAAACACTTATGCGGTTAAGTTCCTATTGTATCTGTTGCTTTCAAAAGCCTTGTGATTTTGTGAACGGTAGGTGTATTGGTAATAAAAACAGCAAAGAGAAAATATAAACTGTACTATTCTAAAGTTTTATAGCAAACATAAAAATTACGTATAATACTGTAAGCAGAACTATTTTTATATCCCAAAGAGAATTAGCAAAAATTTTTTAATTCGCGATTATTAAACAAAACTTGTTTTCATTTCAATCACTCATTCATTGTCATGGGTATAGGCAAGTTTAATGGATTTAACCTCATCTTCTCAGTTTTGCCACAGTGCATGTTTAATTTTAGACTGGGTTCACAGAATGCCCCCTTCAATACGACTGACCTGAACATGACTCATAAAAGGCCGTGTTCACACAGTGTAAAATCAAAATAGATATTTTTTTTATTAAATAATGTGCGCTATAAAAGTTTATAAAAAATTTCTGTCCATGCACACTTAGTTTTTTTCTTAAAAATAGCAGTAATTCCACTGTTCTTTTTTAAAAGAATGTATATGACGTGATTGGGACCAATTTAGCAAAATTTTAATGAATTGTGTGCAGAAGCATCAGTAACAATGGTGACTGGAAACATGTGACCGTAACATTTGCAGACATACCGTAAAAAGGGTAAACACCATAAAAATGCCCCCACTCCCCCCATGGCCAGGGGCGGACTGACCGGCCGGTCCATTAAGACATGGTCCGAGGGCCCGGAAGGGAAAGGGGCCAGCAGTCCGCCGCCTGTCACATGTTATAACAAGATTTTTTTTTTAACACCCCTGCCCCGCCCCAGCCCGGAGCTGGCTGTCACTATCATTCCTCTTCCAGACAGCCACTGTGGCAGCGACCCTTTAACCCCTTAATAACGCCGGACGTAAATGTACGTCCTGGGGAGCTGGTACTTAACGAACCAGGACGTACATTTACGTCCTATACATAACCGCGAGCATTGGAGCGATGCTCAGGTCATGCGCTGCAGGTCCCGGCAGCACGGGTCCCGCCGGTAATGGCGGACATCTGCGATCGCACGGATGTCCGCCATTAACCCTTCAGATGCCGTGATCAATACAGATCACGGCATCTGCAGCATTGCGGTCACTAAAATGGATGATCGAATTGCCCGCAGCGCTGCCGCAGCGATCCTGTCATCCAGAATGGCAGACAGAGGTCCCCTCACTTGCCTCCCCTGCCTTCCACGGGTCTTCTGCTCTGGTCTGAGATCCAGCAGACCAGAGCAGAAGATGACCGATAATACTGATCAGTGCTATGTCCTATGCATAGCACTGAACAGTATTAGCAATTGAATAGGGACTATTAAAGTATCAAAATTAAAGTAAAAAAAGAAAAAAAAAAGTACAAAAAAAGTGAAAAACCGCCTTCCCAAATAAAAATGTAAATTGTCCCATTTTCCCTATGTCACCCCCAAAAAGTGTAAAAATTTTTTATATACATATTTGTTATCGCCACGTGCGTAAATATCCGAACTATTAAAATAAAATGTTAATGATACCGTACTGTGAACATTTTATTCCCCCCAAAAATTATAAAAAATGTATTAAAAGTTGTTTATATAAGCAAATATGGTATTAATAAAAAGTAAAGATCACGGCGCAAAAAATGAGCCCTCATACCTCCGATTATACAGAAAAATGAAAAAGTTATAGGTCTTCACAATAGGGGGATTTTAAACGTACTAATTTGGTTAAACAGTTTGCAATTTTTTTAAAGTGCAACAGTAATAGAAAAGTATGTAATCATGGGTATCACTTTAATCGTATTGACCAAAAAAATAAAGAACACATGTCATTTTACCGTAAATTGTACGGCGTTAAAATGAATCTTCCAAAATTCGCAAAATTGCAGTTTTCTTTTTAATTTCCCCACACAAATAGTATTTTGTTGGTTGCACCATACATTTTATGGTAAAGTGGGTGATGGCATTACAATGGACAACTGGTCGCGCAAAAAACAAGCCCTCATGCTAGTCTGTGGATGAAAATATAAAATAGTTATGATTTTTTGAAGGAGAGGAGGAAAAAACAGGGGTACTCCGGTGGAAAACTTTTTTTTTTTTTTTTTTTTTAATCAACTGGTGCCATAAAGTTAAACAGATTTGTAAATTACTTCTATTGAAAAAATCTTAATCCTTCCATTACTTTTTAGCTGCTGAATACTACAGAGGAAATTCTTTTCTTTTTGGAACACAGAGCTCTCTGCTGACATCATGACCACAGTGCTCTCTGCTGACATCTCTGTCCATCTCTGTTTTCCACCGGAGTACCCCTTTAACTTTCTGGCACCAGTTTTTTTTTTCTTCTATCAGGGAATGATTTATCTGAGCATTCAGGGACCTGAAGCCGGCAATAAAAAATGTTTTTTGTTTTTATTCTTTTTTTTCAATAATAGTTTTTTTTTTTTTTTACATTTTAAACTATGTTAAATAATAACCATTCTTAAAGCTTTATTCCAGTTTTTATTAATTCAGTGTTACTTTTCATAAACAATAGAGGACCATTCTATTTTCTAGTATTTTAAGAGTTTTAGTCTCTACAGAGCTGAATAGTATAACTAATGGATATATCCTGTGTAGTGAATCTCTTGGTTTTTTGGGACTAATCATGGTTAGAGTAAAAAGGACCCCTTGCACACATTATGTGGCCCTGCACACATCCTATGACCTATTACTGCTGAAAGATGCTGAATACTGGGAGCTGTTTAACTTTCAGTTGTTATAGTTCAAGTTGTGAATAGCAGGATGTGGAACTGCATGTACACTGCTCAAAAAAATAAATAAGGGGAACACTTAAACAACACAATATAACTCCAAGTCAATCACACTTCTGTGAAATCACACTGTCAACTTAGGAAGCAACACTGATTGACAATCAATTTCACATGCTGCTGTGCAAATGGAACAGACAACAGGTGGAAATTATAGGCAATTAGCAAGACACCCCCAATAAAGGAGTGGTTCTACAAGTGGTGACCACAGACCACTTCAAAGTTCCTATGCTTTCTGGCTGATGTTTTGGTCACTTTTTAATACTGGCGGTGCTTTCACTCTAGTGGTAGCATGAGACGGAGTCTACAACCCACACAAGTGGCTCAGGTAGTGCAGCTCATCCAGGATGGCACATCAATGCAAGCTGTGGCAAGAAGGTTTGCTGTGTTTGTCAGCACGGAGGCGCTACCAGGAGACAGGCCAGTACATCAGGAGACGTGGAGGAGGCCGTAGGAGGGCAACAACCCAGCAGCAGGAGCGCTACCTCCGCCTTTGTGCAAGGAGGAGCAGGAGCAGCACTGCCAGAGCCCTGCAAAATGATCTACAGCAGGCAACAAATGTGCATGTGTCCACTCAAACGGTCAGAAACAGACTCCATGAGGGTGGTATGAGGGCCTGACGTCCACATGTGGGGGTTGTGCTTACAGCCCAACACCGTGCAGGACGTTTGGCATTTCCCAGAAAACACCAAGATTGGTAAATTTGCCACTGGCGCCCTGTGCTCTTCACAGATGAAAGCAGGTTCACACTGAGCACGTGACAGATGTGACAGAGCATGGAGATGCCATGGAGAACGTTCTGCTGCCTGCAACATCCTCCAGCATGACCGGTTTAGCGGTGGTTCAGTAATGGTGTATGGTGGCATTTCTTTGGGGGGGCGCACAGCCCTCCATGTGCTTGCCAGTGGTATCCGGATTGCCATTAGGTACCGAGATGAGATCCTCAGACCCCTTGTGAGACCATATGCTGGTGCGGATAGCCCTGGGTTCCTCCTAATGCAAGACAATGCTAGACCTCATGTGGCTGGGATGTGTCAGAAGTTCCTGCAAGAGGAGGCATTGATGCTGTGGACTGGCCCGCCCGTTCCCCAGACCTGAATCCGATTGAGCACATCTGGGACATCATGTCTCGCTCCATCCACCAACGACATGTTGCACCACAGACTGTCCAGGAGCATGCCCAGGCATTGTAGGAAGGTCATAGGGGCAGGTGGAGGCCACACAAACTTCTGAGCCTCATTTTGACTTGTTTTAAGGACATTACATCAAAGTTGGATCAGCCTGTAGTGTGGTTTTCCACTTTGGAGTTTAATTTTGAGTGTGACTCCATATCCCCCATGGGTTGATACATTTGATTTCCATTGATAATTTTTGTGTGATTTAGTTGTCAGCACATTGAACTATGTAAAGTATTTCATATGATTAGTTCATTCATTCAGCTCTAGGATGTGTTATCTTAGTGTTCCCTTTATTTTTTTGAGCAGTGTATATTACGTGACATGCTACTAGGCTGAAGCATTGTGGTGGCTTTTAGTCATCTATTTAAAAAAAAAAAAAAAAACACAGCCATGTCTCTTCTTGTGTTACTGGATTACCTAAGCATTAAATGGGTACTCTGGAGAAAGAATATGTTTTCAAATGAACTGGTGCCATAAAGTTATACAGATTTGTAAATAACTTCTTAATCCTTCCAGGTCTTATCAGCTGCTGTATGCTCTAGAGGAAGTTGTGTAGTTCTTTCCAGTCTGACTACAGTGCTCTCTGCTGACACCTCTGTCCATGTCAGGAACTGTCCAGAGCAGGATAGGTTTGCTATGGGGATTTGCTGCTGCTCCAGACAGTTCCTGAAACAGACAAAGGTGGCAACAGAGAGCACTGTGGTCAGATTATAAAGAGCTACAGAACTTTCTTACAGAACTGTAATATACAGCAGCTGATAAGTACTTAGTAGTAAGGATTAAGATTTTTAAATAGAAGTAATTTTCAAATCTGTATAACTTTCTGGCACCAGTTCATTTGAAGACATTTCTTTTCTCTGGAGTACCCCTTTAAGGTATATTCATATGCACAAATCTATTGCTAAAAATTTTGCAACTATCAGTTCCATTTATCTAAATATGGTTGGTCTGGTAGCAAATACATGGATTTTAGTTAGCACCGTTCAGATGATTTGGACAGTAGCAGAAATGTCTGCAACAAATGTGCTGTGTGTGAATATAACCATAGAGTGAGTATAGTAAAGGAACAGTCACAGTTCGTCAGAAGAGAAAGAAGCCTAAGAATGAGCCAGAACCCCAGACATATACCGTGTTATTAATACATGGAAAATAATTGGTGGCATATGTATTAAAGAGCAAACACTAGAACACAATATCCATAATATCTCTGAGAAGCAGTAAGCTATCAAATACGTTGTAGGGTTGCTCTACCTCGACACAAAAGTGACATTATCGGCACAGCCCAAAAGGTGAGAAAAAAGGGAGAGAGAAAATTAAAGACTACTAACATATTTAGTTACACATTTGTGGTAGCCCTTGGGGGGTGTATGGTAGTTGGGGTGTTGTGGTAGATGAGGGGTTAATGTTAATCCTATAGTTCGTGATGCCAGGCTGAGGGCTAGTATGCTGAGGTAATTCTTCGGCCTATCGCCGCCCTTCCCAGTAACGATAGGTGCATGCATAAAATGACTGAAGGTCCACAAGGTACTTGAACTTGAACTTGGACAACTTTACTTAAATGCTTGCGGTACATCCAATGCACAATAACAGTCTCTGAAATACAGTCTCTATCCAGTGCAATGACTGACAGTTGTTGCGGACCTTGACTTTTCATAAAAGTCTCGGAATTAGGGAATATTGCGAAGATCCGTCCGGATTTAGGGGATAAATAAGGTCTGGTGATCTTGCAGAGTGTTTAGGGATTGATACACTCGTAATTTAGAAGATATCAGTCGTCACCGCAAGGCTCGGGCCTAAACTCACTGATAACAGCAGCGAAGATCCTTCTCCACTAACAGCCCACGAGGAAAGAGAGTGAGCAATGGCCGCCGCTCCCTTATATGGGCAGGGGCGGGGCCATTTTTCCTGGTCCAATTAACTGTCACTCACCGTTACAAGGAACGATGGAAGATAAACGTCATAGGGACCTCCAAAGGTCCTTAAGCACAAAACCATAGAGTTTACCCGGTCACGTGACCCGCAGGTCCTGTTACGCTATGCTCAGGTAATTAACCATTTATATACACTTGTACAATCCTATATATATATATACAAATCCTAAAGAATTATTAGATGACTAATACCTAGATGAGAGGTGACTAGGGGCAGGCTAGTTAAGAAGAACCCCAACATCCTAGGGACTCTGGCTATGGGGACTTATATAAAAAGGTACCGGATAGGATGCGGTACCGGGACACCACACATTTAAACAGTATCTCAAGGAGATCCAGGAGTATCATCTAGAGGCAAAGCCCCCAGTTGTCTACTCATATGGCCATGTAAGGATATGCTAAAAACCTCATGTAAGGATAGTATCATTACAATAATGGGTAAGAACATTCTTTGCCATTATGTAAAATAGGCAGGCGAGATCTCTATATTTATTGGGGCCAGAAGATGTGTCAATAAACAGACCTGCTATTCTTACATAGGAAAGGATACACGTTAGCCTTTCTTATAGATTTTATTTCTTAATAAAGCACATCCTCCTTCTCAGCATCACTTTTACTATAGACCATAGAAAGGCAGCATGAGCCTGCTGACATGTCTTCTCCTTTTCATTAGGGACTTGGTTTAGGCTATTCCTTCCCAAGCTCCATGTTTATCATGATCGGTACACAAAATAAACAGGACCTCACTCTTCACTCATCAAATATTTACAGATTTCCAGTGGCTTTACATACCAAGGAACAAAAGCCACGAGATTCTGCTTGCAGTTCACTTTTCTTTGTATCTGGAATGGAATCTTGTCTAGTTATCTTTTGCCTTTATACGCCACTTTTACTGCTGACCTCTTCCTTCTTTCTCTTCCTACCTCAGGTTCATGACCTCTGTTTCCTCCACATGTCAATGTATAAAAATATTTCTAAAAGAAAATAGAAAAAAATACATTTCCTTCCTACACTTTTACACTAGAGGTCAGAAGTGGGCATTCAGACCGTGTTCATACAGTGTTTGTGGTTCTGCTGCAGAAATTTAAATACCCTTGATTTTCTGCTTCACCAAATTTCAGTTAATGTATTATAGATTTTACAATGGTTTTGGATATGGATTTAGCCCCATTAATATTCCATCTATCCAGTAGTATTTCCATATGGAATTTGCATAAGGAAGTGAGGACACAAAGTTGAGTGTGAAATTCATGCAGATTTTTTTTGTGACTATAGCCTTAAAGAAGACAATTCTGTGTTAAGGGTATTTTCACACTACGGAATCTCCATGCCAAATTCCGATCAGAAATTCAGCTCATGGATTCTGCTGCAGCGCATAGCCCATCCTTTCCCTCTCTCCAACCTATTTAATTGTCTAAATATCATTCATTGGCTATAAAGAGCAGTTTCCTCTGTTATAGTTGTCACTTACATGCAGGGAGTGAGGAAAATACTTCATCCAGTCATCCACTGTGTCTCTGTCCAGGTTAATCTCTGAAAGCAGTCCCCACCCCCCTGAGAGACAAAGACCACAGGGTTTGACTGACCTCTGAGTCATGCCCCCTTTAGATGGGAGGTGTGTGCACCCTTAGCCAATTAGAGCAGAAGGGTGGGGGCTGCTCTCAGAGAGGGAACTTAGAGGAACTGGACAATAGTGAGAACAGATCCTAAATTTCAAGCAGCCAGAGAAGACAGCAGGGACCACAGGAGCCATATCAGGCAGGATCATTTACAGGGAACATATCCAGCTAGTGTGGTGGCTTTGGAGCTTTTTTTATATGTACTTCCCTGGAGAACCCATTTAACACCAATATTTTTGAATCTATTATATGACCATACACTTTAAAACTTCCAAAGGCAGATATCTTTGAATACGCCAATCTGGTGTGTAAAGTGATACATTGTGTTCAAGGCTATAATTGTTAATTATTACTCTTGGCAAGTTGTTTATCTTGTTGCCGTCCAAACTCAATAGTGTAGGGCCAGTATTCAGTTACAGCTGTATCTAGTATTGCAGCTTCTCCCATTTAAAATAATTAGCCATATTGAAGAATCATGTATAGTTGCTATAGAATGTTCAGAGCTGTCCCTTGTAAGAGATGAGGAAGCCACGGTGCTCACATTAATCAGTGAAGGTTCCCCACAATCCATATCTTAAAACAGGTATTCATCTCGCAGTCCCCTACCATAATTAAAAAATGAAGGAATGCCAAGAGATCTGAGTCTAAGACATTAACCACTTGGTGCAGATTAGTGTACATTTAATCCACAAAGTATTCTGGTCGGCACTTGGATCAATGTGGGTGCCAGGGATAGGGTATCCAATGTAAGTAGAAGAAGATCCCAGCACACCAAAGTTAGATGCAAAGTAATTTTCTTTTTATTTAAGCATAAAGATGCATACAATAACGCAGCACACGTTCCGGCCACAACAGCCTTTTTCAACTGAATGCAGTTGAAAAAGGCTGTAGTGGCCGGAACGCGTGCTGCGTTATTGTTTGCATCTTTATGCTTAAATAAAAAGAAAATGACTTTGCATCTAACTTTGGTATGCCGGGATCTTCTTCTACTTACATAGTGTACATTTAAGACTGCTGCATTCAGGAGCTGAGCTTTCTTTATAGTTGACACGTGCCAGCTGCTATCAGCAGCCGACTCTCACCATTAATTACCAACTTCAGTGATGTCAGTCATTTTACCCCTTAAAAGCTGCAATTAATAGTGAATGTAGCATTCAAATTGGTTATTTTGGCCGCTGGAGGCCTAGGCCTCCATGCCAAATTCCTTTAAAATCTCCTTTATTGAAGAACAGTGTATTAAAATTTTTGATAAATAATATGTAAATATATTACATTTTCTTTATAAGGCTGGGTTCACATATATCAGGCGTCCGGCACAGTTTCCCTCTGGCATGCACCGGAGGGAAACTGATGCTAGAACTGATCCCATTCATTTGAATAGAACAGTTCATAATCATCCAGCGTCTCAAATTTGACACCAGATGGTTAGACACGCTGGAGAGCACCGGGCAGGGGAAGGCAGCTTGTTGCATTCCCCTGTCCGCAGTCCAGAAACAATGGATGTCAGATGCCATACAACTGATGATAACTTGTCATCAGTTGTGGCATCTGTTGCGTCCAGATCTAGGCTCAGTTCACCTATGCCGTACATATGAACCCAGCCTAACAGGGAAATAGGGAAGCAAAACAGGTGTTTCTCAAAGAAAGTACAAAGTGAGTGGGGGGATATGTTTAGCAATTAATATATGGAAAAGAAAAAGCAAACATTGCTATGTTCTTTCCCTCACGGCAATAGGTAAATGAATATGGTTCATAGCCTCCCTAATTAAGGAAACAAACAATCAGAAACAGAGAGGTAGGTGTGGGGAAGGGGTGTAGGGAGAAGATTACTGAAAGCACAGGTAAAGGAATTAGTATGTCTAGATAGCGTATTTTAATTACGAAAAAGTAACTCTTTCTTGCAGCCCTGGCCTGGATGAGACATCTCATGGACCTTATAGAGTTTAAGAGGAGAAATGGAGGAGGTGTTAAACAGAACAAAAAATCCGGAGTCATTGTTGAGGCGAAATACAGAAACTTTTTATACAGAAATTTTTTAGGACTATGATGCTACCTGTGCTCCCAGATAGCTACAGTCATGGCTGTAAATGTTGGCACCCCTGAAATTTTTCAAGAAAATGAAGTATTTCCCACAGAAAAGGATTGCAGTAACACATGTTTTGCTATACACATGTTTTATTCCCTTTGTGTGTATTGGAACAAAAACAAAAAAGGGAGGAAAAAAAGTAAATTGGGCATAATGTCACACAAAACTCCAAAAATGGGCTGGACAAAATTATTGGCATCCTTAACTTAATATTTGGTTGCATACCCTTTGGAAAAATAACTGAAATCAGTCGCTTCCTATAACCATCAATAAGCTTCTTACACCTCTCAGCCGGAATGTTGGACCATTGTTCCTTTACAAACTGCTCCAGGTCTCTCTTATTGGAAGGGCGCCTTTTCCCAACAGCAATTTTAAGATCTCTCCACAGGTGGTCAATGGGATTTAGATCTGGACTCATTGCTGGCCACTTCAGAACTCTCCAGCACTTTGTTGCCATCTATTTCTGAGTGCTTTTTGACATATGTTTGGGGTCACTGTCCTACTGGAAGGCCCAAAATCTCGGACGCAAACCCAGCTTTCTGACACTGGACTGTACAGTGCGACCCAAAATCCGTTGGTAATCCTCAGATTTCATGATGCCTTGCACACATTTAAGGCACCCAATGCCAGAGGCAGCAAAACAACCCAAAACATCATTGAACCTCCACCATATTTCACTGTAGGTACTGTGTTCTTTTCTTTGTAGGCATCATTCCATTTTCGGTAAACAGTAGAATGATGTGCTTTACCAAAAAGCTCTATCTTGGTCTTATCTGTCCACAAGAAGTTTTCCCAAAAGGATTTTGGCTTATTCAAGTTCATTTGGGCAAAATGTAGTCTTGCTTTTTTATGTCTCTTTTTTACCCTCCTGGGTCTCCTGCCATAGCATTTCATTTCATTTCAATGTTGACTGATAGTTCGCGCTGACTTTGATGCTCCCTGAGCCGGCAGGACAGCTTGAATATCTTTGGAACTTGTTTGGGGCTGCTTAACCACCATCTTGACTATCCTGCATTGACATCAATTCTCATCAAAATTTCTCTAACGTCCATGCCCAGGGAGATTAGCTACAGTGCCATGGGTTGCAAACTTCTTGATAACGTTGAGCACTGTGGAAAAAGGCAAATCTAGATCTCTGGACTTGTAACCTTGAGATTGTTGATATTTTTCCACAATTTTGGTTCTCAAGTCTTCAGACAGTTCTCTTCTCCTCTTTCTGTTGTCCATGCTTAGTGTGGCACACACAGGCACACAATGCAAAGACTAAGTGAACTTTTCTCCTTTTTATCTGCTTTCAGGTGGGATTTTTATATTGCCCACACCTGTTACTAGCCACAGGTGAGTTTAAATGAGCATCAACAAACAATTTTGAAACAATCTTATTTATCCACAATTTTGAAAGGGTGCCAATAATTTTGTCCAGCCCATTTTGGAGTTTGGTGTGACATTATGCCCAATTTGCTTTTTATCCTCCCTTTTTTGGATTAGGGAATAAACATGTGTATAGCAAAACATATGTTACTGCAATCCTTTTCTGTGAGAAACTTCATTTTCTTGAAAAAATTCAGGGGTGCCAACATTTACGGCCATGACTGTATTTCCTCCATTCTATAAGTCTGGTCTACTTATGCACCCCATGCTGGTAAGGAGGGTAGTGTATTAGAATTCCTAGTGGCATATAGTAACAAATGGGTCGATGCTAAGAGAGGTCTGAAAAGAGTTTAGATATGGAGGGTTGCAAAAGTCAGATAGGAGAAATAGTAGGCAGATCTATGGGGATAAAGGTGCATCACTTTCCTAATGAACTTAATAACATCTAACCAAAAGCCCTGAGTAATGGATTATCGCCGGTGAAATCCCTATAATTCCAGCAGATGTCAGAGTATTTTCTGTTGATTTTATGAAGTTTAGAGAGATGGGAGAAGTGTAGCATCTTGCTAATAAAACATTTTGAAACCATTTTCTTGTAGACAGAAACATCTACAGTATATATCACTTTTGAGGCTGCAAGAAGGGTTTTTAGAGGGGAGCTGGAAATGTCCATTTGTAGGTCATTCTTCCTGGCCAATGTAAACAAGGGAGCTTTATAATCTATGATAGTGGCAAAAAGTTATTGTTTATAGAAATTAGAAATAACTTTAGAGGGTAGTTAGGATGGAAGAAATTAAAATGTAGTTGGAATTTCTGGGCTGAATGTCTGTAGTGTTAACCCAACCTAAGGGATGCTTTTCTCATTGAGAGCATTGGTTGTCTTTGACATCTCTTAGTTGTAGGTTATTTCGTCCCCACTATTGTATCTTCTAAATACTGTAGTTATACATTACATGGAGATGTTGTTGAAATTTTCAGTAGCTTCAGATAATCCACTGACCTCTGTCTAAGAGTTTTCTAGTTTAATTAACTCTTGAGCATATTTGGCTTGATTTGATGTCTTGGATGTCTTCCGTGATCGGCTGAAGAGCTTTCATTAATGCATGTTGTGGGAAAGAGCTTGTGACTGGCAGGGTATCTTGAGAGCATTCTGTATCATCGTCACTATGGACACCCTCTGTCGACATGTCCTTGAAATGTGAATTTTTGAGAAAGCCTATACTTGCTATACAAGGCCTCTGTGATGGAAGCAGATTTACATATTTGTCCACATTGTCCTTGGAAGTTTAGGTATAGCACTAGAGTTCTTATATATATAGTTGCCATATTTTGCTATGGTAGTAATGTATGTTGCTCAAACAAAGATGTTATGTGGAGTAACTTGTAATATCCAGGAGCAGTTACGTTGGTGTCATGCAGCGTTACTGGCTTGTCTCCTAAGGAGGGCAGGCTGGAGGTGCGGGAAACTCTGGTGCTCTGTGCAGTGACTACAGCAGCCCCAAGTGCAGTGGCCATTTCAGTCGGTGGATTCCACCTGAGTGTAAGGGTTGGGCATTTTAGTATAAGTAATATAATAATTGCTTCTAAAGCTATGTTCACACATTTAGTCAGTATTTGTACCAAAACCAGGAGTGGAACCAACACAGGGAAAAACTATAATTAAAAGATTTGAAAATGCAAAAAGGAAAATTAGTCCAGTTGTTAAAGGGTTAATGATGCAATATCTGTTAAGTATTGTCCTTTAAATTGGATAAAGACTCCTTTTTTTCAACCTAATACCTATATGCACAGCACGGCTAGGTTGTCTTTAGCAATTCTTTAAACTTTTTTTTAGATCTTGAGGAGTGGAAGATCAAAGGAAGAATGAGTGGACTCTTTGGTGCCTGGCTCTATCAGCCTTTCATTTCACAAGAATTGATGAATGGTTCTTTACAAGATATTCCTGGAGTATTATGTGATTTCAAAATTCAAGAATTTAACTTATTAGTTCATTGTATTCTGTTATTGATCATTACTCAGGGAACAGACCTGAGAGGTTTGACCTTTTGGTGCACATGTGAACTTTAGAATATGTACCTCAAGGATAAGGTCACTCAGAGTTATCTAATGCAAATCCTAAAATGTGGTAGAAAATCCACACCAAATTGTGCAGCAGATTCTAACAATTTATCTGAATAAAAAAATCTATAAATCAATAAGGCTGGGGCTCCATACAGGAGATCGTGGAGGCCCCAGCAGTCGGAACCCAGCAATCTAAAACTTTCTGTGGATAGTGGATACTTTTTTTTTTTTTTTAGTAGTATTTAGCAATAGACTTCTCTTTTAATGAGAGTTATTGCAAAATGGGTAAAATAGCATGCTCAAATGTTTTTGGCTTGTCAACCATAGTCAGCATCCAAAAGCAGGCCCTAGGGGGCTGGGGAGCCTGCAATCTTAATATAGATGTGGGACGTGATTTTAAGGGACATTTAAGGCATAGCCTGTAGATATGTCATAAATGTCCCAGATGGGAATACCCCTTCAAAATGTGATATTATACCTAAAGTAGACTTAAACTCATGTAGCTGAAAATTTAGATTTAAAGGAGTACGTCGCTGTTAGGCATCTTATCCCCTATCCAAAGGATAGGGGATAAGATGTCTGATCGCGGGGGGGCCCGGCACTGGGGACCCCCGCTATCCCCCCTGCAGCAGCCCAGTACCTCAGCAGCCCGGAGCTAAGTTTTCTCCGAGGCTGTTGACAGGCGGTGCAGGGGACGTCATCATGGCCGCACCCCCTCATGACGTTATGCCCTACCCCCTCAATATAAGTCTATGGGAGGGGGCGGACGTGACATCACGAGGGGGGTGGGGCAGTGACATTATGATGCCCCATCCCCTGCACCGCCCATCATCAGCCTCGGTGAAAACTTAGCTCCGGGCTGCTGAGGTACCAGTCTGCTGCAGGAGGGATTGCAGGGGTTCTCCAGCAATCAGACATCTTATCCCCTATCCTTCGGATAGGAGATAAGATGTCCAACAGCAGAGTACCCCTTTAATATTCATACTTTCACCTTTTTTTTTGCAAGATAGTTGTATACATGAGGCAATAGTCCTTGTTAATGATAACATCAAATAAGCAGTTTGCCTTAGATCAACTAGGAGATATTCATTACATGGTGCACGGTTAAGATAATATTACATGAAATGTCCAAGGTCAAAAGCTAAGACATTGTTCTCTATAATTTCTTCTTTGACAAGCTTTTCAGCACTTGATTCCTATTAGGAACATGTAAGATTATACATTTGAGAGAACTCAACACGAGACTGTGAATGTAATTATTATTAAGACCTCCATATCTTTATATGCAGTGTTTCGTTTACTAGTGTTTACTGGAGGAATACCTGAAATAATTACATATATATATATATATATATATATATATATATATATATATATATATACATGTTGTGAGAAGTGTCAGGGATAGCGCTTTGTTGAGGGATAGGGACAAGTGTCTGTCTTTATCCAAATCAGACAAACAGCAACAAGTTCATGCAATTTGACTCTTGGTCAGTGTTACGCCGAGCGCTCCGGGTCCCCGCTCCTCCCCGGAGCGCTCGCTACACTTCCCTCACTGCAGCGCCCCGGTCGGTTCCACGGACCCGGGGCGCTGCGTTACTACCTCCGGCCGGGATGCGATTCGCGATGCGGGTAGCGCCCGCTCGCGATGCGCACCCCGGCTCCCGTACCTTACTCGCTCCCCGTCAGTTCTGTCCCGGCGCGCGCGGCCCCGCTCCCTAGGGCGCGCGCGCGCCGGGTCTTTGCGATTTAAAGGGCCACTGCACCGCTGATTGGTGCAGTGGTTCCAATTAGTGTTTACACCTGTGCACTTCCCTATATCACCTCACTTCCCCTTCACTCCCTCGCCGGATCTTGTTGCCCTAGTGCCAGTGAAAGCGTTCCTTGTGTGTTCCTTGCCTGTGATTCCAGACCTTCTGCCGTTGCCCCTGACTACGATCCTTGCTGCCTGCCCCGACCTTCTGCTACGTCCGACCTTGCTTCTGTCTACTCCCTTGTACCGCGCCTATCTTCAGCAGCCAGAGAGGTTGAGCCGTTGCTAGGGGATACGACCTGGTCACTACCGCCGCAGCAAGACCATCCCGCTTTGCGGCGGGCTCTGGTGAAAACCAGTAGTGACTTAGAACCGATCCTCTAGCACGGTCCACGCCAATCCCTCTCTGGCACAGAGGATCCACTACCTGCCAGCCGGCATCGTGACAGTAGATCCGGCCATGGATCCCGCTGAAGTTCCTCTGCCAGTTGTCGCTGACCTCACCACGGTGGTCGCCCAGCAGTCACAACAGATTGCGCAACAAGGCCAACAGCTGTCTCAACTGACTGTTATGCTACAACAGTTACTACCACAGCTCCAGCAATCATCTCCTCCGCCAGCTCCTGTACCTCCTCCGCAGCGAGTGGCCGCTTCTGGAATACGACTATCCTTGCCGGATAAATTTGATGGGGACTCTAAGTTTTGCCGTGGCTTTCTTTCCCAATGTTCATTACACTTGGAGATGATGTCGGACCAGTTCCCCACTGAAAGGTCTAAGGTGGCTTTCGTAGTCAGCCTGCTGTCTGGAAAAGCCCTGGCTTGGGCCACACCGCTCTGGGACCGCAATGACCCCGTCACTGCCTCTGTACACTCCTTCTTCTCGGAAATTCGAAGTGTCTTTGAGGAACCTGCCCGAGCCTCTTCTGCTGAGACTGCCCTGTTGAACCTGGTCCAGGGTAATTCTTCCGTTGGCGAGTATGCCGTACAGTTCCGTACCCTTGCTTCAGAATTATCCTGGAATAATGAGGCACTCTGCGCGACCTTTAAAAAAGGCCTATCCAGCAACATTAAAGATGTTCTGGCCGCACGAGAAATCCCTGCTAACCTACATGAACTCATCCATCTTGCCACTCGCATTGACATGCGTTTTTCCGAACGGCGTCAGGAGCTCCGCCAGGATATGGACTCTGTTCGCACGAGGCGTTTCTTCTCCCCGGCTCCTCTCTCCTCTGGTCCCCTGCAATCTGTTCCTGTGCCTCCCGCCGTGGAGGCTATGCAGGTCGACCGGTCTCGCCTGACACCCCAAGAGAGGACACGACGCCGCATGGAGAATCTCTGCCTGTACTGTGCTAGTACCGAACACTTCCTGAAGGATTGTCCTATCCGTCCTCCCCGCCTGGAAAGACGTCCGCTGACTCCGCACAAAGGTGAGACAGTCCTTGATGTCTACTCTGCTTCTCCACGTCTTACTGTGCCTGTGCGGATGTCTGCCTCTGCCTTCTCCTTCTCTGCTGTGGCCTTCTTGGACTCTGGATCTGCAGGAAATTTCATCTTAGCCTCCCTCGTCAACAGGTTCAACATCCCGGTGACCAGTCTCGCCAGACCCCTCTACATCAATTGTGTAAACAATGAAAGATTGGACTGTACTATACGTTTCCGCACGGAGCCCCTTCTAATGTGCATCGGATCTCATCACGAGAGGATTGAACTGTTGGTTCTCCCCAATTGCACTTCTGAAATCCTTCTTGGACTTCCCTGGCTTCAACTCCATTCCCCAATCCTGGATTGGTCCACTGGGGAGATCAAGAGTTGGGGGCCCTCTTGTTCCAAGGACTGCTTAAAACCGGTTCCCAGTAAACCTTGCCGTGTCCCTGTGCTTCCTCATGTAACCGGTCTCCCTAAGGCCTATATGGACTTTGCGGACGTTTTTTGCAAAAAACAAGCTGAGACTCTACCTCCTCACAGGCCTTATGATTGTCCCATTGACCTCCTCCCGGGCACTACTCCACCCCGGGGCAGAATCTATCCTCTGTCCGTCCCAGAGACTCTTGCCATGTCTGAATACGTCCAAGAAAATTTAAAAAAGGGCTTTATCCGTAAATCCTCCTCTCCTGCCGGAGCCGGATTTTTCTTTGTGTCCAAAAAAGATGGCTCTCTACGTCCTTGCATTGACTACCGCGGTCTTAATAAAATCACGGTTAAGAACCGCTACCCCCTACCCCTCATCTCTGAACTCTTTGATCGTCTCCAAGGTGCCCATATTTTTACCAAACTGGACTTAAGAGGTGCTTATAATCTCATCCGCATCAGAGAGGGGGATGAATGGAAAACGGCATTTAACACCAGAGATGGACACTTTGAGTATCTGGTCATGCCCTTTGGTCTATGCAACGCCCCTGCCGTCTTCCAAGACTTTGTTAATGAAATTTTTCGTGATCTACTATACTCCTGTGTTGTTGTATATCTGGACGATATCCTGATTTTTTCTGCCAATCTTGAAGAACACCGCCAGCATGTCCGTATGGTTCTTCAGAGACTTCGTGATAATCAACTCTATGCCAAAATAGAGAAATGTCTGTTTGAATGCCAATCTCTTCCTTTTCTAGGATACTTGGTCTCTGGCCAGGGACTACAAATGGACCCAGATAAACTCTCTGCCGTCTTAGATTGGCCACGCCCCTCCGGACTCCGTGCCATCCAACGTTTTTTGGGGTTCGCCAATTATTACAGGCAATTTATTCCACATTTTTCTACCATTGTGGCTCCTATTGTGGCTTTAACAAAAAAAAATGCCGATCCCAAGTCTTGGCCTCCTCAAGCGGAAGACGCCTTTAAACGACTCAAGTCTGCCTTTTCTTCGGCTCCCGTGCTCTCCAGACCTGACCCATCTAAACCCTTCCTATTGGAGGTTGATGCCTCCTCAGTGGGAGCTGGAGCTGTCCTTCTACAAAAAAACTCTTCCGGGCATGCTGTTACTTGTGGTTTTTTTTCCAGGACCTTCTCTCCGGCGGAGAGGAACTACTCCATCGGGGATCGAGAGCTTCTAGCCATTAAATTAGCACTTGAGGAATGGAGGCATCTGCTGGAGGGATCAAGATTTCCAGTTATTATTTACACCGATCACAAGAACCTCTCCTACCTCCAGTCTGCCCAACGGCTGAATCCTCGTCAGGCCAGGTGGTCTCTGTTCTTTGCCCGATTTAATTTTGAAATTCACTTTCGGCCTGCTGATAAAAACATTAGGGCCGATGCTCTCTCTCGTTCCTCAGATGCCTCTGAAATTGAACTCTCTCCTCAACACATCATTCCTCCTGACTGCCTGATTTCCACTTCTCCAGCCTCCATCAGGCAAACTCCTCCAGGAAAGACCTTTGTTTCTCCACGCCAACGCCTTGGGATCCTCAAATGGGGTCACTCCTCCCATCTCGCAGGTCATGCGGGCATCAAGAAATCTGTGCAACTCATCTCTCGCTTCTATTGGTGGCCGACTCTAGAGACTGATGTGGTGGACTTTGTGCGAGCCTGCACTATCTGTGCCCGGGATAAGACTCCTCGCCAGAAGCCCGCTGGTTTTCTTCATCCTCTACCTGTCCCCGAACAACCTTGGTCTCTGATTGGTATGGATTTTATTACTGACTTACCCCCATCCCATGGCAACACTGTTATTTGGGTGCTCGTTGATCGATTCTCCAAAATGGCACATTTCATCCCTCTTCCTGGTCTTCCTTCAGCGCCTCAGTTGGCTAAACAATTTTTTGTACACATTTTTCGTCTTCACGGGTTGCCTACACAGATCGTCTCGGATAGAGGCGTCCAATTTGTGTCTAAATTCTGGAGGGCTCTCTGTAAACAACTCAAGATTAAATTAAATTTTTCTTCTGCATACCATCCTCAATCCAATGGACAAGTAGAGAGAATTAACCAGATCTTGGGTGACTATTTACGACATTTTGTTTCCTCCCGCCAGGATGACTGGGCAGATCTTCTACCTTGGGCCGAATTCTCGTATAATTTCAGAATCTCTGAATCTTCCTCCAAATCTCCGTTTTTCGTGGTGTACGGCCGTCACCCTCTTCCCCCCCTCCCTACCCCCTTGCCCTCTGGTCTGCCCGCTGTGGATGAAATTTCTCGTGATCTTTCCACCATATGGAAAGAGACCCAAAATTCTCTCTTACAGGCTTCTTCTCGCATGAAGAGATTCGCAGATAAGAAAAGAAGAGCTCCTCCCATTTTTTCCCCTGGAGACAAGGTATGGCTCTCCGCTAAATATGTCCGTTTCCGTGTCCCGAGCTATAAGTTGGGACCACGCTATCTTGGTCCTTTTAAAGTTTTGTGTCAAATTAATCCTGTCTCTTACAAACTTCTTCTTCCTCCTTCTCTTCGTATCCCTAATGCCTTTCACGTCTCTCTTCTTAAACCTCTCATCCTCAACCGTTTTTCTCCTAAATCTGTTCCTCCCACTCCTGTTTCCGGCTCCTCGGACATCTTCTCTGTCAAAGAGATTTTGGCCTCTAAAAAGGTCAGGGGAAGAACTTTTTTTTTAGTGGATTGGGAGGGTTGTGGTCCAGAAGAGAGGTCCTGGGAACCTGAGGACAATATCCTGGACAAAAGTCTGATCCTCAGGTTCTCAGGCCCCAAGAAGAGGGGGAGACCCAAGGGGGGGGGTACTGTTACGCCGAGCGCTCCGGGTCCCCGCTCCTCCCCGGAGCGCTCGCTACACTTCCCTCACTGCAGCGCCCCGGTCGGTTCCACGGACCCGGGGCGCTGCGTTACTACCTCCGGCCGGGATGCGATTCGCGATGCGGGTAGCGCCCGCTCGCGATGCGCACCCCGGCTCCCGTACCTTACTCGCTCCCCGTCAGTTCTGTCCCGGCGCGCGCGGCCCCGCTCCCTAGGGCGCGCGCGCGCCGGGTCTTTGCGATTTAAAGGGCCACTGCACCGCTGATTGGTGCAGTGGTTCCAATTAGTGTTTACACCTGTGCACTTCCCTATATCACCTCACTTCCCCTTCACTCCCTCGCCGGATCTTGTTGCCCTAGTGCCAGTGAAAGCGTTCCTTGTGTGTTCCTTGCCTGTGATTCCAGACCTTCTGCCGTTGCCCCTGACTACGATCCTTGCTGCCTGCCCCGACCTTCTGCTACGTCCGACCTTGCTTCTGTCTACTCCCTTGTACCGCGCCTATCTTCAGCAGCCAGAGAGGTTGAGCCGTTGCTAGGGGATACGACCTGGTCACTACCGCCGCAGCAAGACCATCCCGCTTTGCGGCGGGCTCTGGTGAAAACCAGTAGTGACTTAGAACCGATCCTCTAGCACGGTCCACGCCAATCCCTCTCTGGCACAGAGGATCCACTACCTGCCAGCCGGCATCGTGACAGTCAGGTTTATTAGAAAGGTTGCAAGCCAAATAAAAATAACAATACAGGAACAAAAGAAAAACCTTGCCTGTCCGGCACTAACTATACAAGTGATGACCCTCACTACTAGCTGGAGAGCTTCTCTCTGCCAGCTGACAAAAACACTTTCATCAACCTTTACTCACTGTTCACACACAGTGTTTGCAGCCTCTTGCTGTGTGTACTAAGACTCCTTGTCTGTCCACTTCACTGTTGGGAGTCCATCACAACGCCTGGCTGTGTGCTCCTCACAAGGACCCCTGCCCCCTTTACAGCCACCTTGCTGTCTTCTGGGGAGAGCCCAGACTATTCTGTTTCCTTATATGCACACTTCCCACACTTCTGCTGGCCTCATTAATTAGGCACCTGATGAGCCTCTTTGCTAGCTCACCTAGGCTAAAGGTCTTGGAAAAACACCCTTTCATTGCCCTAAAACCTGCCTCAGGCTAAGTTTCCACTTGGTTGTTTTTTTTGGGAAAAACGCCAATAAAAAATGCCAATTCTGCCGCATGGCATTTTTTCGGCCAAAAAACGCTGCGGTCAGATGTAAGTTGTAAATCAATGAGAAATCACAAAATTCTTTTTCCACTTTGCATTTTTCAGTTTGACATTTTTTAATCCTTTTGGCATCATTTCACTCTTTTTTGGCATTTTTCAGCTTCTTGGCGGTTTTGCAAAGTCTCAGCATGTTGAGCCTATGGCGTTTTTTCCCCCCCTGAAATCATGGTGTTTTTCTCACATAGAAGTCTATGAGAGTAAAAAAAGCCAAGAAAAACGACACGTGGGTTTTAACTTTTTTCTTTTTTGGGCTTTAGCGATCCAAAAAAGTGATGGAGATACCTTTTTTTAATACAAACACTAAAAATGTAGCCGACAATAATAAATGTAGTGTGTGTGTGTTTTTCTCTTTTTTTAAACATTTTTTAGGTAGTGCTACTACTCCCAGCATGGGACACACTGTTCCATGATGGGAGTAGTAGTACCTGTACTAATTGACAGATCGCCAGTGTCACTTCTGACACCCGTTGCAATCCTCCCATATA
The DNA here is from genome assembly GCF_029499605.1 of Hyla sarda. Taxonomy (NCBI): domain Eukaryota; kingdom Metazoa; phylum Chordata; class Amphibia; order Anura; family Hylidae; genus Hyla; species Hyla sarda. The sequence continues at coordinate 143,639,261 of NC_079193.1, forward strand.
ATGTATAGATGCTCTTCTATGGTCCCCTGCACTGCCGTATATATACACCTATTCATATTTCCCGCAGAGAACTGTGATTGGCCAGATGGCTCCAGCCAATCACAACTCTCTGTGGGAAATATGAATAGGTGTATACAGTCATAGCCATAAATATTGACACTCCTAAAATTTTTCAAGAAACTGAACTAATTTCTCTTTTATGTTTTTAGCATGTCTATACAACATCAGTGGGCTAGCCTGGAATGCTTCTATGTCTTTAAAGTTGTTTCCCAGAAAATACCAGTGTCTATCAATAATGTTGGCTGTTGCACCACTGTGTCCTACATGCATAGAGATAAAGTAGATTCTTGCTGCCCTATATCTCTATTTTCCTTATTTCTAGTGAGTGTCTGTACTGTCTGTACTGTTCTGGTTAGTGATGGTGGGGAGAAGATGCACTCACTCCAAAAAAACATATCTGTCATATTGTCAAATGTTTCATTAAGGAGCACATCATCAACTATTTGCTTTGCTTCCAAAGTTGATGGATGCTTCCAAATTTTACATGGATGGCTGTTGTTGTAATGTAAGTGTAGTGATTTATTGGTGTGTTTCGTATAAAGGCTCGTCTCATGTGTTTTGGTCACCAACACGTTAAATAAATTTACACTAGTTTTAGAACTCTCTACTAAATTATTAGTGAAGGAAATATTGGGGCCCATGTTGTTCAGAAACTGATGGAAGTCCTGTAATTCCAACTCTGTTCCATTCCAAAGAAGGATGACGTCATCAATGTACCGCCACCACCCCAGACAATGTCTAAAGTGGTGGGATACATATAGTAGGTCCTTTTCCAATGTTTCTACAAACAGATTTGCATACATGGGGCCACATTCGTGCCCATCGCGGTACCGGTCTGTTGTAAACATTTTTTTATTTCTTATTAAACATAAAATAGTAAATTGTAGAGGCAAGCTGTAGTAATTGCAAAAAAAAAAAACTTCTAGATGCTGCAGAGTATTTTGTTTTAGCCAACATTTTCTGTATTGCATGCAGACCATTATTGTGAATAAAGGATGTATACAAGCTGGTAATGTCCAATGATGCCAAAAATGGATTCCGTAACAGCCATATCTAAAATTTTCATTAGGAAGTCATTTGAGTAGAAATAGCTCAGATTCAAGTTAAACCTACAGACAAAATTGTATGATTTTTGGTACAATCTTTGGATTATGCTATATGGGACCCTATTAGTTTAAAATAATACATGTCTTTCTCCCTACATTGCTGAATATTATGTAGAGGGTGTAGGTTTTTTTCTGGATGTTTGGACTGCATAGTCTGAACAGGTGACCGTAACCTGTGCAAAGATTATGTGGGGGGGGGGGGGGCAGCGCTCTCATTCCTGAGTTATAGGCCTTTGTAGTCCCCTTTGACTATCAAGGCAATCCATCAGAGGGGTGGGAACTTTGATTATGTGTGCTGTATTCCGTGCGGCGACACAGCCCATATTATAGTCAAGGTTCCTATCCCTCTGATGGATTGCCTTGATGAAGACAGAGGGGACTACAAAGCCCTATAGCTCAGGAATGGGTACGGGGTAGGGGTTCGTCATCCTCTGCACAGGTATGTGATCAGTCCCCCTATGACTATGTACAGGAATTAAATTATGTTGCATAAAGAAAATAAATAGCGCAAAATATTTTGATGTCACCTTCCAGCTAATGAAGAGAAATGTAATCATCTGATGCTTCGTCCCATTTCCTTGTTGGCAAAAAAATCTCACTAGATGTCAAAGTTCAAAGGAATTTTCCTGTATCTAATTTTAAAGGTGCCAACCACTTTTATTGTTAAGAAAAACACAGATCCAACTTAGCCCAGAAAACAGTTGTATGAATGAGCTACATGATGAGTCGGTACTGGTGATTCAATAGTAATTGCACTGAAAACATTTTCAGATAGAGTCGGCTTCCATGTATCAAATACTCTAGGAAACAAAATTTGGAATGTCTACTAAATGTGGATGAATCTGATATTGTGTCTCTCTCTGAAACAGGATTCAGTGAAAGAAAACAAAACCATAAATAACATCATCTGTAAGACTGAGATAATATATATTACTGTATAGCATATTTTCTTCTAAAATGTAAACAAAATTTGCAGCTGTGCAACTTGTATATGGGTTTCCATGGTACTGGCGGCTACAAAACAATTCAATACTATCTGTTTTATGCTAAAATGCTAATTGAGTCATGAAGGAATATTTTAGAAAGCAAACTAGGACACACATTTCGTGTAACTTTATATTATATCTTCATCTCACATATGTTCCTGAGTGAATTATGTAATACAGGCAACGTATCCAAAACATAATATTGCATTATAGCATGTTGGATAGCTGTGACTAGCAAGTCACAATGCGCCTTAAATGGCTCTGTTGGAACACTAAGTTTAAAAGATGTATAATAATAATAATGAGAAACTAGCTGTGCTCGCTATATAGGCAGTGAGTGGCGGCTGGTATCCATAGCCGGACATTCGCCGGTAATGACGGGGAGCAAGGATTCCACTACAGCCTGTCATTAACCCTTAAGATGCAGAAATCAATGTTGATTCCAGCGTTTAAAGGTATAAATGATAGATAACGATAAGCTTGAGGAGTTTATTGGACCTCTGCAGTGTGATTGGGGGGGGGGTCCGATGGGCTAACATGGGGATGGAGGGTCCGCTTACCTTTCACCGACTGCTGAATCGATGCTTCAGTGATGCTGGATTGGCGCTCTAATGATGCTCCAAAGATAATGAATCAGTGAAGCGCCGATCATACTGTATATGCAAAAGGCATAGCATTATACCGTAAATGCAATCTAATAATTGCATGTGAAAATGGTTTAGCATGGACACCCATCAATGTCTATAGCATTGTATTAACATCTATTCCTCCACCTACACCCTGCACAGTTTCTTATTTCCTTCCGTATTGGGTACTTATTTAGTTTTGTCATTTTTTCTATTTATGTATTCTTACATTACTTTACTTTGAGGGTTACTCCGGAGACTGGGGATCATTTACGTACTTGTTTGTCCCACCAGGGGTACATCTTTTAGAATCAGGGCTATACCAATAGAATCAGGGCTATACCATTACACTATATTGTTTTATTCAGGCCACCAGTAAAGTTGGCTCATATATGATCATTTGTATCTTCAGTGGGTGCCCACTTGAAGGAATGCTTTTTAGCCCCCTCTAGTGGCAGGGTTGCCAACCCAGGGTTTTGGCTGTTTAAGTGTTTTTAATTGTTTGTCCTGAATATTATGTAATTATTTGTACAATAAAGATATTTTTATATTATCTCTTGGCATTGGGTATGGTATTTGCAGGTGTTGCTTTTTCTCTTTCAAATACTGTATATGCAATAGGTGTAGCATTATGCATAAATACAAGAGTTATGCCTCTTAAAATGGAAGAAGGAAAAAACTAAAATGCAAAAATGAAAATTGGCTGTGTCCTCAAGGCTAAAATGGGTTGTGCCCTTAAATGGCCACTGTCCTTTTCAAAAACTTTTTATATGTTGTACATCTTGGCAAAACATTAACCTTTCCAATATACTTCATAAAATGTTTTATTTCCTTTTAATAGAAATCATCATAAATGGCTTATAAAATCATGGCTTTTTCCACATTGAAGCACAGGCATGGACAAAGTCCAGTAAGTGAGGGTAGGCTAGCACTCCTTTGTGCTGTCTGATAGGACAGGAGAGAGCACAGAGGAGTACTGTCAGACAGGAGAGAGCACAGAGGATTGCTATCAGACAAGAGAGAGCACAGAGGAGTGCTATCAGACAAGAGAGAGCACAGAGGAGTGCTATCAGACAAGAGAGAGCACAGAGGAGGACTATCAGACAGGAGAGAGCACATAGGCGTACTATCAGACAAGAGAGAGCACAGAGGAGTGCTATCAGACAAGAGAGAGCACAGAGGAGGACTATCAAACAGGAGAGAGCACAGAGGAGTCCTATCAGACAGGAGAGAGCACAGAGGAGTACTATCAGACAGGGGGGAGAACAGAGGAGTGCTATCAGACCGGAGAGAGCACAGAGGAGTACTATCAGACAGGACAGAGCACAGAGGAGTCCTATCAGACAGGAGAGAGCACAGAGGAGTCCTATCAGACAGGAGAGAGCACAGAGGAGTGCTATCAGACAGGAGAGAGCACAGAGGAGTGCTAGCCCACCCTCGCTTACTGGACTTTGTCCATGCCTGTGCTTCAGCTTGGGCAAAGCCATGATTTTATAAGCCATGATTTCTATAAAAAGAAAATAACATTTTCTTATGAAGTATATTAGAAAGATAAATGTTTTGCCAAGATGTACAAAATATATAAATGTTTTTGTATCTGACAGTACTCATTTTATATATTTTTTAATATATATTGCAGCACTTTACAGTTCAGATGGTTGCTGCTGCCTTAGGCTACTTTCATACTGCCGTTGTGCCCTGTCCATAAACGGCCGTTTGGCTCTTTTTTCAGCCTTTAACGGCCGTTATCGGGCACATCGGGCAATAACGAGTCTCAATGGATCCCATTTACTATAATGGGATACTTCGGGTGCCTTTATTTTGTAGCGGGAGTAGCGGGAGAAAAAGACAGCGCAAGCAGTATTTTTTCACCCGCTATTCCCCAGGGCTCCCCTGATGGCCCTCACACTGCCGAGTCCTAATGGCAGTGTAAAAGAAGCCATGTGTAGGTGGTTCAGAGTGTAGGGGGTGCTTCTTCATCTTGGGTGATTTTGAAATTTTTTAACTTTTGGCAGCCAGACTGGACTAGCAGAGGGAAGAGATTAAGAATAGTGAAGTCTGTAGAGTGCTTATGAGTTTCTGAGTATTAATGATTTGTAGGAATTTGTATGAATGTTATAAAGAAGTGTCTAGAGAAGAGCAAGAACTTTTGATAGTGAAGGTTGTTGTTTGAGATTGGGAGGGAAGAGTTGAAGTCAGACACTGAGCAAAGAACACCAGATCAAGTAAATTCCTGTCTTTTTGCATCTAAGAATTAGTAAGTTGCGAAAGGCCTAGAGATGGTGATAGATGTAGAAATCAAGAGACAAGTAAGACTGAGTTGTCAAAAGGGATTTTAAAATCATCCAGAAAGAGAGTAGGTTTTTATAAATCGGTAAGGTAAGCCCCAGGTCTTGTAGAAAAATGGCAGTCTGAGCGTATGGACCACAAAAGGTGCACATAAGGAAGGAAAGTATGACAACTTCTCCACTGTGCCAGTTCTCAGATCTGGGGGAATGAGAGAAGTGAAGAACACTTTAAAATAGAGCAGCAGGGCAAGTGGAGTCATTATCACAATAACACAAATTTTTGTTAGTTTCTAGGAACTATCATGCCAGTTTTGCAAACATGTGACATGAATGAACAACAATATATGGTTGTTGTCTCTATTGGTAAGAGAGCTTACCTAAAGAATGTATTTGATTTATATTAAAATATATATTACTGACAGGAGTTAATCTGATTGAATTACAGTATGTAACTTGTTAGAAAGGTCACATTATTAATTCAGCGTTCATATGGAGGGACATTTATCAATGTTTGCTTATGTATTCCTTTTTTTAGTTATTTTTTTCTTACTATTTTTTTGCTTATGTGCGACTTATTTATCAACTGCTGTCAGACTGTTGATAAATTTCGTTCACTTAAGCACTTTTTCTTTTTTTGCTTTGGTAGTGGCTTTTTCTGCTCCATGTCTGAGCTGGAGTAAATTTAGTAGGTTTTTTCATGCAATGCAACTTTTTTGCGACTTTCGCACTTGATAAATCTCTGACCACTGCAGGTCAAAAATCACTTTTTGCTGTGGTAAGCAAGATTTTTATTTTTTGCTTAGGACACTGAACATGCAAAAAGTCGCAGAAAAAAGAGCGTAGTCGCACGTGCGGCTTTTTTGCGACAATTTTAAGCAAAAAAAACTACTAAATGCTTTGATAAATATCCCCCATGGTGAGCACATATACACTGCTCGAAAAATAAAGGGAAAACTTAAACAACACAATGTAACTCCAAGTCAATCACACTTCTGTGAAATCACACTGTCCACTCAGGAAGCAACACTGATTGACAATCAATTTCACATGCTGTTGTGAAATTGATGGAACAGACAATGGGTGGAAATTATAGGCAATTAGCAAGAAACCCCAATTAAGGAATGGTTCTGCAGGTGGTGACCACAGACCACTTCTCAGTTCCTATGCTTCCTGGATGATGTTTTGGAGGTTTGCTGTGTCTGTTAGCGTAGTGTCCAGAGCATGGAGGCACTACCAGGAGACAGGCCAGTACATCAGGAGACGTGGAGGAGGCCATAGTAGGGCAACAACCCAGCAGCAGGACCGCTACCTCCACCTTTGTGCAAGGAGGAGCAGGAGGAGCACTGCCAGAGCCCTGCAAAATGACCTCTAACAGGCCACAAATGTGCATGTGTCCACTCAGTCAGAAACAGACTCCATGAGGGTAGTATGAGGGCCCGACATCCACAGGAGGGGGTTGTGTATACAGCCCAACACCAAGCAGGACGTTTGGCATTTGCCAAAGAACACCAAGATTTGCAGATTCGCCACTGGCGGTTCACACTGAGCACATGTGACAGACGTGACTGAGTCTGAAGATGCCGTGTAGAATGTTCTGCTGCCTGCAACATCCTCCAGCATGACCGTTTTGGGGTCAGTAATGGTGTGGGGTGGCATTACTATGGGGGGCCTGACTGGCATTAGGTACCGAGATGAGATCCTCCAGCCCCTTGTGAGATCATATGCTGGTGCGGTTGGCCCTGGGTTCCTCCTAATGCAAGACAATGCTAGACCTCATGTGGCTGGAGTTCGTCAGCAGTTCCTGCAAGAGGAAGGTATTGATGCTATGGACTGGCCCACCCCTTCCCCAGACCTGAATCCGATTGAGCACATCTGGGACATCATGTCTCACTCCATTCACCAATGCCACATTGCACCACAGACTGTCCGGGAGTTGGCGGATAGTTTGGTCCAGGTCTGGGAGGACATCCTTCAGGAGACCATCCACCACCTCATCAGGAGCATGCCCAGGCATTGTAGGGAGGTCATACGGGCACGTGGAGGCCACACACACTACTGAGACTTATTTTGACTTGTTTTAAGGACATTACATCAAAGTTGGATCTGCCTGTAATGTGGTTTTCCACTTTGATTTTGAGTGTGACTTCATATCCAGACCTCCATGGGTTGATAAATTTGGTTTCCATTGATAATTTTGTTGTCAGCACATTCAACTATGTAACGACGAAAGTATTTCATACGATTAGTTCATTCCTTCAGATCTAGGATGTGTTATCTTAGTCTTCCCTTTATGTTTTTGAGCAGTGTATGTATATAAATTGCCAACTTTCTTCTTTTAGCTGAAGATTTTTCAGCCGCATATTGTAGGGTTCTATTTTGTAGCATTAGGTTTAGACCTAATTCTCACACTCATGGGCTCTCATTCTTTCCTATAAACAAATGCCATTTATGCCCAAGAGACATATGAGCAACATAAACTACAGTTTTTTTTGCAAATAACGCCATATTATTTCTGTCTTGCTTCTTCCAGTCGCTGTCATAAGATTTCTAATTAGTGATCCTCCAACTGCTCTTTGCTCACACTGGCAAGCTGTTGTAGAGGACAGAAGTGGGGCTGCCATATGGCCCTACAATAGCTCAACAGATTTAACCACTTGAACATTTGCAGATTGGAAGGGAAGATTTTAAGGGCTTCAACAGAGCGTGCAACCTTGTTTTCTAGTTCATTGAGATAGACCATCATGGAAACTCCACTGCTTCTGGTTTCTGCCATTATGGAATGTATAGTATAGTACAACTGTGAACAATCCAATGAATTAATCTACACCTGCGTATGATAAAACTGCTTGTAGCCATGTTGTGCTGCCTAGAATTCTCTTTGTGTCTGTTGGGTTCTAACTTTCCATTCCAATACTTAGAGGATTATAAAATATGGTGGAAGCTGAGGGAAGAATACTTATTTATGTTTACAAGGATTTATTTTTATTTTTACGAGCAGTGAATTTCTCTAAATGGAGTTTTGTAATATGCCTTGTGTTGTCGGAGTAAATTCATCACCTTTTTGCAGATTGTAGTTCAAACTTCCTTGTCTGCAGTCTCTATATAAACATTCAGAGACCACAACAATCCGTTTGTAGTCATAGAGCAAATAGTAGACACTCTCTCTCTTTCTCTCTTTTCTTCAGGAGATCCTTTTAGTAATACCCTCTCATGCTATCATGTCATGTAAATTGCAAAGAGAAATATGAATCCCAGAAAGCAGAACACTTCCATACATATAGGAAAGCACTGTGATCCGTTCAGGTCACAGACTCAATACTGTGAAGAGACACGCATATTTACAACTGCAATTACATTACCCCTTATAGGGGCGGCTATTACCTAACTAAGATCCTTGGCTTAAGATTGAACTACTTTACATTGATGCACATCCCAATGAGAAGCAACCTACACCAAAGTAAGGGCAAAAAAAAACAGCGAAAAGTACCTGTCCTCCCACAAAGCATGCAAATAACATAAGAAATTTACAGAAGCCAGAAGATGGAAAAAGACCCATAATGTGTGGGTGAAAGGGGTATTGCATGAATTTTTTCATTTTTTCAATTTTTTCATATCATATCAACTGGCTCTAGAAAGTTAAAGGGGTATTCCAGGCCAAAACTTTTTTTTTTTATATATCAACTGGCTCCGGAAAGTTAAACAGATTTGTAAATTACTTCTATTAAAAAATCTTAATCCTTCCAATAGTTATTAGCTTCTGAAGTTTTCTGTCTAACTGCTCAATGATGATGTCACGTCCCGGGAGCTGTGCATGATGGGAAAATATTCCCATAGGAGCTGGACAGCTCCCGGGACGTGAGTCATCAGAAAGCATTTAGACAGAAAACAACAACTTCAGAAGCTAATAACTATTGGAAGGATTAAGATTTTTTAATAGAAGTAATTTACAAATCTGTTTAACTTTCCGGAGCCAGTTGATATATAAAAAAAAGTTTTTGCCTGGAATACCCCTTTAAACCGATTTGTAAATTAAATCTAAGATAAAAGAACACCTGGCACTGCTCCCGGGAAATTAATGCAATGTATCCTGCAGTCACTAGGTGTTGCGCTCATTCACAATAGCCGGATAAAAGGTGGTGCTCACGCTGACAAAGTTCCATAAAACATATATCCACAAGCAGACGAAAGAAAGAAACGATTCACTCACCAATCTGTTGCTGTGCTCTTTTATTAAATAGAGTAGTTACATTAACACCATATGGTAAGATGGAAAGGCAGGGCAGGAGGTGTGGTGGAGCAACGCTTCGGACGGGGCTCCACCACACCTCCTGCCCTGCCTTTCCATCTTACCGTATGGTGCCAATGTAACTACTCTATTTAATAAAAGAGCACAGCAACGGATTGGTGAGTGAATCGTTTCTTTATTTCTTCTGCTTGTGGATATACGATTTGTAAATTACTTCTATTAAAAAATCATAATCCTTCCAGTACCTATCAGCTGCTGAAATTGAGTTGTTCTTTTCTGTCAGACCATAGTGCTCTCTGCTGACACCTCTGTCTGTCTCAGGAACTGTCCAGAGCAGGAGATGTTTGCTATGGGGATTTGCTGCTACTCTGGACAGTTCTTGAGACCGACTGAGGTGTCAGCAGAGAGCACTGTTGTCAGACAGAAAAGAACAACTCAACTTCAGCAGCTGATAAGTACTGGAAGGATTATTATTATTTTTTTTAAATAGAAGTAATTTACAACTCTGTTTAACTTTCTGAAGCCAGTTGATATGAAAGAAAAAAGTTTTTCTCATGGAATACCCCTTTAAATGGAATGTTTCATAAAACACCTGTAGTTCCCTAGGAATTGAATAAGGTTTTTATTTCAATATATATATATATATATATATATATATATATATATATATATATATTTATATACACAACACAGAGGACCTGTCACCAGCATATTGCCCGAGAACCTCATATACATATAGAAGCGTGTTCCAACTAGTACATTTCCATATGTCCGTAAACTGCAGTCAATGATCTTTTACTGGTGCTTATGCCATGTATGCATGTAACAGTGTAGGTATTGTCTTACCCCAACATTACGCTATGCCATGTATGCATGTAACAGTGTAGGTATTGTCTTACCACAACATTACGTATGACAGCTTTTTTCTCAGTTTTCTGTAGGTTGTGTAAGAGCAATCGCTGGCAGCCTAGCAGGAGTATGGTGCCTTTGTCAGTGCAGGCCTCTATGTACACTCAATATGGTCGTCGCAGCAGTTTATGGCCTTCTAGGGTTTCATAACAATTATTAAGGTAGACTTTTTTTTTTGATCTCCTTGACAAAAAAAAAAATAGAAAAAGTCTTTTATTATTGGCAATAACCATGTTTTCCTGATATCAGATGATTCATTCTACATTAATATGAAGTAATCCAAGCACATTGAACTTTCCATTCTGTACTCCTCTCCCCATAAGTTTTCCTCTGTTCTATTTATTTATTAGTTATACTTTCAGACGCTGCGGTTATTCTTAGCTGGGATGCCTGCAGTTGCTTAGTTTAATAGGTCTACAATGGTAATCACGGCAGATTTGTTCCAGAAGGACTTTTCAATTGTTCCAGGTGTTCAGTATGTGTGGTTGATATGTGATTCAGTATGTGTGGCCAAAATTATACTTGCTGTCATGACGCATTAATATCTCATTGCCATAAAGTGCAGCTTCAAAACAAACTTTAAATATTCAACTTTGTACACTATTTCATAATAGTGTCCAAAACATATAGGGGGAGATTTATCAAGAAATGTCTATGTTAGATCAAATTTCCACCCTTTTTTTTTGTCTATACTTTGACTAGCGTGCGCCTTATTCATCAATAATGTGCAGGGTAATGATGAATAATATGCAGCTCTTCTTTAGTGTGAAAAGTTGTCTAACATACACCTTTTCTAAAAAAGAGTCAGACCAACAACCAGAGGCCTGGGTTCTCAACCCGTGGTACACGTACCCATAGAGGTATGCCACGGGTTGAGCGTTGGTATGCAAAAGCGCCGACAAATACTGGCCATGCATTTGCAAGTACTTGTCAGCGCATAGCCGGGCAAACCTCCAGCTGTTGCAAAACTACAATTCTCAACATGCAGTGACAGAAGGGCATGCTGGGACTTGTAGTTAGGCACACTACTATAATTTTCAGCATGCCCTTTGGCTGTCTGTGCATACTGGGGGTTGTAGTTATGCAACAGCTGGAGGCACACTGGTTGCAAAACACAGAGTTTGTTACATAACTCAGTGTTTCCTAACCCGTGTGCTTCCAGCTGTTGCAAAACTAAAACTCCCAGCATGCATGGTCTGTCACATCTTGCAACAGCTGGAGGCACACGGGTTGGGAAACACTGAGTTAGAAAACAGATAATGTTTCCCAGACAGTGTGCCTCCAGTTGTTGCAAAACTACCCAGCATGCCCAGACAGCCGAAGGGCATGCTGGGAGTTGTAGTTTTGCAACAACTGTAGGAGAACAGATTGGGGACCACTGTGTAGTGGTCTCCAAACTGTGGCCCTCCAGATGTTGCAAAACTTCAACTCCAAGTATGCCCAGACTGCCTAGGCATGCTGGGAGTTGTAATTCAGCAATATCTGCAGGGCCAGATGGTACAGAACTACAACTCTCAGCATGCCTGGACTGTCTGGTCTTCAAACTGTGGCCCTCCAGATGTTGCAAAACTACAACTCCCAGCATGTCCAGACAGCCAAAGGCAATGGGGCACCGGCGGTGGTGGTGGTTGGACTAGGGAGGACCCCAGGAAAGGCAGGGGAAGAGAAGCGGGTGGCGGCGGCAGTCTCTGGCCCCGCAAAAGCCGCTGCAGTTCATTGATTTAAAGCGCCCGCTTTAAATCATTGATCTGCAGTGGCTTCTGAGGGGGGAGGGGGGGGGGTGAAATAGCCGATAACTTATACTGGAATATCGGTATAAGTTATCGGCTATCGGGCTGGTAACAGCGGGACTTCTGCCAGTTAACCTGTGCGATGCCGCGCATCGCTGGGTTAACTGAATGCCGTCTATACGGCATTCAGTTAACCTAGACGGCGGAATGTGCGAAGGACCTGCGCAATTTGCCGTCTATAGACGGGATTCTGTGGGAAGGGGTTAAAGGTTGAATTGGGGTGATAGAAATTATTCTCACGCCTACTGGTAGGTGGTGTAGCTTTGCGCCTAAAAAAGTACCTTTGCGCACAAAATAGCGACTTTTGACAAAAATCACAAATGATAAATACGTGACCACTGCATGGTCAAAAAGAAAAAGTTCTACGGGTAGGCAAAAAGAGTAAAACTGTCTATCTCAAAAGGCGCAGAAAAGTCTCAAAATATGCTGCTTGCGGCTGAACTGCGCCTGAACATAGACAAAAAAAAATGCTCTAAAAGCAATGATAAATCTCCCTTATCAAGAATATGAAGTATTTCTCACAGAAAAGGATTGCAGTAACACGTGTTTTGCTATACACATGTTTATTCCCTCTGTGTGTATTGGAAATAAACCAAAAAAAGGCGCCTTTTCCCTACAGCAATTTTAGGATCTCTCCACAGGTGTTCAATGGGATTTAGATCTGGACTTATTGCTGGCCACTTCAGAACTCTCCAGCGCTTTGTTGCCATCCATTTCTGGGTGCTTCATATGTTTGGGGTCATTGTCCTGCTGGAAGACCCAAGATCTCGGACACAAACTCAGCTTTCTGACACTGGCCTGTACAGTGTGACCCAAAATCCGTTGGTAATCCTCAGATTTTTATTGATGCCTTTCACACATTCAAGGCACTTAGTGCCAGAGGCAGCAAAACAACCCCAAAACATCATTGAACCTACAACATATTTCACTGTAGGTACTGTGTTCTTTTCTTTGTAGGCCTCATTCCATTTTTGGTAAACTGTAGAATGATGTGCTTTATCAAAAAGCTCTATCTTGGTCTCATCTGTCCACAAGATATTTTCCCAGAAGGATTTTGGCTTACCTAAGTTCATTTTGGCAAAATGTAGTCTTGCTTTTTTATGTCTCTGTGTCAGCAGTGGGGTCCTCCTGGGTCTCCTGCCATGACGTTTCATTTCATTTAAATGTCGATGGATAGTTCGTGCTGACACTGATGCTCGCTGAGCCTGCAGGACAGCTTGAATATCTTTGGAACTTGTTTGGGGCTGCTTATCCACCATCTGGACAATCCTGCGTAGACACCTTTCATCAATTTTTCTCTTCCGTCCACACCCAGATTAGCTACAGTGTCATAGGTTGCAAACTTCTTGATAATGTTGCGCACTGTGGACAAAGGCAAATCTAGATCTCTGGAGATGGACTTGTAACCTTGAGTTGTTGATATTTTTCCACAATTTTGGTTCTCAAGTCCTCAAACAGTTCTCTTCTCCTCTTTCTGTTGTCCATGCTTAGTGTGGCACACACAGACACACAATGCAAAGACTAAGTGAACTTCTCTCCTTTTTATCTGTTTTTCGGTGTGATTTTTATATTGCCCACACCTGTTACTTGCCCCAGGGGAGTTTAAAAGAGCATCAGACGATTGAAACAATAATAATAATAATGATTTTTTCCAGCCCATTTTCAGAGTTTGGTGTGACATTATGTCCAATTAGCTTTTTTTCCTCCCTTTTTTGGTTTAGTTCCAATACACACAAAGGGATTAAACATGTGTATAGCAAAACATGTGTTACTGCAATCCTTTTCTGTGAGATATACTTAATTTTCTAGAAAAATGTCAGGGGTGCCAACATTTACGGCCATGACTGTAATTGGGCTTTGGATATTCTATAATCTAATATGGGATGTAGAGGGAGGAGAAGAATATATAAGTGATATTAACCAATAAAACTGGTTTAATAAAAACAATTAAGAACATTTTAATAATTTCCCATGAATCCATGATTTGGACATAGCTGTTTTTTTGATTAACAGTCAGGAACCGACTTCCAGCACTGAGCTGTGTTTCCAAATCTCATTCCCACTCTGTGCATACAAACTGTTCCCTGTTGTGATATTTGGACATAGGCACTGCTCTTCACCTGTGCAAAACTATCTCTCCAGCAAAGCATGGTGGTGGCAGTATCCTGCCCTGGGGGTGTTTTTCAGGGGCTGGAACAGGGAGACATGGTTGGGGAAGCTGAGTTCTCTGGACCTCAGACTGGACCAAAGATTCAGACAGGACACTGAGGGGAATTTATCAATCTGGTCCAGTGCAAGCTTTTCTGCAACATTTTATTTAGAGCTTTTACATTTCCTAACCATGAAGTGATTTTATTTAGATCACTTTGTGCAGTGGTGACTAATTTATCATGTGCGACTTTTTGTGAAAAGTCTCACAAAATTTGCATGGGCCAGATTAAGAAGTTATCACAGGTTAAAGGAGTACTCCGCCCCTAGACATCTTATCCCCTATGCAAAGGATAGGGAATAAGATGTCAGATCGGCGGGGTCCCGCTGCTGGGGACCCCCGGGATTGCCACTGCGGCTCCCCGCTGTCATTACTGCACAGAGCGAGTTCGCTCTGTGCGTAATGACGGGCGATACAGGGGACCGAGCAGCGTGACGTCATGGCTCCGCCCCTTGCGACATCTCGGCCCGCCCCCTTAATACAAGTCTATGGCAGGGGCGTGACGACCGTTACGCCCCCTCCCATAGACTTGTATTGAGGGGGGCGGGCTGTGACGTCATGAGGGGCGGAGCCGTGACGTAATGATGCTCTGGCCCCTGTATTGCCCGTCATTACGCTCTGGCCCCTGTATTGCCCGTCACTCGCTCTGTGCAGTAATGACAGCGGGTAGCCGCAGTGGCAATCCCGGGGGTCCCCAGCAGCGGGACGGCGGCAATCTGACATCTTATCTATCCCCTATCCTTTGGATAGGGGATAAGATGTCTAGGGGTGGAGTACCACTTTAATGCTATGCAACAATTGTATTAAAGTCTGTGTGACATTTAATACAATTGTCGCATGGCCACCACTTTCACCGCAACTTTTTTGCTCTAAAGTCAATAAGAAGAAAGTACAGATTTGATAAATGCCCCTCTATGACCCTAAGCACACAGCCAAGACAACAAAGGAGTGGCTTAGAGGCAAATCTGTAAATGTCCTTAAAAGGCCCAGCCAGAGCCCTCACTTTAGTCCTGCCTATTTGTATTGTTTCTCACAATTTCATTGTAAATTTTATATCCCAGCTAAAATGATTTACCATAGATATCACCAGAGATGTTGGTGATTTTACAATTAGAACATGTGCCATATCTGTGAAAGCCCTGTAGGTCTGACCAAGTTTTGTTCTTATGTGTTTTGGTAGTCATTTTAACAACTGGTGCCATCTTCACACCTAGATTTGATATACACAATTGGAGGGCTTTTGGTAGACCAGCAGCCAGAGTCTTGTTATTACACAAAAGTTTACAGTTGCGTTTTGTATATTGGCATATTGTAGTGAGCTGCACATTATTTTATTTTATTTAACTTTTCTCAAAGTGTGATGCTAATAAAGTGGTAGCAGCTTTAAAGGTGAGGTGCAGTGATGACATCGGGGCCAGACAGGGCCGGCTCTGCCTATAGGCACAATAGGCATCTGCCTAGAGCACCCTCTTGATGGGGGTGCCACTCTGCCCTCAACAAGAAAATTAGACATCAAGCATCTGAACCATTAACCCAACCAGCTTAGCCAGCAGCATCACCATAACCCCCCTTGATGTGTGTCACCCCAGTAGTAAGATAATTACATATGGAGGGGGTGTTACAGTGTGTTACCCCAGTAGTAAGCTAATTACATGGGGAGGAGGTTTGTTACAGTGTCACACCCCAGTAATAAGCTAATTACATGAGGAGGAAGCTTGTTACAGTGTGTCACTCCAGTAGTAAGGAGATTTCATGGAAAGGAGGTTTGTTGCAGTTATTCTCCCCAGTAGTAAGGTAGGGTGTATCAAAGGGTAGACCAATGGGTGGAGTCAAGGGGCGGCAATCTTTTGCCTAGGGTGGCAAAAATCCTTGCACCAGCCCTGGGGCCAGGTGAAGTGACTGTGATAGAAATTTTCAAAAAAAAACAAAGCATGTAAACCCAGCCTTGTTCTTAATTATCTTTTTGCTTTATTTAATTTAACTTGTTTACTAAAATATAGTATTAAAGGTTTCCATTAAGGCTAGGTTCACACTGCAGAATCTTCGGGCAGAAAATTTCCGCCCGGAGATTCCGAGTGCAGCCAGCGCTGACTGATTCAGTCAAACACTGCAGTCTCCAATAGACTGCAATGTGTTCTGCAAGTATTTCTGCCTGAAAAATGAGCAATGCCATTCTTCAGGTGGAAATTTCCAAGCAGATTTTACGTTCACAAATTCCACTTCACAAATTCCGAAGTGTGAATTTGTGAACGGAAACCCATTCACTACACTATACATTTTAGCAAGCAGAATTTCTGCCTGCAATTTCAAACCGAAATTGCAGGCGGAAATTCCATAGTGTGAACCTAGCCTTAGGGTTCAAGCTGCAGACCTAGGACAGTAAACCTAGCCTGACACATGTATAAAACAAGTAGTGATATGATAGATCAGTGCTTGTCTAATAAGCCATTTACACAAAAGCATCATTGTGAAGTTTCATCACTGTCATCCATGGATTCCCTGTTTTCATGGTACGATGTGCATTCTACTTACAATGATTTTTAGGCCTGCATAAATGATATGGTCCGCTGAGTCTTTTCTTATTTGTCAGCTGATCGCTGGCCCTTATAAATGGGTCAGTTATTGGGAACAAATCTTCCTACAATTTTGTAGTTCTTTAAAACTCTTTACATTAATGTAATTATCTTCTTAGATATTGATACCTCCTAGGAATTTTCAGTGAGAAAATTGAGTGCGGTGTAAAGGTAAAACCAAATCTGTTTTTCCGGAGGATCCGTGGAATCATTTTATCCAGCTGCACAGCTGGTATCTCAAACTTCACATAATCCAGTGTTTTGGGGACAATGATGGCGCAGCTGCTCCTACACTGCATTGCTTGTTTCATAAGGCAGCAGAGTGCCGGATTCTCCGGGATACTTTCTACGGAAATAACACACTGTCCACCTGGTTACAGATACAAAAAAAGAATCCTCTGTAAATCCTATTGTGATACTGGAGGATTCTCCTTGGGTGCTCAGAATATAATGTATCTTTCATGACATGAAATAATATTTTCATAGTATTTTCTTTCCTCATGACTCATGTGAATGAGAACCCAAGAACTTATGAACAATTGCTTTGTTGTAAGACAGTTTATTCAGCAGACGGCGAAGACCTCACACACTATCATGTTGCCAACTGGGGCGTAACTGTCGATAAACAGAGGATATAATACGTTTTATTAAAATGATTTGTATATTTTATTCCAGTTATACCGTGATATAGGAATACCAAGAATAACAAGTCTAACAACAGTCTTACAATAGAATAACAAGTAGAATGTGGTTAAAAACTAGAAACACTCTAACCAAAGGAGTTTTATGTGACCTGCAACATATAATATATACTTTAACAGATTAAATAAATACATAAATAACAACAACAACAACAATAATATTTTTGTAAAAAGTGTAAATAAATATATAATTAGAAAAATATAAATATATAAATAAATATATAGAATAAATGATGAAACTGAGGTTGACTGCACTTACCATTAGGGTAAATTTAAGAGCTTCTCCTTACTTGTAATACATTGAACCCAATAAAAACTGTATGGCTGCTAAGCTTACTCTAGTCATGGCTACAGGCCAACAGAATTTTAATATATATATATACACACACATGGGCATAGAGGAATTTAAAAATATGATCAAGATGCAGTTGGGTATCCTCAAAGAGGTGGCCTTTTGTAGCAATTTAACTGTATTAAGAAATAATTCACAGAATGTTGAACCTACTTATATCAGATTTATTTTGGAAAAATATATTACAGGTTATGGATACTAGATGTATGGGTATAGAACGTACATTCAGGGATTTAGTCTGTTTTTCATATTGGCGTCAGGAAGGATTCTTGACGTCTGTCTCAAAGGTTTGTTTTTTTTGCCTTCCTCTGGATCTAAACAGTAGGATTATAATTGATGGACTCTTTAGGGGAGGTTTATCAAAACCTGTGCAGAGGAAGAGTGGTGCAGTTGCCCATAGTAACCAATCAGATTGCTTCTTTTATTTTTAAAGAGGCCTGTGAAAAATGAAAGAAGCAATCTGATTGGTTGCTATGGGCAACTGCACAACTCTTCCTCTGCACAGGTTTTGATAAATCTCCCCCTTTATTTTTTTTCAACCTTTAAGGCAATATAATTCAAAGCAAATCAAGAAACCTATCTATTATTTAATAATTGTGTAACATTTATGCAAGTATGCAAGTATGGTCTTCTGGCTTAAGGACACATATAAAAATATATTATACAGATATTATTGCAATGGGAACACTCAGAGGACCAGAAGGGATGACAGGTAAAATCATACCCACTCTGTTGCATATGCTATTACAAGTATGTAGGCACATATAGCAAGAAGAACTGGAGGGCAGGAGCGGATATTCTTCTATTATACCCTATCAAAAATGCTCACACTGCTTACACAGGGACTCGTAGGGCAACTCCACCCCAAGGCTAACAATGATATGTTGCCCTAATATGACTTAACACATCTTTCCATCACTTTTCAACATCCTTTATGTGGCCTGATCAGGGGATAACAGGGTAAAAACATCTGATATCTCAAAATAACAACTGACTAGTAATGGGTGTAAAAATAGAGGTGTACAGTTAGATGTGTTGACATAATTCGGTATTGAAAAACATGCCAGTAGTGCATCCAGCGAAGTATACTGGATATTAAAGCTAGACACTAGGTTTCCGAAAAGATTGAACAGAAGACTGGACACAATCCTGCACTATTAAATTGGTATTATATTTACATTTAATATCTATTGATGTGTCCTTATGTCTCCGGCTTAGTATTTATGTTGGATTTCCATGCTTTAGGAATTTGTACACCAGATCTTTCTTCATAGTTTTTTCTTTCTTTTTGTTTCTGTTCTGTTCTTCTTATTATTTTTATTGTCTAGGGACAGAATTAAAACAAGAATACGGATTTTAGCATCTACAACTATATTTATATACTGCATATGTTGTATCGTTTTGTGTATGTTTTTATTGTGTTGTATTGTGTTAACCAATTTGGGCGGTATGGATCCTGTTGCACATGTGACTTCTGTTGCTGGGTCCGTCCTCTTGTAAGGCCGAAACACATCACCTGTACCTGAGTCACTGTCATGTCCTGTTTGCCATGGGAATAAACTTCCATTGTTCCTGAGTCTCCAGCGATGGACATCCTTCTTTCTTGCACTTATAATAAAAAGTTGGTGGTAAAAGATGGAGTAAATGAGTTCCAGGGTTTAAGCAAATGGAACAATTGGTCATTCAAGGGGTAGTCCCACATTTTACTTTTAAAGTACAGCACCCGTGTATTTCTGGATCTCTCAGGGAGATGTTTAGAGGGGGTGTGTTTACCCCCGCTCTTCTGTGCACAAGAGCCGGAGTGCTGTGCAGGAAATCGATGGGGGTTGTAGTGATTGGACCTCCGCGATCAGACAGTTATTCCCTATGATTTGGATAGGGCATAAGAAGTAAAATGTGGGACTACCTCTTTAACTTACATTTCTGTGGCATAGCGACGTAAGCTGTAACTGTTGTCTCAGTTTTTCATTAAATTTCCCAAGCGACTAATCCTAAAGTGACCATGACCAATCCTGTTTGAGCCCAATTCCATGTTTTGTTAAATGAGAAAGAAAAACACAAAAACACATAAGAGCATGGAACGTGCATACGTAATGAAATTCAAGCCGGTGCAAAATGTACACACTCAGAATGTTTGCATTTGTTGCGTATGTATAGCTGCATTATAAATCTTTAAAACTGGCTTTTAACTGACAGCCTTCCTGCTGTGACCACTAAAAGTGAAATAAGGAAGGTGATATGTCTATATGTCAGATGTTATTTCACTGCAGCTATGTGAAAATTGTGTACAGTTTGATAAACTGAATGCCTGTTCAATGACTTGTATTGTTAGGTGCCTTAGTGGTTATTTATCAAAATCTCCTGCTTAACTTTCACTGTTTTCATTTGGATTAGTTGGTAAGATAAACCAGGTGTTGTTTTTCTTCCCTTTCAAAATGTTGTATTGGATATATAGCTATTTTATCTGGTTACAGTTATATATGGTTGGGGATTTACTCTTACAATAAAACACATGCATAGGTCACACAGGCATCCAGCCCTGCACACAGGCAATGAAGAAGTAAATACAAGTGAACTGACAGGAAGAGAAAATAAATGTATACAGAAATTTACCATTTTTTTTTGATATTGCTAAGTCAATATTCTATGTTTAAACGTGTCTTATCAAGAGATTGGTGGCATGTTTCTAAGTCGGTGGGGATCTGACTGGTGTGAAGCCCTAGTGTTGACTAGGGTAAAGTACGGGCAGAAAAGTGCCATGCCACATAGTCTCCAGTTTTCTTTACTTGCTTTTTTTGGGCAGCTTTGGGCTTGCTTTTATTTGTGGTCATTCTAGTGTTTCTTTCACTCTGGTTTCAGAAATGGTCAGGGATCACAGTAATTGATCATGAGCAGGTTACACCATACACCAGTCAGCCTATCTAATATTGCGTATCCCCCCTCATCCTGCCAAAACAGCCATGACCCATTGAGGTATGAAGTCTTTTAGATTGCAAGATCACTATAGGGGTTTTCCTTCTACTTAAGTTAAGGAATAACTAATCTGTTTGTTTAGGGTCTGACTACTGTGACTCCCGACTACTGAAACCCAAGTCTTCAATTTGAATGGTGTAGCAAGGCATGCATGAGTGCTGTAGATCTAGTCATTATCTACAGTCTGCGGAAACAGCCAAATGCTGTAATAAGCTGTCTCTGGTGGCTCCCATAGAAAATTAATGGACTCATAGTTGTTCTCAAGATTACAGGGGGCCCCAGCGGTTGTACCTATGGCGAGGGGATATCTTTACAGTATCGGGAAAACCCCTTTAATGAATATCATTGCCATAAGGTTGCACTTGGTCTGCAATAATGTTTAGACAGGTGATTGTCAAAGTAACATGCATATAAATGCCAGGACCTAAGGTTACCCAGGCGAACATTGCCCTGCTCACACATAATGCAAAAATAAAGTGATTCTTGATACCAGGCCACCATCATCTATTGCTCCATAGTTGGCAATTTCAGCAGTGGACAGGAGTCAGCATCAGCACTCTGATGCTGCAAAGCCCTATATGCATCCGTAATGCAAATGAGTCTTGTGACACATTTATGTCATAGCCAGCCAGAATTTTATCCACAATTCATACTCTAGTGGCTCTTCTGTTGGGCCAGATTGGCTAGCTTATGACCTTGGACACTGTTGGTGGGAATGAACCAATACGCACTGGGAACATTCTAAAAGACCTGACATTTTAGAGTCGCTCTGACCCACTTATCTAGCTATCACATTTTCTCTCTTTTCAGAGTTCCTCAGATCCTTATGTTTACCCATTTTCTTACTTGCCATTATTTACTGGTCACTGGCCAACAGTTTTAATAATTATTCATCCACTCCATAAATAATGACCACGAAAAACAATCATAGAGGAGTAAAATTAAATTAAGCTTTTTTTATTATCTTCGAATAATAAATTATGAAATAAATTAAAAAATTGTTGTCATTAGCTGGTTACTGGATATTTTTCTAGCTTTTAATGTTGGAAGTAGCCATATGTGTTGACTTGAGAAGATCATTTTAGCCAATATTAGTGGGTAATAAAATGCATTTAGACATTAGCTTTACTAGTAGACAATGGCATATTTGTCAGAATTTGCTATCAAACATATTAAGGCATTGTTAGACAGTCTTCTTAAGCATCTGTTCATAGAAGACAAAATCAGTTTCTCTGTTCAATTTGAGTTACTTATGGGCATTAATATACATTAACTTGCATGTTAATAGGGATTCAGTGGTATTAGTTGGCAAAAAAAAAAAATACATTAAATACTTAATGTTCAGCAAAGGGTCCATTAAAGTAGGTCCTTTGAGTCATTCCTTCCTAGATTTGTGTCATTACTTCCTAGATGGTGAGGTCATAAATAAACAGTATTACCTAATCAGATCACATATTGACCGACTCCCTTGCAGCCCATTTACTGTTAGAGGTACAATGGCTTCCTCAGGTTTCATAGTAGATGCAATTTTGTAAAATTTTTCAGCTTTGATACATTTCAATGAAGTCCTAGTCAGCAAATATACAGGCGGCAGATGCCATCAAAGATGTTACTTGAGCACAGATGTATCATGTGACAAATCTTCATATTTAAATAAAACATAGTCATTGTACAATATTTTTGCCCTTACCCGAGGATTTGGCACAATTAATATAATGTCACCTACTGTATGTTTGCAGACATGAAAGTCAGATGTCTGTACATGCAAGTGTCTTCTGTTTGAAATGAATCGTACATTTCCTTAAAAGTGCAGCACTTAAAGGGTTTATCCAGAAAGCGAGAAAACATATGTATTTTCTTTCAAAGACAGCTCTCTGTCTCCAATTTGGGTGTGGTTTTACAACTTGGCTTCATTCACTTCAATTGAACTGAGCTGCAGAACCACACACAACCTGGAGACAGACAGGGAGCGGCCTTTAAAAGAATTTATCTTTTTTGTTTTCGATTCCTGGATAACCCCTTTAATTTCTCTTTATAAGGCTAAGAAGGATTGAATTAAGAGGCTACAATAATAAACTTTTGATGTTCCCATGTGGGGTGTAACTCTTTCCCCTCCTGTGCTGTTCCAATTTAACTCCTTGTTCAGATCTAGATGCCACTTGTAAAAATAAATTACGGTGCCATGATAACAGAGTAGGAAACAAGCTAAACCTTTTACAAAAACATGTTGACCTGTTTGTGGTCACAATGGAAAGCATGTAGATGCACCTAGGCCTTTTTACCTTGCAAGTCAAAAAACATTTTTATTTTTTTTAAAGAATGCTAGGATGGCCCAAAAACAACTCGCCAACTATATATATATATATATATATATATATATATATATATATATACACACATATATAATTTTCTTCATAAATTCAACAGAACATATGGTGCTAAACAACCCTACTTGGTTGTTTAGCACCATTTGTACTGTTGAATTTATGAAGAGAAAAACATAATGTAGAGGCTTTTTTTGTATTAAGATTTATTACTATATATCTTAATACAGAAAAAGCCTATTTCCCTATTTCTGCACTTATGACACTTTAATTTCTTCCCTGTCTGTAGCATTGAACACTCCTTTTTCAAAGAGGCAAAAATAGAGACATAATTTGAATTCTTTTACATATCAGGTGTAGAAAAAAGAGCTGAGGAGAGAGCACTGACATAGATGCTGTTGCTTTAAGGAAGTGCTTTATGTATAACAAGACTACTTATTACTGCTTTAAAAAGTCCTCCATGCAGTTGCTGTTTCTAAATGTATATATAAGACATAAAGGAACAAGATTTTCTCTGTATTTGCTGTGTATACATCTTCACAGCTCCCATTCTCCACCCATTCTAGAGCTGAATTCAGGGAAAATGGAAAATAAGAAAGGGCCTTAAAGGAAAACTGTAGTGAAAAATTTTCCTTTAGCCCTGTACTACAAAAACAAACAAACAAACAAACAAGAAAATTAACTTACCTTCTTACGTTCCCCTGTTGTGCTGATAACGGTGTCCCTGTCCTCCAGTGCTGGTTTTCTTCCTGCTTCCTGGGGACAGTGAGTCATACTGCATTCAGCTAATTGCCGGCCCCAGCCATGTCCCGCCTCGGCCGGTGATAGCCTGAGTGCACTGTCATGTAAGGAGCTTGGACCCTGCCTTCTCCCTGCTGCCCGGGCTTACGTGACCAACACCGGTGATACGCTGAGTGCAGTATGACTCAAGTTTGTTTGTTTTTTTAGATTTTGCAGCCCGGGCACAGGACTAAAGAAAACATTTTCACTACAGTTTTCCTTTAAGAAAAACTGAGAGAAGTAGGTTGCAAGTTAAAATTAACCTGACCCCAGTGGAAATGACTTATGTCTCAGATAAATAATATAGTAGTAACCCCTTAAGGACCAGGCCCATTTTGGCCTTAAGGACCAGACCAATTTTATTTTTGCATTTTCGTTTTTTTTCTCCTCGCTTTCTAAAAATCATAACTCTCTTATATTTCCATCCACAGACCCATATGAGGGCTTGTTTTTAAAAATTACATGTTTTCTTTATTCTGTGGGTCAATACGATTAAAATTATACCCATGTTATATGCTAGTCTATAATTGTACCGCTTAAAAAAAATCTCAAACCATTTTAACAAAATTAGTATGTTTGAAATTGCCCTATTTTGACCACCTATAACTTTCTAATTTTTCCGTACATGGGGTCATATGAGGGCTAATTTTTTGCACCAGGATCTGTAGTTTTTTATCAGTACCACTTTTGCTTAGGTTTTACTTTTTCAAATTATTTTTTTTTTTTGGGGAATAAAATGTTACAAAAAAGCAGCAATTTTGGACTTTTAACATTTTTTTTACATTTAAGCCGTACACCGTACAGGATAATTAACAATGTATTTTAATAGTTCAGAATTTTTACACACGCGGCGATACCAAATATGTGTATTAATTATTTTTTACGCTTTTTGGGGGGTAAAATGGGAAAAACGGACGTTTTACTTTTTTATTGGAGGGGATTTTTCAAATTTTTCAAATTTTTTATTTTACATTTTTTTACTTTTTTTTTTTTTACACTTTTTATGTCCCCATAGGGGACTATTCATAGCAATTAGTTGATTGCTAATACTGTTCAGTGCTATGTATAGGACATAGCACTGATCAGTATTATCAGTGATCTTCTGCTCTGGTCTGCTCGATCTCAGTCCAGAGCAGAAGACCCCGGGAGATGGCCGGAGCCAGGTGAGGGGACCTCCGGCCGCCATGCAGGATGATCGGATCCCCGCAGCAGCGCTGCCGTCGATCCAATCATCCATTCAAAGTACCACACTGCCGCAGATGCCGTGATCTGTATTGATCACGGCATCTGAGGGGTTAATGACGGACATCCGCGCGATCGCGGATGTCCGCCATTACCGGCGCGTCCCTGGCTGCTACAGTGCTCGCGATCATGGTGCTGCGTAAATGTACGTCATGGTGCGTTAAGTACCATGCCACCATGACGTCCATTTACGTCCATTGTCGTTAAGGGGTTAAAGAAACACTGCAGTTGCTTTATGGTCCTTGCAGGATAGCGAGCACCGATCTCTGTCATTGGTCCTCATCTACAGAGCCTTCACATGGTTCAAGCAACCGTGTGGCCCATTAAATTCATAACTGTCAGCCACACGTCACATGTTTGCACCAAAGATCCGATTTGCTTATTCACCTGCTGATCGCTGGCCCTTTTACAAGGGGCGATTATCGGGAATAAGGGTTCTTGGGAACATTAATTTTCCTTATGATCGGCCTGTTTACAAAGGCCCTTATAGCCAAGGACAAGTCTGATCTAAGGTTTGTGAGAAACAGGTGACACATATAGAAAATATATTTATATATTTCTCATAGTTCAAATTGCAAAATGAGACAGGATAAAATGAAAGAAGAGAATTGTTTTTGTTTTGTTTTTGTATTTTGCACATTGTTCCTCTCTTTATTATTTAATCTGGGTCCTTTGGTTCTAAGAACTTGCTGGCCCTCCCCGACTGCTTCTTGCAAATCATGACAATCGATGACCTGCAAAACCATGTAGATCAATAAAAGTTTTGCTTTTTCATGTCATTATAGAATCAAGAAGTAACCTGCAAGAGAGAAAAATGCCCTGTGGTTTCAAAGGATTGTGCTCTGGTCATAAAGCAGAGAGGAGCTTGCTGTGAACGTTGTAAAGGTGCAGTTTTTCATTTTATCTAAATTAAATAATTTTCAGTTTAGAATATTATATAATGCTGTGCTGCTATGTATTATACCTTAGCCAGAAATCATAAACATGGCATTAAGACATTCATTAAAAACATGTCTTAGGAACGCCTGGAAAAAACACATTGCATTTTTTGGGTGAAAAAACCCTGCCTCCAGATGTTAGCTGGAAATGAATAAGGAAGTATAAGAATTTTTTTTTTGTAGTGTTTAACTACCATAGTTTTTTCCCCCTGATTATTAAACCAAACAAAAAAAAAAAACATAAGCTATATGCGTTGTTCATGGTATTTTTTTGAATCACATGATTTAAGAATCGCCATGACAAAAAAAATGTAAAAATAAAAAAAAAGAGAAATGCAAAATCATGCTGTAAAAGATATAAACATAGAGCAGACATTGTAAGAAGGCACCACATTTTTTGAGGTGTATAAGCTGTCTTTTCTAAGTTTAGACTAACAATTAGTTGGCTTTATTGCGCCAGGACATTTCACCAGAATTCTGACACATTTTTGGCACTTTCTTAGAATAGCCAATATAAGTTTGCACTTTTTAAAAATGAATAACAAATCAGGGAGTTCAACCATTGATACTTCTGCACTATAACATTTTCCCTCAGTTAATTCTGAGATATAGAACAAATGTTCATTGTATTGGTAAAGTACCTGGGAGATGTGTCTCTGATACCTGGGAGATGTGTCTCTGATACCTGGAAGATGTGTCTCTGATACCTGGAAAATGTGTTTCTGATACCTGGGAGATGTGTCTCTGATACCTGGGAGATGTGTCTCTGATACCTGGGAGATGTGTCTCTGATACCTGGGAGATGTGTCTCTGATACCTGGAAGATGTGTCTCTGATACCTGGAAGATGTGTCTCTGATGCCTAGATGGTAAACTTGAGGCATAAACTGAGTGTGCATTTTGTTGGTCTCTGGAATCACTCAATAGCTCCCTTTGCTTAGCTCAATTGTTGTATTAGCTTGAAATATTGCATTGTGTGTGGCCAGCTGAAGCCTTTGTGTGCACTGAGTGACTGGTTGGGTACAGTCCAAGAGAGGAAAATAAAACAGATATGGATATAGTCAGTGGAATAGAACAGGTGTGACTATACATGTCATGGAAACTCATGGAGAGAGTACATATTTTAATAATGTTTCTGCACATGGAAGCATCATTTGTGTGATAAAATCTTCTAATCATACAGATATACATCCAAGAACATCTAAAAACTCCAAAAGTTCAATGTACTGCAAGCAAAAAGTATTTAACCCCTTAAGGACCGGGGTTTTTTCCGTTTTTTGCATTTTCCTTTTTTGCTCCTTGCCTTTAAAAAATCATAACTCTTTCCATTTTGCACCTAAAAATCCATATGATGGCTTATTTTTTGCGCCACCAATTCTACTTTGTAATGACGTCAGTCATTTTGCCCAAAAATCTATGGTGAAACGGAAAAAAAAATCATTGTGAGACAAAATTGAAAAAAAAAACGCCATTTTGTAAATTTTGGGGGCTTCCGTTCCTACGTAGTACATTTTTCGGTAAAAATGACACCTGATATTTATTCTGTAGGTCCATACGGTTAAAATGATACCCTACTTATATAGGTTTCATTTTGTCGTACTTCTGGAAAAAATCATAACTTCATGCAGGAAAATTAATACGTTTAAAATTGTCATTTATGACCCCTATAACTTTTTTATTTTTCCGCGTATGGGGCGGTATAAGGGCTAATTTTTTACGCCGTGATCTGAAGTTTTTAACGGTACCATTTTTGCATTGATAGGACTTATTGGTCGCTTTTTATTAATTTTTTCATGATATAAAAAGTGACCAAAAATGCACTATTTTGAACTTTGGAATTTTTTGGCGCCATTGAACGTGCGGTTTAATTAATGATATATTTTTATAATTCGGACATTTCCACACGCGGCGATACCATATATGTTTATTTTTATTTACACTGTGTTTTTTTTTTTTTATGGAAAAAGGGGGGTGATTCAAACTTTTAATAGGGAAGGGGTTAAATGATCTTTATTCACTTTTTTTTTGCAGTGTTATAGCTCCCATAGGGACCTATAACACTGCACACACTGATCTTTCACATTGATCACTGGTTTCTCATAAGAAACCAGTGATTGATGATTCTGCCGCTTGACTGCTCATGCCTGGATCTCAGGCACTGAGCAGTCATTCGGCGATCGGACAGTGAGGAGGCAGGTAGGGACCCTCCTGCTGTCCTGTAAGCTGTTTGGGATGCCGCGATTTCACCGCGGCTATCCCAAACAGCCCACTGAGCTAACCGGCACACTTTCAACTTTGAACGCCGAGTCTAAAGGGTTAATAGCACGCGGCACTGCGATCAATGCCGCGCTATTAGCCACAGGTCCCGGCCGTTGTTAGAGCCCCGCGTTATAGATTGGGAGCGGACACATGACGTTCCAGTACGTCATGTGTCCTTAAGGGGTTAAAGTGAAATTAACAGGTATACATGGTCCGGTTCTCTGCGCAATTGAGACAGAACTCGGTATGTTGGGTCCATTGCACAAAGCAGGCTATTAGAAATGGGGGCTAATACAACCAAACCGCAATATGGAAACGGATAAGTGATACCTCGTTGTAATCCAGTTCACCTGCATTATAACCCCATGTATTGGGTTTGTTGCGGGTGAATCAACTGTGAGTTTTTCTTTAACACCTTAAGGACCAAGGGTGTACCGGCTTGCTCTTGGTCTTGGTGCTTAAAGACCAAAGGCGTACCTGTATTCTCTGGTCCCGTTACTGGTGTTTGAAGTGTTCTCTTGAGCTGAGCACACTTCATACCCGGGGGGTCCTGGTTGCGATCTGAAGCCAGGAACCACGGTTAATGGCAGTCATCGCCAATCTGGTCGATGCCCAGCATTAACCATTTAGATTATGCGATCAAAGTTGATTGCAGCATCTAAAATGTGGGGTTAACGGCCCCAGCAGCTCAGTGGAGCTGATCGGGACCATCGCAGTTAAATTGCAATGTCCGGATCAGCTGAGTGGACGGCGGGAGGGCCCTTACCTGCCTTCGTGCTGTCTGATCAGTCCTCTACTGCTCCAGGAAGCCTCAGCAGGCTGGAGCAGCAGAACACCAATAATACTGATTAATGCTGAGCCAAACCTTAGCATTGAACAGTGTATGCAATCAAAAGATTGCATGGTATAGCCCCCTATGGAGACAAAAAAAAAAGTGAATAAAAGTGAATAAAAGTTTGACTCACCCCCCTTTTCCCATTTTTTAAATAAAATAATGTAATAAAAATATAAATAATCATATGTGGTACCACCGCGTGTGTAAATGTCCAAACTATTAAAATATAAGGCTAGTTAAACCATACGATTAAACCAAAATTAAAACCAAATTGCTAATTATTTATCACTTCAGATAACATAAAAAAATTAAAAAGCAATCAAAAAGTCCCATCAAAATATAAATGGTACCAATAAAAACTACAGATCCCGGCAGAAAAAATGAGCCCTCACATAGCTCCATGTGCGGAAAAATAAAAAAGTTATAGGGGTCAGAAGAGGCCAATTTTAAACATACCAATTTTGGTGCATGTAGTTATCATTTTAGTAAAATAAAATAAAACCCGCATAAATTGGGTATCCTTGTAACCGTATGGACCTACAGAATAAAGATTAGGTGTCATTTTTACCAAAATATGCACTGCGTAGAAACGGCCACTTGGGTGTCAGAGTGATCTGTTAATGCAATGGATTAATTAAAGAGCTCATTGCATTTTAACATTTCACTGCCTTCATATTACAGAATATTATAGCTCACAGGCACCTGAAGTCAGCACCTTCAAGAGTCTTGTCTTTGTTTGTACCCCATAATTGTAAGCACTGCGGAATCTGTAGGCGCTATATAAAATAAATTAATAAGAGTCCAAGAGACATTGAACTGTGATGAAATAATCCAAGTCCCTTTGGCATTGTCTTATCTTTTTGTGTTGGCCCATTCAGATCTGTCTCTGAGGATGAATTTATCAAATGTTATATAAACCATTTGTGGCAGATGTTTCTTCACACAGTTTACTTCTCATGTCAAGCGTAATTGTTAAATATAAAAAAAGAACAGGAAGGGGAAGGGTATATTAGTAGCAGATATCTATGGATAAGGCTACAATGCTGTATACATTCAGGCGATGGTTTAGTCTGCTTTGTGCTTGTAAGATGACTCATCTCTAAAATGTACATCATACTGAATGTGGTTGTGTTTGAGCTTTTTTTTCATTATCTCTACATTTTAACCCCTTGTTCTGTATGTAGATTGGGCCTGGCTTATAACACCTTTTGGAATATGGTGGAAAATAACATAATTTCTTGACTGGCTTTGTCCTTCTAAAAGAAACTCCTTAAAAGGGTTATCCAGACCTCAGAAAGTTCTCTTCTCCTCTTTCTCTTGTCCATGCTTAGTGTAGCACACAGAGACACACAATGAAAAGAATAAGTGAACTTCTCTCCTTTTTACCTGCTTTCAGGTGTTATTTTTATATTGCTCACACCTGTTACTTGCCCCAGGGGAGTTTAAAGCAGCATTGCATGCTTGAAACAATCTTATTTTTCCACAATTTTAAAAGGGTGCCAATAATTTTGTCCAGACCATTTATGGAGTTTGATGTGACATTATGTCCAATTTGCTTTTTTTCCTCCCTTTTTTGGTTTAGTTCCAATACACACAAAGGGAATAACCATGTGTATAGCAAAACATGTGTTACTGCAATCCTTTTCTGTGAGAAATACTTAATTTTCTAGAGCAATTTCAGGGGTGCCAACATATACCACCATGATTGTATCTCTATTTACAAACAGTCATAGTCTATTTGTTTTTGTAGGAACCACGTAATGCTTCATTTCTACTGTAATGACACTAAAATTTTAGCACTTGCTGCTGGATTCTCCAAATGTTTACAGCTGTTTGCTGGAGGCCTAAGGGTGCATTTACACTTCACATGCAGTGTACATTTGCTAAAGACACGTGAGCTCCTGCCATATAATTAAAGAAAATTTGTCATCAGTTTCACCTGCACTAACCTGTCGGTACAGACAGGTAGTGCAGGTGACACTGATGACAACCATACTTACCTGGTCCCATTCTGCTCTTCCACTATCTTCCTCCATATCTTCCTTTCCGGGGCCATCTTGGAGCATGGGTGAAGCTGCCTTACATCACTGCTGCTGATTCTCTTCTGGGTCCCGCATCTAGCAAACAATAGCGGTGACCTCAGGAAGCTCCACCCATGCTCCAAGTTGGCCCTGGATCGAAGAAAGATAGCAGGAGAATGGGAGCATGGATCGGGATAAGGTAAGTATGGTTGTCATCAGCATCACCTGCACTACCTGTCTGTACCAACAGGTTAATGCAGGTTACACTCATGACAGATTTTGTTTAAAACATATCCATAGGCCCCTATTTACCAGATGAATGCCAAAAGAGTGCCATTGTGGCATCTGTCCAGCCAATATATGCTGTTTAAATTTTTTTTTTGTGCTGCTTAGAAAAGCATAGTAGACTACACTACTCTGCATTCTGCAGAGAGGCATCTAGTAAAAACAAAGCAAAAAATTGCATGTTGATGGTTAAACAACAGTCGAACAGAAAATCATCTGACGAACAAACAGTTGCAATTGAAACTGGCCATACATGATCATTGATATCACGAAAGCACAATTAATCTTTCTGGAAATATTCTGAGAACGTTCTGAGAATTCATATTCATTGTATAATGTTTCCATCTTAATATGGAAACAATATTGAAGAAAAATTATGGAATCATAAAAATGTATTACTTTGTTATTGCATGAACCTATGGATCAGCATTACTGTATTACAGAGCTAGATAGGTCCAGCTTTCTCAAATAGTGGTTGTCAGATCAGATTCGCAGGACGAAGCCTTGTCATTGGACAACACTTTTAATTTCCACCTTAAATTTTTAATTTTTGGTAATCCTGACAGTTTTCTGGCATGCCATAGAGTTGATATACATTTCCCGAAGAGAAACTTTGTCATTCAATGTATCAATGGAAAAGGAAAAGTGTCAAAATAAATTGTGAACACTTGTACACTCACTGTTAAAGTAATATTTGCCATCTCCCCTGGTCTCCTACCTGACCTGGAGCCGTATATCAAAAAGAAGTGAAAATGTGATAGTTCACTTCAAACATCAACTTTATATGTATTATTAGATTGGCAACATCAATATGTTGTTGACAAATCCAGACTGTTGTTTTTTCCCCAATTATCACTTTTATCCTGTCTTCCACACTCCTTGGCTGCTTTTCCTTAGCCAGCTATAACCTCGTTTTGCTCTTTAGGCATTAGTGATGGTTTTCATTTGGCTTTTCTATGTGTAAATTCCCTTTCATTCAGCTGTTTTCTTATAGTTTTGTTGTGAATGTACTGTTACCATCTATTTATTTTGTTGTGCATTTTCTGTATCAAAGCATATTGAGTTGAGCATTTGATCTAAACCTGGGGTCTCAAACTCAAATTATCTGGGGGCCGCTGGAGGTAGGGTGAGGCTGGGCCGCATGCGCCACTTACATATAATGCCCCCATCATGCACCCCTTACATATAATGCCCCCATCATACGCCCCTCACATCTAATGCCCCCAACATGTGCCCCTCACATATAATGCCCCCATCATGCGCCCCTCACATATGATGCCCCATCATACGCCCCTCACATATAATGCCCCCCATCATGGGCCCCTCACATATTATGCCTCCATCATGCGCCCCTCACATAAAATGCCCCTATCATGTGCCCCTCACATACAATGCCCCATTATACGCCCCTAAAATATAATGCCCTCATCATGCACCCCCTCACATATAATGCCCCCATCATATGCCCCTCACATATAATGCCCCATCATACGCCCCTCACATATAATGCCCCCATCATGCGACCCTCACATATAATGCCCCCATCATACGCCCCTCACATATAATGCCCCCCATCATGCGCCCCTCACATATAATGCCCCCCATCATGCGCCCCTCACATATAAGGCCCCCCATCGTGCGCCCCTCACATATAACCCCCCATCATGCGCCCCTCACATATAATGCCCCCATCATGCACCCCTCACATATAATGCCCCCATAATGCGCCCCTCACATATAATGCCCCCCATCAGGTGCCCCTCACATATAATGCTCCCATCATACGCCCCTCACATATAATGCCCCCACACACATGCACACACACATAGACACACTTACCTGTCCTGCGGCGGCCTGACGAGTGACGTCACCAACGTCCCCCTGCGCGATGTCTCTCCCCAGACTCGGGCCGGCCAACCGGAGACGGGGGGAGGAAGGCCGGGTAAGTGAAGGTAATGGGCTCTATTGGACGGGGCAGGGGTGATATCTTCCGGCATTTAGCGATGCTTGCCCGAAGAAGTCACCAGCCTTGTGCCGGGAACTGCATGTCCCGGGCATCGGGCAATACAAATTACACATCCCTGGTGTGGGCTGCAAAATTTTGGTCAGCGGGCCGGGAGTTTGAGACCCCTGATCAAAACATTTTGATGTCTTCCTTGGGCTATCCATATCTTTTTCTTTTATAACTAGTTCATTTTATTAAAGGAGTTATCCAGGATCTGAAAAACAGAGATTTTATATAATATTTTTATATTATTATTTATTTTATAAACCGCTCCACGTCTGTCCCCAGGTTGTGTGTGGTATTACAACTTGGCTCTTTTCACTTCAATAGAACTGAGTTGCAGAACCACAAACAACTTTGAGAAAGATGGGGAGCGGTTTTTGAAAGAAATTAGCTCTGTTTTTCTATTCCTGGATAACCCCTTTAATACCTGCGCCAAATTTCACACAGCTGACTGGGAACAACTAACAACCTTTTACACACTCTATGCTACATTTCCATCTTGAAGGAATATTGTAGTTCTTTCTAGTAATTCAACTGACAACTCTCTTGTTGGGGCCATGTTTACTTTTTCTATTAGTCAAGGTCATAGCTTGTTAATGTCTGTAAGCACTTTTTCTCATAACTGCAGATTAATTCACATTTTTAGATGTGTGCCAGTATTTTTAGTAATTTTTTTGTTTATTTATTTATTTTTTTTAAATCAGGGTAATTTCTTTTTTTTCCCTCTGCTTGATTTGGAAAAACATATACCATTAAGTAAATTAGTTTACTTCCAGCTATTTGAAGTACCGAATGTTTCATGAACATTCATCTATTAAAAAAACATTGTGGGTCATAACTGTGTTTTATGTATTTTCTCTTTAAATAAAAAAGCTGGATAAACATTCTTTAAGTGTGATTATATAATATTTAATTATTTAGTTAATTTTAATGTCAGGGGTGGAATATCTGTCCACCTTCCTAGAAGAACAACTTAGGCTGGGTTTACATAAAATAACATATTTAAAGTGGGCCAAGAAATATACTATTGATAGCCTATAAACAGGATAGAGTATAAATTTCCAGCTCCCAAAAATTGGTAGAAAAAATATTAAAAGTCAAAAATGTATTAGCCCATGTTAAAACCAAAAACAAAACACCTTGTGTAGATAAAATCCCTATGCCGATGCGTTTCGGACTAATGTGTCCTTAGCCATGACTAAAGACGCATTAGTCCGAAACGCGTCAGCGAAGGGATTTTATCTACACAGGGTGTTTTGTTTTTGGTTTTAACATGGACTAATACATTTTGGACTTTTAATATTTTTTCTACCAATTTTTGGTAGCTGGAAATCTCTATTATTTCTTCTCATGCACCGAGGTAAAGGTTCAGCTTCATTCTGGCTTCCGATTCAACATCCACGAGTGCCCAGAGACTAAGCAACTATAAACGGTGAGCTGGCTACATTTTTCTTTGACTATAGGGTATCAATAGTTGATCGGCAAGATGTTGAGATGGGTCCAGAAACAGTTAACTCCATACTCCATGTAGTGGTGGCTTGCATTACTATAGCCTCCTATTAACTCCAATAAGGGCTGAGGCTGTAGTTATTCTGCTCCACCACTACACGAAGTGTGGAGCCAGATTATTAAATACAGAACAGATTATTGGCAAGGGTGATAGATGTCAGCACTCCACTGATCAACTATTGAGGCCTATCCTCAGGAAAAAAAATCTATTTTTCTAATTTGGGGGGCTTTTTTTCCCCCTGCTCACCGTGCGGTCAAACTGACATGTTATATTGATTCTTTAGGTCGGTTCAATTACAAGAATATCCAATTTGTATAGTACTATTTTGGGATGGATCCTACTTTTTGACAGATTTTTATTAAATTTCCTCCTCTCCTCCCTTATGGATATGATATGATAAATATGCCTGGCCGCAATAGTGCTGCAGCTAGGAGATCCAACTCACTGCACCACCAGAGATTACTTTAACATGCATTAAAACTGCTGTCAACTTTGACAGTGGCATTTAAAGTGTTAATAGGTGCCCAGGGCAATTGTGGCATGCCAGCAATTAGCGGGGTCCCCCATCTACTAAAATCAGCAGGGGGTGATATAAAGAGGACTTGAGCCAGGAGCCCGCTTCATACACACTTATGGGCACCATGATGGATTAGATCCGTCATTGGTCGCCAGGGGGATAAGTAAAAGCGTAACCACAAATGAAAATTTGGTGTGTACCAAGTTTTACACTTTAAGTGAAATTAGTGGTAATGTTATTATAATCAAAGAAATAATAACATAGCACTCCACTTTGTGGTGAAAATAGTAGTAAATTTTATTCTTGCAATCCAAAAATATATGTGACGTTTCGGTCAAACAGTTTGACCGAAACGTCACATATATTTTTGGATTGCAAGAATAAAATTTACTACTATTTTCACCGCAAAGTGGAGTTCTATGTTATTATTTCTTTGAATCTACACAGGTTGGGACCCTAACAGTGCACCCACGCTTAGACAGAGAGTGCCGTATCTTCTATCAACAAATGTTATTATAATGATACATTTTTACATGATATGTAAAATGAATTTACAGGATATGCAATTTCTTTATTTCCAAACATGGCTTACATTATTGAAAAACTATGTTTACTATTTTAAGGCATTTTATTTTAAACTGGCAATGGCATGACATATATAGGCTGTGGTTTGTAAAATAAGGAAAAGAAACACAATGCACAGTGATCTTTACTTAAGTATTATGTCTCAGATGTTTTACATTGTACTGGTTTTAATGGATAATATTTTCCATTAGTTTCCTGCAGTGTTCCTGACCTCACAGAGCAGTAAATAATAACCTCAGCTGAGGTTGCATTTTTATAAATCTATTTGCAAACCTCTGCCTTCTATCAAAAGTCTAAAAAAGCAGATCCAGTTCTAGAAAAGTCTTTTATGCTAATGTGAATATTGACTATTGTTTTTTTATTTATCTAAGGCATTGTGTAGCAATTTTATCACAGCAGACAGATATAATGTTAAGCCTGCTATACATTATGTGGCAGGTTTTCCAACATTAAAGGAACAGTACGTCTAAAAATGAATGATGAACATAAACAGCCCACTGTGTATTTGTAGCTTCTGAGACAAACAGCTTGGTAGAAACCCTGCGGAGAATACAAAGGTTTATATCCCCATGATCCTTCTCTTGTTACCATATAAGCCGGAGGAATTGAATCTTAGTATTCCTTGTCTCCTATTGTAGACAGAATAGAGGGAAGGGCCTCTGATGCTGTTAAGGTGGGCAGGGCTTCCATCAGCGCAGAACTGGCTTTGCTGCCATCAGGAGCCAGGGCCAAATGAAGTAAAAAAAAAGCTTTTGGTAAGGGGAAGGGGGCCAGCAGTTTGGCCAACAATTATCTCCCCCGACCTCCACACACACACACATATATATATATATATATACATACATATGTGTGTGTGTGAGTGTTTGTGTATAGAAT
The DNA here is from genome assembly GCF_029499605.1 of Hyla sarda. Lineage (NCBI taxonomy): Eukaryota > Metazoa > Chordata > Amphibia > Anura > Hylidae > Hyla > Hyla sarda. The sequence continues at coordinate 143,676,259 of NC_079193.1, forward strand.
GTTTATGTAATCTCTGTGGGGAGGGGTAAGCCACAGTCAAGCAGCTTTGGTCCCTTCCTGAACTAAAAGGTCGGGTGGCAAAAATCCAGCATGCCCAATCTTTTTCTCCTCCCAAATCCTTTGTCGGTGGAGAGTCGGAAGCCACCATACACCTTAGAGAGTTGGTCAAGCTTGCGGCTGCTGGTCAGCATTAGTATTGGTGGTGCAGCGACTTGGATCAGCATCCTGCAATGTGTCCTGAAAAAAAATAATATAGTAAACCCAAAATGGTGGCGATTATAACTACAGATTACAGCACAAAACCATAATAAAAAAATAATAATTACTATTATTATTATTATTTAGAGTGTTTTTCTTTGACTGGGTTTTAAAGGAGTACTCCCGTGGAAAACTTTTCTTTTTTTTTTTTTATCAATTGGTGCCAGAAAGTTAAACAGATTTGTAAATCACTTCTATAAAAAAATCTTAATCCTTCCAGTACTTTTTAGGGGCTGTATACTAAAGAGAAATCCAAAAAAGAAATGCATTTCCTCTGATGTCATGACCACAGTGTTCTCTGTTGACCTCTGCTGTCCATTTTAGGAACTGTTCAGAGCAGCATATGTTTGCTATGGAGATTTTTTCCTGCTCTGGGCAGTTCCTAAAATGGACAGCAGAGGTCAGCAGAGAACACTGTAGTCATGACATCAGAGGAAATGCATTTCTTTTTTGGATTTCTCTTTAGTATACAGCTCCTAAAAAGTACTGGAAGGATTAAGATTTTTTAATAGAAGTGATTTACAAATCTGTTTAACTTTCTGGAACAAGTAGATTAAAAAAAAAAAAAAAAAAAGTTTTCCACGGGAGTACCCCTTTAATGTTTTGTGTATTTAGCACAGAGCAGTGTTCTTCTGTTTTCACTGTTCATACTTTGATGAATCTTGGCTGATTTTTGCTGCCACAAGGGGGCTGACTTGACTACATCAGTGTACAACTCCTGTTTATCTAAATAGATGCCACTTAAGAATTATCTCTATATAAGTAGGGTCAGTGCTCTGTTCTAATACCTAGCCACTGCAAATTTTTCCCAAAGATTTGTTCTGGAAAAATGGGAAAACTATTCTGAAAATAGCATGGTGTTCAGATCAGGTGACTGGGAAACGTGACTATCTTCTGATACTTTTATGAGATCACTGTATTCCATTATTAATAATATAGAAATTGTATTTTCTGTGATTTATAAGTTTCTTATTTTAAAACTATTTTTTACAATTATTTTCACAAGGTTGTAGCCTTCATGGTCATCTATATAATAGTTCAATGAAATGGCACGATCCAGAACATCCCTGCAGTACCCGTCAATGTCAGGTAAGATTTTTAATTTAAATCCTATTCACCAAATAGATAAATAGCATACCATTTACAATATAATTGCAGCAAATATTGATTTTATATTTAAATATATAACACATGTTAATTTATGCCAAACCTAGAACAGTTATATTCACTGATACAAATGATGTTACATTCGTGTAGACAACTGAACTGAGCTTGCTACGTAAACTATTTTGTTAGCTTGCTGTGTACACTATTGTTTATACTGTGTCTCACATTTGTCATGTCTTTATATTGCTTTGTACTTCTGTTATGTTGTTATCACATTTATACAATTTCTGGCTGAGAGTTAGAGTTCTTACCAATACACTTCATACATTCCCTTTCACTTACATAGGGATCACTCCCTGAGCCCTGCCTCTTTCCCACTGCAGGGAGAGGAAGTTCAATGATAGCTTAGGGTAAAGTTAGAAAGAGGAAGGACCATTCTGTCTCCCTCATTTCATAGTTAGACGTAAAGCCAGAATTTCTTGGGGCTGAATAGCTCCGGCTAAGAAACTGTGTTTTCCTAGTGATGTATCATAGAAATCTTTGGGAGCCAACCAGTTGCATCATACTCCTCAGGATAAGAACCTGGCACTATTGTTACAGTGTGAGTTAAATCAAAATCTTGGAGTTCCTAAGATTCTAGTATTTTATCTCACATAAAGAAGGGTAGCTACTACTCCAGTCATACGTATTTGTTGTGTTTTATGTGAAAGAAGTTCTTAATTATAGACTCTTTTGCCTTTTCACAACTTTACCACTGCCTGCCTTGCTATCTGCCTTGCTATTAAAGGGGATAAGATGTCTGATTGCGGCGGTCCTGCCGCTGGGGACCCCTGCGTTCTCAGTAGCAGACCCCAGCCGTCATCACAGCACAGAGGAAAATCTCTGTGCGTGATGACAGGGCGATACAGGGGCAGTAGCACAGTGGCGTCACGGCTCCGGCCTCTCCTGACATCATGCCCACAGACATATATTAAGGGGGCGGGACGTGATGGAACGAGGGGCCGGAGCTATGACGTCACTGTGCTCCTGCCCCTGTATCGCCCCCCGTCATCACGCACAGAGATATTCCTCTGTGCTGTGATGACGGCGGGGTGCCGATACTGAGAATGTGGGGGTCCCCAACGGTGGGACCCCTGCGATCAGACATCTTATCCCCTTTCTTTTGGATAGGGGATAATATTTCTAGGGGCGCAGTACCCCTTTAATGGCACAGCACATATTATGGAACCAAACACATTACAGGTGCCCGGTGAGACAACCCTGTGCAGGCCCTCAGTCCAATGGTAACACAACTGTGACCACCACAGGTCCCAGACAGCTCACAGGTGATCTCCCCCCTCAGCAACATCTGCACTACCTCTGGGCTACCAAATGTATTGAAAAGTGTAAATGTGAGAGGTGTTTGCTGGCTTTATTGTACTTTCCTGTTTCTACTCCTTTAATGCAATACATATCAGTGTTTAGTTTGAAAATGAATAGACCTTTCTATAAATGCTATAATTGATGGTTCACTATTGTGATTACTATTTGTTGGGCAACTAACAACCCAGGAAATGATCATGTCAAGGTGCATCAAGATTGGAATTGCAGATAAAAGTCTCCGTTAAACAGAATCTTACATGTTGTATCTCTTTTTTGAGCCGTCTGCTTCTTGAGGCTATTTATTATTTACTATTCTGTATTCAGTGACTGCCCAAAGCACCTCTGACTTTCAGGTATATAGACATGCTAATTGTTCCCTACTGTCGATGTTCTTCTCAAAGTAGTCATAAAACTACAAGTAAAAGGGTGCATACAAATTCACTTAACTAAAAATCATCATATCTTTGTCCCTGCTTTACAGTAAAATCAGCAACTTTACTATACAACCTTACTGGGCGGTATACTGGGGAAATACTACATCAGTCCAATAGAATATTATTTTTCTATTTACAGGAAGGAGTCATCACAGAATCTCAAGTGCAATGTCTAGTTCACTGTAAGAACCCAGTAAAGATACCAGGGCGATGCTGTCCTACATGTCCAGGTAATTCAAGTGCCTGATAATAAACAGTGAAATGTGTGAGATAGTTTTAATTGCATAAAACTTCAAAAAATAAAATACACCAGACTAGTTAATATTTAAAGCTCCCTCTGAATAATTCTTCCATAAAAAATAAACAGTAACATTTTCAAATTCTTGGTTTATTGGACTCTAGAGTGCCTCCTTACTTTATGAGAAATCAGCTACATAAAAAGGACCTGTCAGCAGCTAAATAGGCTTGATAGGACTTTTCATTAGGATTCCAGTCTTACCTTTATTAATATAAGATATAAGCCTTTTTGTTAATAGGTAATGTTAACATGTAAAATAAGCTGAAGTATCCAAGAGGCATTCCCCAGCATGACATCATCCAAGGGATAGCCAGCCCATCTTCTCTTATTCACTATATCATAAGCCGTAAAAATTCCTCTTATATTATTTCCTTTTTTTTTTTTAATCTCATGAAAGATATTAGTTTATCACAGGCAGGTTTATATTCACTGTTGTCTTTCAAACCTTATCTGCAGGAAGCCCCTCCTTAGCCTACATAGCAACACAAATAAATTCAGACCCCAGAACATACTTCCGGAACAAATTCAGACTCTTAAAATGAATGTAACACCCCTGACTACAGAAAAATGACAACATTCATTATCAGACCAGATCCTAAGACCAGACCCTACGAATAATTCAGACCAGACCCAAACCCAAACTCAGATCAGGCCATACATTTTATTCATACCCCAAATCAGACCCTAAAGTATTTTTAAAATACAGACAACACCCTAGAATACATACAATCCCCAACCAAACCCCTTAATAAATTTTGACCCTCAAAATAAGTTTAGACCCCAGACCCTAAACCAGACACCAGAATACATATACCAGGCCAGACATAATAGCACAGACATTCTTTGTCGCACATAAAAAACATACATACCCATGTTTGACATATTTACATTACAGTGGAATTATAAAAGGTGATACTATACATTATGCCAGACGGCATGAACACACGCTGTAGATTTAAAATGTATTTATACACTTGTTGTCAAATTTTTGCTACTTAGTTTTATACTGCTACATAAATGGAAAGTGCTATTTAGTGCATGAGTAAGGGGTTGAACCCCCCCCAAAACATCACGTCCAGACTGAACAATGATTGGCTGTGTTGGCATTATATGCCTCAATTATTACATGTATTATCTAAAAACATTTTATAAAAAGAAAATTGAGATAATGTTTGAACTGTGAGTAAAAAATTACTTGTCATGATTGTCCTACAGGAACACGTGGGTACTGAGTTTCTGCACTTTTTCCACAGCAGGAACACTTTTCCCATTATTAAGAGTTCTGCAGGACCATCCCTTGAGTGGAAGAGTTCCCACACTTTTTTCCCAGGGCTTGACCCCTGGTTTGGTCATACTACACTGCTTAGAGGAAAACTGTTAGTAAACTCCCCCCACACTAACCAGAGGTACTGGCTGGTAGTGCGGGGGACGCTGATCAATATGCAGCCTATCGTTCGCCCGTTCTCTTGATTCTTCTGGATATACAAATGAGCTGCTAACTTGCATTGCCGGGGTTACAAGGCTCATTCTGGCACTTTGACATCAGCGCCGCTTATCTGCCGCACCGCCCGGCTTATGAATATTCATCCCCTTTCTCCTCAGTGGAGTCCAGTACAGAGCGGGGAGGGGAGGAACAGTCGGAGGGAGGGGATGAATATTCATAAGTCGGGCAGTGCTGCAGACGAGCGGTGCTGATGTCAGAGTGCCAGAAGGAGCCTTGTAACCCCGCCCGTGCCAGTTAGCAGCTCATTTGCATATCCAGAAGAATGAAGACAACGGGTGAATGGCAGGGGGCGGATCCGGGCATGGTAGGCAGCATATTGATCAGCATCTTCCGCACTACCAGCCAGTACCTCTGGTTAGTGCAGGGGGAGTATACTGACAGTTTTCCTTTAATATAAAGGAAGCAAGTGCATTGATGTCTAAGCAAGCACCACAACTGAAGCCAAAGCTTGCCATGACAACAGGACTTCCATGCAGGTGGCATTTTTATGTAGACTCCTAAGAGGCTCATACCGTTTGCTTATCATGTTGTCTAGACCAACTGTGAACTAGAATGACAAAGCTAGAGACCTTCAAAATAAATGGATTCAGGTAATTGAAACTTTAGGGAAAAGTAGAGTTATGGACCTAAAATGAATTGTAAGTTTTTTGTTTCTAGTTGCAGTTTAATCTTGTATTTGCCTTAAGTTTTTGTATATGTTTCTGAATTCTTCCAGTATGTAAAATAATGTGTTAGACTGTGTATTAGAAAAAATAGTCGGATTCTTCCCCCCCAAAAACAATACTATTAATGGCCGTGGGCAGTGTCTGATTTTGCAGCTCAACTCTATTCACTTGGGTGGGGCTGAGCTGCAATACCGAACAGAACTGACAAGCATAGCTATTTTCAGGGAAACCAGATTATTATTATTTTTTAATCCTTTTTGTAACATTCCATGGGTAATAAAGTTAAACATCTAATTTCACTTTCTAAAATTATAGTGGAAAAAGGTGAGCCAATTCTTTTGTTCTCTTTGATATAGAAGTTATATGATTATGCTACAATTTTAGATTTTGGCAGTGTCTTGTTGCCCAGTGGTCAAGATTTGCCAAACTCGCCAACTGATTGGCTGACCATATTATGTGCTGGAGAAAAGGAGCATCATGCAGTTGGATTCTTAACCCCCTAAGGATTGAGCGTTTTTCCGTTTTTGCACTTTCGTTTTTTCCTCCTTACCTTCTAAAAATCATTTTGTACCTAAAAATCCATATGATGGCTTATTTTTTGCGCCTCCAATTCTACTTTGTAATGACATCAGTCTTTTTACCCCAAAAATCTAAGGCAAAACAAAAAAAAAAAAAATAAATCATTGTGCGAAAAAATTGAAGAAAAAAAAAAAAGTGTAACTTTTGGGGGCTTCCGTTTCTATGCAGTAAATGTCTTTATTCTGTAGGCCCATACAATTAAAATGATACCCAAATTATATAGGTTTGATTTTGTCATACTTCTGGAAAAAATTCTAATTACATGCACAAAAATTAATATGTTTAAAATTGTCATCTTCTGGCCCCTATAACTTTTATATTTTTCCATGTACGGGGCGATATGAGTGCTAATTCTTTGCACTGTGATCTGAAGTTTTTAGCTGTACCATTTTTGTATTGATCAGACTTTTTGATTGCTTTTTATTCAGTTTTTTATTATATATCAAGTGATCAAAAATACGCTATTTTGGACTTTTGAATTTTTTAACGTGTACGCCATTGACCGTGCGGTTTAATTAATGATATATTTTTGTAGTTCGGACATTTATGCATGCGGCGATACCACATATGTTTAATTTTATTATGGTTACATATTTTCATGTGGAATTTGGGAAGAGGTGGGGGATTTAAACTTTTAATAAGGAAGGGGTTAATGGGTGTTTTTTTTAACTTTTTATTCAACTTTTTTATTTACACTTTTAGTCCCCTTAGGAGACTTTTAGGATGGATCATTAGATTCCTCATACAGATCAATGTGGTTTCATAGAACCACATTGATCTGTGTGCTCTGCGCTCGTTTGATAAAGCCTGGTCCTGCCAGGCTTTATCATTCACATCGCAGCAGACGGCATAGGACGTGAGGTAAGCCCTCTGGCTACCTCAGCAGGGGATCGCCCCCCGCAATCACGCTGTGGGGGGCGATCCACCCCACTGGACCACCAGGGATGGTTTAAATGTCCATTTAGATGCCACTGTCAGCTTTGACAGCGGCGATCTAAAGAGTTAATAGCCGGCTGCGGCAATTGCCGCATGTCGGCTATTAACGTCGGCCCCCAGCTACAGTAACAGCTTGGCGGCATTCCGGTATGGCGCGGGTTCGAGTCGGGAGCCCGCGTCATACAACGGTTGCTGTCTCAAGATGAGCCGGCTCGTCCTTAGACGTCAACTGGTTAAAGGGGTACTCTGCTGGAAAACATTTTTTTTTTAATCAACTGGTCCTGGAAAGTTAAACAGATTTGTAAACTACTTCTATTTCAAAATTGTTATCCTTCCAGTACTTATCAGCGGCTGTATGCTCCACAGGAGGTTCTTTTCTTTTTGAATTTCCTTTTTGTCTGACCACAGTGCTCTCTGCTGACACCTCTGTTCATTTTAGGAACTGTCCAGAGTAGAAGCAAATCCCCAATGCAAGCATATGCTGCTCTGGACAGTTCCTGACATGGACAAAGGTGTCAGCAGAGAGCACTGTGGTCAGACAGAAAGGAAATTCAAAATAAAGACCTTCCTCTGGAGCATATAGCAGCCGAGAAGTACTGGAAATACAAATCTGTTTAACTTTCTTGCATCAGTTGATTAAAAAAAATGTTTTCCAGCAGAGTAACCCTTTAACATGCCTGATCCTTTTGTTATAAAGGGAGATTAGCCAGTGTCTGAGCCTGCATGTGCACAGTTGATTCAGCTGCAAGCTGTCTAGGGCTGTGGCCCTCCAGATGTTGCAAAACTTCAACTTCCGTCATGCCCGGACAGCCATAGGATGCAGCCAACGGCTGGCCGGGCATGCTAGGAGTTGAAGTTTTGCATCTCGAGGGCCACAGTTTGAGATCACTGGTCTAGGGTGTATGGCCACCTTATATCTGGAGGTAAAATGGCCATACACGTTAAATAATTGTTGTCAAAACTCACCAATTTTTTGTTGGAGCAGCAACCATCTAATGTATATGGTGGCTTCCAACCTTCCCCCCGATGGCAGATGTCAAGGGAGATAAAGGTTGGTCATATGGATTTAAAGGGGTACTCTGCCCCTAGACATCTTATCCCCTATCCAAAGGATAGGGGATAAGATGTCTGATCGCAGGGGTTCTGCCGCTGGGGACCCACCCCCCAGTGGTGGGACCCGCGATCTCTCCTGCAGCTCCCCCGTTTCTCAGCTGCACAGAGCGAGGATCGCTCTGTGGCTGATGACAGGCAATGCAGGTGACGGAGTATCATGACATCACGGCTCTGCCCCCTTGTGACATCATCCCCCACCCCCTCAATGCAAGGCTATGGGAGGGGGTGTGGCGGCCACTCTGTGCAGCTGAGAAATGGGGTTGATGCATGAGAGATTGCGGGGGACCCCAGCAGCAGAACCCCCGCGATCAGACATCTTAACCCCTATCCTTTGCATAAGGGATAAGATGTCTAGGGATCGAGTACCCCTTTAAACTGCCCAATCCTTTTACTTTTGAGAAGATAAGCTCCTGCCAGATGAGCCTAGCAGTGGCTTTCTCCCTTCTGTTCATATGATGGTGCAATTGGGCAAGACAAATCAGACAGTAGCTACCTAATGTAGTTAGCTAGCTTTACCTTTAGATTAACTTTTGTATAGACACCAATAGGTTGCAGATAAAATAGGGCTAGAGGCTCAATTATCGTTACATTTATTTTTGGTTTGTTACAAAATTGTATCCTTACAATGACATGAGACCACCCAGTCACTTAAGATACACAGAGCCATATAATTTGCATGTACAGATAACAAGTACTGTCCCCAAGATCATTATAATTGTATGATGTTCCTAAGGAAGTGGTGATAACATGGTGCAAGGATCAAAAGATGCCTTTTGTGGGGCCTTTCACTTTCCTAACCACTTCCTCTGTCTGTTTCAGGTTGTGTATATGAAGGCCGACACTATAAAGAAGGAGATGAATTTCAGCCAGAAGAGAACAAATGTCTTAAGTGTTCCTGCATAGTAAGTTGTGGTCATGAAAAAGATCATATATTGCTAATGTATAGCAGAGAGGATGGTTATTACAACATAAAAACTGCACAAAAAACAGGATGAGCCACATAATATTTGCATAATATTACATATGCATTTTCAAAATAGCCCTATAATTTTAGCATATCACAGAATACATGTCAGATAGGCCAGTACTGACAAAAGATGTAAAAATAAATGCATATAACACAAAGAGTTTCAATCTAAAATGTCTAGGTATAGTTTAAAAGTTCTCTTGGTGAAAGTATAGAACAAATCATATGGTGCAGTCATAGAACGAACTCTCTATTATGTCTATAGTATTTATAAGTATATAATCTAACTTTAGAGACTGTATGTAAGGAAGTGCTCATATAAAGCAATGCACCCTTGTTTTGGCAACTTTGCTTTCTATTTCATTAAATCACCCATAAGCCTTAAAATATTTACAGTAACCCATCTCTCCATCCATCACAATGAATATAAATCTGTGCCCATTTTACTTATAAAGAATTTGTTAGCACATACTAAATAAGGATATGCGGACAATAATTTAGATCGGTGCGGGTGCCATCAGCAGTGAGGATTTCCTTTAACCCACTCAAAAATACATTGCAATTCTCACTGCCAGGAGACAGACATAAGAATTTATAATAGTTATGCTGAATATTTATCTTTTCCTGAAATAGAAAGTTGTTCGTGACTACATCTCAGCGTCATATATTAACTTATTTCATTCGTCATGAGAAGAAGCACCACAACTGCCCAAATCCCATAAACTTAACATTAGACGGGAAATTAATCATGTTTGTCAAGACATAAAAATAGCAGCCGAAACCGATGAGTGAGTTTCTAGGAATAGCTTCTTATCTTATAGAAGACATAACATATAGACATGAAAAGAGAAAAAAAGGCAGCTCTGCTGTATCACAATCATTTACATGGGCTGCTGACAAGGTGTTTGCTGGAAAACACTATATGCAGATATTCTTGCACTACATAAACATTAATAATCTTTTATTAAGATTTGCATCCATCTGTTTTATGATGGAAGAATGTTTCCTAAATTTTTCCTGCTTTTGTCTATTCAACACTCCAGATTTATCCATTTGCTCATTTACACATCATTGTTTTCCAAAACAATATACACGATAGTTTAGTAGTAATATATACACACATGGAAGGGCATTCATCAATATTTTACTAGTATATGTGCTATTATAGATGTGAAAAGTCGCCTAAGAATATACCTTCCTGCTCCAAATTCACCAAAGGTCGCATGCCACTTGATGAATTAACCGGCTCCATTCTACTCGTTTAGACTACTTTCCAGGGCAGAAGTGACATGGTGTGAGTTTGAGTGTAAATCACGGTGCTGCAACTTTTTTTTAGACTTTTTTGAGACTTTCAGAGAAAAGTCGCAGATAATGAATCTGTGCCAACTGCATAAAACTAGTCTAAAGCACTGCACATGGTAGTTAACTTTCAGATATAATCTATAGCAAAAGACGTATATAGCAAAAGTCACACAACAGTCGCAGGAGAAGTGACTTAGACTTTTTTTGGAGACAATTTTAGATAAAAAAATATGATTTCTAAACAGCTTGATGAATTCCCCTCATGGTTCTGTCTTCTTTGAACATGGTGATCTGTTAGATGTCCTTCTTAAGGGGGTATTCTCAGCTTGCAAAGTTATTTCCTTTCCAATCGCTGAGTCTCCTAACAGTCGCAAAAACAGAGAAAAAATATCCCTTGAATAAATGTGTGCACCACTCATGCGTGGTCAGCTCTGCACTCAGAGATAACAGATGAAGCACTGGCAGTACGTGCATGGTGCGCTCCATTCATTCATGGGATCGTTTTCCTTAGTTCTTGTGATTGATAGGGGTGCTTGCTGTGGAACCCTCACCGATCAGCTTTCTATCCCCTATCTTATGCATAGAGAATAAAGGTGAAGGAATCTTTTATCACACTTTGGAATGATGTACAGGATTTTGCATCCACTGTTTCATTTTCTGAAGTTCTGCCTGTGGGTCAATAATGGCATCTGAGAATGTAGATTAAGTGGCTGTTACTGAGACATGGTTTAATGAAAGTAATGACTGGGACCTAACCATACCAGGGTACTCTTTATATAGAAGAGACAGAGAAGGCAAGAAAGGAGGAGAAGTGGCCCTGTATGTGAAAGATAGCATACAATCTAACCTAATACAAGTTAGTGAGGCCAACATAGAGTCAGTTAGGGTTACGTTGCAGTTTGGTAATCATGCAGTAACTCGTGTAGATGTGATATATAGACCACCTGGCCAAGTTAACCCCTTAAGGACTCAGGGTTTTTCCATTTTTGCACTTTCGTTTTTTCCTCCTTACCTTTTAAAAATCATAACCCTTTAAATTTTTCACCTAAAAATCCATATTATGGCTTATTTTTTGCGTCGCCAATTCTACTTTGCAGTGACATTAGTCATTTTACCCAAAAATGCACGGCAAAACGGAAAAAAAAATCATTGTGCGACAAAATCGAAAAAAAACCCCGCCATTTTGTAACTTTTGGGGGCTTCCGTTTCTACGCAGTGCATATTTCGGTAAAAATTACACCTTATCATTATTCTGTAGGTCCATACGGTTAAAATTATACCCTACTTATATAGGTTTGATTTTGTCGCACTTCTGGAAAAAATCATAACTACATGCAGGAAAATTTATACGTTTAAAAATGTCATCTTCTGACCCCTATAACTTTTTTATTTTTCCACGTACAGGGCGGTATGAGGACTCATTTTTTGCTCCGTGATCTGAAGTTTTTATCGATATGATTTTTGTTTTTTTGATCAGACTTTTTGATCACTTTTTATTCATTTTTTAATGGTATAAAAAGTGACAAAAATACGCTTTTTTGGACTTTGGAATTTTTTTGCGCGTACGCCATTGACCGTACGGTTTAATTAATGATATATTTTTATAGTTCGGGCATTTACGCACGCGGCGATACCACATATGTTTATTTTATTTATTTTTTTACACTGTTTTATTTTTTTTCTGGGAAAAGGGGGGTGATTCAAACTTTTATTAGGGAAGGGGTTAAATGACCTTTATTAACACTTTTTTTTTAAATTTTTTTTTGCAGTGTTATAGGTCCCATAGGGACCTATAACACTGCACACACTGATCTTTTACACAGATCACAGGCGTGTATTAACACGCCTGTGATCAGTGTTATCGGCGCTTGACTGCTCCTGCCTGGATCTCAGGCACGGAGCAGTCATTCGCCGATCGGACACCGAGGAGGCAGGTAAGGGCCCTCCCGGTGTCCGGTCAGCTGTTCGGGACGCCGCGATTTCACCGCGGCGGTCCCGAACAGCCCGACTGAGCAGCCGGGTCACTTTCAGTTTCACTTTAGAAGCGGCGGTCAGCTTTGACCGCCGCTTCTAAAGGGTTAATACCGCACATCGCCGTGATCGGCGATGTGTGGTATTAGCCGCGGGTCCCGGCCGTTGATGAGCGCCGAGACCGACGCGATATGATGCGGGATCGTGGCGCGATCCCGCTTCATATCGTGGGAGCCGGCGCAGGACGTCGTTAAGGGGTTAAAGAATTAGATGATCTACTAGTTGAGGAAATAGCTAAAATGACAATGAAAGGAGAAGTTATCACTATGGGAGACTTCAATCTTCCGGATATAAACTGGAAAACCAAAATAGCTAGTTCTGCCAGGTGTACAGATATTCTAAATTCCCTACTGGGATTATCTCTTCAACAAGTGATTGAGGAGTCAACTCGGAGGGAGGCCATTTTGGATTTGGTATTCACAAATGGGGATTTGGTATATGATGTTATTTTATACGAAAGCTTGGGATCTAGTGATCACCACCAGTCAGTGTGGTTTAATATAATAACAGTGAAGGACTCATACCACACAAAAACAAAAGTTTCAGATTTTAGAAAAACAGACTTTTAAAAAATGAGATTAGTCATAAATGAGTCCCTATCAGTCTGGAATGGTTTACATGGAGTCCAGGAGAAATGGGACTACTAAAAAAGATGCATTATTGAAGGCAACAGAAAATATCATTAGACTTGTCAGTAACAGCAGGAAAAGGAAGAGACCACTGTGGTACAAAATCATAAAAAGCAAAAAGCTAGCAAGGCTTTTGACACTGTCCCACACAGAAGACTTATCAGTAATCTACAGTCATTGAGCTTGGACTCCCATATTGTTAAGTGGATTAGGCAGTGGCTGAGTGACAGACAACAGAGGGTTGTAGTCAATGGAGTATATTCAGAGCAAGGTCTTGTTACCAGTGGAGTACCTCAAGGATCTGTACTGGGACCCATTTTGTTTAATATATTCATTAGTGACATTGCAAAAAGTCTTGAGGGTAAGGTAAAATGGAAAAGGAACATCAACCCTGTTACATATCTTTGTGTCATCAGCAAAAAGACATACCTTACCATTGAGATCTTTTGCAATATTACTGATAAAGATATTAAACAAAATAAGTCCCAGTACAGATCCCTGGAGTACCCCACTGGTAACAAGACCTTGCTCTGAATATACTCCATTGACTACAGCCCTCTGTTGTCTGTCACTGCCTAATCCACTCAACAATACTGGAGTCCAAGCTCAATGACTGTAGTTATATTGATAAGTTTTCTTTGTGGTACAGTATCGAAAGCCTTACTAAAATCTAGATATGCGATGTCTACTGCCCCTCCGCCATCTATTATTTTATTCACCTAGTCAAAAAATATCATGATCTCTCTTAAGTAAACCCATGTTGTTTTTTATCTTGCATTCCCTGGGATTTTAGATGTTCTACAATCCTATCCTTTAGTAGGGTTTCATTAATTTCCCCACTATTGATGTCAGACTTACTGGTCTTTAGTTGCTTGATTCCTCCCTACTACCTTTCTTGTGAATGGGCACGGCATTTGCTAATTTCCAATCTTCCGGGATGACTCCTGTTACCAGTGATTGGTTAAACCGTACCCGTAAGATCCAACTAAAAAACTTATTTTTAAATATATCACTCAGTACCTAATCCTGACCATGTACATCTAATTTCTATGTGTCTAGCACCTTTATTTATTTTTTTATTACACTTTTAATTTAGCTCACTAGTCTGAATTCCTCTCAAAGGGAGGGGGCGTGGTCTCCCTGTGCAGGTCTCCGCCCCCTCCTTCAGTATGCTGTCTGCTCACATCTCCCCTAGCATTAGCAAAACTACAACTCCCAGCTTGTCCTCACTGACAGTAGCGGGACACAAGCTGACAGTGGGAGAATTTTTCCTCCAGCTGTGAGCCCTGCGCTCACAGCTGTCAATCAAGGAAGTGGGTCCTGTGTCCAAGCAGGCAGGGGGGCAGTTGTTTGACTGGCTTTTTCAGTATGAAATACTGAATATTTTCTAATGAAAGCAATTGCAAAACCTATTGGTTTTGCATGCTTTACAACATATCAAAAGTTTTTGTATCTGACAGTGCCCATTTAAATTAATCTGATAACAGTTTTGCTAGCTCACCACTAAGCTCTTTTAATAATTTTGGGTGTATGCCATCAGGCCCCTGTGACTTATTTGTCTTTACTTTAGACAGCAAATGTAGAACCTCTTCTTCTGTAAAGACACATGCATCACATGATTCATTAGGCTTCCTCCCTAATGGAGGTCCTTTTCTTTTTTCATCTGTAAAAACTGAACAGAAGTATTCATTATGGCAGTCAGCTAGCCCTTTATTCTCTTCTACAGCTGTGGAGGGTGCAGATGTGCTTGGGGAGAAGATGGCTAAAAGGGTGGGGGAGTGTTTAAACTAGGGACTGGGGGAGGAAACCTACAACATAGAGGGGGAAGATAGTGTAGATAGAGAGGGGGGACTTATTAATGTACCTGGGGGTGGAGCGGAGGGAGGGATTAGAATAGTTAATAGGAATAGGCTTCATAGAAAAAAAAACATACACCGTTGAATTGTATGTTGACTAGTGCCAGAAGCCTGTCCAATAAAACTGACGAACTGGAGTTGATAATGTCTGAGGAGGATTATGACATAGTGGGTATAACAGAGACTTGGTTGGACGATAGCTGTGACTGGGTGGTCAACATACAGGGTTATAGTCTATTCAGGAAGGATCAGACAAAACAGAAAGGGGGAGGAGTTTGTATTTATGTAATGTCCAGTCTGAAGGCCGCACTGCGGGAGGATATATGGGGGGTAAACGATAATGTGGAGTCATTATGGGTAGAAATATATGGAGATAAAAAAAAATTCTGATGGGGTTTGCTATAAGCCACGAGACATAATGGAAGAGGCAGAAGATCAATTACTGAGGCAAATAAACAAGGCAGCAAATCAGAATGAGGTGATAATAATGGGGGACTTTAACTATCCTGATATAAACTGGGAGATCGAGACCTGTGAATCTCATAAAGGAAACAGGTTTCTGACAATAGCTAAAGACAATTATCTGTCCCAAATGGTGCAGGGCCCGACCAAAGATGGCACCCTACAAGACTTAATATTAACCAACAGACCTGACAGAGTAACTAATGTGCAAGTAGAAGGACACCTAGGAAATAGTGATCATAATATAATACATTATAACTTGTTCTTCAATAAGGGAATCTCTCGAGGGGCCACAAAAACAATGAACTTTAGGAAGGCAAAGTTTATCCAACTCAGAGAAGCCCTTAACAATATAATATGGGATAATGTCCTCAAAAACAAGAATACTGAAGCTAAATGGGAGACTTTTAAAAATATCTCAAATTCTCACTGTAAGATGTATATACCTTATGGGAATAAAAGGGTCAGAAATAAAAGAAAACCAATATGGATGAATAAAATGTTAAGGGATCAATAAATGACAAAAGTAAAGCATTTAAACTACTAAAACAGGATGGCAGTGAAGAAGCATTAAAAAGCTATAGAGAAAAAAGTAAAATATGTAAAAAAAACAGATAAAAACTGCAAAAATAGAGACTGAAAAACTAATTTTCCAAGAGAGTAAAACTAACCCCAAAATGTTCTTTAACTATATAAATAGCAAAAAGGTCAAAAATGAAAGTGTAGGCCCTTTAAAAAATGATGAAGAGATCAGGAAAAAGCTAATATATTAAACAAATTCTTCTCCACTGTATTCACCGAGGTAAAGGAAATGCCAGGTGAAATACAGTGAGATAAGGTAAACTCCCCAGTACAGGTCACCTGTCTAACCCAGGAAGAAGTACAGTGCCGCCTACAAAAAATCCAAATAGACAAATCACCAGGTCCAGATGGCATTCACCCCTGTGTTCTAAAGGAATTAAATAATGTAATAGACAGACCCCTATTTTTAATATTCAGGGACTCTATATAGTAACATGGACTGTTCCCCAGGACTGGCGCATGGCAAATGTGGTGCTAATATTTAAAAAGGGGACAAAAGGTGACCCTGGGAATTATAGACCTGTCAGTTTAACCTCTGTTGGATGTAAATTGTTTGAGGGTTTTCTAAGAGATGCTATTTTGGAATATCTTGATAAAAATAAATGTATGACTCCAGATCAGCATGGCTTTATGAGGGATCGGTAACTGGCTCAGTGATAGGAAACAGAGGGTGGTTATTAATGGTACTTATTCTGACTGGGTGACTCTTACCAGTGGAGTACCACAGGGATCAGTCTTGGGTCCTGTCATATTTAATATATTCATTAATGACCTTGAAGAGGGGCTGGATAGTAAAGTAGCAATCTTTGCAGATGAAGCTAAACTCTGTAAAGTGGTTAACACTATAGAGGACAGTGCAATGTTACAAATGGATCTGGATAGGTTGGAGGTTTGGGCTGGGAAGTGGCAGATGAGGTTCAACACTCATAAATGTAAGGTTATGCACATGGGGAGGAAAAATCCAGGCTGGCATAAAGCATTGAATGGGAGCACACTTGGGACGATTGATGTGGAAACGGACTTAGGAGTCTTAGTTAACAGTAAATGTAGTGACCAATGTCGGGCAGCTGCGGCCAATGCAAATAAAATCATGGGGTGCAACTGCATCAATAGGGGCCTAGATGCCCACGACAAGAAAATCATTCTACCGCTGTAAAAATCACTAGTCAGACCACACATAGAATACTGTGTACAGTACTGGGCACCAGTGTACAAGAAAGATATAGTGGAGCTGGAGAGGGTTCAAAGACGGGCAACCAGGGTAATACGGGGAATGGGTAGACTACAGTACTCAGAAAGATTATCAGAATTAGGGTTATTTAGTTTAGAAAAAAGAAGGCTTAGGGATGACCTAATAACTATGTATAAATATATCAGGGGACAGTACAGAGATCTCTCCCATGATCTATTTATACCCAGGACTGTATCTATAACAAGGGGGCATCCTCTACGTCTAGAGGAAAGAAGGTTTCTACACCAGCACAGATGGGGGTTCTTTACTGTAAGAGCAGTCAGACTGTGGAATTCTCTGCCTGAGGAGGTGGTCATATTGAACTCTGTAAAAGAATTCAAAAGGGGTCTGGATGCATTTTTGGAGAATAATAATATCACCGGTTATGTATACTAGATTTATAGGGACAGAACGTTGATCCGGGGATTTATTCTGACTGCCATATTTGGAGTCGGGAAGGAATTTTTACCTCTAGTATGAGGGTTTTTTGCCTTCCTCTGGATCAACTCAGTAGGGACTCATTAGGGTTATAGGTTTAACTTGATGAACTCTGGTCTTTTTCAACCTTATGAATTATGTTACTATGTTACATACCTTCCTTCCTTTGTTTTTAATTTAGTTATTCCTTGTTTTAATTTCCTTTTTTCATTTATATATGTGAATAATGTCTTATCCCCTTTTTTCACTGACTGGGATAGTTTTTCTTCTGCCTGCCCTTTAGAAGTTCTTATAACTTGCTAGGCCTCTTTCTGCCTAATCTTGTAAATTTCCCTATCTTCATTGCTCTGGTTTTTTAAATGCTAGCATTTAGTTTTTTTTTATGATTTTGGCCACTTCTGCTGAGTACCACAGTGGTCTCTTCCTTTTTCTTCTTTTACTGACAAGTCTAATGCAATTTTCTGTTGCCTTCAATAATGTGTCTTTTAAGTAGTCCCATTTCTCCTGGACTCCATTTAATCTGTTCCAATCTGACAGGGACTCATTTATGACTAATCTCATTTTTGAAAAGTCTGTTTTTCTAAAGTCTAAAACTTTTGTTTTTGTGTGGTGTGACTCCTTCACTGTTATTATGTTAAACCACACTGACTGGTGATCACTAGATCCCAAGCTTTCGCATACAATAACATCATATACCAAATCCCCATTTGTGAATACCAAATCCAAAATGGCCCCCGTCAGGGTTGGCTCCTCAACCGCTTGTTGTAGAGATAATCCCAGTAGGGAATTTAGAATATCTGTACTCCTGGCAGAACTAGCTATATTGGTTTTCCAGTTTATATCCAGAAGATTGAAGTCTCCCATAGTGATAACTTCTCCTTTCATTGTCATTTTAGTTATTTCCTCAACTAGTAGATCATCTAATTCTTTAACTTGGCCAGGTGATCTGTATATCACACCTACACAAGTTACTGCATGATTACCAAACTGCAACGTAACCCAAACTGACTCTATGTTGGCCTCACTAACTTGTATTAGTTTAGATTTTATTCTATCTTTCACAAACAGGGCCACTTCTCCTCCTTTCTTGCTTTCTCTGTCTCTTCTGTATAAAGAGTACCCTAGTATGGTTATGTCCCAGTCATTACTTTCATTAAACCATGTCTCAGTAACAGCCACTAAATCTACATTCTCAGATGCCATTATTGACCCAAGTTCATTGATTTTAGTACCTAAACTGTGAGCATTTCTAGACAGGACTCTGAGCTTGTCATTTCTTAACCTCTGTGCTACTGACATGTTCTGGCATTGTTTTGGGGGGCAATTGGACTCATGGATTTTCACTCTTTTGCCCCCCCCTTCCTAGTTTAAATACTCCTTAGCAAATTATTGGAATTGTTCACTGAGTACATTTGTTCCTTTGAGAGAAAGATGCAAACCATCTTTTTTGTACAATTCCTTTCTATTCCAAGTAGAGCTATCATGAGACACAAAGCCAAATCCTTGCTCTTGACAACATTTACTAAGCCATAAGTTGAACTCCTTAATGCGCCTCTGCCTATCATTCTGAACATTATGCACAGGCAGAACTTCAGAAAAAGGAGAACTGACAGCATCCAAACCTCCAAGGAGTGGAACATGAAGTAAATGCACAACAATTCCTGCACTGAACCAAGTCTGCCATTTTAAAGAGGAGAAAATGTTAAACAAACAAATCTTACCTTTTTTAGATTGTATCCACCTCCAGCCTACCTTCTGACTATCTCCTGCAATATCTCTCCAATGCACTTTGAAAAAGCAGCACTTTGAATATGCAGCTAATGAATTAGCTGCATATTCAGAGGCGAACATAGAAGAAAGGCCATGTGCAAGAACAGTACGTGTGCCCTTACTGCCCCATATTAAGAGCCTTTCACTGTACTAGTCTCAACACTACTGGACTGTACCAGTTACTATGGTGCAGGGGAATCATTAGCATGAGAGAAACTAATGAGGTTATCCAACTTTAAGACTGCTGGCCTATGCTTGGAGACAACACCAAAATTGCTTGCATCACCAATACTAAAAGTATGAAACATGGAAGGATGAGCACTGGTGAACACTGAAGAGGTTGCAGCACTGACATGAACAGCTGATCTCCTGGGGTCCCGAGGATAGGCACTAGATTTTAAAAAGTTGAATAACTCCTTTAAAGCATTATAGTTTTCCTTAAAATCAGTGGGTTCTGCTTATAGTGCATGGACATGATAGGCCCTCCAGAGCAAGAGACACCCAGTAAGGAACTGCCATCTGCTCTAGCTAAAAGCTGAAAGTATTTGGGGTTACTAAACCAGACAACCCTTTTAACATACAAAATATAGGGTTTTTACTAATAAAAGGATATGCCATTTTCCTTATTAAAGAGTGTTAGTAAATCATCTGCATTTTATGCGGTTGTGATGGGATGTCTAACCCACTTTTCTGACACAATTTAGGAACTGTGCTAGAAAATATATAAGGCAACCCTAAGGCAAACTGAAGTAAGACTAGGTTCACATATGTCCAGAATCCGGCAAAGGTGAAATCAGCCTAGATCTCGAAGCAACGGATGCCACATCTGATTGGTTGTCATCAGTTGTATGGCATCTGGTGTCCATTGTTTTTGGATGGCTGACAGTCTGGTGCCCTCTGGCGTGTCCATCCATACATTGTCAAAATTGAGACGCTGGATGATTGTGAACTGTCCAATTCAAATGAATGGAATCAGTTCTAGCATCAGTTTCCCTTCGGTGCACGCAGAGGGAAACTATGCTGGATTCTGGACATATGTGAACCCAGCCTGAGAGGTCTTTATTAATATGACATCTGCTGCAGAAAATCCACAGTGTATCCGCCCTATATGGACAAACTCTAAGACTGGTTTTACACGCAGTATTTTTTGCAGAAGAGCCACAGTAGATTTTAATCCCATTTCTAGCAAAAGCCAGAATAAAAAAATATATCATTAATGATATACAAGGGGTGACAAGTCCTAAGCTGCTGCAAGTCATGGTAGAACATTTAGGCAATAGACTTGGCTCACAGTAGCATGTGTCCTGGCGTTTTCGTGTTGAAAAATGGTTCCTGGGATACTTCAGAGAAATGGCCACACCACTGGTTTCATGACCACCTCAATGTAATGCTGAGCTGATATTGTACATGGAATAAAGACTAGAGGGGTCTGGCTGTACTGACTTGCAGTTCTTATAAATAGCAGTTTCTTTCCCGATTTATATAACCTTACGACTTGTCCTTCTTGTTGTTGCAATTTCAATATTCTTATGGTTGGATCATTTACTTGCTATGGCTCGTAATACAGCATCACAAACTGTGCATGTGTGTGTGTGTGTGTGTGTGTGTGTGTGTGTGTGTGTGTGGAACCACCCTTAAAGTGTGTTTATTTCAAGTATAGGTTTTTCCCCATTGCACCAATTTTTTTTATTTTATAAAGAAACATTATGACTGTTCAGTTTTCATTATAATGGATTTTTTGGCACCATGTCAATACTTTTCAGCCAAGGGATTGTAAAGGGAACTGTAGTCTCTAACTCAGTGATATACCAGAGCACAGACAAATATTTGCAAAGAGAGCGCTTGGTTAAGAATTTCACACATACTCTCGAAGATGTCAAGGATAAAATAGAACAACCGTCATACCTTTAAATGCATGTTATACTTTTCTTTTTTTATGAGACAAGCAATGCAAATAGTTTGTGTTTAATTTATTGCTTAGGTATAGACATGACCATGAAAGCACCAGGAATTAAACATCACATATTCTTTCAGTCAGTCTGCTTTATGTCAGGGTGTTATCTGTCAGTTGTGGTTTAAAGCTAACTAGGAGCAGTCAGCCACTTGTGTACACCATACATCACTTACATTGCTGTGTGCCTTTCTTCATGATCATATTTTTCATTAACTGGTTATTATACCATGATTAAAGGGGAAATATCAAAAGTCAAAGTTGAAATTATCATTGCCAGAAGTATTTTGAACTTTCAAGAAAACATCTGTTCCTCCATGAGTATTGGAAAAGATCTAAAATTCATCACCCAAAAAAAAGAAAATAATTATCATTCCTTTGGTGATCTTGCTAAGATGATTGTTGCAGATGGAAGTTAAGAAAAAAAATGACATGACATCCTGGCAACATGGGTCCCATCCAAAAGATAACACATGGTGGCTAGGTTGACTTTATGGTTGGCATTACGCTTGGTGGGGCTCTGTCCCATGTATGTCCTAGATGTGTGCAACTGCATGACTATAAAGTTGCATACATCTGTTATTAGCTCCCAATTATAAATATGTAAGCCCATACTTGCCAACAATCCTGGAATGACTGAATGGCTCCTGGAAACAGGGAGAATCTCCTGGATTCTTAGAAGAGCAGGCAAACCTGGGTGATTTATCTTTGCATTATTCTCATCTCTCTACATATCTGCATTCCTCTTAACTCTTTGGTGCATGTTTGGTCCTGATGCTGTGTCCTAGTACCCATGTCCCAGCCATTAAAGTGTGGAGTGGTCAAGTGGCAATGGAGGAATCTCTTTCTAGATGTCTAAGTCTGCATCTGGATATCATGAGTTTGACATGTGTAACTGTCATTTTGTACAGTATGCCACACCGCTATTTTAGCTTACACTATTATTAATAAATATCGAAGGGTTGATATTTTCACTCTTTGCGGCAACCATTGGTGAAGTGTCTTTATAAAGGATGAGTGGAATACTGGTCACATGATTTACCCGAAAGGAGTTATCCTCAGGTTAAACTTTTTTCATGGGATAGAACTCTGCAAGTTGTAGTCCAACGTTTTCTCCCCACAGAGCTAGTGGAAGGTCTAGTCCAGTCTGAGTTTCCTCTGCTTAACAACATTTTAACCAAGCCTCTAGCCTTTTCTGCACCAGAGCCAATTACAATTTCAGTAGCTAGAATCCTCCACGCTGGGATGGGACTACAGTGATCAGGGCATTTTGCTGAGTTCCAGAAGATTTTCACCTAAAATCGTTTCCAGTGTGTGTGAGTATAATCTTCAGGATTTTTCACCAAAGTGAATCAACTTGTGTAGACCCCCACAGTAGAGTTTAATCTATTTGGGCTGTATCTGTCCATGGCCAAAGCATAAGAGCAATTCCCTAATAGAGTTATAATGGACCATAGGCAGCATGAAACAGGTGTATTGCCTTCTCATCCAAGTGTCAAGGAGGCAAAGGTAAGCTGTCACAGTCTGGCTCACCTCCTTGCTTGCCTTCAACTCCCAGTCCCGTCTTAACTGATATACAGGGTATGTATCTCATTCAAGAAAGGGTTAAAATTGAGGGCATATAAGGAGGCTGCCAGGCTGTGGGACTCCACCTGCTTGACACTTGGCTGAGAAGTCAAAAGAATATTTTGTAAGTTTTGCAACCAGCATTATTTTCAGGTAAGGTACAGTTTGCATTTATACCCTTAGAGATATTTACAGTCATGGCCGTAAATGTTGGCACCCCTGAAATTTTTCAAGAAAATGAACTATTTCTCACAGAAAAGAATTCCAGTAACACATGTTTTGCTAAACACATGTTTATTCCCTTTGTGTGTATTGGATCTAAACCAAAAAAGGAGGAAAAAAAAAGAAAATTAGACATAATAGACATTTTCACA
The DNA here is from genome assembly GCF_029499605.1 of Hyla sarda. NCBI lineage: Eukaryota > Metazoa > Chordata > Amphibia > Anura > Hylidae > Hyla > Hyla sarda. Next base: position 143,699,674 of record NC_079193.1, read on the forward strand.
GAAGGTTTTTTGGCTTACTCAAGTTCATTTTGGCAAAAAGTAGTTTTGCTTTTTTATGTCTCTGTGTCAGCAGTGGGGTCCACCTGAGTCTCCTGCCATAGTGTTTCATTTCATTGAAATGTTGATGGATAGTTCACGCTGGCACTGATGCTCCCTGAGTCTGCAGGACAGCTTGAATATCTTTGGAACTTGTTTGGGGCTGCTTATCCACCATCTGGACTATCCTGCATTGACACTTTTCATCAATTTTTCTCTTCCATCCATGCCCAGGGAAATTAGCTACAGTGCCATGGGTTGCAAACTTCTTGATAATGTTGCGCACTGTGGACAAAGGCAAATCTAGATCTCTGGAGGTGGACTTGAAACCTTGAGATTGTTGATATTGTTCCACAATTTTGGTTCTCAAGTCCTCAGACAGTTCTCTTCTCCTCTTTCTGTTGTCCATGCTTAGTGGGGCACACACAGACACACAATGCAAAGACTAAGTGAACTCCTCTCCTTTTTATCTGCTTTCAGGTGTGATTTTTATATTGCCCACACCTGTTACTTGCCCCAGGTGAGTTTAAAGGAGCATCACATGCTTGAAACAATCTTATTTTTCCACAATTTTGAAAGGGTACCAATAATTTTGTCCAGCCCATTTTTGGAGTTTGGTGTGACATTATGTCCAATTTGCTTTTTTCCTCCTTTTTTGATTTAGTTCCAATACACACAAAGGGAATAAACATTTGTACAGCAAAACTTGTTACTGCAATCCTTTTCTGTGAGAAATTCTTCATTTTATTGAAAAATTTCAGGGGTGCCAACATTTACGGCCATGACTGTAATGATGTCTGCAGTTCTTAGCAGCATATATACATTAGCTGACTCGCTTTAAGTTAATGTAGTAGATTTGTTTGACATCATTTGTAAAAGAACAAATAACACACTGTGATATCACAATTGGCAGTCACCTTTATTACATCTGTGTGTACCTGCTTAATAGTACATTAACTTATCTACAAGTGAATCTTGCGTTTTTACAAACCTAGTTTTGAACATCTTCAGAATTTCTTGGAACTATCATGAGGAAGAGATTATCAAGACAAACACTTAATAGGCTCCAACAATGGTGTGATTTTTTTAGCTGATTTTTGCTTAAAGAGAAATCAAAATATTTTCATATTTTTACCTGCTTTTTTATTTTTATTTTTTTGCTGAGATCGTATTTTCCACTTTCTTTGTTCTTTTTGAATTACCTCGATTACATAGTTAGACGCGTCTGTTTCTTCAAGAATTCCTTGTACACATGAAACCTTTTTGTTGATACAATGTCAAAAGGCTGTCAGCAGACCCAGTAGTATTTGGTTGTCAAGGACCACACATGCATTCTTCTCCACGAGATCATTACACATTGCTAGGGTGTTGATTTTTAAACTTCAAAGGACTTAGACTATTCCATTTTTTACTTCACTGACACAGATCATTATGTTTTAAAGCAACAGTACCTGGCAAAAATGCTGCATATAATACCCAAAATCAGTGCTGCTGCTGATTATGCCGGAAAGGTTCTTTATTTTATTAAATAGATTTTTTTTATTTTTTATGCACTGATGGAAATTTGTTTATACAGTCACATGCCACATTCTGTACATCCCCATGATGAATGTGGCACAGGCTAAAACAATCCCAGGCTGGACATGGTGGTTAGTGGTATTAATAAATGAGTCTCTCTGCCCTCGGTTTCTCTAAGCCCTTTCTACCTTTCCCCAACATGTGCCAAATAAGTGTCACATGGGCATCATAAATATATATGGTGCCTTGTCTGAACTTCGTACTTTGTAGATTTTAAATGGCCCCACAATTTTGCAGGTTAATTACTTACATTGTGTAGTGTAGGTTTTGGGTTCCTGCAACATACCTCTCATTCACTTCAATATGAGCTGAGCTGCAGTAACCCAGCATTACCACTACACAGTATATAGAGCTACCTACTTCTATCTCTTTTTACTGCACATGGAGGCACTGCAGCTCTGGCAAACAGCTGATTGCTTGGGGGTGTGAACCCCACCAAATCAGATATTGATGACCTTTCCTGAAGATAGGCAACTAATACAAAAGTCCAAGAAAAACCATTTAACCAAAACAAAAATACATTTTATACCTTTATTTATCCTGCTGCAACAAACACTAAAAGGGTACTCCGGCGCTTAGACATCTTATCCCCTATCCAAAGGATAGGGGATAAGATGCCTGATCGCGGGGGTCCCGCCGCTGGGGACCCCCGTGTTCTTGCATGCCGCACCCTGTTAAAATCAGTCCCCAGAGTGTGTTTGCTCCGGGTCTGATTACTGTCGATCACGGGGCCGGTTCGTTGTGACGTCACGGCTCCGCCCCCACGGGGGCGAAGTCGTGACATCACGCTCTTTCGCTCGCGTGGTCAGGATCCAAAGCCTCCAGCGTTGTTGGAAGCCATTGAGGTGGGTGTTGCAGCCGAGATCCCGGGGGTCCCCAGCAGCGGTTCCCCTGCAATCTGACATCTTATCCCCTATCCTTTGGATAAGGTGATAAGATGTCTAGGAGCAGAGTACCCCTTTAAGCATTGTGTAGCTAAATAATAAGTCTTGTTCCTAACAATACCCAAATGTTTTTGGTTCAGTTTACCTTCTCCTTGCATACTTGGTGCATGACTATGAGATTAATATTGGCAATATAAATATATATATATGGAATAACGAAAAAGTTAACTATATGTACAAACTGGGTATGGTTATAAATTTCTTTGACAGTTACATACAAATAAAGAATAAATAAAGATAATGTAGACAAGACAGTTGGGCGTTAACTTTGGCACCGCCCAAGTCAGAGATTTAGGAAAAGAGGTCGAGAAGGTAGTGCAGTCATTTTAAGATTTATTCCAACTTTGTCAAAACATTTAGTTCATTTTGACTACAAACTCCCTTATGTGATGTGTGTAATATGGTACAAAATGAAAAGATACAGAGCTAGCCTGGAGCTACACTAGTCTGGTGCTAGTCTGGTGTGTAAATGACGGACTGCTAAAGGACAAGGACCTGGAACAGTCAATCTATTGCACTGAATGTTTTGAATCGCTCTCTAAAAAAGGTCTATTGAATAGATTTAGAGACATTTGCATTAAACATGCTTGGTCAATTGTTTCTGCTTATGTGACAATCCATTGTATCTTAAAACAAATAATGGCACCTGCAATTAAAAGTTCCCAGACATCAAAATTTGGAACACAAATGTTGGTTTGTGTCCTGTTGTTATAGTGCCCTCCTTGGGGCCAAATAATGACAGGCACCCCAGAGAGCAGTCTATAAAAGGTCTTTCTCTCAGACTATGTTATTATAGAAGATTTAGATTCTTATAACCATAAATATTTCCTTTTGAAGTAGCACGCACCAAGGAAAGCCATGACGAGAAAATGATGTCTTGACAATAGTAACCATGGAAAAGGAGAAGTTAAAAGGCAGCATTTAAACTCATAACTAAGCTCCTTGAATTACAAAAAAAAGATTTTGTACTTCATTGTTTTGTGGACCATAGGCCATGGGAACTTTGGCATGCAAAGTATTCAGGGAGGTGCATGGCATCATGCAGAGAGTGAATGGTTCAATCTATTAAAGGTCTGAGACAGTCTACATGAAGGCACCCAGTCACTGTTTATTGACCTTTGGTAAAACCTTTTTGGTGCAGTAAAAAAGGGATGTATGTATTGCTGAGAAGTCTTCTATACTAAATGTCATGTCTGATATATTTAGTAATGCCCGTTGAACATTTTTACATTGAAATTAGTTTAAATCGGTTTTATTCTTAAAAAATCTTTAGCACAGACAAAAAAATATGTGTTGTATGTGGTCATAGATATGAAGATGTTATAACCACTGTTATAAATGCTACTGTAATAAATATATAAAGGTGTGTTCTAGGGCTGGGCGGTATACCAGTTCATACCAAATACCGTAATTTTTGTGCTGCACGATATGAATTTTAACCCATACCGCAATACCGGTTTGGCCCCTCCCCCTCGGGAATGAATTATCAGCCCAGCGCTGTGCTGTCCCTACATCGGGGAACTAATCATATGGGACCCGCAAGCGCTGTTTTGCCCCCCCCAAATTAATTATTAGCCCAGCACTGTCCCCATCAGGGTACTACTCACATGTCACCCGCATGTGCTGCCCTCCTCGTCCTGTTTGTTGCGGCCGCCGGCGCTGACACTCTATACCAGTGGTCTCCAACCTGCGGACCTCAAGATGTTGCAAAACTACAACTCCCAGCATGCCCGGACAGCCAACGGCTGGGAGTTGTAGTTTTGCAACATCTGGAGGTCCGCAGGTTGGAGACCACTGCTCTATACTGTGCAGTATACCTATCCCATATTGCAAAAAATAAACAAATTAAACAAAATAAACTTTAACTCACCTCCCATTGGTTCGGTACCGGTCTCACTTGTTTCCTGGGGACGGGAACGTTGTAGAGATGTCAGCATATCACCAGCCGCAGCGATCTTCCGCCTCGGCTGGTTATAGACTGAGCCCACTGTTATGTAAGAAGCCGGCTTCTTACATGACAGTGGGCTCAGCCTATCACTGGCCGAAGCGGAACATCGCTGCGGCTGGTGATAGGCTGACATCTCTACAACGTTCCCGTCCCCAGCGTAAGGCCGACGTAGGTGCCTTAACGTTTATTTTGTTTACCTTTTGCAGCCCGGGCATAGGGATACCACATACCACCATGTGAGTATTTACCCCGATGGGGATGTGGGCTGATAATTAATATTGGGGGCTAGGAAATACCGTTATATACCGTGGAACCGCCAAAAGTTAAAAAAAATACCGTCATACACACATTTGGTCATACCGCCCAGCCCTAGTGTGTTCATATAATCAGCACATAGGGGGAGATTTATCAAAACCTGTCCAGAGTAAAATTTGACCAGTTGCCCATAGCAACCAATCACATTGCATCTTTCATTTTTTTAAAGGCCTTTGAAAAATGAAGGAAGTCATCTGATTGGTTCTTATGGGCAACTCAGCAACATTTCCTCTGGACAGGTTTTGATAAATTTCCCCCATAATCTTTTACATTTATTTTTACTTTTATTTTTATTTTTATTTTTATTTTTTTGTAGTTTTCTTATTTTTTTCCTCCTATTACAACATTCATTCAATCATAAAATCATTTCCCAGAATTGTTCATTGATAGCCTTCCGTCTTTGGAATAGGCCATCACTGTTTGATCTTGGAGATTTAGGTACCAGAAACCCCAAAATAAGCAAAAAAGGGGACATAGATGCTCATGAAAGGAATACAGTTTTGTCTCTATCATTAGTCAGATTACACATGGAGTATCGTGTTCAATTTTGGGCACCTGTATATAAGAAGTACATGGCTTAACTGCAGAGGGTGCAGAGAAGGGCAACAAAGATAATTAATGGTATGGGAGGATTACAGGACGAAGACAGGTTATCAAGCTTTGGGTTATTTAGTTTAGGGAAAAGATGTCTTAGGGGCGATCTGATCACAATGTACAAATATATGAATGGACAGTACAGAGATCTTTCTAGTGATCTTTTTCTACTACGTCTAGAGGAAAGAAGGTTTCACCATCCTCACAGATGGGGATTCTTTACTGTAAGAGCAGTCAGACATGTTGTGATGGCTGACTCAATAAAGAAGTTCAAGGGGGCTGGATGCTTCCTTGACAAATGTATTATTACACGTTATGGGTAATTGGTTTCCAGAGATAAGATATAGATTTATTTGAATTGCTATATTTGGAGTTTATGAGGAAACATTTCCCAAGTATGGGGCATTTGCCTCATAAGGGTGTTTTAATGTTATCTTTTTTTCAATTGTATAAACATACATAATTGACAATTACAATAAAATGTCTGCAAATGTTTCTCTTTAAGGAACATACCATATGTCCGTTACATAGGGAGGATTGTAATGTTTCCCTGAGCACCATGGTTCCTTCACCGAAGCTCTTTCAGATGCATACTAGACTCTATGTACAGTAGCTCAGCGTATCCAAGTGATGACTGATATGGGCTGAGCAATGCCAGACCCAGCCACATGCTTATTGATAGCGCTGTGTCAGATAGTGCAGTGAAGTAGTCACAGTGATGTAGCAATTTGTGGCTGCCCTTTAGGATTAAACCCTTCTGATCATACATTGAGGTGCTTTTCTAAGGATAGACAATCAGCATAAAATTCTGGAACAAATATTAGAATGAGGTTGGTGAATAATAAGAAAAAAAAAGCTAAATAAATAAAAGTATTCACAAAAAAGATAAAAAAAATAGCTATTTATGGCTGTGTGCTGAAATATTTTGAGGGGACACAACATTGTGTGTCGGTTGTGTGCCTGCAAGATGTGTAATAATCCTGACTAGCACAAGTTGGCACACAGCTACTTCATATACAAAGATGTTACTGGCTCACTGAAGTGTCATAGGCTGACAGTCAGAGTGACATAGGATGGGCAGTGGGTACACAGCATATACAACAATACCATTGTCACAGGCAGGCACACAACTTATACAGCAAAACGGTAAACAACATGACGTATATAAGTCCATCAAAAAAGAAAAAAATTACAACTGGCACTGCTAATCCTTGCTTGGTGATTGCAGAAAATACTGTGTTATGTCCATTAAACACACTATATATAAAGCCCATGGTGGTGCTCTACTCGTGAAGTCATACATTTGTGGCTAGAGTATGAAATAGTGCTCGACAAAGCGGTTAGCAGCATGAAACATATGTTGCTCCTGCCTCTGTCACTCCCTAGCCTGTTTTTATCCTTATGGATTGATTAAATAAAGATATGCGTTCTTCTAGAATCCAAGTGAGGACCACTATTTCATTCTGCTGTAACCACATAACGTCTATAAGGTTTATATATGCTGTTTACCAGTAACATATTTGTATATATTGTGTGTCAGTCTATGACCATAGCTTCTGTATATATGTTGTGTGCTTTTCCATCTGATCAAGTGTGCCACTGCCAACCTGGCAGTTTTGCTACTGTCCACTGTCCTACTATCTGTATGTGCCCTTTTGTGTCCACTGTCCTCCCTTCTGTACATGTCTCTCTAGTGTCTAATATCTTCCCTTCAGGGTGTGCCATATAGTGTCCACTGTCCTCCCTTCTGTACATGCCCTCTAGTGTCCACTGTCTTCCCTTCAGTGTGTGCCATATAGTGTCCACTGTCTTCCCTTCTGTACATGTCTCTCTAGTGTCTTTTGTATTCCCTTCAGAGTGTGCCATATAGTGTCCACTGTCCTCCCTTCTGTACATGTCTCTCTAGTGTCTATTGTCTTCCCTTCAGTGTGTGCCATATAGTGTCCACTGTCCTCCCTTCTGTACATGCCCTCTAGTGTCCACTGTCCTCCCTTCTGTACATGCCCTCTAGTGTCCACTGCCCTCCCTTCTGTATGTGCCGTCTAGTGTCCACTGTCCTCCCTTCAATATGTGTCCTCTAGTGTCCACTGTCCTCCCTTCTGTACATGCCCTCTAGTGTCCACTGTCTTCCCTTCTGTACATGCCCTCTAGTGTCCACTGTCTTCCCTTCTGTACATGCCCTCTAGTGTCCACTGCCCTCCCTTCTGTATGTGCCCTCTAGTGTCCACTGTCCTCCCTTCTGTATATGCCCTCTAGTGTCCACTTCCCTCCCTTCTATATCTGTCCTCTAGTGTCCACTGCCCTCCCTTCTGTATGTGCCCTCTAGTGTCCACTGTCCTCCCTTCTGTATATGCCCTCTAGTGTCCACTTCCCTCCCTTCTATATCTGCCCTCTAGTGTCCACTGTCTTCCCTTCTGTACATGCCCTCTAGTGTCTATTGTCCTCCCTTCTATATGTGTCCTCTAGTGTCCACTGTCCCCCCTTCTGTACATGCCCTCTAGTGTCCACTGTCCTCCCTTCTATATGTGTCCTCTAGTGTCCACTGTCCTCCCTTCTATATGTGCCCTCTAGTGTCCACTGTCCTCCCTTCTTTACATGCCCTCTAGTGTCCACTGTCCTCCCTTCTGTACATGCCCTCTAGTATCCACTGTCCTCCCTTCTGTACATGCCCCCTAGTATCCCCTGTCCTACCTTCTGTACATGCCCTCTAGTATCCACTGTCCTCCCTTCTGTACATGCCCTCTAGTGTCCACTGTCCCCCTTCTGTACATGCCCTCTAGTGCCCACTGTCCTCCCTTCTGTATATGCCCTCTAGTGTCCACTGTCCTCCCTTCTGTACATGCCCTCTAGTGTCCACTATTCTTCCTTCTGTACATGCCCGTTAGTATCCACTGTCCTCCCTTCTTTACATGCCTGTTAGTATCCACTGTCCTCCCTTCTGTACATGCCCTTTAGTGTCCACTGTCCTCCCTTCTGTACATGCCCTCTAGTTTCCACTGTCTTCCCTTCTGTACATGCCCTTTAGTATCCACTGTCCTCCCTTCTGTACATGCCCTCTAGTATCCACTGTCCTCCCTTCTGTACATGCCCTTTAGTATCCACTGTCTTCCCTTCTGTACATGCCCTCTAGTATCCACTGTCCTCCCTTCTGTACATGCCCTTCAGTGTCCACTGTCCTCCCTTCTGTACATGCCCTTTAGTATCCACTGTCCTCCCTTCTGTACATGCCCTCTAGTATCCACTGTCCTCCCTTCTGTACATGCCCTCTAGTATCCACTGTCCTCCCTTCTGTACATGCCCTTTAGTATCCACTGTCCTCCCTTCTGTACATGCCCTCTAGTATCCACTGCCCTCCCTTCTGTACATGCCCTTTAGTGTCCACTGTCCTCCCTTCTGTACATGCCCTTTAGTGTCCACTGTCCTCCCTTCTGTACATGCCCTCTAGTATCCACTGTCCTCCCTTCTGTACATGCCATCTAGTATCCACTGTCCTCCCTTCTATATGTGCCCTCTAGTGTCCACTGTCCTCCCTTCTGTACATGCCCTCTAGTATCCACTGTCCTCCCTTCTGTACATGCCCTTTAGTGTCCACTGTCCTCCCTTCTGTACATGCCCTTTAGTGTCCACTGTCCTCCCTTCTGTACATGCCCTCTAGTATCCACTGTCCTCCCTTCTATATGTGTCCTCTAGTGTCCACTGTCCTCCCTTCTATATGTGTCCTCTAGTGTCCACTGTCCTCCCTTCTGTACATGCCCTCTAGTATCCACTGTCCTCCCTTCTGTACATGCCCCCTAGTATCCACTGTCCTCCCTTCTGTACATGCCCTCTAGTATCCACTGTCCTCCCTTCTGTACATGCCCTCTAGTGTCCACTGTCCCCCTTCTGTACATGCCCTCTAGTGCCCACTGTCCTCCCTTCTGTATATGCCCTCTAGTGTCCACTGTCCTCCCTTCTGTACATGCCCTCTAGTGTCCACTGCCCTCCCTTCTGTATGTGCCGTCTAGTGTCCACTGTCCTCCCTTCAATATGTGTCCTCTAGTGTCCACTGTCCTCCCTTCTGTACATGCCCTTTAATATCCATTGTCTTCCCTTCTGTACATGCCCTCTAGTATCCTCTGTCCTCCCTTCTGTACATGCCCTCTAGTGTCCAATGTCCTCCCTTCTGTACATGCCCTTTAGTGTCCACTGTCCTTCCTTCTGTACATGCCCTCTAGTATCCACTGTCCTCCCTTCTGTACATGCCCTCTAGTGTCCACTGTCCTCCCTTCTGTACATGCCCTTTAGTATCCACTGTCCTCCCTTCTGTTCATGCCCTCTAGTGTCCAATGTCCTCCCTTCTGTTCTACTGGATCCAGTTCTACTGCCTGGTCCTGTTTTTATAAGGACCATGGCTGACATTTATTATGGTCTTTAAACTGTTTTTTTGCATCTAGAAAAGGGGCAAAAAGCACAAGCAGGATTTATTTGCGACTTTTTTGCTCCTTTTGGTTTACACATTTCTGCTGATTTTGAGTGACAATCCACTGATTTTGGCAATACACAAGATATGAAAGGGTTTTATCAACTGCGCCTTTTTTTTTGAAAAGGCGCAAAGCCACTGAAAAGTCTCTAAAACGACACCAGCCCAGACTTATCTTAGCTTTTTGGTGTATGTGAAAAGAGAAATTTCAGAAAATATGTACCTGCACAAAATTTATCAAATGCCATTTAATAAATGTGGTGCTCCTACACATTACCAGCACACAAAAAAGTGTAGAAAAATGCTTCACTTACACTACAATGGTAAATGCCGGCCCATGTATGCAACAAAGTCCATTATGTCCGATCATCATATTTGATTTAGTTTAAGCAATGTCTATCCAGGGTAACAATGTGGTGATCGTGTCATGACAGCTTTACTATTAAATGTTCCTCTTTGGGCCACTAAAGGATTGCAAGTGACCTTGGCCTTCGAAATGACATATCCACTTGCATCCATTTTTTAGGGCCATATTGTTGATTCTAGTTTTTATGGGTTGCTGTGGCCTATGCCATTTCCTGTATAGATTTTACAATTCACCTTGTATATATGCACATGTATCAGTGCAATGTATTTGATTTAGCGTGGAGTCAACCTAATTCTAGTGACACGCTCCATATACTGTTTACATACAAACAGTCAAGTGCAGGGAAGGTGTTTACAGTGTTCAACTTACTTTACAGGGTCCCTGGAAATTAACTTACTGACCTTCTTATTTCCTTCCCTTCCATTTTTTTCTGTCTGTTTCCTGTCTGCCGCTAACCAAAAAGCCTCTTAATGTATTACCAATTGGGCAAGAAAAACATGATAACTAGGTTGAAGAAAGACCCTATAGTTTAGTCAGTCTACCCCTCAAACAGAACAATTAATAAAGGGTCATTCATTACTTTGTGTTCAGCTAAGAACATCTCCTGGGTGAAGCATGGGCCTATTTGGACAGGAAGCTGTGTTTGTGAATGGTATCTTAGGAATATATATATATATATTTTTTTTTTTTCAATAAGGTTTAATACTATATAATGTGATATAATGAATGCAAACCATTTGCAAGTGATAAATTAAAACAATGAAGAAGAAAATGTATAGGTTATCAGAACAAAAACAGTCATACCTTAAACAAGATATATAGGTTAAGAATGTTTTAGCCATTTAAGTCTACATTCTATAAAGCTATGCAGGAAAACATTCTTACATTTAAAAAATAAGATTCCAATAGAGAACTATAATTTCATACATTCACACCCCTACCCCTTAATTCCCTGGTTGAACTTGATGGACATATGTCTTTTTTCGACCGTACTAACTATGTAACTATGTAACTATATTGTCCTGATTATGTTTAGTAGAAGTTAATAAATATTTACCAAACAAATACTAATCATTAAACATAGTTTGATTCTTTCTTCAGTGCCTTCTTCTATTTACCCTAGAATAGTGGTCTCCAAACTGTGGACCTCCAGCTATGGAAAACAACAACTCCCAGCATGCCCGGACAGTCAACAGCTGGAGGTCCACAGTTTGGAGACCACTGCTCTAGAGGGTCTGCTCTGTCCTTGTATGTTGCCTATTTGAGTTAAAGGGGTACTCCGGTGGAAAACTTTTTTTTTTTTTTTTTTATCAACTGGTGCCAGAAAGTTAAACAGATTTGTAAATTACTTCTATTAAAAATTCTTAATCCTTCCAGTACTTATTAGTTGCTGAATATTACAAAGGAAATTATTTTCTTTTTGGAACACAGAGCTCTCTGCTGACATCACAAGCACAGTGCTCTCTGTGGACACCTCTGTCCATTTTAGGAACTGTCCAGAGCAGCATATGCTTGCTATAGGGATTTTCTCCTACTCTGGACAGTTCTTAAAATGGACAGATATGTCAGCAGAGAGCACTGTGGTGATGATGTCAGCAGAGAGCTCTGTGTTCCAAAAAGAAAATCATTTCCTCTGTAATATTCAGCAGCCAATAAGTACTGGAAGGATTAAGATTTTTTAATAGAAGTTATTTACAAATCTGTTTAACTTTCTGGCTCCAGATGATTAAAAAAAGAAAGTTTTCCACTAGAGTACCCCTTTAACATTCTATAAGGCTATTCACGCATGCATTCAATCTTACATTGAAAGAAAAGAGACTCCTATAGAGAACTATAATTTCATATATAATATTATCCTAATAATGTTTATTAGAAGATATATTTATTAGAAATAGTTTTTAGAAATATATTAGAAATAGTTTTACTTCAATGCCTTCTACTATTGACCCTAGAGTAGTGGGCTCCAAACTTTGGACCTCCAGCTGTGCAAAACTACAACTCCCAGCATGACTGGACAGCCAATGGTTAGAGACCACTGCTCTAGAGCGTCTGCTCTGTCCTTGTATGTTGCCTATATGACTTTACATTCTATAAGACTATTTATGCATACATTCATTCTTACATTGAAAAGGTGAGATTCCTATAGAGAACTATAATAATGCCTTCTACTATTGACCCTAGGCAGTGGTCTCCAAACTGTGGACTTCCAGCTGTTCCAAAACTACAACTCCCGGCATAACCAGGCTGCCACGCCCTGATTATGTTTATTAGAAGATAATAAATATTTACTAAATAACTACTATTTATTCATCATAGTTTGATATTTGCATCAATGCCTTCTACTAGAGATGAGCGAACTTACAGTAAATTCGATTCGTCACAAACTTCTTGGCTCGGCAGTTGATGACTTTTCCTGCGTAAATTAGTTCAGCCTTCAGGTGCTCCGGTGGGCTGGAAAAGGTGGATACATTCCTAGGAAAGAGTCTCCTAGGACTGTATCCACCTTTTCCAGCCCACTGAAGCACCGGAAAGCTGAACTAATTTATGCAGGAAAAGCATCAACTGCTGAGCCGAGAAGTTCGTGACGAATCGAATTTACTGTAAGTTCCCTCATCTCTACCTTCTACTATTGACCCTAGAGAAGTAGTCTCCAAACTGTGGACCTCTAGCTGTTGTAAAACTACATCTCCCAGCATGCCCGGACAGCCTTTGGCTGTCCGGGCATGCTGAGAGTTGTAGTTTTGCAACAGCTGGAGGTCCACAATTCGGAGACCACTGCCTAGGGTCAATAGTAGAAGGCATTGTTATAGTTCTTTATACCCTGTTTCTCCGAAAATAAACCCTACCCCGAAAGTAAGCCCTAGCAGGATTATCAGAGTGGGGTGCAATATAAGCCCTACCCCGAAAATAAGTCCTAGGCCAGGGGTAATCAACTGGCAGACAGACCGCGGTCCAGATCCGGACCGCGGCTGCCAGTAAGTCCCGTAGACCACTATCCACCCCTCCCCCCCCCCCCCTTGGCTGGTCCCGCGGCAAGTTACCGTAATTGAGCCGGGGGGATGGAATGTGTACCCTAGTTTATTATGGCAGAGGGGTGGGGGGCACTGTAGGAGTGTGGAGGATGATGGGGGAAGGGGAGGATGGGGGGCTGTAGGAGTGTGGAGGATGGAGGGCTGTAGGAGTGTGGAGGATGGGGGGCTGCAGGAGTGTGGAGGATGGGGGGCTGTAGGAGGATGGGGGGCTGTAGCAGTGTGGAAGAGGGGGGCGGGTGCGGCATCCTCCACACTGCTACAGCCCCCCATGTTGTTCAAGGTACATACCGTAAATAAATAAGCCCTACCCTGAAAATAAGCCCTAGTGTGTTTTTTGTGACTAAAATTAATATAAGACCCGGTCTTATTTTCGGAGAAACACGGTAGGAATCTCACCCTTTCAATGCAAGAATGAATGTATGCATAAATAGCCTTATAGAATGTAAAGTCATATAGGCAACATACAAGGACAGAGCAGACGCTCTAGAGCAGTGGTCTCCAACCGTTAGCTGTCCGGGCATGCTGGGAGTTGTAGTTTAGCAACAGCTGGAGGTCCACAGTTTGTAGACCACTGTTCTAGAGGGACTACTCTTTTTTGTATTACTACAGCCTCGCCTGGAAACTCATTATTTGAAAAATATCTCATCCGCTGTCTGCATCCATTCAAATTTGCATTTAAATGTTGTTCCTCCTCTTTCCTTCTTATTATTTATCATATCCATGTAACACATTGCTTCAGTTTGAACAGTGGAAATTAAATTTGTTTGCTTAAAACAGCCACATCTGCAGCAAATAATCTTAGCACCAGAGTCCCTCCGTATTAATATAAGCCCTATGAAATTGTTCATGTGTGTTGGTAACTCAATATAGTCCTTAGTAACTAGCGCCATCTAGTGTTTGAATGCCATGGCTGCTTATTTCCCAGGAGAAAACCGTTGGCTCTTTGCCTAATCCTGACGGCAGTCAAGTCAATGCCATTGTCAAATGAGATCGAGAAAAACATAATAAAGATATGTTTATCTTTTAGTAAAATTTTAGTAATGGGAGGTTATGACAATTATGGTAGGTTTACTAAGAAGTGCTGCTGTGTACGTCAGCATAGTATACATTATATAAATTTAATTTTTTGAAGCACATAGTACATATTTGTTTTTCTGCAGACCACTTGTAGTGGGGTAATATATCTCAAATTCCCAGCATCTACTGCTAAAATAGTAAGTGTAAGCCGTACTGTAAAAATGCATTATTGTTTACATTGCAGCCTTAAATAAATAAAATAAAGATGAAAATGACCCCCCCCCCCCCCCCATCATTCTGCACCCAACACCACATAACAACACAGTGAAAACAGAATGTTAGAAATCTATGGTAGTTTAATGAAAATTAAAAACTAAAATATTCCATTGACATAAGTATTCAGACCCTTTACTTAGTTGAGGTACTTTTAGCAGTGATTATGGCCTCTAGTCTTTTTGGGTATGTTGCAAGAAGGTTTGCACATCTGAATTTGAGGATTTTCTGCCATTCTCCTTTGCAGATGGATGGGGACCCTAGGTGGAAGCCATTTTTAGGTCTCTCTAGAGATGTTCAGTGGGATTAAATGGGCACTGTCATGAAAACAAAAAATTGATATGTTGTAGTACTTAAGTACTACAACATATCTCTAATATAGTTTAATTAAAAAAAGTGATTTTAAAACAGTTTAAAATCACTTTTAAATTCGGCCACTAGGGGTCTCCCTCCTAGTGGCCGAAGGCATTCTGCAGTGACGTCACTACAGAATTTCGACTCATTTCAGCCGGGCAAATGAGTCGAAATTCATTCACTGCGCGCTGGCTTCCTGTCTGTCAATCAAACAGGCAGGAAGCCAGCGCAGTAAAGTCCAGGAGCAGCCGCCCACCATGCACGGAGCCTGTACCTCAGCCCAGTTGGAGTCTGCACTCTCTCTGCAGACTCCGGTAACTGAATTGGATTCCCCGTTTCTCTACAGCTTGCCGCGCAGCGCAGAGTTCGCTGTCCCGGCTTCTTCTATCCATCTGAGCGACCGGAGGTGAGGGGAGGGGGGTGGGGGCGGGAGGTTGTTATGAATGGGTGCCTCCAGTTGTTTCCCCACTACAACTCCCAGCATGCCCTGTAAGCCAATAGATGTCAGAACATGCTGGGAGTTGTAGTTGTGAAACAGCTGGAGGCACCCTGTTAGAACTAAGGGCGGAAGTCCCCCCCAGCAGGCATCAGTGACGTGGTGCTTGCTGGGGAAGTCTGCCTGGTAGTGAGCACACTACCAGGCAGACAAAATGCCATTTATTAGTCAATAAATATAAAAATAAAGGCAGGGAGGGGTTTAGGGATAGAAGGGCAATAGGCAGGGACAGAAAAAAAAAAAGAGGGTTGGTGGGAGCTTCCCTTTAAAGTCAGGGCTCTGGCTAGGCCCCTCAATGACATTCACAGTTGTCACTCCTATGATGTCTTGGATGTGTGCTTAGGGTCATTCATTACTTGTCATTCATTATCTTGTACCTGTCCTGAAGCTGATGGTGGTTGCCAGACTTTTAAAATTGACTTTTAATTTCTCAGCCAAGTGCCAAGAAGGCAGGACTGAGTTGCTCAAGTGTCACAGTCTGACATGGCTTCTCCCTCATCCTCAAATCCCAGCCTATCTTTGTCAGTCAAGAGGGGGCTGGGAGGAGAGGGCAAGGAAAGCGGCATTCCAGGCTCTGCCACTTAAGCAGCTTATCTCTGCCTCTTTGACACTGGGATGATAAAGTCAGCCAGTGACCAGCCCCAGGAAAAGTACAGTTTGCCTTTATACCCTAACAGCTTCCAAATGTTGTTTGCAGCTTTTAGCAGCAAAGAAAACAGATTCCCTTTAATAAACAGTATCAGGCTTTACACCATATGGAGGTATAAAGAAATGAAGCACTCACCAGGTCTACACATGTCCTGTTTATGAATGTAGCATGTGTTTTCGAATCAAAATAATGTAAACGACCAAACAACATATTTCTATATACCTCCACAAGGTCATTGTGTTGGAAGAGCCTAGCGTAATAGTTTATTAGTGGAGTTGCAGTGCCGGGCACATTCGATATTGGACTGAGTATTAGGCTTTAGTCTTTTAGCTTTTATTCCACTTTTCAATTTAGATCACTCCAAGCAAAGCTCCTCTAGACTATAGAAGGGTGTGCTTGGCTTCTAAACTGGACTGTAGTTTGCAGCACTTATCTCCCAATTTCCATTGCTTTCCATTACTTGCATGGTCCTTAGACTTGTTGTGTCTTGTTTTTAGACTTGAGATTGGATGGCATATCTGAACGAATACACATCTTTTTATAATTTTTGGATATATATTATATATAATATTTATTTTAAGACTCTTGATAAGGGTGATACATCATGTGTGCCTAGTGTAGGATCAGATACAGGGAATCTCTGGTGTGCTTTACATCTGTGTGTTAGGCACCAACCCCTTGGGCATTAAACTAGCCATAACACGTTGTATGGTTTGCTCTGATTATTTTACATACCTAATGGGGCCCATACACCTTAGACTACATCTGCCTTCTTTGACAGGTTTGGCCATCTAAGGTGTATGGAGACCTCCCACCTCTCTACCAACAGATACAGTTAGTGGAGAGAAAGGTCGGGCATGTTGGATTTATACCACTGACTATTGTTCTGCAAGAGACAAGCTGCTGCCGTAGCTGTCTGTCTGGGCTTACCCCTCCTTTCCCTATAGAGGACACATCAACCTTCGTCTTTGTATGGGAAGCGTGGGAGAAATCACTGTCGACCATCAGATGTTCAGCTGAAAGTTATTGAAAAAGTATGGCCAACTTAAGACTATTACATTGTATGTGTCTTGGTAGATTGAAATAAACAATTTTCTCAGCACACAACACTCAGCTAAGTGTATATTCCATGTGTGGCATACAAGATTCTGTCCTGAACCCTTACTTACAATAGAAAAATAGTCTAACATGTTTCAGAGTTTCAGACAAAACAGGTGGAAAGCATTATGTTAAACTTCAAGACTCTAACAGGTTAACAAAGCAAAGAGCAATTCGCTTAAGTGCCTAAAGGAAAGTGTTGGCAGAGCAGAAAGGCTCCATCATAGTCCTCTGCAACAGGGACTTAGTAATTCAAGACCAACAATAAATCCTTGTTAAAAGGATTTCATATCATTCAGAAAATGTCCGAATCCATAAAATCAAGCAAAAGTTAGTAGAACAGACTCTGAGCATGAGTACCTACATCCTGTTCTTGAAAAGGTAATATTGCCAAGAGCTCAAATACTAGGCTTAAGTCATAGGCCCCTATTCAGTCTACAGTCTTAAGATGTTGAGGTCTGTCCAGGTAGATAATTCTAAACGATTTCAGCCCATGGAAAGAGCCCAAACAGTTGCTTGAGTCCTTTATGTTTGTTTTTTTAGTGTATGTATTACTTTACATGACGCCTCTTAATATATGCAGTGGCTTATGGTGTAGGTCTAGTAATGGCAAATTTATGAAGTACAACTATCAAAACTCATTATTGCTGAATTTTTATCATAATTTCCTTTATTTTATGGTCTATTAGTATAAAAATGGGTATGAAGTGTATATTACATGCTGGGAAGATCATGTCTCACTAAGTGTCTGGTAAAGATTTACATAACTCCCCTATCAGGCACCATTCTTGCATGTGAAACCTGCATCATGAAGATTTAAGCTCTAAGTTCCCGTAAGTGCACAGTGATGATGTCATCTGTGTAGGATGTTAAAGAACCCTTATTTCCATTGGAAGCTGTATCAATGTTTCGACATGTGCTGCAGATAATGGTCACTGGTGTCCAGTGAGGGCCAACAACTGATCAATCGCGAGTCGTTCTGGATTTTTAAGATCCATTCTTTGAACCCACGCTGCCTTTACCTCTACTCCTGTTTCTTGTCTTGGCTTATTGTTTTAGTCTCATTGACTCCTGGGACTGTGACCTGGTGTTTTTATACTTCTTGATCATGTGTGTTTCTTTTTCTCTAAGCTCCAGACTTGTCTAACAACATATCTTTGGTCAACATGCTTTGGTAATGCATCTTGCCATGTTGGCCTGTCTCAGCTGTTCTGTACTGTTTTTGTTTCTGTCTGACATTTAGGCTAGAAAATCTTGGAGCGATGGACTGGACTTAGCAGACAAGACTCCCTGTGTAGTGTGTGCTATTTTCAACAACACATGTCCTGTTTATGAATGTAGCATGTGTTTTCGAATCAAAATAATGTAAACGACCAAATAACATATTTTTGTAATGTGTTTTAAATGGTTACTGTCATTTCAAACAACTTTCCTCTATGTAACAGCCTAGGTGATTCCTTTCATATTTGTAAATCACTTTATTTACAAAAAAAATCACTCCTTACTCTAGAAAAAAAACTCTAAAATCTTGGCCACCAGGTGTATTACATCTCTGCAATCCGCTGTTCACTGCCTGTTAAGTTCAGTCTGTCTCTAGTAACAAACAGACCAGGGCAGAACATAGAAAGGCCTGGGCTTAGCTACTGCTATATGCAGGAAAGCCTAAAAAGGATGGGATTTGTAACTGCAAGCTGCGAGCCTGTCTGTCTTCTCCATAAGATCCACATAGGGTCGTAGCTATATATATAGAGGTAGCAGTCACACCGGGGCCCAAGTGTGCCAAAGCACATCTGCCCCATAAGACATCAGTATTATAATTTGCACATGGGACCCTGTTGCAGATTTTGCCCTGATGCTACAAGTTACACCTCTGGATCCACACTGTATCTGAGTAGTAACTAAAGACTTCCCTCTCATCAATGACCACTCATTAAATGGTCACTCTTATTAAAACTAATTTTTTCTATTGCACTCCTTATGGTAAATAAAAAACATTTCTAATATACTTTGTTAAAGTTTTCTATGTTTTAATTGTGCTTAAAAAAGCTCAAGAGCACATTTTCCCCCATCTCATACATAGACTTTGGACCAAAGCCCAAACACAGAAAGTGCAGCCTGGAGTGCTGAGGGATATGTGTCCAACCAACAGCACATGGCAGTTAAGTGTGAGAGGAGCTATGATTGGATGAGGCTGGACACACCCCCCTCAGCACTCCAGACTGCACTTCCTGTGTTTGGGCTCTTTGTGCTCTTGAGCATTTTTAAGCACAAATAAAACATAGAAAGCTTCATTTTTTTAAACAAAGTATATTAGAAATATCTTTAATTTACCATAAGGAGTGCAATAGCAATATTTTTTTTTAATGAGAGTGACCATTTAAGTTTTGGGGAGATTTCTGTTGTGTTCCTACTACAGGATGTATACAGCACTGCCTCCAATATGTAAACTCCCTCCCTTTATCCCTTTAGCTTGTCATCATCATCAGCAATTCAGTACACAATATACCCCTTCCTTTCTGTGTTACTGATGTTTCTTTCATTTCTGCTCATTTAGCACCTTTCAAACCTGTGTATCAGTAACCCCTTCTCCCCTGACATGCCACCTATAGTAGTGTACTCTAAATCATTCCCAGCACAATGCCAGCCTATTCAGTCCAGTGCATTGTGTTTCACTAGCACTATATCATCGCATAGAAGTAAGGAGTAGGTATTGGGCTGTGATTGGCCAGTCAATTAAAGGAAAGCAAGAGCCTGTTTGTACTACTGGCAAAAACCCAGCTCTGGTGCTGCCCCTGACATGGCGAGAATGAGACATAGCTATACCCCAGGAGGAGACTATCAGGGGCTTAATAACAGCACTAAGAGCAGTACAATCATCTTGTCCCCACTCTGAAGGGTTAATGAAAACAAACCATGCAGGATTTTCTGAAATATTTTCAAACTTCAGGTATGCTATAAACATGGCATTAAAGGGGTACTCCAGTGGAAAACATTATTTTCCATTTTAATTTCTTTTTTTGTCTTGTCCACAGTGCTCTCTGCTGACACCTCTGTCCATGTAAGGAACTGTCCAAAGCAGCATAGGTTTGCTATGGGGATTTTCTCCTGCTCTGGACAGTTCCTGATACGGGCATCAGGTGTCAGCAGAGAGCACTGTGGACTAGACAAAAAAGAAATTCAAAAAGAAAATAATTTCCTTTGTACGATACAGCTGCTAAAAAGTACTGGATGGGTACATATTTTTAAAAGAAGTCATTTACAAACTTTCTGGCACCAGTTGATTTAAAAAAAAAAAAAAATGTTTTCCACCGGCGTACCCCATTAAGGGTGATTCCAGTTAGAAGTAGTTATTACGCAGATAATGTTGGTCAGTGGTATCCAAACTGTGGACCTCCAGATTTTGCACAACTACAACTCCCAGTAGATATAGGTAATAACTAGTAGATCGATGGGGGTGCGACTTCAGTTCCATTGAAATTCCTCTCAGTCATGGTCTTGTGGAAATGAGGAAAGAGGGTACCAGGGAAATGTTATAATTATTTTAATTGGAATAGCCCTTTAAATACAGTTATATGTCTGCCCCAATATATCTGCAGGACAAGTTTGCAAGACTTGCTATTTTCTTAGATTTTGCACATCAGGCAAGCCCTTAGTGACCCTTTAGTGGAAGTCTCTCCTATAGTATATTCATGGCAGAGGAGTCATTAGGGATTCTCAGTTAGTTACAAAATGTTGAAATAATCATTATACAATTCATGTGATACAGTTTATACAGCAGTATAAAAAAAAATCATAAAATATTCCAAACCCAAAAATCAAACTTTCCATCATCTAAATGGGGGAATTAAAGGGGTACATAAGTTCTTATCCCCTGTCCACAGGATAGGGGATATGTGTCTGATCGTGGAGGTCAGAACGCTAGTACCCCCGTCCATTTATGGCTGGCCCCTTAGCTGTCCTCACGCATGGAGCGACCTCTGCTTTGTGTAATGATTACTGTCGACCACCTCTCAAATTGGTGGCCATCAAGCCCCCTCCATGTATCTCTATGGGAAAGCCAACTATACACAAGCGCTATATCTCTGGCTTTCCCATAAAGATACATGAAAAGGGCATGTCGGCCATTGCTACTAGCAGTGGTCAACAGTAATCCATGTGTGGAGAGGAGGTCGCTCTGTGCATGAAAAAAACAGGGTTCTGGGCAGGAGATTGTGGAGGGTCCCAGTAGTTGGATTCCCTGTGATCAGACACTTATCCCCTATACTTTGGATAGGGGATAAGAACTTATGTACCAGAGTTCCCCTTTAAATAAAAGCTGTGAAAAAACTTTGCCAATAACAACCAATCACAGCTCAGCCTTCATACCTCATTGAGCTCTGGTAAAATAAAAGCTGAGCTGTGATTGGTTGTTATTAGTGTTGCTCGCGAATATTCGCAATGCATATTTTATTCGCGCATATTCGTGAATTCGAGAATATTCGCGAATATAGCACTATATATTAGTAATTACAAATATTCTTTTTTTTTTTTCACAGTACACATCACAGTGATCATCCCTCTCTGCTTTCAGCTTGTGTGGTGTAAAGAAGGCTCTAATACTACTGTGTGAGACTGGCGTGCAAATGTTTGCATATGCGAAAATATTCATATGCTAATTTTCGCATATGCGAATTTTCGCTTATGCTAATTTTTGTATATGCTAATTTTCGCATATGCAAATTCTCGCATATGCGAATTTTCGCATATGCGATAATAAAACGCAGATATTACGAATATGATGAATATTCATCCATATATTCGCCAAATATCGCAAATTTGAATATGGCCTATGCCGCTCAACACTAGTTGTTATGGGAAAGCCAGACAGTTTTTTGTTTTTTTGTTTTCAGTGTTTTTATTTATTCCATCCAATATTCATTGCTTCTACCATATACTTATGGTATAGATTTCTTGTATGGATAGACATATTTAGAACTTTCTCTAGCCAAATATTGTCATGGGCATATATTGTATTGGTATATCCACACCACATGGGGGTAGTCCAAGCAATGTACTTTACTCCTTTATTTAAAAGACCTAGATAGTGGCACTTTTAATGCCTAAACATATTTGTTCTTGCAGTGTATCAAAAGCAACAAATCTTGCTCTGTTCACCATCACTGTAAATAAATAACAATGCCCTTATAAAGCATACTTACCAACAATGAAGTCAGGATTCTTGTCAAGTACAGTGAAATTTTGTTACCCAAAATTGCATTGGAAAATAGTGTTCTCTAAGAAGAGGCCACAATCTATATATATAAAACTCAACGTGTGTGTGTGTGTGTATGTATGTATGTATGTATGTTCCACAAAAACTTCCAAACTTATATTTAACGTCCCACACAACTCTATGGGAAATATATGTTACTGCATAATTTCAAAACGGCTGGAGATATTTCGATAATACTTGGTCACATGTTACTTATATGTCCACTTAAAATATAGGATAGTTAATTTAACCCTTAACTACCCCCATTTGTGAGTGTCAGGGTTTTTGTTTAAGGTCCCATGCAAATTAATGGGAAATGTATGTTCTCACATAACTTCTGTATGGCTGGAGATATTTCAATACCTGGTATACATATTACGGGTCGGGATATGAGGACGGGATGGGAGGTCGAGATAGGAGGTCGAGTTAGGAGGTCAAGATAGGAGGTCAAGATAGGAGGACAGGATGGTCGGGATAGGAGGTCGAGTTAGGAGGACAGGATAGGAGGACAGGATAGGAGGACGGGATAGGAGGACGGGATAGGAGGACAGGATAGGAGGTTGAGATAGGAGGTGGAGATAGGAGGACGGGATAGGGGGTTGAGATAGGAGGACGGGATAGGATTTCGAGATAGGAGGACGGGATAGAAGGATGGGATAGGAGGTCGAGATAGGAGGATGGCATAGAAGGATGGTATAGGAGGTCGGGATAGGAGGTCGGGATAGGAGGTCGAGATAGGAGGACGGGATAGGAGGTCGAGATAGGAGGTCGACATAGGAGGTCGAGATAGGAGGACGGGATATGAGGATGGGATATGGGGTTGGGATATGACAACAATATATGGGGATGGGATTTGAAGTCCAAAACTTCCTCCTTTGTTGATTTTCCTCCCCAACAAGGATTAGGAAGGAAAAACCGGGCAACGCCGGGTACTCAGCTAGTATATTATATAAAAAGGAGCTGACATCTGCCACAGGAAAACAGGGCTAGGTGAAGGGATTGTTGTCTCAAAGAGGTGCTTTGGAGAGGCTTAAGTGTATACCAAAATAACAATATTCTAAATCCATTTGTATACTCTATTGTGTTTTTTTTTTTGTTAATTGCTTGAGACAGAGGGGTAGACAAAGTGCAATCTGGTTGCTATGGGCAACTACACCCCTTTTCCCCTACACAGATTTTGATAAATTTCCCCCATCCCCCATCTTTACATATATGCCTCTTATTTCTTTTTTATATTTTGGGAAGAAAATTGGAGTTTTGTAGTTGCATGCTACACCCTCAAACAATGAGAAAATGTGTCAATGCACAACAAAACAATATGTAATTTATATAGACTATGCCGATGCAGTATAATTCATTGTCAGAAAAGTAAACAAAGACATTTTAACAAAGGATTTTCATTTACAATACTCAAGTGTGGATACAAAGAACATAAGCTCTGAAATAAACCACACTATTACTGCTAAGGACCTGGAGATAAGCATTTTCTCATTGGTGTTGTGAGTAATACTGATATCCAATGCCAAATTTTGATTGAAATTCAAGCTAATAGGAATTAAAACCTGAAACTCAAATGTAGGGCTTTGTTTCCCATTAAATCATTTAAGGAGATCTTAAATTACATGTCACTTGAGGTAAAGTCAAGATTTTAACATCCTCAGTGACCTTAGCGATTAAGAGAGAATTGAAACTTGTTTTAGAACATGTACAGTGAATTCATGCAAACACTCATATAAAGGGGTTTACTACAATATAAAATGGACCCTTTAGATTGTGTTGAGCTGAGTAGTATTTCTTACCTGGTGTCTTTGCTTTGCTTGTCTGTTGCATTTGAAACTAAAGGTAAATAAACACATTGGACAAAAATAGATTGATGGTTGAAGGATTGATCCTCTGATGGTTGATCATTTCCATCATGGATGAAAGACCTTTCCTGAGCGAAATATCTTATGTTCAACTATTGGCCAACAACTTCAAACACAACCAACTTCTTTCCAAATGTTGACAGTCTGCCATCAGTCTGCTAAAACTTCAGGTAGAAACTGTGTAAACTGTAATGCTTGTCCGCCTGCTTGTTTATGTTGTAGTTTCAGTGTGTTAAATCCTTAAAGGGGAAATCAAAATGATCTGATATGTCATGGATACATGTGAAAAGATGACTATGTTGAAGTCTGTGATCCTTCATTTCCAATAAAAAAAAAAGGTTTAACAATAAAAATTGTTTAAAACCCTTTGGCAAGTTCAGAGATTCCTGAAATATTGGCACTTCATTATAAACAAGGGAGCATTGAAATCAATGACAGTGTGCTTAGAGTGATTTGTTAGGCTGGGTTCACATGTGTCCGGCATCCGGCATAGGTGAACTCCCGACGCAACTGATGCTGCAAATGATAACAACGTGCATCAGATGTATGGCATCCGGTGTCAATTTTTTCTGGCAAAGGAAATGCAGAAAGCTGCATTCCCCTGTCCGGTACCCTCTGGCGTGTCCAACCATCCGGCGTCACAATTGGAATGCTGGATGATTGTGAATTGTCCCATTCAAATGAACAGGATCAGATCTAGCATCAGTTTCCCTTCAGTGCATGCCAGAGGGAAACTATGCCAGACAACTGATGTATTTGACATAGGAGGTCGAGATAGGAGGACGGGATATGAGGACGGGATATGGGGTTGGGATATGACAACAATATATGGGGATGGGATTTGAAGTCCAAAGCTTCCTCCTTTGTTGATTACCATGAGTAGACATCTGATATCACAGACCCCATCATTATGATGTATCTATGACATCTACAAAGACCATTTTGACTGGATTTCCATTGTAATATGTAAGGATTTCCTGTGGCAACTTTGAATGCAGTCTTGATATGCCACATTTTTCTGGTGTCTTAATGAAACAACCTTAGTCCATATGCTCTAATAGGGCATGTAAACATGTGGCCCAACCCTATGAGCAGGAATGGACAGATGCTCTCTAATGGATTCACACATTACAATACAAAAGTACTACAGTGCATTGTAGGAGCAAATGCATGTTCAAGTATAAAAAACAGTAAAAGTAAAAAAAAAATTAAATCCAATTTAAAAACACACAAAAAAATCTTGACTAATATATGCATTGATAAGAAAAATCTAAATGGCAATTGTAGGACACACACAAACACACACACACACACACACACACACACACATATATATATATATATATATATATATATATATATATTTATTTATTTTTTCATCTTTTCTATCATCTACATTTTTAATCGTTTTTAAAGCTTTTGTTGTTTTTCTTGTATTGATCCCTTCTCTGATTGTATACTATCATTAGGGTGTAACATAGAATTTAACAGTCAAAGGTCATGTTTATATATGGAGACTAAGAACAAAAAAGTTACACAGGTACCGTTCTTTTTACATGCTTCCTTGTCTAAACACGTACCGGAAAATTTAGTAAATGACTGCTTTTGGCACAGTAATTTTCTGTAATTAATATGTAGTCTACTATTAGAAACCACAAATATTGTAAGTAATTAATGTAGAGAACAATGGAAAGTAATATGGAAACTTGAATGGTAGCAAATCTATTATTTCATATGTCTACATACTTTACCTGTATTCCATGTAATTAATTGCATCCTGTTATTACTGTATTTTCAACAGCCAAAACTAAATATCTTTCTTTTGTAAAACATTAGAAACGCTAGATCATATACAATACAGTCTTTTAGTAATATGGAATAAAAATTAAACAAGAATCCATGTCCTTTCACAACATTTCAGTTTATCTTGTAGACAGTTTCATATTGTTTTAGGGTTAGCATTATTGGCCCTCCATTGGTAAAGGGGCAAAGGGGGAAGGTTTGAAATACAGGATCCTACCTAATTGCCAGATATTGTTTTGATCTCAGTTTGGTAAGTACAAAGAACTAATGAAAAGATGTATCCTAGAAAAAAAATCTTGTGTTTTTACAATATTGAAAATAATATTGAAAAGAACAGATCCTTTTATGAGACAGTATTGGAAGTATGTTGATGTTAGCATGAACATTTAGTATTAAATCCAATAAATAGCCCTTTATTCCTCAATGTATGAATACTTACTGCAACATTACTTTTTCTCTTGGATAATATTGTTAAAGAAACAATGAATATTTAAAACAAAAATCTAGTACTTACTCCCTGAATGTTCTTTGTAGCCTTTATCCTATTTTGTCTACTTATAATCAAATTTGTGAAAATACCACATTTTTCGGACTATAATATGCACCGTATTATAAGACACACCAACTCAAAACAGGAAAAGAATTATATCATACCAATCACACTTCCCTGGAGGTCTAAAGCAGTAATGGGATGAATGTCACTATCTTCGGTGGCCTAGAGCTGAAGAGCTGTTTATAGTCAGATCCTGTAAGCTTAGAGTCACCATTATCTTACCACTGTAGTTACCTTGGTACATATAGCTATCCAGGTTAGGCCCGTCCCACGTGAATGTAATATTTTAATATACCATCTATTATTCTCACGAGAAACTGGCCTTAAATGGCAGTGCATTGTAACAGGCCTGGACCCAGCTCCTTTCTGGTGCCCAGGCCTGTTACATCACACTGCCGCTCGGCCTATTACCTTCTGAGACAGGACATCGCTGGGGCCAGCGATTAACTGAACGAACTGTGATGTGTCGAGCACCAAAAGCCAGAAGAAGGCCATGGCCAGAGGAGGAGTCACTAGAATGAGCAGAGAAAAGCACTCAGCTGAGCGCTTCTCTCTTTGCTGTATTGCTGCAATAAACAGGCTTTATAGACCTTTTTCCCTGTTCATTCCAGCAATGGGAGGGGTCTTAGCAGCCAAACCCTGACCATTCAATCTGTCAACATGCCCTTATGACTGGTCAAAAGGTTTTGGAAATGACAGTGATGCTTTAATGTTTCTCAGCTATGGGGATTCCCCTATATTGTTCTAGAATGTCCTGTTCTTTTTGTTTTGTCTTTGTAAAACCAGTATTTTTAACAAAGTTTTTTTTAATACTGTCCATGACAATACAGTATGTGTGCCTTCAGCACTTCAGGGGCCTCTTTCTTGGCACCAGAGAAGAAAAGCATTTTACGGTATAATGGAAGCACATATAGATATATGAAAGGTACCATGTGTCTCCTTGTCCTAATAGTTACAGTATCTAACAGTATCAGCAGTTTGGGACTACTGGAACACCTTTTGCGCATATATTAACATTTATGGATATATCCTACATTCATACTGGAGCATGTTTAAAGATTCCTAGCGCCTATATTTTTATCAGTCACTGGGTTCAAATGTTAGTGCTGGTCCTGTGTTTAAGTTACTTGAACACCATTTATATACTCTAATAACTCTTATTCTTTAACCCCTTAAGGACATGCGCCGTAAATGTACAGCACTGCATAGTGTCACTTAGCGCACAGCGCCGTACATTTACGGCACTGCTGTGATGCGAGCGCAGGAGATGTGCTTGCTTCATTCCTGGCGGGTTATGGCGGCTCCGCTGGTAATGGCGGACATCAGCGATCGTGCTGATGTCTGCCATTAACCCCTCAGATGCCGTGATCAATACAGATCACGGCATCTGCGGCAGTGAGGAACTTATAATGGCTGATCTGATCGCCCTTGGGAATTAGATCAGCCAAGATGGTCTCACCAGACTCCATCCGTCTCATGGGGTCTTCTGCACTGATCTGCCTTTCAGCAGACCAGAGCACAAGATCGCCGATAATACTGATCAGTGCTATGCCTTATGCATATCACTGAACAGTATTAGAAATCTAATCATTGCTATAAGTAGCCCCCTATGGGGACTAAAAAAGTGTAAAATAAATGTAAAAAAAAGTGAAAAAAAGTTAAAAAAATTGTGAAAAAGCCCCTCCCCAATAAAGTGTTAAATCACCCCTTTTCCCCATATTAATACAAAAAAGCATATAAAACGATAGATAATAAACATGTTTGGTTTTGCAACGTGCCAAATGTCCGAACTGTAAATATATAGTGTTAATGATCCCGTATGGCGAACAGCGTTAACATCAAAAATGTCAGATTTATTGTCACATCAAACTGCTATTTTTTTTTATAAAAAGCAATCAAAAAGTCACATATACGCAAATGTGGTACCAAGCAAACTACAGATCATGGTGCAAAAAATGAGACCTCACACATCCCTGAATATAGAAAAATAAGTAAGTTAGAGGTGGTCAAAATAGGGCAATTTTAAGCATACTGATTTTGTAAAAAAAAAAAAGTTTTACATTTTTTAACAGCAGTACAATAGTAGAAATGTATGTAACCATGCGTATCATTTTAATTGTATTGACCCAGATAATAAAGAAAACATGTAATTTTTACCGCAAAGTGTAAAGTGCGAAAAACGACCCCCCCCCAAATTTGCTAAATATTTTTGGGGGTTTTCCATACATTTTAGGGTAAAATGAGTGATGTCATTACAAACTAAATCTGTTCACTCAAAAAACAAGCCCTCATAAGGGTTTGGGAATAGAAATATAAAAGAGTTATGAATTTTAGAAGGCGAGGAGGAAAAAACTAAAACACATAAATCAAATTGGCTGTGTCCTTAAAATCAAAATGGGCTGTGTCCTTAAGGGGTTAAACATACAATATCAGAAAGGGTGCCTATAGACACTTTAAGGCAAAGGGAATCATTTTGAGATTTAAAAAAAGGAAAAAAAACAGCCATGGTATGGCTGTTCACATGTAGTTCATTTTACAGCTGAAGTTAATAAGTTACATCCATAAAATTCTTTGAGTGACTTCTTATGTGGTGTTTTGGAATGTTTGTTGGAAAAAAATTTGGCTATCTTTTGGGGTTATTTATGGCTCCAAAAACAGTTAATTTGAAAATTGTATATAAGCCTTTTCTGTAGCCTGAAACAATGATAAAAAAAAGTCTGGAGAAATTATTCTCAACTAGAAGAAATGGATAAATACAAAGCTGCCCAGATGTAAAAAGAATCAATAAAAAAAAAAATTCCATTACGCAGGAAAAACATCTGAAATTTTAAGACTCCTTTTGCTTAAAGTTAGTCTTTATTTGGGGGGGGGGCTCAAAAATGGAGAGCTCAAAATGAGTCTTAAAGGGGTACTCCACCCCTAGACATCTTATCCCCTATCCAAAGGATAGGGGATAAGATGTCTGATCGCGGGGGTCCCGACGCTGGGGACCCCCGCAATATAGCATGCGGCACCCACATGTTACTGCTCCGGAAGTGCTGGAGGGTCTGGGTCCCGACCACGGGAATGGAAGATCGTGACGTCACGACTCAGCCCCCGTGTGATGCCCCGCCCCCTCAATGCAAGTCTATGGAGGGGGCGTGACTGCCGTCACGCCCCCTCCCATAGACTTGCATTGGGAGGGCGGGGAGTGACATCACACGGGGGCGGAGTCGTGACGTCATGATCTTCCCAAACCCTCCAGCGCTTCCGGAGCAGTAACAGGTGGATGCCGCATGCTATATTGCGGGTGTTCCCAGCGGAAAGACCCCCGCGATCAGACATCGTATCCCCTATCCTTTGGATAGGGGATAAGATGTCTAGGGCTGGAGTACCCCTTTAAAATACATTGTGTGCACATAGCCTTATTCTTCCCAATTGCCGTGCTGAAACTATTCCACACTGACCTGCACCTGAAACAAGGTGACTTAATGTTATGTACAGCTGCTTGCTGTCTTCTGTACAAGAGTGTGTCTGACCTCTGTCTCACACCTACCACTGGACTATACAGGTCTCTCCATGTTGAGAGTCAACACAATAGCAGGCATACATCCAGCCAGAGGACAGAAAAATAAATCTTCCGCTGGAACACTTAATCTCTTCACATTCTCCAATGAAACATTTCCCTTCTTTGAGTTGCAGATGAGAGCTCATTAATCTGGAAGACATCATACTCTCCAGACCAGCCGGCCATAGAAATTAAGGGCATATTTTAGGAAAAAATTTCAGTGACAAAGCTCCAGTTTTCCTTTTCTTGCAATGATACGTGTGTGTATGCGAGTTTTAAAAGCAGAAATTCCTGTTATAGTTGCTGAATACATCAGTAGCCCAATGAATTAGGTCTGCTTCGTACTAGTCAGCTGTAAAGCTATGAAAAAGGAGCACATTTATCTTTCCTCTGTTAATTTGAAACACATATTGTAAAATCTTTATAATTCTCACCAGATGATGGTGATGTGTGTCTCGCCACTGCTGTGTAAACAGAACACAGAGCCACCTAAAAGCACAAAATCCTAAAATAAATGTGCCTGTGTGTGACTATAACTAATTTAAGGAAAGAAATAGAATACTTGGCTTGGGCCATGAAATCAACATCTTTCTGGGAGTAAGAGGGTGGAAAATGAAAGAAAAAAAAATAAATCAATCAAAGGTTTTACTTATTGAAGCCAAACAAATACAGATTAGTATAGATTGCTTTGTAAAAAGCATGGGTCATTATGAAAATCTGCTATTTTTAGGTGTCACTTCTAATTGAATCAAAAGTTTTTTTTAACAGAACCAACATGGGGGAGACATAATTAACAGAGATACAGGTTTATGTTTCTTTTTATATCCTTGAATAGTATTCCTACATTTTGTATGTACAACCTTGATGAAAGGATTTGTTTGCTGTGGGTATTGCACAACTGATCATAGGATATCCCCCCTCCTCCCCCAACAGTGAAAGAAATTCAATGTCAAATGCTGCAGCAACTCCACTACTCTATCCATATACATGCAATGCCAAGAATGTGTTGGGTGCATCAGAGTTGGAGTCGCTCTTAAAGGAAAACTGTCATCAGTTTAACCACATTAACCTGCTGGTACAGGTAGTGTGGGTGATATTCATGATAATCATACTTACTTGTCCCCGATCCGTGCTCTGGTTCTTCCGCTATATTCCTCAGTTGTTTTCGATTTGAAGTTGGCTTGAGGCACGAGGAGAGCTTCCTAAAGTAACCGCTGCTGTTTGCTTTCAGTGGGTCCTAGCAAAGAAACAGCAGCAGTGATGTTAGGAAGGACCGCTCATGCCCTAAGCCGGACCTGAAATGAAAAGAACGGAGGAAGGTAGCGTGAGAACGAATTGGTGACTGATGACAGTTTTTCTTCAAAGGAGATCTGCAGCCTTAGAAAACGTATCACTTATCTGCAGCATATGGGTCTGATCACGGGGGGGGGGGGGGGGGGTCTGTACGCTGGGACCCCAGGCTATCTCCTGTACAGGACCTTGGCCCTGCTGCGGCTCTCCCATGCAGGAGGCACGTCGGCCACAGCGTGACGCTGCGGCCGACACGCCCCCTCAATGTATCTCTATGAGAGAGGCAGAGGTGCAGCGTTCGTGCATCCCCGCCTCTTCCATAGACCTGTATGGAGGGGGCATGAGGTCAAAGACACGTGCATTAGCGGCGCAGAGCCGCGGTAATGCCGGGTACCCATACGGGAGATCACGGTGATCCCAGTGGCTGGACCCCCCACGATCAGACACTTATCCCCTATCCTGTGGATAGGGAATACGTGTCTATGGCTGCAGTACTCCTTTAATCCACACAAAAAAGTTTTCTTCTTTACCAGTAGGATTTAAACCAGGTACTATATGTAAAGTGTTAGAAAAAAATGCAGATTTGCTTGACACACCAAGCATTTTATTAGATATCCATATACATGGGCAGCCCATAAACATTACATTCATATGAAATATACTAGAACCTCCTTATATGCTTTACTCAAGATAAGCAGGTCAACTCTCACTACAAAGTACTCCAGGCTTCAAAAAAGGGGCAAATTCTCCTCCAGAATGCGTATGTATAGTGCCCATATATAAAACTATTGGAAATTTGGGGTTCCCAACCGTTGGTCTTAAATAAAATCTTGCTGCCTCCAGTCCAATATATGTATATAAAGACTCTATTATACTTCTTTAAATGTATTTAAAAAGTAAAAAGGATACTGTTTGTTTTAGACCTCAGGATGCAGCCTCATTTTTTAGAAAATCAAGCTGTCACGATTCGGCTACCAGGTAGTGGATCCTCTGTGTCAGCGAGGGATTGGCGTGGACCGTGCTAGTGGACCGGTTCTAAGAGGCTACTGGTGTTCACCAGAGCCCGCCGCAAAGCGGGATGGTCTTGCTGCGGCAGTAGCAACCAGGTCGTATCCACTAGCAACGGCTCTACCTCGCTGACTGCTGAGAAGGCGTGGGACAGAAGGACTAGGCAGAGGCAAGGTCAGACGTAGCAGAAGGTCGGGGGCAGGCGGCAAGATTCGTAGTCAGGATGGATAGCAGAAGTTCAGGTACACAGGCTTTGGACACACTAAACGCTTTCACTGGCACAAGGCAACAAGATCCGGCAAGGGAGTGCATGGGAGGAGATCAGATATAGCCAGGGAGCAGGAGGAAGCCAATTAAGCTAATTGGGCCAGGCACCAATCATTGGTGCACTGGCCCTTTAAGTCTCAGAGAGCTGGCGCGCGCGCGCCCTAGAGAGCGGAGCCGCGCGCGCCAGCACATGACAGCAGGGGACCGGGACGGGTAAGTGACCTGGGATGCGATTCGCGAGCGGGCGCGTCCCGCTGTGCGAATCGCATCCCCGACGGCCATGACAGTGCAGCGCTCCCGGTCAGCGGGACTGACCGGGGAGCTGCAGGGAGAAAGACGCCGTGAGCGCTCCGGGGAGGAGCGGGGACCCGGAGCGCTAGGCGTAACAGTACCCCCCCCCTTAGGTCTCCCCCTTTTTTTGTCCGGTGACTGCCTCCCCTGGGATGAGGACACCGGGAAGGAATGGATGGTTTCCTCAATGGCAGGCAGTACAGCAGGAGTAGGAATGGGGAGGGAGGGCAGAGGGTGAAGCTTGGCACGGGGCAGGGAGACACAAGGACGGGAGCCATGAGGGGACACAGAGGCTTGCCTGATGGGACTGGGAGGGGGGGAGAGGCACTTCCTGTGGCAGGCAGAGTCCCAGTTCTTGATCTCCCCGGTGGTCCAATCAAGGGTGGGGGAATGAAGCCGGAGCCATGGCAGACCGAGGAGGACCTCAGAGGTACAGTTGGGGAGAATGAAGAACTCAATCCTTTCGTGGTGGGGTCCGATAGACATCAGGAGGGGTTCTGTGCGGTAATGCACGGTGCAATCCAATCTGGCTCCGTTGACCGCGGAAATGTAGAGCGGCTTGACGAGACGGGTCACCGGGATGCGGAATTTATTAACAAAGGACTCCAAAATAAAATTCCCAGAGGCACCAGAGTACAAGCAGGCCACGGCTGAGAAGGAGGAGTTGGCTGAAGAAGAAATCCGCACGGGCACCGTGAGACGTGGAGGAGCAGACTTGGAACCAAGAGACGCCACACCGACGTGAGCTGGGTGCGTGCGTGGAGGACGGATAGGGCAATCCACCAAGAAATGCTCGGCACTGGCACAGTAAAGACAGAGATTTTCTTCCCTACGGCGATTCCTCTCTTCCTGGGTCAGGCGAGACCTATCCACTTGCATGGCCTCCTCGGCGGGAGGCCCAGGCGTAGATTGCAACGGATACTGTGGGAGAGGTGCCCAGAGATCTAAGTCTTTTTCCTGGCGGAGCTCTTGGTGTCGCTCAGAAAAACGCATGTCAATGCGGGTAGCCAAATGGATGAGTTCTTGCAGGTTGGCAGGAATCTCTCGTGCGGCCAGCACATCCTTGATGCGACTGGATAGGCCTTTTTTAAAGGTCGCGCAGAGAGCCTCGTTATTCCATGATAAATCGGAAGCAAGAGTACGAAATTGGATGGCGTACTCGCCCACTGAAGAATCACCCTGGACCAGGTTCAACAGGGCAGTCTCGGCAGAAGAAGCTCGGGCTGGCTCCTCGAAGACACTCCGGAGTTCAGCGAAGAAGGCCTGGACTGTGGCTGTGGCAGGATCATTGCGGTCCCAGAGCGGTGTGGCCCAAGACAAGGCCTTTCCTGAGAGAAGGCTTACTACGAACGCCACCTTAGACCGTTCTGAAGGAAACAAGTCCGACAACATCTCCATATGCAGGGAACACTGAGACAAAAATCCACGGCAGAGTTTAGAGTCCCCATCAAATTTGTCCGGCAGGGACAAGCGGAGGCTAGGAGCGGCCACTCGCTGCGGAGGAGGTGCAGGAGCTGGCGGAGGAGATGGTTGCTGCTGTAGCAGAGGCAGAAGTTGCTGTAACGTGGCGGTCAACTGCGACAGCTGCTGTCCTTGTTGGGCAATTTGCTGCGATTGCTGAGCGACCACCGTGGTAAGGTCAGCGAGACTTGGCAGCGGCACCTCAGCGGGATCCATGGCCGGATCTACTGTCACGATTCGGCTACCAGGTAGTGGATCCTCTGTGTCAGCGAGGGATTGGCGTGGACCGTGCTAGTGGACCGGTTCTAAGAGGCTACTGGTGTTCACCAGAGCCCGCCGCAAAGTGGGATGGTCTTGCTGCGGCAGTAGCAACCAGGTCGTATCCACTAGCAACGGCTCTACCTCGCTGACTGCTGAGAAGGCGTGGGACAGAAGGACTAGGCAGAGGCAAGGTCAGACGTAGCAGAAGGTCGGGGGCAGGCGGCAAGGTTCGTAGTCAGGATGGGTAGCAGAAGTTCAGGTACACAGGCTTTGGACACACTAAACGCTTTCACTGGCACAAGGCAACAAGATCCGGCAAGGGAGTGCATGGGAGGAGATCAGATATAGCCAGGGAGCAGGAGGAAGCCAATTAAGCTAATTGGGCCAGGCACCAATCATTGGTGCACTGGCCCTTTAAGTCTCAGAGAGCTGGTGCGCGCGCGCCCTAGAGAGCGGAGCCGCGCGCGCCAGCACATGACAGCAGGGGACCGGGACGGGTAAGTGACCTGGGATGCGATTCGCGAGCGGGCGCGTCCCGCTGTGCGAATCGCATCCCCGACGGCCATGACAGTGCAGCGCTCCCGGTCAGCGGGACTGACCGGGGAGCTGCAGGGAGAAAGACGCCGTGAGCGCTCCGGGGAGGAGCGGGGACCCGGAGCGCTAGGCGTAACACAAGCAATATAACTTTATGTGGTAAAAGCTTTGTGATACTTTTTGTAAATGATTCTGACGATTCTGACACATTCTACTTTATGTTGGTAAATTTTGGTCAGTGTTTTGTGTTCATAAAAAAGAAAATCATTAATTTAGGAATTTTGAAAAACGTTTTAAGTTTTTTAGGATTTAAGAAATCCTTTGTTTCTGACGTGGATAATAAACCAATACAAATTAGTAAATAAATATGATTTACCATATGTTTTGTAGCATAATGGTATTTTTTATGTTATAAAAATTATAGTTATAACAGCAATTTCACAAATTTTAAGAAAATTTCCAAAGCCTATTTTTAATAGGGAATTCCAAATTAAATTTTTTATTTCAAAAAATCGGGTGGAAAACACTTACCTGCCACCATACTCCTGTAGCTTGTCCTGGTGCACAACACTTTTTGTGTTTGGGGTCAGTCCATTTATTGCCCGCTCAGCCAATCAGTGGCTTCAGCCAGGAACACAAGGGCCCAGGTTTATCAGTATACTAGCTGAGTACCTGGCGTTGCCCGGTTTTCCTTCCTAATCCTTGATGGGGAGGAAAATCAACAAAGTAGGAAGCTTTTGACTTCATATCCCATCCTCATATATTGTTGTCTTATGCCAAACCGATACATGGTCCCCATATCTCGTCCTCATATGTAAACCTCATATCCCAACCTCATATCCCATCCTTATATCCCGACCTCATATCCTGTCCTCATATCCCGTCCTCATATCTCAACCTCATATCCCTTCCTCATATCCCTTCCTCATATCCCTTCCTCCATACTGACCTCCTATCCCGACCTCCTATCTTGACCTCATATCTCGTCTTGATATCCTGTTCTCATATCCTGACCTCCTATCCCGTCCTCCTATCTCAACCTCATATCCCGTCCTCATATCCCGACCTCATATCCCGTCCTCATATCCTGTCCTCATTGCCCAAGCCAATATCCCGTCCTCATATCCCATCCTCATATTCCGTCCTCATTTCTCAGCCTCATATCCTGTCCTCATATCCCGTCCTCATATCCTATCCTCCTATCCCGTCCTATCTCAACCTCATATCCCATCCTCATATCCGGACCTCCTATCCCCTCCTCCTATCTCGACCTCATATCCCGACCTCATATCCCGTCCTCATATCCCAACCTCATAGCCCGACCCCATATCCCGTACCCATATCCCGTCCCCATATCTCAACCTCATATCCTGTCCTCATATGCCGTCCTCATATCTCAACCTCATATCCTGTCCTCATATTCTATCCTCCTATCCCATCCTATCTCGACCTCATATCCCATCCTAATATCTTGACCTCATATCCAGTCCTTATGTCCCATCCTCATATCCTGTACTCAGGTGGGACTGATTTGTGATGAAGATATTGTAAGCTGAAAATAGAAGGGGATGTGGATTTGTGGGACTGGGCCTGATTTGCAAGCCAGACCGATGCACAAAAAGGGTAGATAATAAAAGGGGCGTGGCTTAACAGTGGGAGTGTCTTTGTGAGATGGGGTGTGGTTTGCAAGTTGGACACACCCCATAATTTAATTATCATATATTTTTATTTGACATATAAGTAATATGTGTACCAGGTATTATTGAAATATCTCCAGCCGTACAGAAGTTATGTGGCAACATACAATTCCCATAGTTTTGCATGGAACTTTAAACAAAAACCCTGACCCTCACAAATGGGGGTAGTTAAGGGTTAAATTAACTATCCTATATTTTAAATGGAATATTTTATGTTGCTATATTTTAAGTGGAAATATCTCCTGCCGTTTGGAAGTTATGCAGTTACGTATACTTCCCATAGACTTGTATGGGACTTTAAACAAAAACCCTGACCCTGGCAAATGGGGGTGAGTAAGGGTTAAATTACCTATCCTATGTTTGTTGTTGACATAAAAGTAACATGTGTGCCAAGTTTCATGTTAATATCTTTAGCCGTTTGGACGTGATGCTGGAACATACACACATAAATACACACACACACACACATACATACACACACACTTTGAGTTTTATATATTTAGACTAGCTGAGTACCCGGCATCCTCATATCTCATCCTCATATCCCGTCCTCATATCCCGTCCCCACATCACGTCCTCCTATCCGTCCTCCTATCTTGACCTCATATCCCGTCCTCATACCCCATCCTCATATCCAGTCCACATATCCCATCCTCTTAATCCGACTTCATACCACGTCCTCATATCCCATCCTCATATACTGTCCTCATATCCCCTCCTTATGTCCCATCCTCATATCCTGTCCTCAGGTGGGACTGATTTGTGATGAAGATATTGTAAGCTGAAAATATAAGGGGACATGGCTTTGTGGGACTGGGCGTGATTTGCAAGCCAGACCAATGCACAAAAAGGGTAGATAATAAAAGGGGTGTGGCTTAAACAGTGGGTGTGCCTTTGGGATATGGGGTGTGGCTTGCAAGCCGGACTTACACATTCACCAGGAGACACAGAGCGGAACTTGTGGAGTAAGGTACTGGAAGTCCCCTATACTTGCATGGGACTTGAAACAAAAACCCATCTTTTATATAAGGGTATAGGTAATGGTGAATTTAACTATCATATATCTTTATTTGACATATAAGTAATATGTGTACCAGGTATTATTGAAATATCTCCAGCCGTACGGAAGTAATGTGGGAACATACATTTCCCATAGATTTGCATGGGACTTTAAACAAAAACCCCAACCCTCACAAATGGGGGGGTTAAGGGTTAAATTAACTATCCTATATTTTAAGTGGACATATAAATAACATGTGACCAAGTATTATCGAAATATCTCCAGCCGTTTGGAAGTTATGCAGTAACATATATTTCCCCCAGACTTGTATGGGACTTTAAACATAAACCCCGCCCCTGGCAAATGGGGGTGAGTAAGGCTTAAATTACCTATCCTAAGTTTGTTGTTGACAAATTAGTAACATGTGTGCCAAGTTTCATGTTAATATCTTTAGCCATTTGGACCTGATGCTGGAACGTACACACATACGTTAATAAATAAAGCCCAATGTGTGTGTGTATGTACACACACACATTGGGGTTTATTTACCAACGTGATTCTGACTCATTTTTCTCGGGTTTTGTGCCCAAATTGTGGGACTTGCGACCCAATTTTGGGACCAAAAAAACAAAACCCTCCATTTCACAAGAAAACCTGAAAATGGGGAGTGGTCACCGGAGAAAGTGAGCTGGTCCTGACAAAAGGGGTGTGTCCCCAACAGTTTTGAAAAATCCCAACATATTTACTAAGGTTTCCACAGAAAATGTGGTGGATTCGAGCTGATGAAAACCCTACAGACCAGAACAGGTGTAAAAAAAAGCAAAACATAGGAAAAAGGGCAAAATGTAGGGAAACCTTATTAAATACCTTGGAAAATACCTGTCAGAAATTAAACCCCACAAAGAAAACTACACTCCACTCTTAGTAAATAAACCCCATTGAGTTTTATATATTTAGATTTGAGACAAGGACTGGTGTTGTTTGCCCATAAAAACCAATTACAGCTCAGCTTTCATATCTTAATGAGCTAAGAGCTCAAATAAAAAGCTAAGCTATGATTCTTTGCTATGATCAAATGACTCCAATCTTAA
Source organism: Hyla sarda (assembly GCF_029499605.1). Lineage (NCBI taxonomy): Eukaryota > Metazoa > Chordata > Amphibia > Anura > Hylidae > Hyla > Hyla sarda. The sequence continues at coordinate 143,738,753 of NC_079193.1, forward strand.
AGCGTACCCGTCAGATCCAACAATTTTTTATTGTTTTTTTTTAATTCATCACTCAGTACCTAATCCTGGACATGTACATCTAATTTGTATGTGTCTAGCACCTTTATTTATTTTTTTATTACACTTTTAATTTAGCTCACTAGTCTGAATTCCTCTCAAAAAGAGGGGGCATGATTTCACTGTGCAGGTCTGCTCATATCTCCATTAACATTGGCAAAACTACAACTCCCAGCTTGTCCTCACTGACAGTAGCTGGACACAAGCTGACAGAGGGAGGGTTTTTCCTTAGCTGTAAGCCCTGCTTTCACAGCTGTCAATCAGGGTGTGTCCATGATGCATGGACACAGCAGGACTAGTATGTGTCCAAGCAGGCAGGGGGGCTGTTGTTTGACTGGCTTTTTCAGTATGAAGTACTGAAAATTTTCTAATGAAAGCAATTGCAAAACCTATTGGTTTTGCATGCTTTACAACATATGAAAAGTTTTTGTATCTGGCAGGGCTCATTTAAGCTCAGACAGAATGATAAATCTGGGACAAGAAGCCCTGTGCAACGGGAACGAGTAAGGTAAGTACCGTATTTATCGGCATATAACACGCACTTTTAAAGCTTAAATTTAAGGCAAAAAGCCTGCCTGCGTGTTGCACGCCAATATATATCTTCTGGTCACTGATTTAAAGTGGCCGCAGCAGCGGCTGCTTGTTAAGTATTAGCAGCACGGCCGTGGTCACTTTAAATCAGTGACCAGCGGCGTCTCCTCCCCGCTCTGCTTTTAATTTTTCTTACCTCCCCCTCCCTCATCATTCCCCCTTTTCCCTGCTTTTCATAGTTTTTTTCTTATTTTCCTTACCTGGCTGCACTTCGGCAGGCCAGGTCAGGCGGAGGGGTCTTGTGGGCTGTGGTCAGGGAAGCAGGTGAGTGATGTCCTCTGCCGGCTTCTCTGTGCGGCATCAGAGACGTCACTTTTCATTTCCTGCAGTCGCCGCACTCCGAACTCTGACTATCAATGGCTGCAGGAAATGAAAAGTGACATCCCTGATGCCGCGCAGAGGAGCCGGGAGAGGACGTCATTCATTTGCTTCACTGACCGCAGCCCACAAGATGGGCTGCCTGACCTGGCCTGCCAAAGCGCAGCCAGGTAAGGAAAATTAAAAAAAAAACGATGAAAAGCAGGGAAAAGGGGGAATGATGAGGGAGGGGAAGAATAGCATAGGAGTAACATGATGGGGGGATGATGAGATAGGGGGAAATGATGAGGGGCGGGGGAATGATGGGGCATGATGAGACAGGGTGGGGGATGATGAGACGGGGAAATGATGGTGGGGGAGGCACTAAAGGCTTAATGTCTGTATGGCTAGTGGTGGTATATGACAGGGGGAAATGATGAGACATGGGGGGATGATTAGACATGGGGGGTGGCGATGAGAGGGGTAAGTGTGGCACAGAGACTGATAAAAGGGAAGGAATAATGTCGCACTGGAGGTGACGGGACCAAACTGAGGTGCAGAAGAAATCAAAGTTGGGGGGATGATGTGGCATTTAATCCAATTTCCCTGTTAAAATGGGGGTGCGTGTTATACGCCAGTGCGTGTTATACGTCGATAAATACGGTATATGTGTTTTTAACGTCTTTTCACCAGGCTAAGCAGATTTTTAGAAAAAAAAATGCAAGAATACCCATTTAAAGGGCCAGTTTAAATATGATTTGGCTTTGAGGGGCCTGTATGAAAGTCCTATATATATTACCCCATTTTAAAAACTGCACCACATTTATGTAAAATAAATGAACACTTTCAGGGTGCATGTGACTTTTTGATTAATTTTGTATTTATTCTTTGGGAGCTGAAATGACCAAAAACTAAAATTATGGATCAACTTTTTTGTTAAAAAAAAATTCTAAACGTTTTAGGCTGTTAGGTTTCCACACAGGTTTTTTTTTTTTTTTAAATGCCATTGCAGTTTTTGAGCCAAAGCCAGAGGTGTATTCAAAAGGATTTGTAAATATTAAGGAAGGATTTATATTTCTCCTTCCTACTGGATCCACGTCTGATTTTGGCTCAATAACTGCAGTGGCAGTTTTCCCAAAGACACCAGAAAAAAGCCTGTGTGGATACCTAGCCTTAGACCTGTTAGACCACTGTTAGGCTGTCATAGCAATGCATATCAGGGGGAAATCAGATTCAGAGGGAATCCTCGGAGGCCGGACCATCATTATGCTGGAAATGCATAGCACTGTACGATAAACCCATCTATGACATAAATGTACATCACAGAGTTAGGAGGGTTAATAAAGAATCTATGACACTTGTTATGGGTTTTTATTTTAGCTATAAAACTAAAAACCTTTACTCTGAAAGCCCATGTCCATTAACACCACTGTTTCACATGGACAGAATCCAGCACATCTCATAAAATTAAAGTTATGTCAGTTATGTTCTAAAATACATAAAGCTGTCATAACATTCCTGAAATGGTAGAAATTAAAATTCTCACCGTAGGACTGAACCTGTTTACAGCGAGAATTGGCTAATTTATAGGTTTGTTACCACCTGCTCCTCTTCTCAATGAAAAGACTAGAATGCTTGTCTGTTACGGACTGTGGAGCTACGAGACAACAGGAATTATTCCTGATTATGATATTGGCTTCTGACAGTCAATACCTTGTGATATATTTGAGGTCGGGATAACATTTCAGACTGGCGTATTTTGGATTTTTCAAGTCTTGCATGAACAATTGGAAGCAAATCTTTGCCAAGTGTTGCTCAAGCCAAACAAATTGCTTCTAATATGTTAGAGCATATATCTGGTGGGCTGTTGTGATTTTTATGGAACGTAAGCGGGGAGAAAAACGGTCTTAAAGGGGATGTGTCACCATTTTAATTTGTTCATAGATAACATTATTCTATCAAGATAAAGCATTTCATTTATATATTAAGTTTTAGGACAATGTAGTTTTAATGTTATTTATTAATAAAGTGTGTACTGAGGGGGCTGCCATTGCTGTAGCCTCTTTGTGGTGTGTCACTTCACAACACCTACACAGTTGCTTTATGGCAGGCACAGGGCATGAGAAAGTTAAGACCGAGAGTGTATCATAGCAAAGCGTGGGCTACTTACTGCACAGGCTAGGTGAAATTAAAGGGGGAGCTAGCACCATTTTCTTGAAGTCCCTGAGGAGCAGTGACCTATCAAGAGACATCTAGTCAGTTCTTTACCACTCTTCAGACACCAACAAAATGGTGACAGTGGAATTGAGAAAACGATTCAGCAGCCAGACAAGTTGCTTGCTTTCACCAGATTCCTCATGTTAGCTCCCTCTGCTGGTCAACAGTGGGAGATATGACAAGTTATTATTACATTTTTCATATTTTGTGATAAGTACAACATTTTTTTAAATATTTCCAAAACTATTTAAAAAATGTGAAAAAATTATATTGCTAAATTGTGGTAAAAATGTTGCTTCAACATTTCATAATGTTAAATAATAAGTAAATGGCGGGACTACGGATTGGAGATATGTAAGTTTCGTTATCATCAGTTTCTCCCGCACTACAAGCCTGTACCAACAGGTTAATGCGGTTACATTGATCACCGATTCCAATTAAGATGTTGTTCAGGTCTCCACTACTCACTGCTTTCTTGGTGATAAATGGACACACAGGAAATGCCTACTAAACTAATCACTGGCTGCACTGGTAATAATGATTGACTGAGTAGACATTTCCTGCATATTGACATGTCACCATGAAGCAGTGAGCAGTGGTACATTGTCAGAATGGCAGTAGCAGGGAACTAAGCAGATGAGTAAGCATTGTTTTTTTTTATTTTTTAGATCCCTTTGAAAAATGTTTATTTCCCTTTGATACCCTTTAATTGTTACTGGTATAAGAATATTGATGTATCTACCTACACAAGTAGGATAATGCATCCAGAATAAACATTAATATGTTATTATGAATTCTCACATACTGAGTGTTAAGGTTTGACAATATGACATGTTTTCACAAAATACATAGTATTTATCTTTTTTTTATTCAACATTAAATAGGCAACCAAGCCCCTGTTACTTGTCTATCCCAAGTAACAAACTTTATGTTACATCATCAAGACAGGCACACATTGTAGGCACCTTACTTGTTTGTAAGTATGTTTCATATATTTATGAGACCGAGATTTGTAGAAATTGAAAATTAAGAAAAAAACATACATAGTTAGCAGTAATGTACACTGTTAACCCCGGAGCCTGTCCTATTGCCATTAAGGATCAGGAAGAATTATGTCTATTGATATATTTCATTCAAGCATGGTCTGCTCCTTCCTCTGAATCAACAGGGGTTTGGAAGTAGCAAAATATTGAACTTGATGGACATATGTCTTTTTTTAAACGCCTATGTGACCCATAACAATGGGAAATCTGTAAACATATAACGAACAGTAGGAAAACATGTTTTATTTACAAGATAGTTAAAACATTGGGGTGGAAATTGACTCAACTATGTGCCTGGTGCAAATCAGTAAAAAGTTTTTATTTATGCAAAGTTTTGCATCTTTTAACTGATCTCCTATATGCTTACCAAGTGGGGAGGGCTTGCCACAGATAGGGGAATGGTTTCATGTAAAGAGGGTGTCACTTCCCTGCATGCCAAATTGACTACAATTTTCACCTGCTTGCACTGGAAATCTAGTCACCGTCAGCCTCAGAAGCACCTGGATTTATTAAGAGGCATGTGATTCTTGATAAATCCACTGCAAACTTACACGTGTGAAATGTCGGTCTTAGTAAATTCCCCCATTGTCGTTGCTGTCCATAGTGTCTCTTTATTGAATGAACCCTTTGTTGTTAATCTCGACATTGATGTATTGTATGGCCTTAAGAGCTTTACAGATCCTTCAGTTCTACATGATCATATCAAGGCAGTTTTTCTGTGTTTTACAAATTCTGAAAAGAAGCTTAATCTTGTACTAACAAACAAGGCAAGAGACTACAATCCATCTAAACGCAGAGCCATTACCTCATAGTTGTAATACATTGTAGCTATTCATAATTCATATGGAAGTGTGCATGACAAAAGTGTTGTTTCTCATGGCCTTGACTGAGTTTATTTATTCATAGACTGAATGGAGACTCTGCCTGGCCCTTCCTCCTCTTTTAAACCTATCGTGTTTATAGAGAACATAGCATTCCCAGAGTCATAAACAAGAGTGAGTCTTATTTAGACTAGGCTTGTCCCAATAGGGCAAGTGTTTATTGTGATAAAGCGTATAGGTGTCATCGTAATTTGTTTCAGGTCAGCCATGGTCAGCCCTCACAGATGTAACTTATCTCCAGAAGATATCTTTCGTAACCCATTAACAGCACTAGAATTTACAATAAGAAATGCTTTCTAAAGCAATACAAAACAGACAGTGTGTTCATTTAGATGAGAGCTTGCTCTTCTAAGAGAACTTCTAATGACTGGGGGTTCCGATTATTAACTCTTAGTTTCATCAACATCTGGTCTTTCTCAACTTTGCTTTCAACTTTCACACCTCATTTTTCACAATTTCATTGAAAGTTCAATGTTCATTCACGACAGCTTTATGAGGGCTTTTGCCGAGACTTCATGTATTACATTTAGGTAGTCGTGGAAATACTGCTACCCTTGGTAGAGGTTCAAGCTCTTCTAAATTAGTGACATTAGAAAGCTCTCATATGTTTCTCATTATCCATTCTAGACCGGTTACTTGACTTTTGTTAACATACAAGTCAATATGGAATACTTTATGATGTCATACCACACACTGCTGTAGTGTAAAATGTCATTAAACTTCACTCTATTTCAGCACACAAGAAATGGTTGAAAAGTTGATTTCAAGCAGCTATCCCTTGTGTCTTTTGTCGTACTTTCTAGAACAACTGATTCAAAACTATTCAATAATCTGATGTTCTTGTCAGACTACAGTTTCTTACCATTTCTGCAAGGGCATTTAACTTTTAAAGGTAGTTTGTCAGTAGATCTATGCTGCCAGAATCATGAGTAGAATGAAATCCCAACAGGTACTTTATTAGTAGTAAGTATGTTTTATGGTGACAATACACCTTCAATAGCTGTCGGTGAGTGACCTTTAGCTGACAGCTATCTCTCCCACTCTGCTCATACACATGAGCGAATATTCAGAGGTTCTTAAGAAGAGAGGAGGGATTAGATGCTGTTAGCCAGGCAGCAATTCTGGTTGCTTATTTCTCTGGGGAGAATAAGGAGGCCCACATTCACTTGGGGGGGGGGGGGGGGGGGGGGTTGGGGGATGGTCAGCCAACTTTTTATTAAAGTATATGGGGACCTTAATTCTAAAACATTGCTGTGTTTTATAAAGAAAACTTAGTTTACAACTGAACCTGGTTACCTGGGTGGTGGTCTTCCCAACTGGCTCAGCTTAATTGATAAGTATCTCCCTATATAGAACTTAGTTGTCAGTATTGAGGGAGAGCCTGTTAATATTTCATCTCAATTTGGGCAGCATAAATTTTAAATCAGGGTAATCCAGTGAAGGGTTATCTAGTGAAAGACAAATTATTGTGTATTCTAAGTGTCTGATTGTGGTCCCCCCCATGATCTCCTTAATGGGACTGCTGTAGACAGCATGCGCTCCATTCATTTAGGTACAGCACTCGGGTCTCATCGGCGCTCCCATAGAGAATGAATGGAGCGCGTGCCGTCTGCAACATGTACGCCTCTCAACAGGGGCGGACTGACAATACTCGGGCCCCAGACTAAAAAAGGCAAGGGCCCCCTGCACGGCTCTGCAGCTCATCAATCGCCTGCCATACCCCTATTCCTCCCAAATTCCATACACAATAAACTAAAAAATGTTTATGTAAGAAACACTTTAACGTAGGTAAATTTCCATGACCAATAATACTGGTATACAAAAAGTAAATATATACCACCACACAATAACTGGATAATACCGCCATACTGTACTGTACTGTACTATACAGGATCTGTATACTATATAAGTGATATATATAGGACCATATAGCGGTAGATACCAGCTGTACAGAGAACTGTATACAATATAAGTGATTATATACAGCACCATATGGTAGTAGATATCATCTGTACACCGGATCTGTATACCATATAAGTGATTCTAGTTACATTTTGGGACTCACTTATTTTCTGATCAGCGGCTTCCTCTCTCATTTTCTTCTCCGTCTGGATCAGACCGTCATGTCGATCTCTTAACATCTGCAGGAAAAACATGTCAGACTTTACATTTTTTCAGTGTCCTCCCCTCCTCTACAAAATCTGCCCATCTATAGGCCCACAAACCGTAATAATGCCCTCCTTGGTGTCCTGCACAATAAAAGGGCAGGTAGGTAAGTAGCCAGGTAAATCGGTAACTAGGTAGGTAGATCAGGAAGCCAGATATGTAGGTAGGTTACTAGCCAAGTAGGTAGGTAGGGGGCTAGCTAGGTAGTTAGACAGCTATGTATGAAGGCCAGGTATGTACATAATTATGTAGCCATGTATGTAGGTAAGTAGTTAGGCATCCAGGTATAAAGTTAGGTAGCCCCCCTTTCCCTGTAGGTATAGGCAGCAGAGTTAACCCCCTCCCCTGTAGGTATAGTAACGGAGTTACCCCCCCCTTTCTCCATTGGTATAGGCAGCAGTTAACCCCTCCCTTCCCCATAGGTATAGGCTGGAGTTAATCTCCACCCCCCCTTTCCGAATAGGTATAGGCAGAAGTTAAGCCCCCACCCCTTGAATGGTTAAAAAAAAAAAAGGATGCTCACCTGATATCCCGCAGTGATCTCCTCAGCAGCAGGAACCCGCGTCTTCTCCCCACAACAGCGCAGTCATCGATGAGTGACGTCATCGGCGCCTGCACTGCGTGGAGGTGGAGTACATGTCTCCTCTATGTGAGCTACATATGCGGCTCACACAGAGTAGACGCATTCTGCTGTATGTGCGTGTACCGCTCACACAGGAGAAGGCAGCACTGTCTGCTGGGGATCCCGGACGAGTGATGAAGGAGATCACAAAGGATTCCAGCATGTAGACCCCTCATGATCAGACACTTATACCCTATACTTTGAATAGGGATATGTTATCTTTCACTGGATAACCCTTCAAGAAGGGCAAGCATAAAGGGAATAAATTGTACCAGATGCCTTATGGGAAAGTGGCAATGCAGTGGAGGCAGCAGAATGCTCTGGGCAATGTTCTGCTGGGAAATCTTGGATCATGGAATTCATGTGAAAGTTACTTTGACTTGCACTAGATACCTAAACTTTATTACAAACCAAGCACATTCTTTTATGATACTCCCTATTGGCAGTGGTCTATTTTACCAGAAACATGTTCCCTACTACACAACATTGTCAAGAAGTGTTTTGAGGAATAACACAAGGTTTCGATTGACCTCAAATTTCCCAGTTTTATAAGTCAGTTGAACTTCTATGAGATGTGCTGCTAACGTTTTAGTGCCTGACATCACAGGACACCTGCAGAAGTCTTGTAGAGTTTATACCTCAATGGGTCAATGCTGTTTTGGTGGCACAAACGGGACCTACAAATATTAGGCTGGTGGTTTTAATGTTATGACTGATCAGTGTACTGTATACACGTATACATTTGTATGTTGTGCCTTTACAATAAAAACTAACATAAATAATGGTAATATGATAAAGAAAAGATATCATAATAGGTGCTTATTTAAGTTTTTTTGTAGTGTGTCTGATTAGCTGTTCCCACCAATGACATGCAAAATTACAAAGACAGTCTGAAATATAGACAGCCTATAGTCTTTAAAAGAGTTTATAGGGACTTAATATTGCTTGGTAATTCAAATCATCAGGGCTGCAGTAAGAGATACAGCCACATGTATATGGGCATTACTGTTTCAGGATGCACATTGATATAACTAGGACCCCCCCCCCCACTTAAGCTATCTTAAGTTTATCCTGTGACCAGCATGAAGTAAGCAATACTTTCCAACGTGCAAACTTACATTTAAAAATTATAATTTTTTAATGCAAGCTGCAAATACGCAAACACGCAAACATAAATAGACAAGTGGTTAGGCCAGTGTAAATGTACCAGGGTATTGATGATTCAGGTTTTTTTAATAGACTTCACAAATGTTGATCTGTTAATTATTTAATTTTCCACATTCTAAAAATATAAAATCCTTAACCCTAAAATCTTTTCAACCAATATACAGTACAATTTTTATGTTACTACAGAATTAAACATTATAGTGTTCCGCAGTATGTTGACTGAGACTCCTAGACTGTAACCCTCTGTAATGCAAAACTTCATGAAAAAATTCCAGATTAATGGTAATAGTATTAATTATAATATTTACTGTATTTTATATAGTTTAAATAAACTTTATATACATGAAACCAAGGAACTACTTTAATCATATATGTTTTAAAGAGAGAAACCATACTATGGATTTTTACACATAGCTTTGTTTCTAGGATAGACTTTCAGTCTTTCTTTTTCTAACCTCAACTATTTTCCTTTAGGGAGGCAGGACACAGTGCATTAAAGAAGTCTGCCCAATTCTGTCATGCCCCCAGCATCTCAGTCATATTCCTACTGGACAGTGTTGCCCCAAATGCATAGGTGAGTGAATATATTTTTCTTTGTTTAAATATCCAGATGGAGCTACCAACCTTAAGTAGTGCCAAAATTAGCTCCTCGAGAGACATAGATCATTTTGGGTGTGCTTATGTGTCCAACAACTATTCATTTAATTGTCAGTGCTGGGTCTTATGACATGGGGCAGAGTTATCTTAAACTATTTATAACCTTTAAGAAAACTAACATTTTCATCAAAGTCCTGTAAATGTCACAGTTACCAACATGAAGTATTTAATAGTCTGTCTCAAGAAGATAAGCCCTGATGGGGTGTAGCCTCAGCAATAAATTTACTGTAGGGGGTATTATATAGATGTATCCAACCTTATCTTTCTGCAAATTTTTTCATGGACTCCAACCTTTCACAATTTTTCAGACAGAGTGACACAAAATCATGTTTTTTTTCAAAGCTGTGCCACTCATTTTATGATATCTTAACCCAAGAGAAGAGGTAAGGAAGGACACAACTGTACATGTACAGTATGTCTTCATTGAGAGCCACTGTTTGTGAAAGACTCTTCACTCTAGGTTCAATGAGTCTTGAAGAGTTTGTTGACTTTTAGAAATTATGGGCAACATCTGTATGGTATCTCTATGATCTCCCTGTGTTTGCATGCATTTTTCCCTGCAATATTCTAACTGGCCCTAGTATGTTTGAAATAGAGAAAAGCAGATTAGGATCCAGGACTATTGAATAATGGTCTGAACCGCATTGTGGAATGTTTTTACTCTATATAAACAACAGGAAACAAATAACTATCTGCATATATGATGAACATTTTTAGGAGGCCATATGTAACACAATGAGGCATTTATCTGGAATTTGTAGACATTATGTATAATGATTGTCTTATTTGATCAGCATTGCGTATGAAGGGCTGGCCAGAACAAAGTTATCTTTCAAAGTAGATTTTTAAAAACTCTTGATACAGTACAACACTGCTAGTAGGCAAAAGCTAACGTCTGCACTAACATCAATGAACATTACTGTCTGGGAGTCAATGTCAACACTGGTGCCAAAAAGAATAAATCATTCCCGTGTGATATGATCCATGTAAACAGTTATAATATTTACTGTATGTTTATGAACATTTCTCTCATGTCTGTGTGTTTGGTTTGTCATTTACAAGATGTTAAGTAATACAAATAGAGCTTAATATTGACACATAATTGCATTCTGGAAAGTTTTAGAATTCTTTTCAAGTTAAACATAAGAGAAGCAAAGCGACTGTATTAGAGGAATAAATGGCTTTTTGATCTTATTTAATGCTTAAGACACATACTAACTACAAACTAAGACTACATACAACTTTGCAACATAAAATGTGTTAAATATCATGTTCTAAAAGACAGAGATAGGGGAAGAGGCAGGGAAGGAAGTCTATAGTCACGGCTCTTGGGCCAGTAGACACACCACTGTCAGAGGTGTCTGGCTGTGGCCTGTCTGCCTTTTCCCTACTGAATAAACATCCACTCTCTTCGAGGACAGGGGAGATAGCGGTAGCGGAACAAGCCTTTGACTATCAACCTTTGTATGTATATTTTAAGCCTGAAACTATAGATTAATTACTATTGCTGCTTAGTGGTTGCGGCCTGTGTGCCTTTTTGCCCATTAAATAAACATATGTTTTCTTTGAGGATAACAGTCGGTCAGCAAGTGTTTGACCATCAACCATTGCATGCATATTGTGACCCTATGAATATAGGCTAGTTATTAATTTGGATGACAGCTTAGACCTGGTGCCGAGATTCTGCTTGTTTTAGAAGTCTTCAGCATTAGACATTTATCAGCAGTCTTGTGACATTTTAATGAAATGTCTCAGACATCACCAAAGTTTTCATATAAAACTCAAATCCCTGTGATCTGAAACTATTTAAATCAATTTATTAGGATCTTTATGTAGATCTATTATTAGGTCGATATTGTGGACTACTCACCAAACAGTAAGGACATAGACGACTATGGCAGAGATTCATCAATCTGCCTGACACCTATTTGTTTTTGCCCATACGGACCAATCACAGCACATCTCTTAGTGAGCTCTGGTAAAATGAAAGCTGAGCTGTGATTGGTCCCTATGGGCAACATCAAACAGGTTTCAGGCAGATTCGCCATTTTCATGGAGAAGAATATTGAGCTTTTTTCTATGTCCGATAGAATCTGAGTGAAAAGAAAAACTTGTGGCAAGCTCTGTGATAAAATATTATCTATCTATTCTCCCCTAAAATGTACCAATATCCTTGCAGTATGGCTTATTTCAAACACCACAGCTCTGTATTGTAGGTTTATACTCTTGTTTGCAATACTACAGTTACTGTGCTATATATTTTCATATTCTCATTATATGCTTTATATGTAGGGATGAGCGAATCAAATCTGACGAATCCGAATCCGTTACGAATTTCAGGAAATATTTGCTTCACAATGAATCGCACAAATTGCTTCAATAAAGTCCATTTAGTGTGGTCCAGGCTCCAGGGCATCTAAGATGGCGGCTCCACATGTCAGAACATGGGGCAAGGAATGCTGGCAACCATCTTGCAGCCACACACATCAGCGTTATATTGCAGAGAAAAAGGGACAGAGAGTAGTGTGTGTTGCACAGAAAAGCATTTTTACAGCAGCGATTCACCTCAAGCCTCATATCTAGCCTAAAAGCACTCATAGGGGAGGGAGAGAGATTGAGAGAAAAAGTGCAATTGTGAATGTATTACAGCAGCGATTCACCTCAAGGCCAAATGCAGCCTAGAAGCACTGATAGGGAATGGAGAGAGATTGAGAGAGAAAGTGCAATTTTGGGCGTAGTACACAGCGACTGTGTGCTGCAGCCCTGGTGTGTACAACAACTGAAAAGCTAATAGTTGCCAGCCAGTTAGGGTGAGCAGAGAACTTAAAGCCACAATCACCTGCTATTAGTGCCTATTACTGATTGAGAAGGGGAGCATATTGTCCTCTATTAAGTGTAACCTGTGCATACATAGGTGGTGTACCATTTTGTTCCTGTTAAAGTCTTAAGGGCCTAGTTCCTGTGAAAGGCTATCCAAAAGAACACACCTGCTGGTGTTGTAAACCAATACTGTTTTAAGCATACTGTAGCGCATTGTACTCCCCTCATAAGTGCATACCACGTACATCTGTGGTGTACAATTTTGTTCCTGTTAAAGTCCTGTGGTCCTAGTTACTGTGAAAGGCTAGCCAAAAGGTTCCAGCTCCAGGCTGTCTCATTCTGCCACTATATGGTCTCCTCATTCTTCCGCCACCTTTAGGCTGTCAATCAGCCACAATATGGTCTCCTCATGCTGCAGCCAACTCCAGGCTGTGTCATTCAGCCACTATATGGTCTCCTCTTGCTGCCGCCAACTCCATGCTGTGCCATTCAGCCACTATATGGTCTACTTATGCTTCCCCCAACTCCAGGCTGTGTCATTCAGCCACTATATGGTCTCCTCTTGCTGCCACCTACTCTAGACTGTGTCATTCAGCCACTATATGGTCTCCTCATGCTTCCGCCCCCTCCAGGCTGTTCACCGTACCGCCATGTGGTCTTTTCTTGCTGCTAGCACATTAAATACAACTTTTTAGGTTCATGTATTTGAAATCTTCAATTTAAATGTCATATCTTTTCAATTGTGAGGCCCTATGTCCTCCTCATGCTGCTGCCACCTCCACGCTGTGTCATTTGCCCACTATATGTTCTCCTCATACTGATTCCACCTCCAGGCTCTGTCATTGTGTTGCTCTGCTGCAGTGATTCTAATAGGTACGCCTCTAATCTGCATGTCATTCTGAATAACAGTATTATTTCACTAACCCTGCACACACCCTATGCATGTTACAGCAAGGCAAAGTATTCTACATCCCTATTGAGGCTCTCTGTAGGCCAGAAATAGCTGTTTTTAATAGAGATTCACTGTGAATAAATTCAGACCGAACCAAAAAAAATTCGGAAAATTTGTCGAATTGGCAAAATCAAATTTTTTCAAAAATTCACTAATCTCTATTTATATGCTATAATGTTGCTGAGAACCTTTGTATTTACATTACGGTTCATAACCAAAATAGCTTGCCATAGGGGAGCATTAGATCCAGCACACCAATGTGATCTATTTTATTAAGGAAACCTGCAATGTGTCAAATGCTTTAAGAAAGGAAATGCAAAGCAAAACATTACTTGCATTACTCTGTTTTGTACTTGTGTTTGAAATTACCTTTTTGTACAGACGGTGGTTAAATATCTTAAGCCTGTTGGCCTGTGCTGGAAAAATTGATTTTCATGATCAATGAAGTTAACCAGTTAAACTAACCACTTACATTTCTGCATTACATTCCAAATGGCCAGAATTGTGTTTTCTGCCGAGGTAAACAACAGGGATCCATTACACATTATGTTTGATGGATTTGTCTCTAGTAACATAGGTGTCTGTGTAGTTGACTTTGAACGGCGCTCTGTCATGCACATGTGTAATTTATATGATTTATGGTTATGGCTTGATTTTCATGCTGATGGTTTTAAACATGGGTGCAAAAATCTTAACAAAGATGTATAGTATAACCTTGCAGTTCTAGGAGAGCGTATAATAGGGTGGTAGATTCCCACATGTACCAGCTGTTTTTACAATAGGTGTTGGTGGATTTTGTTTCTAGTCTCTTCTTGATACAGCACTAAAATATATTATAAAATATAATATTCAGCCATACAAACAATAAGATTTATTTATATTTTATTTATATTTCCTAGATCGTCACTTTCCTTTCTTATGCTATTTAAAGTCACATATCAATAAGAATGTGTGTAATTTACTACTTTTTAGGGGTGGGGGGGGGGGGTTGGTTAGGAGGTTTGGGATGAACACAAACAAGAACTTGTTTCAGAATAAGACCTTGCTGTAAGTTCAAGTAAAACATTTCACTTGTAATTGGTTACAGCTGTTAATGTGGCCTAGCATCCAGACTACAATAAAAGGTCTTGATCATCCTATCTACATAAAAGGTTCGAGATATGGCTTTCACCAGATTTTTTGTTACAAGTTTTTATAGAATTGACTTCATATTAATCTCTAGCTTCCATTCGGAAATAAACAACAGAGACCATCTAATCTGACACCTACCTTTCTCATATCTATATCTTTGCCAGAAACCCTATCGACCATGCTAAAACTTGGGTGGTAGCTCCATTGTGAGAAAGAAAAGGAGTTGCTTATAGCCCTTTTGGTTTATATTGGTTCACCATTCCTTATGATTTATTATACAATATGTAAGCCTTCTTTGGAGTTGCAATACTCACCACAAGAATTATAGTACTAAAACATTCACATTTTAAATGGATTGTATTTGCATCTTTTTCTCCAGTACTGTTTCTATCTATAGTATATACCAAAGAGACATTTTTTCATTGTTTAGTTGCCTGCCCCATATTTTACAATATGTATTTTACATAGTATGATGTCCACTACACTGCAGATTCCAACTAATGTGTCCTGGACTGAGCTTCTCTTTGGTAACGTTGTAGCCAGGAAGCACCATTGCCTACAATATACAAGTGGATCAAGTAAATCCATACCTGCACAGAAATAAAGATCCTCTCCTACATTACTATGCTTTTTTAAAGGGTTATTCCAAGAAAAAAACTTTTTCTTTTTTATATCAACTGGCTCCAGAAAGTTAAACAGATTTGTAAATTACTTATATTAAAAATATGAATCCTTCCAGTAGTTATCAGCTGTTGAAGTTGAGTTGTTCTTTACTTTCTGATAACAGTGCTCTATGCTGACACCTCTGCTTGTCTCAGGAACTGTCCGAAGCATTAGATGCTTGCTATGGGGATTTGCTCCTACTCTGGACAGTTCCTGAGACAAGCAGAGGTGTCAGCAAAAGAGCAACTCAACTTCAGCAGCTGATAACTACTGAAAGGAATAAGATTTTTTTAATAGAAGTAATTTAAAAATCTGTTTAACTTTCTGGAGTCAGTTGATATAAAAAAACATTTTTTTTCCCTGGAATTCCCCTTTAATGTAGGTGCTGATGTTCTCTTCCCCGGATAACACATTTGATGATACTGGACTATTATTTTCTTTTTTAGCCTAATATTACTAACGTTCCTACACATTTTCGTTTTGCAAGAAAATGCACTTTTTAACAAATGCACTGTTGATAAAGTAAGAATGGATTTATAAAGTGGAGCTATGGTTTAGAACTATGTGCACATCTGGACCTTGATTTACTACCCAAATACTTTGTAGAATACACATGGATATATATGTCCAGCAACAATGTACCAGTGTTCAATGAGATAGTGGCTTGACTATGCTGTACATCTACTAGAACTGTGAAGTGTATGTATATGCTCTCACAAGAAAAATATGTACAGCTGTGCAAGAGAAAAGCGATTTGACCAGGTGTCCAGATTTTTGTAGCACATCTTTTTATTGTTTCCGGTCCATTAAAAAATAACCACCACCAACTACCTCTTCCTATACTCCTCCTTTGAAATCATCAGTATGTTATATATGACAGCTCTAATGGGTGAAAAAAAAGTTAATGACCCATGATACCTCAACAGGCTACAACGGAAGGAGCGCAGAGGTGTCTAGCAGTGAGCCTTCACCAACTGTGTTCACTTGCAAGACTGGGATAAACAGCATCCTTTTTTTTGGTTGGTACTATATTAGATGTAAAAACTCACATGTGGTCTCCTGTTTGCATTTTTTAAGGTCAGTAGACCCTTAAAAATGAAAATTGCACCCGGCTCTGAATGCATGGCTCATGAATTCCCGGTCACACACTTAAAACATATGGCCACTACATTTTTGTAAAAAATCCCAGTGCAAAATTTAGAGACACATATATACTCACTATAAAAGGCAATATTAAGGTTATGTAAATGGTCTGTGCTGTACACAGACATAATGTGGTACCCATAGAGGTCTATAGTCATGGCCGTAAATGTTGGCGCCCCTGAAATTTTGAAGTTTGAAGAAAATGAAGTGTTTCTTTGTCACACCAAACTCCAAAAATGGGCTGGACAAAATTATATGCACCTTTAACTTAATATTTGGTTGCATACCCTTTGGAAAAAATAACTGAAATCAGTTGCTTTCTATAACTATCAATAAGCTTCTTACACCTCTCAGCCGGAATGTTGGACCACTCTTCCTTAGCAAACTGCTCCAGGTCTCTCTTATTGCAAGGGCGCCTTTTCCCAACAGCAATTTTAAGATCTCTCCACAGATCTCTCCACAGGCGTTCAATGGGGTTTAGATCTGGACTCATTGCTGACCACTTCAGAACTCTCCAGCGCTTTGTTGCCATCCATTTGTGGGTGCTTTTTGACATATGTTTGGGGTCATTGTCCTGCTGGAAGACCCAAGATCTCGAATGCAAACCCAGCTTTCTGACACTGGACTGTACAGTGAGACCCAAAATCCATTGGTAATCCTAAGATTTCATGATGCCTTGCACACATTCAAGGCACCCAGTGCCAGAGGCAGCAAAACAACCCCAAAACATCATTGTACCTCCACCATATTTCACTGTAGGTACTGTGTTCTTTTCTTTGTAGGCCTCATTCCGTTTTCGGTAAACAGTAGAATGATTAACAAAAGGCTTAACAAAAAGCTCTATCTTGGTCTCATCTGTCCACAAGACGTTTTCCCAGAAAGATTTAGGCTTACTCAAGTTCATTTTGGCAAAATGTAGTCTTGTTTTTATGTCTCTGTGCCAGCAGTGGGGTCCTCCTGGGTCTCCTGCCATAGCGTTTCATTTCATTTACATGTCGATGGATAGTTCACAATGACAGAGATGTTCCCTGAGCCTGCAAGACCGCTTGAATATCTTTTGAACCTGTTTGGGGCTGCTTATCCACCATCCGGACTATCCTGCGTTTACACCTTTCAACAATTTTTCTCTTCCGTCCTTGCCCAGGGTGATTAGCTACAGTGTCATGGGTTGCAAACTTCTAGATAATGTTGCGCACTGTGGACAAAGGCAAATCTAGATCTCTGGAGGTGGCCCTGTAACCTTGAAATTGTTGATAGTTTTCCACAATTTTGGTTCTCAAGACAGTTATTTCCTTTTTCTGTTGTCCATGCTTAAGTGTGGCACACACAGATACACAATACAAAGACTAAGTGAACTTCTCTCCTTTTTATCTGTTTTTAAATGTGATTTTTATATTGCCCACACCTGTTACTTGCCCCTGGTGAGTTTAAATGATCATCGCATGCTTGAAACAATAATAATTTTGTCCAGCCCATTTTTGGAGCTTGGTGTGACATTATGTCCAATTTGCTTTATTTCTTCCCTTTTTTGGTTTTGTTCCAATACACACAGGGAATAAACATGTGTATTGCAAAACATGTGTTACTGCAATCCTTTTTTGTGAGAAATACTTAATTTTCTTGAAAAATTTAAGGGGTGCCAACATTTACGGCCATGACTGTATATGGGCCCTGGTGTAACTCTGTGTGCCTTAAGTTTTATAAGGAAACATAAGGAGGTTATTTCAGTGTGAATATTTTCAATGAATCCAATTTGTAATGTCCTGTTTTAACTCTTTTGGAATCCATCCTATAAACCCAGACTGGAAAGCGGGTCTGATAACACTAGTGTGAATTGATACCAAAGGATCATGAAAGGTTAAGTAACAAGAAATCTTTTTTTTCCTTTGAAGTTTCATGTGAGTCACATTTTTAATAATTATAGTAATGCTTTTTTGATATGGTTACATTTATTTACTTGTGTTGTAATTTTATATATTTTATTTCCTCTTGTAGGCCAAAGAAAAGTGTTTGACCTGCCTTCTGGCAGTTGCCTTTTTCGAAGTGATGTCTACGACAATCATTCCAGCTTTATGTATGACAGCTGCACGACATGCACCTGCAGGGTAAGTAATGCACCTGCAGCCAAATATGAGCTTTCATTTTGGATGTCTTTCCCTGAATGTGTCACTTGTCCAGATAGAGCTAAAGCCAAAAAAATTTGGAAACTGAGAAACTGAAGGATCTAGTGACATGTTGTTTTTATCATTACTATAAAAATAATACATTTTTCATATGGACTATTAAATCTCATGTATAGTTTTGTAATTTGGGAAATTATGCTCTTATAATCTTTTTTGCTTTTTATCTTATACCTGTAAGATTTAATTTCTGTTAATTATCATTTATTCTCCTTCCATATGTCTATACTTGTACTATAGTGGCAGAATCCATATCACCATACTTTGATATTGCACAACAATTGCTGTTGTGTTACATATCTTAAATGGAAATAGCCCAGACCCCAACTGATCGCTAGAATAAGCCAGGAGAAGTGCACGCTAAGCTTATTCTCTTACAGCTCTATACATGTGACCGAGACAGAGACCTAATGTAAGTCTATGGACCTTCTTGTGTCATACGCACAGAGAGTGGGGAGAGAAGTGCTTAGGTGCCCTTGTTCTAGCGATCTGCTGATGTCTGAATGCCCAGATTCCCAACTGATCAAAACTATTGACATTTCTCTAGGGGATTTCAAAAGGTTTTTTAAATGATAGGTACACTTTATGCAAAATGTATTAAATAAACTTTGTTCAAGAAGAAAGACAGACTTTTTTCAACATTATATACATTTTACATGATTCAGTGAAATTCCTTCAGTTTGGCATTCTATGATCTCCAGTCTAATAATTTAATACATGTTTTACAACACAGACCTGTAAAATAACATGGAAATTCACAAGACCTTAAACATATGACTGAGCTGGAATATTAATCTGTTAGAAAGTCCCTCCGATTAAGGGCTCATGTGCATGGACATACTGTATTACTGCTCCATCTACATAGACATACTGTATTACTGCTCCATCTAATATCACACTCAAGGAATGAAAACAGCTCCTATGTCCCTATAGAACCACAGGTCCTAGATGTTCCACAACAGTACTGGGCTCATAATCTCTTGCAACAGGTGCTTTAGCAAGTGCTGTGTCAAGACTTACCGTATATACTCGAGTATAAGCCGAGTTTTTCAGCACGATTTTTCGTGCTGAAAACACCCCCCTCGGCTTATACTCGAGTGAACTCCCCCACCCGCAGTGGTCTTCAACCTGCGGACTTCCAGAGGTTTCAAAACTACAACTCCCAGCAAGCCAGGGCAGCCATCGGCTGTCCGGGCTTGCTGGGAGTTGTAGTTTTGAAACCTCCGGAGGTCCGCAGGTTGAAGACCACTGCGGCCTTCAACATCATCCAGCCCCCTCTCACCCCCTTTAGTTCTGAGTACTCACCTCCGCTCGGCGCTGGTCCGGTCCTGCAGGGCTGTCCGGTAAGGAGGTGGTCCGGTGAGGAGGTGGTCCGGGCTGCTATCTTCACCGGGGAGGCCTCTTCTAAGCGCTTCGGGCCCGGCCTCAGAATAGTCACGTTGCCTTGACAACGACGCAGATGCGTCGTTGTCTAGGCAACGGCTCTATTCCGGGCCGGAAGCGCGGAGAAGAGGCGCCCCCGGTGAAGATAGCAGCCCGGACCACCTCCTCACCGGACCACCTCCTTACCGGACAGCCCTGCAGG
Source organism: Hyla sarda (assembly GCF_029499605.1). Lineage (NCBI taxonomy): Eukaryota > Metazoa > Chordata > Amphibia > Anura > Hylidae > Hyla > Hyla sarda. The sequence continues at coordinate 143,758,925 of NC_079193.1, forward strand.
ACCGGACCAGCGCCGAGCGGAGGTGAGTACTCAGAACTAAAGGGGGTGAGAGGGGGCTGGATGATGTTGAAGGCCGCAGTGGTCTTCAACCTGCGGACCTCCGGAGGTTTCAAAACTACAACTCCCAGCAAGCCCGGACAGCAGATGGCTGCCCGGGCTTGCTGGGAGTTGTAGTTTTGAAACCTCTGGAGGTCCGCATGTTGAAGGCCGCAGTGGTCTTCAACCTGCGGACCTCCGGAGGTTTCAAAACTACAACTCCCAGCAAGCCCGGACAGCCGATGGCTGCCCGGGCTTGCTGGGAGTTGTAGTTTTGAAACCTCTGGAGGTCCGCATGTTGAAGGCCGCAGTGGTCTTCAACCTGCGGACCTCCGGAGGTTTCAAAACTACAACTCCCAGCAAGCCCGGACAGCCGATGGCTGCCCGGGCTTGCTGGGAGTTGTAGTTTTGAAACCTCTGGAGGTCCGCAGGTTGAAGACCACTGAGGGCGAATGATGAGAAGAGGATGATGAAGGGGGGTGGGGATGATGAAGGGGGGGGATGTGGGATGATTACAAGGGGATGATGAAGGGGGGATGTGTGGGATGATAAGGGGATGTGTGGGATGATGACAAGGGGATGATGAAGGGGGGATGTGTGGGATGATAAGGGGATGTGTGGGATGATGACAAGGGGATGATGAAGGGGGGATGTGTGGGATGATGACAAGGGGATGATGAAGGGGGGATGTGTGGGATAAGGGGATGTGTGGGATGATGACAAGGGGATGATGAAGGGGGGATGTGGGGGATAAGGGGATGTGTGGGATGATGACAAGGGGATGATGAAGGGGGGATGTGTGGGATGATGACAAGGGGATGATGAAGGGGGGATGTGTGGGATGATAAGGGGATGTGTGGGATGATGACAAGGGGATGATGAAGGGGGGATGTGTGGGATGATAAGGGGATGTGTGGGATGATGACAAGGGGATGATGAAGGGGGGATGTGTGGGATGATGACAAGGGGATGATGATGAGGATGTTAATGACGGGTCTGGATGATGACAGGGGGGGATGAGGTATTTCCCACCCTAGGCTTATACTCGAGTCAATAACTTTTCCTGGGATTTTGGGTTGAAATTAGGGGTCTCGGCTTATACTCGGGTCGGCTTATACTCGAGTATATACGGTAAACAGTAAACTTTCAGAAAAATCCACAAAGTACACAACAGTCACTAGACTTGCATCAATCAATTACAAACAGTTATACAACTAACATCATTAAAGGGGTATTCCGGGGAACTAAAACTATAGCCTATCCTTTCCCTCTCACCAACCTAATTATTTGTCTAAATATAATTCATTAGCTATACAGAGCAGTTTACCTCTTTCAGCTGTCACTTACATGCAGGGGGTGTGAGAAAGACGTAATAATCAGATCCACCTTGTCTTTGTGCAAAGCCCTCACTAAGAGTAGCCCCCACCCTCCTGGAAGACAAACACCATGTGATTTCTGTCTGGCTTCACAGCCACACCTCCCCTCCCTGTGTGAGGATTAGAGATGAGCGAACTTTTCAAAAACTTGATTCGGCCGATTCGACAAATTTTTTGAAAACATTTTTTTGATCCGAATTTATTCACGGCAAATCTATATAAAAAAGAGAGCCTCAATAGGGGTGTAGAACACTTCAGAGTGTTTTAGGGTTGTGAAATAATACTGTTATTCCATATGACATGCAGATTACAGGCATCGCTTTTAGAATCACTGCCACAGAGCGGCACAGTGACAGAGCCTGGAGGTGGCATCAGTATGAGGAGACCATATAGTAGCTGAATGACACAGCGTGGAGGTGTTGGCAGCATGATGAGACCATATAGTGCCTGAATGACACAGCTTAGTTGTGGCTGAAGCATGAGGAGACCATATAGTGGCTTAATGACACAGCGTGGAGGTGTTGGCAGCATTAGGAGACGATATAGTGGCTGAATGACACAGTGTGGAGGTGTTGGCAGCATGAGGAGATCATATAGTGGCAGAATGACACAGCCTGGAGCTGGCAGCAGCATGGGTAGGTGCTAGGGCTTCACAATCCCTGCTGCATCAGTAAACCAAACCATATATATTGGCTGAATGACACAGCCTGGAGTTGGTTGAATCATCAGAAGACCATATAGTGTCTGAATGGCTCAGCCAGGAGTTGACAGCAGCACGAGTAGACACTAGGGCTTCACAATCCCTAAGATTAAAAGACACATTTTTAAATTGAAATTGAAGATTTAGGGTAGCTAGTGCTACCATAAAAAAAGTTTTAGGCCCAGACCCAGCAGCATCAGTAAACCATATATTGTCTGAATGGCACAGCCTGGAGTTGGCTGAAGCATGAGGAGACCATATAGTGTCTGAATAGTACAGCCAGGAGTTGGCAGCAGAAAGAGCAGACACTAGAGCTTCACAATCCCTAAGATTAAAACATGAATTCTGAAATGTAAACTGAAGATTTTGGGTAGCTAGTGCTACCATTACCATTTTTTTATTCCCAGGCCCAGCAGCATCAGTAAACCATTGAAATTTATGATTTTTAAATTTACATTTAAGATTTTGAAATTTAAATTAAGGATTTTGAAATTGAACTTTTAACTCCCAAGTTTTTGTGTCCTGGACCCCGGCGTGTGGGTACAAAGGACCAAATCTAACAAGGAATCACATGTCACATGGCAGCACAATGACAGAACCTGGAGGTGGCATCAGTAGGAGGAGACCATATAGTGGCTGAATGACTGCCTGGAGTTTGTGGCAGCATGGGGAGACCATAAAGTGTCTGAATGCCACAGCCTGCATTTGGCTGAAGCATGAGGAGACCATATAGCGTATGAATGGCACAGCCTGGAGGTGGCTGAAGCATGAGGAGACCATATAGTGGCTGAATGGCACAGCCTGGAGGTGGCTGACGCATGAGGAGACCATATAGTGGCTGAATGAGATAGCCTGGAGGTGGCATCAGTATGAGGAGACCATATAGTGGCTGAATGAGACAGCCTGGAGGTGGCATCAGTATGAGGAGACCATATAGTGGCTGAATGACTGCCTGGAATTTGTGGCAGCATGGGGAGACCATATAGTGTCTGAATGGCACAACCTGGATTTGGCTGAAGCATGAGGAGACCATATAGTGGCTGAACGGCACAGCCTGGAGTTGTCTGAAGCATGAGGAGACCATAATGTGGCTGAATGGTACAGCCTGGAGTTTGTGGCAGCATGAAGAGGCCATATAGTGGCTGAATGGCACATTGTGGAGGTGGCTGACGCATGAGGAGACCATATAGTGGCTGAATGAGAAAGCCTGAAGGTGGCATCAGTATGAGGAGACCATATAGTGGCTGAATGAGACAGCCTGGAGGTGGCATCAGTATGAGGACACCATATAGTGTCTGTATGGCACAGCCTGGAGTTGGTCGGCAGATGAGGAAACAATAGGGCATCACAATCTCTAATTATAAAAGATTAATTTTGAAATTACCATTGAAGATGTATGGTACCTAGTGCTACCATAGACATATATAGGTAATGTCCTAGGCCCAACAGCATCACTAAACCATGTAGTTACTGAATTACACAGACTGGAGCTGGCTGAAGCATCAGTAAATCATATATTGGATGAATGGCACAGCCTGGAGTTGGCTGACGCATGAGGAGACCATATAGTGGCTTAATGGCACAGCCTGGAGTTTGTGGCAGCATAAAGAGACCATATAGTGGCTGAATGGCACAGCCTGGAGGTGGCTGACGCATGAGGAGACCATATAGTGGCTGAATGAGACAGCCTGGAGGTGGCATCAGTATGAGTATGAGGAGACCATATAGTGGCTGAATGACTGCCTGGAGTTTGTGGCAGCATGGGGAGACCATATAATGTCTGGATGGTACAACCTGGATTTGGCTGAAGCATGAGGAGACCATATAGTGGCTTAATGACACAGCCCGGAGTTGGCTGAAGCATGAGAAGAGACTATATAGTGGCTGAATGAGACAGCCTGTAGGTGGCAACAGCAGCATCAGGAGTCCTGAAAGTGACCCGGTGACAGAGTGGTGCGGTGGGTGGCAATACCAATACCCGTTGACGAAAGTGGGTGAAAAAAGGTCTGATGCGGAGGAATTTATGTAACTGGGGAGCAACGCCATCAATCTGTTTGGCACTATCCATATTTGTGAAGTGTTGGTGTGGCACCATGGTCAATCTACTCTCATGCTTCAGGCATTATTGGTTGGAAATCCTGGCTGATCCATGCCTACTCTCATTTTACGCGGACAGACCAGTTCTCCTTGGGGTGACTATGGCCCCCGCCACACTAAACACCCACTCTGATGGCACGCTACTGGCCGGGCAGGACAGCTTTTCCAGGGCAAACTTTGTTAGTCAACTTTGGTTACCCAGAAGTCAAGGTGTGTTGGCATGGGCATGTCAAGGTATGCCACCATCTGCTGGTTCAGGTCCTGCTCCAGGTGTACCTGCTGCTGATGAGTTGCTTCACTATGCGGGTGAAGAGAGCTACTCATCAGCGACTGTAGACTCAGGCTGATGGACCTGGTACTGCTCCTGCCACCCCTCCCCAGCTGCCATGGCAGTTGAAGGTGAGCGCAGGGGGCCCCCCGATTCAGACCTGCGAGAGGATGAACGATGGCGCCGATAGGCATCAGCCAACTGACTACATAGGATGCCTCTGTAGTAGGTCATTTTGTCCTCCCTTTCAGTGGGTGTAAAAAAGGCCCCTATTTTGTGGCGGTAACGATGGTCCATTAAGGTGGAGATCCAAAAGTCATCCCGCTGCCGTATGGTGACAATTCGTCCGTCACTACACGTGACGGCATTGTGCCATTTGTGCATGTGACTCGGAGGCACTCCCTTCCTCCATCTCCACTGCATACTGCCAGGGTGGGTCTGGGTCTTCTGTCTCGCCTTCCTCAGAACTCTCTAGCTCCTCTTGCTGCTCCTGCTCCTCCTCTCCTGTCAGATTACTAGAAAAAATGCCCCTCTCCCTCCTCCTCCTTCAGTTCAGCCCCCCACAGGACTCATGTGGCCGTGAGATGTAGGCACCACGTCTCCATTGCCCTGACCAGCCATAGTTTCCAACACGTGTTGTAAGAAATGAAGCAGTGGAATGATGTTGTTCATCCCGTAATCCTGGCGACTAATAATGTGGCTTCCTCAAAGGGTCTGAGTAGTGTTGAGCGGCATAGGCCATATTCGAATTTGCGAATATTCGCGAATATATGGACGAATATTCGTCATATATTCGCATATTCGTCATATTCTCGTTTTATTTTCGCATATATGCGAAAATTAACATATGTGAATGTTAGCATATACAAAATTAGCATACGCGAAAATTCGCATATGCGAAAATTAGCATATGCTAATGTTCGCATATGCAAATTTTCGCGCGCCAGTCTCACACAGTAGTATTACAGCCTTCTTTACACCACACAAGCTGGAAGCAGAGAGGGGTGATCACTGTGATGTGTACTGTGAAAAAAAAAAAAAGAATATTCGTAATTCGCGAATATGCGATATTCGCGAATAATATTCGAATTGCGAATATTCGTGAGCAACACTAGGTCTGAGCAAACGGCAGGTGTAACGTATGTGCTGCCACTGGTTCACATTTAAGTTCCACAGGGGAGTACCCCTATCTGCTTGGATCATCAAGAAATGGGTGATGGCTTTTCTCTGTTCGTACAGTCAGTCCAACATATGGAGAGTGGAATTCCAATGTGTGGCAACTTCTCAAATCAGACTATGTTGGGGGATACCTTTCTGACACTGCAGCACAAGGAGGGTGTGCTTTGCGGTGTACGAGTGGCTGAAGTGCATGCAAAGTTTCCTTCCCATTGTTAGGATGTCTTGCAAATGGGGGGAATACTTCAAGAACTGCTTCACAACCAGATTGAACACATGTGCCATGAAGGGCGCATGGCTCAGCCTTCCCAGTCGTAGCGCATGCAAGATGTTCTTCCCGTTATCAGTCACCATGGTTCCCATTTCCAGTTTTCGTGGAGTAAGCCATGCTCCGATTTCTTCACAAATTACGTTTTGCAGTTCCTCCCCCCGTATGACTCTTTTTGCCAAGGCAAACCATGTGAAGAACAGCGTGACACCGCTGTGCCCTGCACACATGGTATGCTGAAGGGCCACTGAGACTTGTCTGGGCAGTGGAGGCTGAGGACACGGTGGAGGAGGTGGAGTCGCACACTGTCACAGGACCGATGGCCTGAGAGCGTGGAGAAGGAAGCAGCGTGACTTGTCCTAGTTGGTGTTGTGGCTGTGCAGGAACCACATTCACTCAGTGAGCCGTAAAGGACATGTATTGTCCCTGACCATAGTTACAGCTCCATACATCGGCGCTGCTGTGCACTTTGGTACACACCGACAGGCTCAAGGACTTGCTCACCTTCTCTTCCACAAAATTGTGTAGGGCTGGTACTGCCTTATTCGCAGAGAAATGACGGCTTTGCACTCTTCACCTCGGCTCGGCACAAGCCATCAGTTCTCTGAAAGGTGCACAGTCCACCATTTGAAAAGGGAGGGACTGCAACACCAGCAACTTAGGAGCACAGCTTAGGAGAAGCTTTCAGCTTCTGCACCGTTGGATGAGTGGGCGCATACTGTTGTCTCGTGGACATGGCTTCGCCGATGGATTGTTTGTGGAATTGCTGACTAAAAGTAGGAGGAGAAGGAGCATCTGGAGCGACAGAAGGAGGTGGTGGAGCCTTGGCTAGCTGAAAGAGGGATCGGCTTGCTACTGGGTGATGCAGCAGGCTGGACCACTACATCAGAGCCACGGTTCTCCCAGGCCGCTTTATGGTGGCGAAGCATATGTTGACGCAGGGCAGTGGTGCCAACATTGGGAACCTGGCCACGCTTCACCTTCTACCAACATATCTTGCATGTGGCTATGTGAACTTCCTCTGGATGCTTGATGAAAAACTGGCACACCGCCGAGTTGCTGATTTTCCCACCAACAGTCCGCACTAATTGACTGCTATTACTGCTGTCTCCAGGAACCCCTGTTCCACTACCTCCTGGGAAGGTAGGCTGCCGGGAAGCAGGTGGTCTCCCCCTGACACGTTTTGCTCCAGAATTTCCACTTCTGCCACCATGCTGACTGCCAACCATGTTACCACCTTGCTACTGAAGAAAATGCCCGAGGCATTGAAAGCGTCTAGCATAATAATATTTTATGCAGTTTGCACAACAATCCAAAATCCTCATCTTGCCATTTGAAACTGCTGGATGCCCCTCATTTGGAGACCACCACAACACACGCGCGCATAGCTCCTAGGTCAGACACGAGGAACGCCTTCTCCGATCCAGCTGCATCCACCATCCACAGCCCCGGCTTCCCTACGTAAGCCCCGGACATTACTGCAAAAGGCCGTACGCCTGCCGTGCCAGTTTGGGACCCACAGACTGCCGGAGTGCCACTCACTCCCCACACAGACGGGCATCCTCTACAACCAAGGACGCGGCCGCTGACAGCACAGGACAAAGCCGTTGCAGCCGTACCAGCCCCGAGCATAAGTGTATCCTGCGGGTGGTGAGTGGTGCTGTGCACCGATAATTATTACAGCGCTCTTCTAATACAGCGCGATATACTAAGGCATATCTATACTCATTTGCACTAGTTATAAAGAACTGTTTCTGCAAGAATTATAATACCAACGAACTAAGTGCAATAAGTGTACACATATATGAACTATATCACCTACGGATAAGTACAATCTACAGATATACGAACTATATCACCAACGGATTAAGTGCAATAAGCATATTTTAGATTTCTTCTTTATTGACAGACATATTTTTTATTTTTTAATGACAGTTATTTGACGTTTTATAACAATTTTACTGCTACATTTTATAAAGTGTTTTATATTGCCTTTCACCTTATGCAAGGGCCCTGCTGAGGTGAAGGCACACAACATATAATAAACAGTATATACTTATACCATCATCTTCTATTCTATTTTTCACTATTCTATAATCTATACTTATAGTACTTTAGAGGACTGGTAATTATATATTCACAATACTATTTAGCTATAGGCCTTTTTAGGGTGAAGGCAACACCATTAACCTCGAGTACTATATCTTATATCTTATATCCTAGGTGAGCTACACAATTTTTTCACTTTCCATGTTACCACCTTGCTGGCTCAGCTGCTGCCTCACGGGCAACCTGCAACTCTCTTCTCCTGATGATGATGAAGCCCCTTCTGCACCAGGCTCCCAATTGCGATCAGCTTCATCATCATCAACAAGTGTCTGCACGCCACTGATGTCCTCCTCAGGCTCCTCAACAGTGTCTGCTTCAGGACCCTGAACGCTGGCAACACCACTTCCCACGTCACTCTCCTCATCACTACTTGCCTGCCTAACGGAGGAAGCGGCAGATGTCTCCTCCACTTCTTGGCTGGGCAGTAGCTGCTAACTGTCCTCTATTATATCGTCCTCAGTGAATAGGGGAGCTGAACCCACAGCATAAGATACTTCTGTAGGGGACGGAACAGCATAGGACAGAGGCAATGGGAGGACATGGACTGCTTCCGGTCCATGTCAACTGAGGGTTGTGTCTGAGAAACACACCGACTGTTGACTGGGGGTATCAGATGTCACTTGTGATGAAGTGTTTGACCGTATTAACCAATCGATGACGGCATATGGGTTGCTGGTCAAGACACGACCGCTAGCTGATACCGGGAGCTCAGGCCTCTCGCTGCGACTCTTGCTACCACTCGCCCCCAGTCTGCTGCGACCTCTGCCTGATGAATGTAGGCCTCTTCCACTCCTCTGTGCACATCCTGGCACTTCTCTGCCTGACATACTTAGTGCGTATATAAGGGGAGTACAATAAGCTTCACTATGCTTAAAACAGTATTTGTCTAGAACAGCAGCAGGTGTGTATTATTGACTTGACTTTCACAGTATCTAGGCCCTTAACAGATTATCAGGTACTAAATAGTACACTACTTAGATGTAGGTATGTGGTATGCACTTATGAGGGCAGAAAAATGCGATACAGTATGCTTAAAAAAACATATTTTAGTAAAACACCAGGTGATTACTTTTGGCTGTCCTTTCACAGTATGTAGGTCCTTGACAGATTAACGGGTAAAAAAAAAAGTACACCACTTAGATGTACGTATGTGGTATGCACTTATGAGGGCAGAAAAATGTGGTACAGTATAAAAATAGTACACCACTTAGATGTTTGTATGTGGTATGCACTTATGAGGGCAGAAAAATGCGCTACTGTACGCTTAATAAACAAATTGGAGTAAACACCAGCCGGTGATTACTTTTGGTAGTCCTTTCACAGTATGTAGGCCCTTGACATATTAACAGGCACAAAAAGTACACCACTTAGATGTACGTATGTGGTATGCACTTATGAGGGCAGAAAAATGTGGTACAGTATGCTTAAAAAAACGTATTTTAGTAAAACACCAGCTGGTGATTACTTTTGGTAGTCCTTTCACAGTATGTAGGCCCTTGACAGATTAACATGCACAAAAAAGTACACCACTTAGATGTACGTATGTGGTATGCACTTATGAGGGCAGAAAAATGTGGTACAGTATGCTTAAAAAAACGTATGTTAGTAAAACACCATCTGGTGATTACATTTGGCTGTCCTTTCACAGTATGTAGGCCCTTGACAGATTAAAAGATATAAAATAGCACACTACTTAGATTTACATATGTGGTATGCACTTATGAGGGTATAAAAATGTGGTACAGTATGCTTAACCCCATATCCATACGCCCCCATTTTAGATTCCTTAAGGACTTGAGGGCGTATGGGTACGCCCGTGGAAATTTTGGTCCCCGCCGCTAGCCGGTCGGGGACCGGATCGGGATGCCTGCTGAAATCATTCAGCAGGCATCCCGGCACATTGCCAAGGGGTGTCCTGAGACCCCCCATGTCGGCATTCTGCGGCGATTCTGGGTCAAGCGGGTCTCCGGTGACTCAGTGACCCGGAAAATAAGGGGGATCGGGGTTGTCCAAGACACCCCTGATCCCCCTTAAAGGATAGGAGTGAGGTGACAGGGGTGCCACCATTTCTCTTATCCCAGCTATTGGTCGGTCAGAAGCGAATGACCAATAGCAGATCGGGGGCAGGGGGGTTAAAGTTCGTTTCCCCCGTTCTGCCCACCCACAGTAGTCCGGGCAGAACGAGGAAACCGACAGTGACCGGCGCCGGAGGTCACTTACCATCGGCGAGCGGCGATGATGTGCGGCTGGCTCCCTGCTGCATACTATGGAAGCCGGTGAGTTGCCTAGCAACATCTGGAGGGCTACAGTTTGAGACCACTATACAGTGGTCTCTAAACTGTAGCCCTCCAGATGTTGCAAAACTACAACTCCTAGCATGCCCAGCATGCTAATTGCAACAGCTGGAGGGCTACAGTTTGGAGATCCCTGTGTGGTGGTTTCTAAACCGTGGCCCTCTAAATCTTGCAAAACTACAACTCGCAGCATGCACGAACAGCAAACGGCTGTCTTGCCTTGCTTGGAGTTGTAGTTGTGCACCTCCAGCTGTTGTATAACTACATCTCTTAGCATGCCCTTCGGTGATCAGTACATGCTAGGAGTTGTAGTTTTGCAACAGCTGGAGGCACACTGGTTGGAAAATACTGAGTTAGATAACAGAACCTAACTGAAAGTTTTCCAACCAGTGTGCCTCCAGCTGTAGCAAGTGCATCCAGTCTGTCAGTGCATGCTGGGAGTTGTAGTTTTGCAACAGCTGGAGGTCCCCCCCTCCTCCATGTGAATGTACAGGGTACATTCACACGGGCAGGTTTACAGTGAGTTTTCTGCATCAAGTTTGAGGTGTGGCAAAGTTTCCATCGCAGCGCAAACTCCTAGTGGGAAACTAACCGTAAACCACTGCCGATGTGAATGTACCCTAAAAACACTACACTACTAGTGATGAGCGGCATATGCCATATTCGAATTGGTAATATTTTGCGAATATGAGGACGAATATTCGTCCCATATTCGTGAAATTCTAATATTTGTGATATTCATGAGGTTTTTTTTTCCATTGCGAAATTTCACCATTGCGAAATTTAGCTATTGCAAAATTTCGCTCGTCTGCGCATGCACGCTATGACATCATGCGAGAACGGAGATCATTTCCTGGATCTTTGCCAGTTGCTTTTCGCATTGCGATTTTCTGCTGCCCTGCGAAGCAAAGATGGTGGGGAGTAACTTTTCACCAAGTGAGGAAAAACTGCTGATTTGTGTAAGTAATGTCACCACTGTTATTTCATTATATTTAACTGCATTTTAGACTAGTTTAACCCCTTAAGGACTCAGGGTTTTTCCGTTTTTGCACTTTTGTTTTTTCCTCCTTACCTTTTAAAAATCATAACCCTTTCAATTTTCCACCTAAAAATCCATATTATGGCTTATTTTTTGCGTCGCCAATTCTACTTTGCAGTGACATTAGTCATTTTACCCAAAAATGCGCGGCGAAACGGAAAAAAAAATCATTGTGCGACAAAATCGGAAAAAAAACGCCATTTTGTAACTTTTGGGGGCTTCTGTTTCTACGCAGTGCATATTTCGGTAAAAATTACACCTTATCATTATTCTGTAGGTCCATACGGTTAAAATGATACCCTACTTATATAGGTTTGATTTTGTCGCACTTCTGGAAAAAGTCATAACATGCAGAAAAATTTATACGCTTAAAAATGTCATCTTCTGACCCCTATAACTTTTTTATTTTTCCACGTACAGGGCGGTATGAGGACTCATTTTTTGCGCCGTGATCTGAAGTTTTTATCAGTATGATTTTTGTTTTGATCGGACTTTTTGATCACTTTTTATTCATTTTTTTTTTATGGTATAAAAAGTGACCAAAATAAGCTTTTTTGGACTTTGGAATTTTTTTTGCGCATACGCCATTGACCGTGTGGTTTAATTAATGATATATTTTTATAGTTCGGACATTTACGCACGCGGCGATACCACATATGTTTTTTTTTTTTTTTTTTTTACACTGTTTTATTTTTTTTATGGGAAAAGGGGGGTGATTTTAACTTTTATTAGGGAAGGGGTTAAATGACCTTTATTAACACTTTTTTTTTACATTTTTTTTGCAGTGTTATAGCTCCCATAGGGACCTATAACACTGCACACACTGATCTCCTATGCTGATCACTGGCGTGTATTAACACGCCTGTGATCAGCATTATCGGCGCTTGACTGCTCCTGCCTGGATCTCAGGCACGGAGCAGTCATTCGTCGATCGGACACCGAGGAGGCAGGTAAGGGCCCTCCAGGTGTCCGGTCAGCTGTTTGGGACGCCGCGATTTCACCGCGGCGGTCCCGAACAGCCCGACTGAGCAGCCGGGTCACTTTCAGTTTCACTTTAGAAGCGGCGGTCAGCTTTGACCGCCGCTTCTAAAGGGTTAATACCGCACATCGCCGCGATCGGCGATGTGTGGTATTAGCCGCGGGTCCCGGCCGTTGATGAGCACCGGTACCGGCGCGATATGATGCAGGATGCTTCATATCGCGGGAGCCAGCGCAGGACGTAAATATACGTCCTGCGTCGTTAAGGGGTTAAAAGTTATGATATAAGCTCAGATAGCAGTGTTTCCCAAACAGTGTGTCTCCAGCTGTTGCAAAACTACAACTCCCAGCATGCACTGACAGACCATGCCTGCTGGGAGTTGTAGTTTTGCAACAGCTGGAGGCACCCTGGTTGTGAAACACTGAGTTAGGTAACAAACTCTCAGTGTTTCGCAACCATTGTGCCTTCAGCTGTTGCTAAACTACAACTCCCTCCATGCAACTCGCTGCATCCCCCCCATGCAGGGTACATTCACATGGGCAGGGGCTTACAGTGTGTTTGTAGCTGAAGCAAATTTTGCGCTGCAGCTCAAACTCTCAGCGGGAAACTACTGTGAAGCCCCGCCCGTGTGACTGTACCCTAAAAACACTACATTACACTACACTAACACAAAATAAAAAGTAAAAAAACACTACATATACACATACCCCTACACAGCCCCCCTCCCCTCCCCAATAAAAATTAAAAATGTTTGGTACGGCACTGTTTCCTAAACGGAGCCTCCAGCTGTTGCAAAACAACTCCCCAGTATTACCGGACAGCCATTGACTGTCCAGGCATGCTGGGAGTTTAGCAACAGCTGGAGGCACCCTGTTTGGGAATCACTAGCGTACAATACCCCTATGTCCACCCCTATGCAATTCCCTAATTTAGTCCTCAAATGCGCATGGCGCTCTCACTTTGGAGCACTGTGTTATCTGTGGTATTACATAGGACTGCAGGTCACATCTACTACATTATCTGTACTCAGAGAGTTATCACGGTGTTATCTGTAGTGTTACATGGGATTGCAGGTCACATCTACTACATTATCTGTACTCAGAGAGTTATCACTGTGTTATCTGTGGTGTTACATAGGACTGCAGGTCACATCTATACATTATCTGTACTCAGAGAGTTATCACTGTTATCTGTGGTGTTACATAGGACTGCAGTTCACATCAACTACATTATCTGTACTCAGAGAGTTATCACTGTGTTATCAGTTGTGCTTCTTCTGTTTAAAAAAAAAACAATTGGGTTCTCTTCTGCTTTAAAAAAAGCAATTGGTTGTCACAGGATACAAGGCACAAAGGACGCAAGCAAAAACACAGAAACACTCTCCTCTCTAAACCACCATGTGAATCTGAAAAGGAATGCTTGTGGGGAGTGATGCTATATACTGGTCATGCCAGCAAGTTTCTATTGGTTGCTAGGGACGTTGCTAAGCTCTGACAACTGTGCTTTCAGAACTCTCATTGGCTCACAGGCATAAGTAGGGCGGAATTTCAAAGAATATTCGCATGCATAAACCTTTCACCTCACAGTCTCATCCCTGGGTCTTTAATGATACAAGCATTGCATTTATCAGTCGAAGGAGATCCCTACAATGTGCTCAGTTTTTAAAACAGTTTGAAAAAAAGACGAATATTCGTAATAGCAAATTTTTTGCGCAAAATTCGTAATATTCGCAAATTCACGAATATACGATATTCGCTGCGAATATTTGAAATGCTAATATTCGTGAGCAACACTATACACTACACTAACACATACAAAGGGTAAAACACTACATATATCCCCCCTTACACTGTACCCCCCAATAAAAATTAAAACATATCGTACGGCAGTGTTTCCAAAACGGAGTCCCCAGCTTTTGCAAAACAACTCCCAGCATTTTTGGACAGCCACTGACTGTCCAGGTATGCTGGGAGTTTTGCAACCGCTGGAGGCACCCTGTTTGGGAACACTGGCGTAGAATACCCTTATATCCACCCCTATGCAATCCCTAATTTAGTCCTCAAATGCACATGGTGCTCTCTCACTTTGGAGTACAGTCGTATTTCAAGGAAACAGTTTGGGGCCACATATGGGGTATTTCCGTACTCTGGAGCAGTGTCACTAGAAATTTTGTGGGGCTTTTTCTCCTTTTACCCCTTATGAAAAGGAAAAGTTGGGGTCTACACCAGCCTGTTAGCGTAAAAAAAATAAAAAAATTTACACTAAAATGTTGCTGCCCCATACTTTTTATTTTCACAAGAGGTAAAAGGAAAAAAAGACCCCTAAAATTTGTAACGCAATTTCTCCTGAGTACGGAAATACCCCATATGTGGGCATAAAAGGCTCAGGAGTAAGAGCGCACTATGTACATTTGAGGCCTGAATTGGTGATTTGCACATGGGTGGCTGATTTTACAGCGGTTCTGACATAAACACAAAAAAATAAGTACCCACATGTGACCCCATTTTAGAAACTACACCCCTAACGAACATAACAAGGGGTAAAGTGAGCCTTAACACCCCACAGGTCATTGACAAATATTCGTTAAAGTTTGATGGGAACATGAAAAAAAATTTTTTTGAACTAAAATGCTAGTGTTAACCTAAATTTTTCATTTTACAAGGAAAAATAGGAAAAAAAAGCCCCCCAAAATTTGTAACCCCATTTCTTCTGAGTATGGAAATACCCCATATGTGGATGTAAAGTGCTCTGCGGGCGAACTACAATGCTCAGAAGAGATTGAGCGCCATTGAGCTTTGGTATAGAAAATTTTAAGGAATTGAAAGCCATGTGTGTTTACAAAGCCCCCATAGTGCCAGAACAATGGACCCCCCCCACATGTGACCCCATTTTGGAAACTACACCCCTCATGGAATGTAATAAGGGGTACAGTGAGCATTTATGCCCCACAGGTGTCTGACAGATTTTTGGAACAGTGGTCCGTGAAAATGAAAAAAATAATTTTTCATTTGCACAGCCCACTGTTCCAAAGATCTGTCAAACGCCAGTGAGCTATAAATGCTCACTGCACCCCTTATTAAATTCTGTGAGGGGTGTAGTTTCCAAAATGGGGTCACATGTGGGGGGTCCACTGTTCTGGCACCACGGGGGCTTTGTAAATGCTCATGGCCCCCGACTTCCATTCCAAACAAATTCTCTCTCCAAAAGCCTAATGGCACTCCTTCTCTTCTGAGAAGTGTAGTGCGGCAGCAGAACACTTGATGTCCACACATGGGGTATTTCCATACTCAATTTTGGGGGTAATTTTCTCCCATTTCCATTTACACATCTGACTTTAACAAAAAGTTGTCAAAAACCTGTGGGGTTTTAAGGCTCACTGTACGCCTTGTTACATTCCTCAAGGGGTGTAGTTTCCAAAATAGTGTGCCAGTTTTTTTCTGTTCTGGTACTATAGGGGCTTGCTAAATATGACATGCTCCCCAAAAACCATTTCAGCAAACTTTGCTTTCCAAAAGCCAAATGTGGCTTCTTCTCTTCTGAGCATTGTAGTGCGCCAGCAGAGCACTTGACGTCCACACATGGGGTATTTCCATACTCAGAAGAAATGGGGTTACAAATTTTTGGGGGCATTTTCTCCTATTACCCCTTGTAAAAATGTGAAATTTGGGGAAAAAGACCTGTGGGGTGTTAAGGCTCACTGTACCCCTTTTTACATTCCTTTGAAGGATGTAGTTTCCAAAATAGTATGCCACATTTTTTTTTTCTGGCACCATAGCCCCTATGGGGCCAGAAAAATGTCCTAAATGCGACATGCCCCCCAAAAACTATTTGAGCAAAATTCACTTTACAAAATCCCATATTCGCTCTTTCCCTTCTGAGCCCTCTAGTGCACCCACGGAGAATAAGAGGGATTTCCTTACTCGAGAGAAATGGGGTTACAAATTTTGGGGGGATTTCTCTCCTTTTACCCCTTGTAAGAATTCATAAAATGGCTCTGCAAGAACATACGAGTGTAAATTATGAAGATTTTGCATTTTCTCCTTCAATTTGCTGCTATTCCTCTGAAGCACCTAAAGTGTTAACAAACTTTTGTGAAAAATTAGAAAATTGCTGCTGAACTTCGAAGTCTTCCAAAAGTTAAAACTTGGCAACTTTATGATGCCAACATAAACTAGATATATTGTATATGTGAATCAATATATAATTTATATGGAATTTCCTTTTAGTTGGAAAAATTCAACATTTTTAAAATTTTCATGAAATTTGGGGATTTTTCACCAAGAAAGGATGCAAGTAATGACGAAAATTTACCACTATGTTAAAGTAGAATATGTCACAAAAAACTATCTCGGAATCAGAATAAATGGTAAAAGCATCCCAGAGTTATTAATGCATAAAGTGACAGTGGTCAGAATTCCCAAAAAGGGCTCAGTCCTTAAGGTGAAAAAAGGGCTCAGTCCTTAAGAGGTTAAAAAAAGTATTTTTGCACAACACCAGCAGAACACAACAATGCTGCAGCACAAAAAAGCTGTGTACTAAACACAAAATTTCACTCTGCCAAAGACTATTAGGAATGGACTGCTGGGTGTTATACCGTCTACAGACTAGTATAACCAGCAGATGATTTGTTGTGGAACAAAGAGACAGAATTGCGCAGAAAAATTATTCCTGCCTCCTCTGCTAAAGTTTATAAAGTTGAGGCATCTTGTTGAAATGTATGAATGCAACACACAGCTATCTGCCCCTCTCTGTAATACAAAAATCCTTTTCAGTGAAAAAAATCACTGCTCCCTGTCCACGCTGATGTGACTAGGATGTGAAACGCTGCTGGAATGAGCTTTTCTGTGTACAACACACACACACACACACACATATCCGTTCTATCTGTATGCTGTGTAATGAATGATATGACGAGCCGCAAAATGGCTGCCGATTATATAGGGATGTGACATCACAGGGGTGACTGACTGCTTATAGGCTGCATCCTGCATGCGATTCAGGGTCATCCCGCCTTGCCTTCCCGACTTTCCAGCGTTCCTTGCCCTATGTACTGACATGTGGATCCGCCATTTTAGATGCCCTGGAGCCTGGACCACAGGAAATGGAGTTTAATGAAGCGATTTTCACAATAGAATCGCAGCCATATTCGCATTCATTGCAAATCGAATATATTTCATGAAATTCGTAACAAATTCGGGTTTGTCAGCTTCAACTTGCTCATTTCTAGTGAGGATCTTGCCAGTAGATAAATAGCCCAGTGTCTCCTCAGAACATAACCCTGCACTTTGCCTGTGTAGATCTAATCACTGACTCCTGCCATACAATACATAGCATGATTTATTGCTGGGGGGAATGAAAGTTTGAAAGAAAAGACATGTACAGTGTGTGCTGCTGACTGTGTTTACAACAACATAGCATGCACACAGATAGTAAAAGCAATTGGCTGGCAGCAGTTACACAGAGCTGCACTGAATGCTGGGAGTTGTAGTCTGGGCTGCAAGCAAGGAAAAAGTATATTCAGGAGACAACAGGGGCAACAGGAGCTGGAAAAATGACATGGATAACTACAGGGAACACAGAACAGGTATTGTGGTGGCTTTGGGGCATTTTTTTCCCTTAACTTCCCCGAAGCACACCTTTAAGGGGAATATGACAAATGGTTTACCTGCTCTAAACCCAATGCACAGGGTTATAGTGTGAGTGAACTAGAATAAAATGATATATAACTCTTCCGGCTCAGTGCCACTGTTCAGAGATACAGCCTGTATTAGCCTGTATTGCTAGCATGGTAATGAACCTCATATGTGCAATGAAGGCCGGACCGGCATACCCAGCATCTCTGCCTCCATCCCCTCTGCTTCAATATGCATGCCCACTTTGTGGCTATTAATGGAACCCCACTTTGCCCATGAGGGCGCAAGGTGTCCAGGCATATATTTACAGTGGAGACGGATGCAGGAATGCTGGGAATACCAGGTCCCACCTTCATTGTACAAAGGGAGTTAATTACTATACTAACAATGCAGGCTAATACCAACTGTATCTCCAGGAATGGTGGCACCAATCTAGGAAAGTTATACATATTTTTAATCCAGTACACCGTCACTATAACCCTGTGTGTTGGGTTTAGAGCAAATGAACCAGCTGTCAGTTTCCCTTTAACAATAACTTTCATCTTATAGTTAAAAACACATTTACTATAGGTCATTGAGACCAAGGAGTCCATGGGCTTCATCTGCTAAAAATCATCTTGGCTTCTCTTGGCACAAGTCAAATGCCAAAGATTACAGTGTCACATTGCTACCATTATGCTACATCATAGCTAATGAAAGTGAATCTCAACCAAAATTTCATCCTGGATGTATTTCTGCTGAGTGTCAAGTTAGTAGTCCAATAGTCAATACATTTCTGTATAATTACTTTTAGTGTCATCCTTTCTTGTTTATCCTTTAAAAAAATGTACTCTTTTTCTACTTCTTGAGCTTTGCTTTTTCTCCACTGTCTTAACCCCTTAAGGACTCAGGGTTTTTCTGTTTTTGCACTTAGTTTTTTTCCTCATCACCTTCTAAAAATCATAACGCTTTAAATTTTGCACCTGCAGACCCATATGGGGCTTATTTTTTGCACCACCAATTGTATTTTGTAATGACATCAATTATTTCGCCACAAAATTTAGGGCGAAACCAGAAAAAAAATACTTGTGAGACAAAATATTTCTACGCAGTGCACTTTTCTATAAAGGGGTACTCCAGTGCTTAGACATCTTATCTATAAGATGCCTGATCGCGGGAGTCCCGCCGCTGGGGACCCCCAGGATCATGCACGCAGCACCCCATTTCTAATCAGTCCCCGGAGCGTGTTCGCTCCGGGACTGATTACCGGCGACTACAGGGCGGGCGGTGTGTGACGTCATGCCTCCTCCCCCGTGTGATGTCACGCTCTGCCCCTCAATGCAAGCCTACCGGAGGGGGTGTGACAGGTATCACGCCCCCTCCCGTAGGCTTGCATTGAGGGGCGGAGCGTGACATCACACAGGGGCGTGACATCACACGCCGCCCGCCCTGTAGTCGCCGGTAATCAGTCCCGGAGCAAACACGCACCGGAGTACCCCTTTAAAAATGACACCATATCTTTATTCTGTAGGTCCATATGGTTACAGGGATACCTAATTTATATAGGTTTTATTTTATTTTACTACTTTAAAAAATTATAACTACATGCACCAAAATTAGTGTGTGTAAAGTTGTCATCTTCTGACCCCTATAACTTTTTTTATTTTTCCATATACAGGGATGTATGAGGGCTAATTTTTTGCACTGTGATCTGAAGTTTTTATTGGTACCATTTTTGCTTTGATGAAACTTTTTGATTACTTTTTATACATTTTCTAGGGTATACAAAGTGACCAAAAATACGCAATTTTGGACATTAGGATTTTTTTATGTGTATGCCATTGACCGTGTGGTTTAGTTAACATATTTTTGTAGAGCAGAATACGTAACAGCTCATCCCCTTGTAGGCGCACGGACCTGACGTTGACTTCGTCCGAAAACTTTTGAAAGAAAGGTAATGTCCAGTGCTTGACTCTTCATGATTCTTTATTGATACGTCAGGATATACATACAGGTACACAGTAAAAGGTGACGCATTTTGGCTTGCACTAAGAGGCCTTAGTCATACAAATGCTAAGGCTTCATAGTACAAGCTGAAACGCGTCACCTTTTACCGTGTTCCTGTATGTCTATCCTGACGTATCAATTAAGAATCGTTCCTGAGTCAAGCGTTGGACATTACCTTTCATTATATTTTTATAGTTTGGACATTTACACACACGCCAATACCACATATGTTTATTTTTATTTTTGTTTACATATATATTTTTTTTTTATGGAAAAAGGGTGGGGAGTGATTCAAACTTTTATTCAGGAAGGGGTTAAATCACATTTATTCACTTTTTTTAAAACTTTATTTTACACTTTTTTTTCTAGCTCCCATAGCGGACTATTACATGCAATCCTTTGATTGCATACACTGAACAATGCTATGCCATAGCATAGCATTGATCAGTGTTATTGGTGCTTGAATGCTCCAGCCTGGATCTCAGGCTTGGAGCAATCAAATGCTGATTGGACAGCGAGGAGCAAGGTAAGTTGCCTCCTTCTGTCCTCTCAGCTGTCCGGGATGCCACCGCGGCGGTCCCAAACAGCTCCAGCTGTATTTTCTCCCTGTTTAGATTGCATTGTCTAAAGGTTTAATACCGGACATCAGCCTGATCGGCGATGTCCGGTATTAGCCCCGGGTCCTGGTTGCTGAGCCACCGCAGGACGTAAATATACGACCTGCGTCGTTAAGGGGTTAAATTACGTCTGTGTTATTGGTGATCGATTGCTCCAGCCTGGATCTCAGGCTTGGAGCAATCAAATGCCGATTGGGCAGCGAGGAGCAAGGTAAGGCACCTCCTTCTGTCCTCTCAGCTGTTCGGGATACCGTGATTTCACCGCAATGGTCCCGACCAGCTCCAGTAGTATTTTCTCCCGGTTTCAGTCCGATCGGCGATGTCTGGTATTAGCCTCCGTCCTGGTTGCAGAGCCAGCACAGGACGTAAATATACGTCCTGTGTCGTTAAGGGGTTAAATTGGGTCTTTAAAATTGGGTGTTTGTTAGCCTACTTTTGTAGTTCCATTCTGACTCTGTCTAGTTCTACTCTGAGTTGGAAGGAGTATTAATAGAGCACCCATAGCAGTCTATAGTGTCCTACTGTACCACTGTCCAGTATGTGTCCTTTGCTCTATTTGATGCCATATTATGGTGCATTACCTTGAATGTTTGCTTCCACAGATCTAGCTCTGCTTAGTTTAGAATAAGTGGAAAATTATGGGTTGCTGCACAAGTTATGTGATCAACACACTGCCCTGTGCATGGATGCTGAAGGTTCTCTACCCTTATTAATGAATTTCATATGCCTTTCCATAATTATCATATCATTCTGAATATCTCATAGCCTTTGTTGTTTGAATAAGGAAATCTGACTTTATTAGTTTGTTATAAGCATGATTGATATGCTTTACACAGATGTAGCAAAGCTGAGTGTATTATATAACTTTTTAGTTGGTCTTCTTTATTAACATTATCTAACAGAAAACTGGCCTTGTTGTCCATAGTGACAAATCTTAGTGTAGCCTAAGGGAAACCTGTCATGTCGGGCAGGCAATCTGATCTGCCAGCAGCATGTTATGTAAAAGAAAGAGCTGAGCAGGTTGAGATATAGTTTTGTAGAAACAGATGCAGCGTACTTTGTAGCATATTGATTAAAATATCTGCTCATTTTGAGTTTAGGAGTCCAGTGGGTGGGCCTAATCAGTGATTGACAGCCGTGTTTGTACACACTGAATCCTTCCTCACAAAACGATATCAATCTGTTCATCTCTTTCTGCTCAATAACAAAATGACTGTAGATTAAACAGAATTGACATGATGACATGTTCCCTGAATTACTTACAGTAAAAGCTGCAATGTGATGGGTTGCTATGGGCAACAAAGACAGTTTTCTGCTAGGTAATTTTGATAAATCAGATCTTCAAGATTCATTTTTGTACTAAATTCACCACAATGTAGAGTACAGGTAATCATTTCCTGTGTCAAAAAATTATGGTTAAAATATATATGTATATATATATATATATATATATATATATATATATTTCCAATGTGTAACTTTATAAAGGTGTATCTAAAAAAAAAAAAAAAAAAAAAAAATTGAGCTCCATATGGTATTCTCTATTAATATCAAACTTACCGAGGGATAGAAAAGACCAATACAGGAAATGATCTTATGGGAATCAGCTGGGGCTTTCAACAGCATGTGCTCCCAGTCAAGTATCAAACTACAGGAATAAAATCATTTCATCCCCAGCAGGCTTGTGTCATTGTGTAACCAAATTATGACTTATGAATAAGGCCTTTTTTTCAGCTTGCTTAAAGCAGAAGTAACAGATTATCCTATTAAAGCCTGTGGTGGATTCTCATTGCTAATTAACCACTATAATTTATACAGGATATGAGTAAGAAGACTTACTCTGGTGAGAACTAGAAAGCTGTCCACTTGTATGATGCTGAATAGGCTAGACAAACCAAGTCGTGTTTTAGGTGGTAAACTAAAGCCATCAGAATTCTATAGGCTGACATATGTTTGAAAGACAGATTGATCAAGTTTAGGACCAAAAACTGTCAAATTTTCCTACAACAACCAATCACAGCTCAGTATTCATTTTACCAGCACTACTTAAAGGGGTACTCCGCCCCTAGACATCTTATCCCCTATCCAAAGGATAGGGGATAAGATGTCAGATCACCACGGTCCCGCTGCTGGGGAGCCCCGGGGATAACCGCTGCGGCACCCCGCTCTCATTACAGCACAGAGCGAGTTCGCTCTGTGCGTAATGACGGGCAGTACAGGGGCCGGAGCATCGTTACATCACGGCTCCGCCCCTCATGATGTCAAGACCCGCCCCTTTCAATACAAATCTATGGGAGGGGGCGTGGCGGTCGTCACGCCCCCTCCCATAGACTTGCCTTAAGGGGACGGGCCGTGATGTCAAGAGGGGCGGAGCCATGACGTCACGCTGCTTCATCCCCCGTATCGCCCGTCATTACGCACAGAGCAAACTCGCTCTGTGCTGTAATGAGAGCGGGGTGCCGTAGCGGTGATCCCCGGGGCTCCCCAGCAGCGGGACCGCGGTGATCTGACATCTTATCCCCTATCCTTTGGATAGGGGATAAGATGTCTAGGGGCGGAGTACCCCTTTAAGTATAAAAGCTGAGCTGTGATCAGTGGCTATGGCCAACACCAGACAGTTGTCTCAAATAGATAAATAGATAAATCTAGGCCATCGTATCCTTGAGACAAAGAGATACAGTACAGTTTTTTATAATCCTGTATTACATAAAACAAAAGAATCACATGCAGGGGATGTGTGGGGTATGTTTGCATTGGGCCCCAGGAACTCCATGTTACCTCTTATTTAAAGGGGTACTCTGGTGGAAAACTTTTTTTTGTAAGTCAACTGGTGCCATTTTAAGAACTGTCCAGAGTAGGAGAAAATCTCCATAGCAAACATATGTTGCTCTGGACAGTTCCTAAAATGGACGAAGATGTCAGCAGAGAGCACTGTGCTCGTGATTCAGCAGAGAGCACTGTGTTCCAAAAAGAAAAGAATTTCCTCTGTAGTATTCATCAGCTGGAAGGATTAAGATTTTTTTAATAGAAGTAATTTACAAATCTGTTCAACTTTCTGGCACCAGTTGATTTAAAGAAAAAACTTTTTCCACCGGAGTACCCCTTTAGGCTTTCAAGGATTTTATCCAAAGGATAGGGGATAAGATGTCTCATCGCGGGGGTCCCGCCACTGGGGACCCCCGCAATCTTGTATTCACCACCCACCTGTTTGAGCTGCACGCCGTAGTTCCAGCTCACAAACAGCCGGGTGGCGACCATGGGGCCGGAGTATCGTGATGTCACGACTCTGCCCCCTGTGTGACGTCACCCCCCGCCCCCTCTATGCAAGTCTATGGGCCGTCACACCCCCTCCCATAGACTTGCATAGCGGGGGCGGCAGGTGACGTCACACGGGGGCGGAGTTGTGATGTCACAATACTGGTCGCCACCCGGCTGTTTGGGAGCTGGCACTGCGGCATGCAGCTCAAACAGGTGGGTGGCGAATACAAGATTGCGGGGGTCCCCAGTGGCGGGACCCCCGTGGTGAGACATCTTATCCCCTATCCTTTGGATAGGGGATAAGATGTCTTAGGGCCTGAGTACCCCTTTAAAGGATATATAATAATATATAATTATATAAAAAGTCTTAGTTTTTGTTTGTTTATTTATTTATTTTATTCAGGACTCCACCGTAGTCTGTAAAAAGAAGTGTTCTCCTGCAGGAACGTGTACTAATGGACAGGAGCATTGTTGTGAAGAGTGTGTCTCCTATGTGCCTGCTGAAGAAGTCAAAGTCTGCAAGTCTGGAAACAAGATATTCAGGGTAAAGGTTTTATAGTATTTCCCCTTATTCCTGTACATTAAAACTCTTTTAATATACGTTATGCCATGTCATGTTTGACCTAAATGGAATAAGGGTATCTGTCTAAAATAACAATAATATTTCTTCCACGTATTCCCATACAACCAAAAATAGTTTAGAGTTTTGATTCCCTTAAATAAATGTAGCATTTATTCATTACTGAAAAAAGTACACATATCCGCTTTAATCCTGTATCAATACTGTTTGAATAAGTTTGCCCTAGACACTTCCAGTAAGGCTAAGTTGGCTCAAAAATTGCAGTGTGAGTTTTCCAAAAACTGCCAAAAAAAAAAACAAGTGGAAACTTAGCCTCACAGGGTTTTATTCAGCCTTTTTTTTGCATATATATATATATATATATATATATTTATTTATACTAACTTAGTACCCTTTCTTGCCCGATTTGTCCTTCCTAATCCTTGTTGGGGAGGAAAATCAACAAAGGAGGAAGCTTTTGGCTTCATATACCATCCTCATATATTGTTGTCATATCCTGTCCTTATATCCCGTCCTCCTATCACGACCTCATATGCTGTCCTCATATCCCGACCTTATATCCCCCCTCATATCCCGTCCTCATATCTCGACCGCATATCCCGTCCTCATATCTTATCCTCACATCCCTTCCTCATATCCTGACCTCATATCCCGTCCTCATATCTCGTACTTATTTCCCATCCTTATGTCGCATCTTCATATCCCAACCTCATATCCCGTCCTCATATCCCGACCTCATATCCTGTCCTCATATCCCGACCTCATATCTCGACCTCATATCCCATCCTCATACCCCGTCCTCATATCTTATCCACATATCCCGACCTCATATCCTGACCTCATATCCCTTCCTCATATCTCGTCCTTATATCCCATCCTTATGTCCCATCTTCATATCCCAACCTCATATCCCGTCCTCATATCCCGTCCTTATGTCCCAACCTCATATCCCGTCCTCATATCCCGTCCTTATGTCCAATCCTCATATCCTGACCTCATATCCTGTCCTCATATCCCGTCCTTATGTCCCATCCTCATATCCCGACCTCATATCCTGTCCTCATATCCCGACCTCATATCTCGACCTCATATCCCGTCCTCATACCCCGTCCTCATATCTTATCCACATATCCCGACCTCATATCCTGTCCTAATATCCCGTCCTCACATCCCTTCCTCATATCCTGACCTCCTATCCCGTCCTCGTATCTCGTCCTTATGTCCCATCCTCATATCCCAACCTCATATCTCATCCTTATGTCCCATCTTCATATCCCAATCTTATATCCCGCCCTTATATCCCATCCTTATGTCCCTTCCTCATATCCCGACCTCATATTCCGACCTCACATCCTGTCCTTGCATCCTGTCCTCGTCACTATGTTCCATCCTCATATCCTGTCCTCATACGTGTATCCCATACAACCTGTGTACAATGTATAAAGTGGGGGTACACTTTTCCTCAAGTCTGGGATTGATTGTCACCAATAAATGGGTGTATATAAAAAATGATGTAGATCCAGTGAATTAATTTAAAACAATTTATTATTACAATGATAGTGCTTGTGGTGTCCTTTGTATGGCCCTTACATCGGACTCACCACGATAAGCAAGGTAGTGAATGTATAAAATATTCATACAATGAAATAAAAAAAAATAGACATATAATATACAGGGTAAAAAAGTGCTGGTATCCCAGTGTGGCAAATAGTCTGTAGCGCTTATAGATGTATGCACGGAGATCATGCCTTGTATGGTTGATTACAAATAGTCTGAGTAGCAATGTTTTTGTATAGCTCTTATCTGGTCAGGATACTGCATGCGGCAGCATGTTGGTAAAGGGTTAAAATCAATGCGCTCTGCAGTGCTGGGGTTTCCTTGTGTGTATCCCACGCTACCCTGGCGGCACAGGGATAGAGATTGGTGAGTGGGATATATATATATAGTCTCTTAATTGTAATCCTTTGGGTGCATGAGGCTGCGCTCTGCAGCGCTGGAGGCCCCTCAAATGTGGACCACTCTACCCCGGCGGCCCAGGGAAAGTTTTCAGTGGATTTGGGGATTTGGCACACTGTGCCTCTTATCAGCAATGTCCTGGAGCATGGTTGCCGGAAAAAGGTTTTCGCTGGGGAGACGTCCGCTGGCAGACGGGATACGTACAACCCCGGAAGCGTGCTCCAGTAAATTTCTTGCAATCCGGTGAATGATGGTAAAGATCATCGGGTTTGCCAATACTGGGGTACAGGAGATAGAGGCTAGACGTGTTTCGAGGTACTCATTTACCTCTTTTTCAATAGCAAATGAAATTAATTTTCTATTGAAAAAGAGGTAGATGAGTACCTCGAAACGCATCTATCCTCTATCACCTGTACCCCAGTATTGGCAAACCCGACGATCTTTACCATCATTCACCGGATCGCAAGAAATTTACCGGAGCACGCTTCCGGGGTTGTACGTATCCCGGTGTGCCAAATCCCCAAATCCACTCAAAACTTTCCCTGTGCCGCCGGGGTAGAGTGGTACACATTTGTGGGGCCTCCAGCGCTGCAGAGTGCTGCCTCATGCACCCACAGGATTACAATTAAGAGACTATCTATATCCTACTCACCAATCTCTATCCCTTTGCCGCCAGGGTAAAGTGGGATAGACACAAGGAAACCCCAGCGCTGCAGAGCGCATTGATTTTAACCC
The DNA here is from genome assembly GCF_029499605.1 of Hyla sarda. Taxonomy (NCBI): domain Eukaryota; kingdom Metazoa; phylum Chordata; class Amphibia; order Anura; family Hylidae; genus Hyla; species Hyla sarda. The sequence continues at coordinate 143,786,032 of NC_079193.1, forward strand.
CTTACCAACACACTTCCGCATGCAGTATCCTGACCAGATACGAGCTATACAGAGACATTGCTACTCAGACTATTTGTAATCAACCATACAAGGCACGATCTCCATGCATACATCTATAAGCGCTACAGACTATTTGTGATCAACCATACAAGGCACGATCTCCGTGCATACATCTATAAGGGATACAGACTATTTGTAATCAACCATACAAGGCACGATCTCCGTGCATACATCTATAAGGGATACAGACTATTCGTAATCAACCATACAAGGCACGATCTCCGTGCATACATATAAGCGCTACAGATTATTGGCCACACTGGGATACCAGCACTTTTTTACTCTGTATATTATATGTCTATTTTATTTTATTTCATTGTATGAATATTTTATACATTGACTACCTTGCTTATTGTGGTGAGTCCGATGTAAGGGCCCTACAAAGAACACCACAAGCACTATGGTGGATGGAGCGAGACATGATGTCCCAGATGTGCCCAATCAGATTCAGGTGTGGGGAACTGAGCCAGCCAGGAAGCATAGGAACAGATAAGTGGTCTGTGATCACCACCTGCAGAACCACTCCTTTACTGGGGGTGTCTTACTAATTGCCTATAATTTCCACCTGTTGTCTGTTCCATTTGCACAACAGTATGTGAAATTGATTGTCAATCAGTGTTGTTTCCTGAGTGGACAGTGTGATTTCACAGAAGTGTGATTGACTTGGAGTTACATTGTGTTGTTTAAGTGTTCCCTTTATTTTTTTGAGCAGTGTGTATATATATATATATATATATATATATATATATATATATAATATATATATATATATATATATATACATATATATACAAAAGAATATTAAGTAAAGGTTCATCTACTGTAGACTTATTTTAAATTTCTAATGCGTAAGCCTCAAAATTATTACGAAAAACTATTGTTGTAAAACAATAGTAAAAGTATAATTTTGAAAAGCCTATATAATAGTGTTTGGAGACACGTAGATTATAATTGTCTTCCATGATTATAGGCCATGCTCTCTATAAAATACAAAGGAGGGAGCGTATACTTACTCATATCCTGTACAAATTACACTAGATAATTTGCAATGAGAATACAGTACATACTCTAATAGGATAATCTCCTGCTTCAGCTTTAAGGAAACCTGCTGAAAGCCTGTATTCATAAGTCATAATTTAGGTTGTACAATAATACAAGCCCACAAGGGATGAAATTATTTTTTGCCTGTAGTTTGATACATGACTGGGATCAGATGCTGTCGAAAGCCCCAGCTGATGGCTCCAATTTTTGGCTTTTTATGCAGGATGGAGAGATGTGGTCCTCTGTCAACTGCACCATCTGTTCTTGTGTGAAAGGCAAGACAGAGTGTCGCAAGAAGCAATGCATTCCAGTCAACAGCTGCCCCCAAGTAAGTATTTTATTGTCATTTTATTAGAACATGCAGTTTAATCTCTTATTGAAATGAACATAATGTTTGCTGTGCATTGTATTCATTAGTTTTGAATCTACAATGTTATTGAGCCTTTGGACCATGTAGTTCCCAAAGTCTGTATTCAACTGGCCCACATGTTTGCCAGAGGGCATTCGATGGGCCCAGCTTGAAAAGTCCACCATAAGGAAAGCCCATCTGAAGCTAATTTGGAGGCAAAGATGGAGAGGGCAATATGTTAAAACCGTATAAGGCCGCGTATGCAACCTTGAAGTCTGTTTCCCCCCACCTTTCGTTAATTACATTATTCCGTACCGCCACCCATCCCTTCAAAATCACCTCTGTAATCCCTTCATCACCTGTCCATCTCTCCCAGGTTTTGAACACACGTTTACGGTCAACCTTCAGAAAATGATTTCTAAAAGCTGCATATAAATCTGAAATCGACCTCCTCTAGGCGTGAGTGCCTATGGTTTCGTCTAGGATATGTGTCGGGGCCTTCTTTGCCAAGTTGTGAAGTCGAGACTGCGTAGATTTGATTTGCAATTAGTGTGTGTGAAGGAGGGAAGTCATACGTAGTGAGCATTTCACTAGGAGTGAGCCACCTACGGTCATTTATGTGTATCAGTCGCCCTACTGTACCCACCTCTTTAGAGAGCCACTGTCGCATCCAAGGAGAGGATCTACCCTGTGGGAACTCTGGGTGACCAAACAAGGGCATCCGCTTCGATAGTAATCTGTTATCTTTGGAAGTCACATAGTTATTTTAAGGAGCAGCAGTTTATATGCTAGACAACCACTCCATTCAAACAGGGGCACTAAGGGCCCCCATTCTTGTGATTAGCAGAGGTCAAACCTCTACCTATCAGACTCTTATCACCCAATGGGATAAACCATTTTAAGGGGTTATCCTGGAATAGAAAAACAGATCTAATTTCTTCCAAAAACAGCACCACACATGTCCTCAGGTAATAAGGGGCATTACAACTTGGATCTATTTACTTCAATGTAACTGAGCTTCAATGCTACACACAACCTGAGGACAGGTTTAGTGCAGTTTTTGAAAGAAATCCACTCACTTTCCATTCACTTTGTCCCTCTTCTGGTCTTGAACTCTTATTTAATTTTAGCTAAGATATAAGTGTTGAGTTTAGTTCAAAGTTTATTTCCTTAGTTTAACCTCAAAAACACTAACACAAAAGACAGCAAAGATAAGAAATATGATGTATAGATTGTCTGATCCTAGACATGCCCTTGTTGAAGTATCCTCATGAATGAATCCCAAGAACGTTTGACTGTTACATAGTTCAAAATATTGCTTTGTTAGGTATAGAGTGGATAATTTGGCCTTTTTAAACTTAAAGGTCTGTTGTATATGAAGGTCAGAATGATTAAATTTAATAGGAGTAAAAAGGTAACTCATTTAATTAGATTCCATTGAGCCCTACAGAGTCGCACAGGGGATTTGTGCTCAATCACTTCAGACTTACACTGGAAACCTTGCAAAGACACATACTGTAGGCTGATTGTAAACATTCACAGAATGAGATGAAAATCACTCACTATATCTATCGTAGTCATTGATAGTTCAGAAAAAATAGGGTAGTAGTTCTCCTTTAGTAACTTATGAATGATTGGCAAGTTTGGGCTTGGAGATTTAAAGAGGACAAATTTCAGGTTAGTTATAAATATAGGCAAGGTTTGTTGAATGCGTGGTGTAGAAATCTTTTCATTCCATACACATCTGTACTTTATTACAACTCAAAAGTTGCCTTCTTAACATTGGTGCCAAATGAGGCACAAAAAAAAAAATAAAAAACAACAGCTGTTTCTGTTGCACAACCAAACAAAAGCCTAATTAGTCTTGCCTGAAATATTTTCAGACATAAAACCAAAAGGCCCATAAAACTTAGAAGAATAAAACACGGTCTGATTAGAAAGGGTCTTAAGGAAAAAATTGGATTATATCACTTATCATGCTCCTAAGAGATTCCTTCTTGTGACTATTTACAAAACATGTAAAATATAATAGGCTACCTTATTCCTGAGATAAACACCGGAATCTGTGCCAGAGAAAACAGCGCTCAGTGAACCAGTGGCGTTGGTCATAGATTCCATCCTCATTTGAACTTGTGGCATGGGTGCCCTTGGCAATTACTGCATTTATTGCTATATAAACTTAATCTTCAAAAGCAGTATGACATTTAAAACATTAAAGGGACATTATTGTCAAATAATAACTTGGAAAATGATGTATTAGTCCTATATCTTTTACTGCTGAAATGTGTGGACTCGATAATGACAGCTTATAAAGCATTTTTCATGATTATTTAAGCATTGGAAGCCAATATTTCAGAAACTACTGCCAACAAAATGTGGTGGTGTAGCTCACAGAGACCAGGTTTTCTTTATTGTTTTTCTTTGGCAGGTTAGAAAATGGAAGCATTTCTCTGACTGGTTGTTCTGTCTACACTTTGAGCCAAAAATTGTGCATTTTGCATGAAAACTGTCAGGGACCAACTGAGGGACAGGGAGAGTGAGCCCTAAACTGACCCTGAAACATCTCTCCCTGCCTACTTGCCCATCGATCCTAAACGATGGATCGACAACTGGGCGCTGGTCCCTTCCTGCGCCAAAGTGCAGTGGTGTAAAAACACATAATATACATAGTCAGTCACAGGCCAGAAAAAAAACGGAAAACTACTAGACAACCAGATATACCAGACAGAATACAAATACTAACAGGGCAGAATATAAACTCACAAACAGAGCAGAATATAGTGAATTAACAAACAGTTCATAAACCGGATATCAGATAAACAGCAGACATGATAAAATGAACAAGACTAGGCATGATATGAGTATACAGCAGAATCCAGGAGATGAAGGGGATAAACAGAAGAACTGAGAGCCAAAACACTAAACTGAACAGGTAAAATAAAACACTGTTCGCAAACAGGTACAAGTACAAAGGACAAAGATCAGGTCAGCCAACCAGGATATAAATATATGACACTGTTCACACTGGGACACAGAACATACAAACTGGACTCCCCACTCCATTATAGGAGTAGCCATTAATAATATATGTGAATAGTAGGGTGAAAAATGGGGGGCGCTCAATAGAACACTGTTCGCAAACAGGTACAAGTACAAAGGACAAAGATCAGGTCAGCCAACCAGGATATAAATATATGACACTGTTCACACTGGGACACAGAACATACAAACTGGACTCCCCACTCCATTATAGGAGTAGCCATTAATAATATATGTGAATAGTAGGGTGAAAAATGGGGGGCGCTCCCAGGGTGGAATGAAATGCAGAATCTGTTGCCAGATCTTGCTGGTAGCTCACCAATTTGGATTGTGAGCTGTTGAACGAAAGCTGCTGCACTCCGACTGGGTCTGGGCTTTTATGCAAGAGCCAGTGGAGAGACGGGATAGGTAGCTGGAAGCTACAAAAAAGAACCGGTTTCTAATGGAGGCGCTGCTGTTTGTATACGAAAGGACGGTGAGACTCAAGCCAGCACAGGTTAAAACTTGTTTATTTTGCAAAATGAGTGGACAACGTGTTTTGGCAAACTTAAGGTGCCTTCCTCAGGTCCAAAGAGTACAATACCAACTTCTATATTAGTAGGCAGAGTAACTGCTGGTGATCCTGTGTGCAGTGGCACTGCATGCCAGCGCCGATGCACATAGGATCACCAGCAGTTACTCTGCCTACTAATATAGAATTTGGCATTGTACACTTTGGACCTGAGGAAGGCACCTTAAGTGTGCCGAAACGCGTTGTCCACTCATTTTGCAAAATAAACAAGTTTTAACCTGTGCTGGCTTGAGTCTCACCTTCCTTTTGTATACAAACAGCAGCGCCTCCATTAGAAACCGGTCCTTTTTTGTAGCTTCCAGCTACCTATCCCTTTAATAATAAAGCCAAATGGGCTACTGGCCAGCGGACACACTCCACCTTGTGGACAAAATGCTGACCCAGTTGGAAACGGAAATATAATACATGAAACACTTGACTGGAACCGGATGAGTCTGAATAGAGTCCAGAATACGGAACAAGAATATAACATACAGAGCACATGGTACAAGCTAGACTCAGACACAGTGTGAACACAGACAGAGCAGAATGAACAAACATAATCCTAAAACCGACTAATGTAACACAGACTAAAATACAAGGAGCATGCTATATAACCATGGCTAAAAACCCAGATAAAACGGCAAGATAAATACAAAGTAAATGCTCAAGCAGACATAGTCAGAATATAGCACAAACAGGCATAGTAGTATTGAACTCAATAACCAGCACCAGAATGCAGGAGAACTCTGGCTAAATAACTCCAGCCGAGTTCTCATTCCCTCAGAGCATTAACTATTCCCTATACAGGTGGAATAGCAAACTGCTCTGAACAAACTAGTGTTTGAATACACACCCAAACAGAAAAACACAAAAACAAATAAACAGACATTACAAAAACCTTCTCCTATTGATTTACTATTGTGTTCTGGTGATTGGTCTTTATTGGGTTGTACACAATTGTGTCTCTGCCAGAAGTTGAGTCAGAATGTGCAGCAAAAAGCAAAACAAAAACAAAAACCAACAACCTGACATCCACAGAAAAATCATAAGACTAAAAATAATCCAGGGGAATGGTAAAAACCTACAATTTTCATGTTTTTATGTATTATATCATTTTTTTTGCTACATAGCTACATAGGACAGGACAGGAGTCCATCAAGTTCAACCTATAACCCTACTGTGTTAATCCAGAGGAAACTAAAACCTCTTATGGGGCTGATGCTGATTGCGATGTACCGGGGGAAACATTTGATTCTGAAAAGAAAAATCTCTTACATAGTTACATTAGTTCTTTAAGGGGTTATCCAACATAAGGTGACTTTAGTACTTACCTGTCAGACAGTAATGGACATGCTTAGAAAGGATTGATGCTTGTCTTGGGGCTACATAACTGTGCAGTGAGTCCACCATAACGCTGATGCTTTCTTTTTGTGAAATGGCTATTTCTTGATGGAGTTCCCTCCCTCCAAAATCCCAGGATCGCTAGTTTGTAAGTGTGAGATCACTTTTCTCCCTCCTGCACATTAGCCACCCCACCCATTGCAGCCCTTCTAGAACCCTTCGATGCATGCTGTGATTGAAACTACAATTCCCTGCAGCCCTATGGAGGATGATCCCATTCCCACCCAGTGGTTGTTCCAACCATTGAAAGAGACAGCCTCCCTTTCAACACCTGACTAGTGATGTAATGTCTCAGGCCACACTGCAACCTTGGAAAAACACTCACTTTGTATGCTGCCAAAAATTAACATTCACAAATTCACAAATGAATTGCAAGGCCAGCCATCCAACACAGGTACAGACACTATATTTTGAACTAAACTAACTTTACAGCCCCTGTAGCATAGTCAAATAAAATAAAAATCCTGGAATATCCCTTTAATGTTTAGTCCATCAAGTTCAACCTATAACCCTATTTTGTCCCTACTGTATTGATCTAGAAGATGGCAAAAAACCCTTATGAGGCTCATGCCAATTGCCCAATACCAAGGGAAAATAATTCCTGATTTTGTACTGTCCATTCATATATTTGTACCTTATAAAAACTGAATGATATCATAGCAAAGTGGTAACAGAATAGTAACAGGATACAGTAATGTAGAATGTAGTAATGATGCCAATATTAAAAATGGTAACCGTACAGTGCTGTAACAATACAGGTATAACAAAAACATTGAGGTGCAAAGAGTGAAGTGATAGGAAAGGGTTATTACAAACAGTGATGCCAGTGTATTGTAGTACACAATAGCACAGTAATGTCACAGAACAGGAATAACACATAATGATGTCACAGTTAAAAGCTAATGAGCACAGTGATTCCACAGTACAAAAATATGATGTCACAGTACAAAGATGTTATGCATTGTTAAGTCACAGCACAGCTACTTTTCCCTGTGGGACCCCATCAGAAGGGGATAAATTACCTATAGGCTATATTCACACAGTGCAAAACAAGTCATATTGTGTACAAAAATATTGCTGTAAAATGGGTTAAAATTACATATATTTATATTACATAAAATGATATAGCTATGAAGCCTTTATACTAAATCTCCCAGCATAAGACAGTTATGTTTTTTTTCAGCATTTAGTCTATTTAGGCAGATTTAGAACCTTACGACCTAGTGTAATGATTGTTGTCATAGGCGTGCACAGCCTATTGCATTACACTCTAAAGCACAAACTCATGTTGCGCGCGTGTGTATATATATATATATATATATATATATATATATATGCACATATAAATATATATATATATATATATATATATATGCACATATAAATATATATATATATATATATATATGCACATACACACACACACACATATATACACACAAATACACTCTTGCTTGCATGCACACATACATAAACAGACCTGCACAATTTGCTCATGATCTCTATGACAGACATTTATCAAGCGATTTAGTTACATTATTTTTTACTAAAAATGTCGCACAAATGTCGCACCTGCGACTACGCGATTTTTCGTGCGACATTTTGACTGGAAAGCGAGAAAAGCAAGTTTTCCAAAACTTAACTACGTACCGTAGTAATAATTTTAAAATGGACTACGGGTAGTCTGGTATTTATTAACTGCGACAGTCGCAACTGCGCAAAAAAAAGTCGCAACAAGGTTAAAATTTTACTAAATTTACTCCAGCTCAAACATGGAGCAGAAAAAGCTACAACCAAAGTAAAAAAATAAAAAATTGCATACATGAAAGAAATATTGCAACAGGCTGAAACCAGTTGATAAATAAGTCACACATAAGCAAAAAAAGGTAAAGAAAAAATTACTAAAAAAAGGAATACATAAGCAAACATTGATAGATGTCCCCCTATGTGAATTGCACTCAGTAAACCAGCCCAGGTCAGGTTCTCTGTGTGAACAATATGTACTATCATGCAAGCTTAAAACAATAAATCAGAACAATCGCATAGTGTAGGAGGATTGGATCGGCAGGGAAACAATGCAGGGCCGTTTGAAGGAATTTGAGGGCCCCAAGCAAAATAGACATGAGGCCTCCCTCCACCCCCTCCCCACCTTACCTATACAGGACCATATAGAGGTATATACCCCCTCCCCCAGTAGGCAGGTAGTATCCCCAGTTTAGACCCCCTCAAAGTAGACAGGTAGTACTCCCAGATTAAGCCACTCCCCCCCAGTAGGCAGGTAGAACCCCCAGATTAACCCCCTCCCCCAGTAGGCAGGAAGTACCGCCAGATTAACCCCCTCCCCCAGTAGGCATGTTATGTAGTACCCCCAGATTAACCCCCTCCCCCCAGTAGGCAGGTAGTACCCCCAGATTAACTCCCTCTCCACAGTAGGCAGGAAGTACCCCTAGATTAGACCCCCGCCCCGGCTGGTACCTCTGCTGCTGCAGTTGCCGGGAATTCAGGGCAGAACCTTCCCCAGTCCCCAGATAAGGGCTTACTCAGCTACGCGTAATGCGTGGTAATGATGTTTGCGCACGTCACACTCTCAGAATACCTAGGGCCGGCATCAGGAAGTAGTAACGCTGGCCCTTGAATTATTGGAGCGTGACGTGATGTGAGCGAACGTCAATACGAGGCCGATGCGCGTAGCTGTTTGGCACTTAACTGGGGGTGGGGACATCCTAAGTTCCAGGCAACTACAGGTGAGCCGGGCACAAAAATAGGAGCCGGAGGCCGAGTGGCTTTAGTCTCAGCCTCTCGCCCCAGGCTCTCACACTGCTGGCCCGGCCTGTAGACAGGGCGAGCTACTGAACCGGGATAGGGGCAGGAGGATGGCCCAGCATAACAAGCACCGGCTCTGCTCTTGGCCCCAGGGCCAGCTCGGGGCCCCAAGCAATTGCTTGGTTTGTCTGTCCTGTAGAGAAGGGCCTGAACAAATGCACAGCAATGCAGTGCAGCATGGAGGTGATAGAGCCTCAAGCAGGGGGGTAGCTAGAAACCCCAGGGCCCCAGTGCGAAAAATTGCCCTGGGCCCCTCTACCACCTGACAACCCGCTTCCCCAATTCCGGACGACCCCTTACTCGGCCGCACAAAGATATCAGTGACTACAGCACTGATGTGACACAGTCAGGAGAATACACAACGATATAAGTGACTAACAGGCAGGGCCGGACAGACAAAACAGACATTTAAGAATAAGCAGACCATTTTTCTGGTGGGGGTCCAACTGCTGGGACCCCCATCAAACACCCAATCACCTTGGTTCCAGTTGCTCTCCAGCTGTTATAAAGCTATAACTCCCATCATGTCTGGAGAGCCTAAGGTATTATGAGAGTTGTAGTTTTGCAACAGCTGGAGAGCCACAGATTAGGGTACAGCATCACCCATCATAACTGCGGAACTTACAAGTGACTCCAGATGATGGGACAGTCAGGAGAATATATAATTATATCAGTGACCTGAGTGATGTCTTCTCTGTTGTCTTTGCTTTTCTTCTTCATCTGGTCCAGACGTCAGGACTTCTTCCAGCTCCATCTTCTCTGCAGAGTCTGACACCCGGACATCATTAACTCCTCACTTTGTCAATAGATCCTCATCCCTGTATATAGTATAATGTATATATAATACTTCCATATGTATCCGTTTTAACCCGTTATAGCCCGTTATTAATAACGTACATTATTTTATGATGGAAGATAGTAACGGGAGAAATAGTGCATGCACACCTATCACAAAATAACGTCTGTTATTATTAACGGGCTATAACGGGTTAAAACGGATAATGTAAATATCCCATAGACTAATAATGGGATTTTCTAACGGCCGTATGGGATTTTCTAACGGTCATTTAATGGCCGATTTTCAGTTTTTTTTTATAACGGAACATTGAACTGATTTTTTTAAACGGATACATTTTATAGTTTGAAAGCAGCCTTAGAGGATGCAGATGCTAACAACATATTTAAAGATTTGTTTTGGAAATGTCAGTTCTTTCCAACTATGATGAAAATGTGCTTTATAAATGCAGCAGGCTTGTCTTAATGGTATGCTAACTATGCACCATATGTGTTTTACATTGTTGCATAGTATCTCTGATAGCTTTAATGGCTGTGCAGCAGTATTTACATCTTATTTAATTTTTGTCAGTTTTATTATAAGAGAAGATGTGCAAAATGTGGAAACCAATAGAAACTGACTGCATAAATATGCTATGCATAGATTTGTTATTTTTATAGTGTATCACAATTTCACTCCATTATTCTTTATTTTACAGGGGAAAATACTTAATAGAAAGGGATGTTGTCCAATTTGCACTGAAAGTGAGTAAGTTCAATTTTATTTTTCTATTATTTTATAATATCCAACCTTGCTAATGTCAATATCATAAAGTACTCCAGCGTTTACAAAAGTATATAGGATAGCAGATAAGTGTCAGATCATAGAAAAATGCATGGAGTGCTTGTTGACCCTGCACTCCACACAGCGGGTAGATTTGGGGACCCATTGCGGAGATCGCAGGAGGTCCCAGAGGTCAGCCCCAGTGATCAGACACTTAGCCCCTACCCTGTCACTAGTACCCCTTCAATCTTCTAAAGCCAAACAATTCCTATAAGGCAGAACTTCCTCTTATGTTGACTCCAAACCTGAATTGCTCTTTGCTTTAACAATCTCATGGGAGGTAAAGCCAACGTTGTATGTAACCACAAGACAGGTCACCTGTCACTACTGAAATAGGTGTCACTGACCCTGATGGTCTTGGTACCTAATCGCTCATTTGTTGAAACACATAGAAAATCCACACTTACAACTGTGGTCCTCCTATGCAGCAGGTTTTTAGTGCAGCAGGTTATAAATTCCTACACAGTTAATTAAACTATATACTGACATATACCAACCCAGCAGATGTGAACAGGACTCAATTGGTGTATGCAAAGGAACAGTGCATACTGAAAATGGGGTTAACTTTGGGAACCATCTGACAGTGTTATTTGGCCAGTGTAAAATTGTATTACTTGAAAGTTGGCTAGGATGGGAGGTCTTCTATTTAGATAACTCCTGACTTCACCATAGATAGTATATTTCAATATTCTTCCACTATTGAAGTTCTTCTTCTTATGCAGATCAAAGTGCTATCATAAAAAAATTATCATTATGTATGTAGATGTATACTGTACTGTATGCTTACACATAAAACATGTGCATTAATTAAAATTTACATGAAATGCAGAGCCTGGAGTATGTACTGTATTTGGAGATCCCCACTACAATACCTTTGATGGACGAACATTCAACTTTCAAGGAACTTGCCAGTATGTCTTGACCAAGGACTGCTCATCTTCTACCTCATCTTTTGAAGTGCTAGTAAAAAATGATGCTCGGCGAACACACTCTTTCTCGTGGACAAAGACAGTAGATCTAGTAATGGGAGGAAGCACTATTAGTCTTCATCAGCATCTTACAGTGAAGTGGAATGGAACACGGATTTCGCTTCCATATGAAACACCTCAATTTCATATCGACCTTGATGGCTACCTTCTAAAAGTGACGACCAAAGCAGGTAAGAAATATTGGATTATGCCAAGATTTGCTGCTAACTTATTTATTGACTTCATTATAATAAGTCATGGTCAGTGGAATACATAGAACAAAAGGTGCCTCATAGAAAAGATCGAAATGGGCCTCCTATTATGGCATCTGATTTTGCCCTCTTTTTCTTTTAATGACTCAGTCCTCCATCATTTGCGGACAATGCAGCTCCATAAGGGGAGGAGTCTTGCACAGCTTTCTACCAGTAGCAAAAAGACTAACTAAGCCTGAGCCCGCTCTGTCTAAGGGCATCATAGCATATGCATAGTCTGCCTATATGATATATATACCTTTGCACATACGGTACATTTTTTTTAGGCCAAACTTTAGTGCCATGTATTACCAGAGGCACTACAGAAGTAAAAGCATACAACTTCGACTCTTTGTACCATTTTCATTTCACTACTTTCATGCTGCCTGAACTTTGCTAATTGCATAAAGCAAGAGATCTGTCACTCTAGGCCGGGACCACCTTGTCAACTCGGAGCCCTATTCTAGTCATTGTTTGGGTAGCATGAAAATAGAGACAGATTTCTTTTAAACACAGTTTAAATTTCTTTACTCCAACTAAAGGAAACTATCACTATATAAATAGGACAGAGAATTACAAAACATTATATAGCTATATTTTTATGATGCATCACATTACATGCTTTTTGTTTTATCAAGTGTTTGGTGCTATTTCTCTGTGTTATTAGAATAATGCTATGATCGGTCCCTTAAGGGTTTTACCACTTTATATTTTGTAAGGTTAATTGAAATTAAATGTTTGACTGAAACATAATGCAGACATGTTAATTTTCTTTTTTTCCACTCCCCTTTTTCATAGGTAAATGTATGTGGTAGGTGGAGCTTCTGACTGTCACATGGTTTACTTTGAAATTCATATCACAGTCGTCATTAGTACAGAAGCTCATTCCTGTCCTGCATACTGAGTTATGATCAAGAAAATCTAGTCTTCATAATAATAGTTGTCTCTTTTTACCATCACCTCACACAGCATACAGTGTTCTTATAGTGAATAATATTTTCCACCTGTACAAACAAAGGGAGGAGGTCCGCTCACTTGATCCCCAGCACGGCTAGACTTTCACATAGAGAAAAATGCAGATAAGCCAGTGGTAAAGATTAATTCTTTATTTGGATCCCATTAAAAACCACAGGACATGCGGAACAGCCATTAAAACAGAAACAAGAAAATAGCTGGACTCATTTCGGGTATAACCCTTCATCTATGCACACAAGATCTAAGGTATAGACAGATATATATAGGGATTCGGAAGTGGAAAGGGCGGAGTTCTGGGATACAATCCCAAAAAAACATAAACCCCTGCCTTACCACAATCGAAAACACCCTGTACATAATAAACATATATATGTACTGACTCAAAAATACCTATGTAGTATACGTGTAAGATAATAAATAAAAATATATACATAAAAAGAAAAAAAAGGAGAAATAGAGAAAAAGGTGCTAGATATTAAACAGGTGGGGTAAAGGTTTTAAATACAAACCAGGAAGATACAAAGACCTTAAAAACATAACCTGAAAATACATATAGACTACCCACAAATTAGTAGTGAAGAATGAGATCAGTCCTAAGATTAAGACCATGCGGTTGTCTTGTATGCAAATTGTAGATCCAAAAAACCTCTCTATTACGTAAAAGTCTCATACGATCACCTCCTTGTACTGGTCTACGTACTAATTCTATACCAAAAAAGGTTAAAGATGATGTATCTCCACAGGGAACATCCGTGAGGCAGCTGATATGTTCACATGGTGCGGATTATTAATCGCACGTATGTGCTCCTGAATGCATTTCTTTAACAGACATATAGTGCTGCCTATATAGGAGGACTGACAAATGTCACAACAAATACTGTAGACAACAATTAATAAATCTTGTACAAAAAAGAAAGTTGCAACAGCACTCTTGGTCAAAAAATGCAGGCTCTTAGCGCACTTTTTGATCAAAATGTGGCCTCGCGGAGGTGGCCTCATATCGGATGGGACCCTAACATGATAACTCACCTCTTCTGTGCATATAACCTCTGACTGTGTGACCGTGTTTAGTCAATGGCTGATCCAACATGTCACACAGTCAGAGGCTATATGCACAGCAGAGGTGAGTTATCATGTTAGGGTCCCATCCGATATGAGGCCACCTCCGCGTGGTGGATGGGGGGACACATTTTGATCAAAAAGTGCGCTAAGAGCCTCCATTTTTTGACCAAGAGTGCTGTTGCAACTTTCTTTTTTGTACATGTTGTATTTGCCACAGCAGCGGGCACCTGTGTATTAGGTTGTTGTGCTGGCTATTTTTCCTTTTGTTTTAACAATTAATAAATGAGCGGATAGGAAAACTTCTTTTAGTGCTTCGATCCACGACAAATTAAGTTTGACAAGCATGTTTACAAACCACACATCTAGAGGAACCACATTTGTGGAAACCTCTAATGTGAAGCCAAGTAGTGCTTGTCATATTGTCCGAGACAGAAGCACTAGGAGACAGAACATTACCTAAAGTAGGAGCGCAACGAGATGAAAGCCTACAACCGATGCGTGTGAATTTGGCTAAAATAGGATCTTGCGACAATATGGGTAGATACTTTTTTACAATCTTAACTATTTCCTCATATTCAGCACTAAACGTGGTGACAAACATAATTTTATTATCTCCCGAATGTTTGTTTTCGACAGGCTTCTTATTGGACATAACCAAAATATCTTTTCTATTTTTACAATGTACCTTGGACAAAGCTCTATTTATCAAACGTGAAGAATATCCCTTGTGTGTTAGGCACCCAGTCACCACAGCTGATTCCAACGAAAAAGCTCCTCAGAAGAGCAATTATGTTTTGCATGGGTAAATTCCCCCACAGGCACTGCAGAGATAGTGTGTCTGGGATGACATGATTCTGCCCTTAGGAGGTAATTACGTGTAATCGGCTTGCGGTAAGTGGACGTCCAAACACTTCCGTGATGTTCACTGTGGAGATACATCATCTTTAACCTTTTTTGGTATAGAATTAGGACGTAGACCAGTACGAGGAGGTGATCGTATGAGACTTTTACGTAATAGAGAGTTTTTTTGGATCTACAATTTGCATACGACACAACCGCATGGTCTTAATCTTAGGACTGATCTCATTCTTCACTTCTAATTTGTGGGTAGTCTCTATGTTTTTTCAGGTTATGTTTCAAGGTATTTGTATCTTCCTGGTTTGCATATAAAACCTTTACCCCACCTATTTAATATCTAGCACCTTTTTCTCTTTTTTCCTTTTTTTCTGTTTATGTATATATTTTTACATATATTATCTTACATGTATGCTACATAGGTATTTTTGAGTCTGTACATATATATATATATATATATGTTTATTATGTACAGGGTGTTTTCGATGGTGGTAAGGCAGGGGTAAATTTTTTTGGCAATTGTATCCCAGAACTCCCTCCTTTCCACTTCCGAATTCCTATATATGTCTGACTATACCTTACATCTTGTGTGCACAGATGAAGGGTTATACCCGAAACGTTTCCACACTATTTTCTTGTTACTGTTTTAATGGCTGTTCCGCATGTCCTGTGGTTTTTAATGGGAACCCGAATAAAGAATTCATCTTTACCACTTGCATATCTGCAATATTCTCCACCCCCTCCCCTCCTGACAAGTGAATTTAATGTTTCAGCCTGTAATATAGAAGCTATAGCAGTACATCATGTATATTTACCTCATCCTGGGAAGTGAATATTCAGCCAGGAACACAGACACCCTCATACATAAATATATAAGTAAACTGTATGCCATGTAGCAGCTGTATGCTCCAGTCTATTTGGCTGTTTATTCACGGTGTGTATTCAGAATTGAACTATTGAGCATGACTGACCAGAAGAGAAAACTGCCTACAGGACTTTTCCCATGGCAACATGCAAAATTAAAGAGAGCATCAAGCCTATATTGGTAGGGCTTCCATTCAAAAACAATTGATTTCTAACAATCACTTTTGCAAATATGATTACTTTCACATAATGCATCAGTTTTGACTCTTTATCTTCATGGTAAACCCCTTTAAAGAGTACCTATCACCATCTAAACTTTCCCTAATCCACCTCCCATCTGTCCCTGGCTCTGACTAAGTCTATCCCTGCATTTTTTGCTTTAAAACCCCCCCAAAATACCTTTTTTTCTATGCTCTTCAGTAGCTCAATTCAAGGCACAGTGCACGGGAGGTTGTCATAGCAACAGCAAGTCGTGGAGAGAGCAGATAAGCAGTGCATATATAATTAGCCATGTGGAAAGTGGAGAGAGGGGAGAGGAAGGGAGAAAAAGAGAAGAGGGAATGCACATACAGCCCAAGCACACAGCTCCACATTCTTCTCCTCTCTGTTCGCTTCCTGCTTGTGTACGAGCTCAGTTTCAGACTCACTGATTTTAGACTCACTCACTGAGTCCGAAATGCTTGCTGACAGGATTGCTAGGCAGACCCCTAGTGGAGCAGTTTTTAAAGTTTAAAAATACATGAAAGGAGGGAAATGTTTTAAATAAAAGCAATTAAAAAGTTGTTCATTATGGCTTCATCTTTAATATATAAAAAGTTTGTTTCATGAGAGGTACACTTTAACCTAAGCTGCATTGTTTTCTGAATTTATGGTATGAAATCCACCACATGTGTACTGTTTTAATGCAGCACAGGACAGCCACCAAAAGAAATGGTAAAAACCTAAGTGTGTGAGGGTGAGGGGTGTTCTGAGATATAAAGTAAGGATCTGCACTCACTTGGTCCACCCAACATCTTACAGCCCATACCCTGCATTCTGACTGCAGAAAAGCTTCACTAAATGCAGACAGTCAGGAGGAGGGGCAATGCGTGCAAGGTACAGGAAGAAGAAAAGCACCTCTTCCTCTCCAAGTGTTTGCAGTCCTTGTACCCACTACTGTCCACCAATGGTATGAACATATAGACTGATGTGAATGGGGTACATGCTGGTAAGGGGGGGGGGGATGCTGTGAAAGGGGTGACATAATGTGGATGGGGAAATGCTGATGGGGGGGGGCTGACTGATGATGACAGGGGACATGCTGATAAGAGGATATAATACCTTTCTATTTTTATAATGTCACTCCATTGTTGCTCTCCCACCTTTTCTGCAAAGTTTGTCATGAAGAGATGCTATACACACTGGGTGGCCGGGTTGCTGAGTCCAATTCATTAGAAAAGAGTTTGTACATGGAACTCACTGGGTGTTGTACGATTGCCATGGCAGCTGTATTGCCCCATGTGTGCAGTGTCTCTCCGTGATGAACTTTGCAGTATGGGTGGAATAGCAATGCTGGAGTTACACTGATAGCCCTTTTATTATAATGTTCTTAAAGTATTAAAATGTCTACAGGGTAGATTGTGGGATTGTCAGAAGTGTGTGTGTGTTCATGTGTGTGGAATGGGGGGAAGAAGTAGACCTCATGCAACAGGGCCCACGAGACCTTAGCTGGCTATGTATATATAGAACCACGGCACATGCTTTGTAGGAGCAAATTTCCATTGCAGCTAACATAGAAGGGTTATAAAATACAACTAACTGAACCATTGAAGAGCAAATCATTATTAGATATTTCCCAAATACTGTATATTGAGGCACATGGACCTCAACAATGGGAGATATAGTGTTCTGCTCTTAAAGCTGACAGTTCGAAGGAGTCAATGGGGCAGCTACTATGGAAAGTTTGTAATGATCTTGTTTTTGTTGGATAGTGTATTGGATACAGCAAGAAATAACCTTTAGAACATCTGGTATATTTCCTGGATCAGTTCACTAGTGAACAGACAGGCAGGTCCACAGAATCCTAGAAGATGTGTTAAGGGCTTCAAATTGTTTTGACAAAACTGATTTGGGACTGTAATATCCTGGTTGTAGATAAACAACGGGTGAATGTTGAGAAATGTCTTATTAACATGTGTCAAGTACATAGTGAGGGTCCCTGTGAGATTTGGTCTGCATAGTGCATTACTGTTCTAGGCAAACATTATTTACTGTTAAATGAATTAAACTGCATGTAAAATTAATATGGCAATTTATTTTCGTGTAACAGGATCATTTGAAAGTCACTTGTTGCAATTATATAGTATTATAATAGTATAGAAAATATAGAATTACAGAAAAGTTACATTTCCGCTTTTACTGCTTTGTAGCCATGGAAACTTCTGTAGGCTGAGAAAGTTCATACTCTCTGACCAAGGTTTGACATATATCTGTGTAAGGGTAGAAATATGTTTTTTTTTTTTTTTTATTAAAACATATTCTAACGCAATAAATCATACACAAACTTATCAACATGTTCTCAGATTGGGATACATTAGATTAATGGGCATTACTGCATTCCTTCAAAGAGACTTCCCCATAACTTCCAGCTATCAGCAGTAAATATATATATATATATATATATATATATATATATATATATATATATATATACTGACTTCACAGGGTAAAGGGACAGTGCTACCAGAAAGACGTATAACCTACACACAGGATAGGGGAAAAGTGTATAATCATGGGTGGCCCCATTGCTACCCCCCTCCCCCATGATTTTAAGAACAGGAATCCAAAACACCTGTCTTAATGGAGCTGCAGTCAGGTATGCACACTGCCACTCCATTCATTGTCTATAGGACTAGTATAAGCTGTGGATAGGGGATAAGTCTTAATGCCCCTTTTCTTAAAAATTGTGTTCAACTGTTACAAAATTAGAGAGTACACTAATAACATTCATATGTAGAAAAACAAAGCCAGTTGCTGACCAAAAGGACTCAGTGTGGCTTCCCACTGGTCAGTGGAAATGGGAGGTTCCATTTGTTTTTTGGGATAGCTCCCATTTCTGCTGTCCTATCTCACAACAAGGTAGGTAACCCCATTACATAGGTATGTCTTCTCAGTAGGAAGGTCCCCCTACAGGCTATAATTATCCACCATAGGATTAAATAAATTACATACATGCTACATGCATTATAGGCAGTATAGGGTTTTTAAATGCTGCTGCCTCTGCACACAATATATATGCATTTTATGCAGGCAACTCTCCTCCTCTCCTCCCATGTGTTTTATGTTAGCATTCCTTCATTCCACCCCCTAGAAATCCTGATCCTGCCTGTGCACACTGTTTATATAAATTTTATGTAGGCATCTCTTCAAATAACCTGTTGCTACCTGTGCCTATTACCACCTGAGGCCTTCTCCAGACTTCTATTTTATATATATATATATATATATATATATATATATACACACACACACACACACACACACACACACACACACATATATATATATATATATATATATATATATATTCAGAAGGCAGCATTGTTATAGAACAACTTGGAAACAACAGGTGTAGATACGTATATATGGGTACAGGTTTTATAAGAAAGTTATATCTTCTAAGAGAAAACTGATGAGAATTAGTATTATCTCACAAGGTATGACTTTCTTTTAAAATCTGTAGCCATAGATATATTAGCCCTGTCCCTAAATGCTTCCTGTGCCCCCATACAGTAATGGTTGTTTCTCTGCCCCCAAATAGTAATAAACAAGAAATAATGCCCCCTATGTCCACAAAGTAATAATGCCTCCATATGCCCCATACAGTAATGATGCCCCCGTGCCTCCATAATAATAACCCCCTATGCCTCATACAGTAATTGTGCCCTTTCTGCCCCATATAGTAATAGTGCCCCCTGTAACCCATATATTAATAGTGCTCCCTATGCCCTATACAGTAATATTGCCCACCCATACCTTTATAAAGGGATAAAACTTCTCTCTTTCCATATAGTAATAGTGCCCTATGTGACCCATATAGTAATGGTGCCCCCTTTGTCTCACATATAGTAATAGTTATTTATTAATAATGCCCCATGCCCCTGTTCTAAAAATGCCCCATTGTAGCCAAACTGGAAAAAAATTAACATAATACTCACCTAGTCCTGGTCCCCATGATGAATGAAGCTGTTGTATCTCACTTCAGGCCTGCAGTTTGTGAGCCGCAGGTGCTGGATCCCCAGATAGGTGCAACTGGCCAGTGCAGACATCGCATTCTAGCAACTTATAGACTGCAGGCCTGAAGTGCCTACAAGCTATTATAGATGGGGAAGCAGGGAACTAACAGCTCCTACTCTGCAACCCTTTCTCACTGCATCTTGTCACCGGCAGTAACATAGTACATAAGGTTGATAAAAGACCAGAGTCCATCAAGTTCAGCCTATAACTGAGTCCCTTACTGAGTTGATCCAGAGGAAGGCAAAAACCCTCATACTAGAGGTAAAAATTCCTTCCTGACTCCAAATATGGCAGTCAGAGTAAATCCCTGGATCAACATTCTGTCCCTATAAATCTAGTATACATAACCAGCGATGTTATTATTCTCCAAAAATGCGTCCAGACCTCTTTTAAATTCTTTTACAGAGTTCACCATGACCACCTCCTCCGGGAGAGAATTCCACAGTCTCACTACTCTTACAGTAAAGAACCCCCGTCTGTGCTGGTGTACAAATCTTCTAAACGTAGAGGATGCCCCTTTGTATAATTTTTTTTTTTGATGAGTGGTGGCTCATCTAGCATTTGCCAGCATTTCCAGATAGCTAGTCCAGCCCTGATAATGATTGTCACACACATTTTCCAGAAACAGATACGTGTAAGAAATTACTGAACAGAATTTTTGACAATCTGACAAAATAAATCAATTGGAGAAATTAGAGTATGGGAAATTTATAACTTTATATCATGAAGTTACATATGCAAAATGGATTCAGAAATGTAGACATATAGAGGTTGCCAGAGGATTCTGTTTAATGTGTCCTATTACAGTGAATGTCAGGAAGGAAGTGGATGTTTGAGTTTGATATTTTCACCGTGAATAATAGAAGCGGTGATTACAATGTCTCATAATTCTCATACATTTTTTATGAGCCGTAAGCATTTATGCAGAAATGTGTGATAACTCTACTCAGTGCTGGAATAACTTGAAACTGATATTTCTTATGAAAACAGAGCAAAAATTGTCAGAATTCATACATAGTGATGGTAAAATTTGCATAGGAAGTCCTGCATTACCGTATATACTCGAGTATAAGCCGAGTTTTTGAGCACGATTTTTCGTGCTGAAAACGCCCCCTTCGGCTTATACTCGAGTGAACTCTCCTCCTGTCAATCCCAGTGGTCTTCAACCTGCGGACCTCCAGATGTTGCAAAACTACAACTCCCAGCATACCCGTACAGCCATCCGCTGTCCGGGCATGCTGGGAGTTGTAGTTTTGAAACATCTAGAGGTCCGCAGGTTGAAGACCACTGCGGCCTTCGTCATCATCCAGACCCCCCTTTAGTTTTCTACTCACCTCCCCTCGGTGGGAAGGAAGGGTGAGCTGTTCCGGGCCATCTATGCTGCAGGGACCGTCCGGTGGGGAGGTTTAGTCATTCCGGGCTGTCCATCTTCCCGGGAGGCCTTCTTTTCCTCTCCGGGCCGGCCCCGGACTAGTGACGTTGCCTTTACGACGATGCACAGGGACATGAACATCCCTGTGCGTCGTCGTCAAGGCAACGTCACTAGTCCGGGGCCGGCCAGGAGCGGAGAAGAGGAGAAAAATTATTTGTTCTGATACTTTCATCATGGAAAGAGTCTTTTCTTTTGTACGAATCTATTGTAAAATTCTGAATAATTTTGATTTGATTCACTCAGCACTAATCTTGATAGTTTGGACTGAAATATTTAAATCTTTTATTTAATTAGGTGAAACTTTCATTCTTCAAATGGTCTCTGAAAAATAAGACCTGGAAACTAAATGGCTGATGTGGGCGAACTCTCCTCTTTCCTTGCAGTTTTGATAAATCTCACTATATTTCTTTAACTGTATACTCCATTTAAATACATTTAAATGAAATTTCCTGTATTGCTCTGGGAAGCCTACAGTGAGGAGTCGTATTATCTGCGCTAAGGAGTTAAGGGTCTGCGCACATATTTTTATGACTTGACCTGCAGTGTGAATACAAACAGTTTAACTCAGCGTTAAAACGGTATAACAGATGTCAGTGAAAATAGGGTCTGTAATGAACACAAAGGAACCTTTTGAGCTTTTCCAATAAAATATGCGGATCCCCCTGAACTTTCTATTAGATATTCTGTCCATGTCTGGGTCAGACTTATAGAGAGCATTTATACATTGGCAAGGTTTAACCACTCTGTAGGAGCCTCCTGTGTGCGTTATATTGTGAATATCATTGCAAAATCAAGCTAAAGAGGTGTAATATTCATTTATTAGAACTTTTCCATATTAAATAGGGAACAGAGAGAAACTTAACAGATGCAGACGTATTTTAGTGTAGGAACATAATTCAATATTTATGTAATATAGTTTTAGGAAAGAATGGTAATATATTATTTTGTAATAAATGACTGCACTGTTTTCAGGTTTGTTCCTTCATTTTCTGTGAAAGGAACACTGTTATTGGTTTGTATTGGATTCGTAGACTAAACTACTACTAGTAATAGATTACTGCTTATAATGCATTATATGCCCAAGGTTAACATAATATGTAACACAGATTTATTGGGCTATAGGGCTTTATTGTGCCCATAAACTAAGATATTAGCAGATCAACTTTAACTGTACATCTGTCATTTTGAGGTAGGCCTACTTGCCTCCTGTCCTCATGAAATCTTTCTGTAGAAACAACCTGGTTTTTATACTTCTGTTGATTTCTATCTGTGACTCACTCTGAGTCTTTTATGCCCGGTATACACAGTTTATTTTTCTTTCAAGCAGATTCTGGAATGGGTAGCCTTTATGGATTTGGGTAAGCCCCAATGAATAGGGTCATAAAATGTACCTAAAAAATTAGCAGAATAGGCAGCATACATATACATGTTTTAACATAGTCTAGGTTCTATTGGCTTTTCCCCTCAACTCTGTAGGTGAGGAAATATGGTCCTTGACTGTTTCAGCAAGCTCTGTAAACGTGAATCCTATTGGATATATAAGATGGACACGTTACGAGTTGAATAGGTTGACCCCCAACTTTTCAGCTCTCTCAGGAGTTTTTTCTCATAATTGTTGGTAGCTTTGTCTATCTTTAGGGGACAGTATGAGATTATATACTTTATACTGTTTCTAATTCATCAATATTATATTTATTTGCTGAAATGTTGAGACATAGCTTACTTTTGTTTTATGTTTTGATTTAATTTAAAGCCCCATTAGCAGGGTAGTGTGTATTAGCTGTCTCATTACTTTTAATATTATCCTGTCCTTATAGAAACACAAGCAAAGGGCAAAGAAAAGGGACAACAATTACAGAACCAACAATTACATCAGACAATGTGTCAAAGCCAAATGTAGTCAAATTACTTCCAAGTTTCAATTGCCATTTGAAATTAACTTTATAATGTGCTCTAAAGATGCTTTCAAAGGCATCAATCACGTTGACATGTCATTGGCTGCCACCCACATTTGTCTTAAGAGAGTGGTAACTGTTCCAAGGACCTTATTAATTAATTAGTCAAAATGGCCACCACCTCTAGATCCCTGCCAACAACCTCAATGATAGGGTTTCATGAGCCTCAGCGGAATCTGCAGCTTCTTGTGTTGTATCCTAGGAGATTTACATAGCTGGAACCTACAACAAGTGGGATTAAAGAATCCAGGCATTAAATTTGTTTCTATTTCTACAGGGGATTATTCACATTTGCCCAGTGAGAGTGCTGATAGACCCCAGAATAATACTCTTTTTAAAACATAAACAAATTAAAGGAATTATTGGGCCTTTTATCTTATAATCAGATTCAGCAGCTGAATGTTTGTTATTAAGAACAGTGTAATTTTATTTTGGAACAATCCACATTGTCGTGCATGAGAAACATCTGTGTGTTCTGGCCTGATGTGTACAGTATATGTCTATATAGTTCTACCAACAGATATCTGCTGGAACCTTTAAGAAAACAATAAGTGCATGTAAAGACATTTGTAACGAAGATTTATTATTATTCACTGGCAAATTGTTCGATTTTACAATCCTTGGTTTATTTATTTAAAAAAGACATTTATACTGACGGGAACTTAGTATGTCACTAGTTCATTTAAGGCCTTTGCAGAAAGCAAGACTTCAATTGAAGTTACAGCAGATACAGATCAACTAGCAATAATGGTTATACAATGCTTATTATATCTAGTGCAGCCCGTGAAATGTTTACACAGCAGTGTCATTACGTTAAGTGAAACACGCAGCCTTAAATCACTTTACACGTCAAACTGGAGACAAAGCTGTAGTCATGTATCTAATATCAATGACATCTATGTTTGTTAGGTTAGAATGAAATGTTATTGATAAGGACCGATTCCTTATGTTCACAATATTCTATGATAAACTGTACCATTGTTCTTTGAAGATGACAAATAAAGAAGGTCTACTTACTGAATGGATTAGAGAATACTTTTATTAGGGAACCCATATAATAAATATACATATTAGTATAGGCAAAAGTTCCTAAGGCTGGGTTCATGCTGCGTACAGTTGTGGAGCATATTCCAATTTGCAGCGATTTGATGTGAAAATATGTTCATACTCTCTAAAGATTTTACATTGTGTAATCAAAGTGTGGAATGCCCGATCCCGATGGGTAGGAATGGCAAATACTGTACCAACACTCAAAAATTGGCTACATGCTCATCTAATGCCAATGACTGAGGGACTGAATGAAATCTTATTGTTTTTGAACC
Source organism: Hyla sarda (assembly GCF_029499605.1). Lineage (NCBI taxonomy): Eukaryota > Metazoa > Chordata > Amphibia > Anura > Hylidae > Hyla > Hyla sarda. The sequence goes on from NC_079193.1 coordinate 143,810,875, forward strand.
TGACAATGTGTCGACCGTTCTAGTTTATAACTGCAACTATTAAATACAAAGCCATGACTGGATTTATACAAATAATAATTTTAGTCTTACCTTTATATGTGTTTTCCATTTATGATCTGTTTCTGGCTTACTATTCAATAATTGTAATTACAAACCTGAAAGTGTGAACACAAGTAATTATTTAAAGAGTACCTGTAATATCCCACATAAAATGCTACATGTAACTACTGTTACTGTACCTAATCCTGATCATGTACATAGAATTTTTATGTGTCCAGCACCTATATTTCTCTCACAAATACCTACTTTTTTGTGCTAATTTTTTTTGTCCTGTGCTCTGGAGGGGGTATGTCTGTCTCTTCGACTCACTCTGCATAACTCATCTTCCTCCCTTAGTCTGCTGTGCTTTGTCTCTTCATCTAATCACTGCAGGCTGCTCTGTAACCCCTCCTCTCAGACAGGAGTCTAATATATAGGACAGGAGTGAGCAAAGAGGAGTGCTGGTTCCTCCCTCACTTACTGGACTTTGTCCCAGCCTGGACTTCAGCTGGGACAAAGATGATACTGCAGCTGGACAGGATTATGTTCTGAATGGTATTGGACCCCTAGTGGTCTTTTTTTAAAAGCCATCATTTCTATAAAAAGGATACATTATTTATGAAGTATATTAAAAAGGTTAATGTTTTGCCAAGATTTACAACATTTAAAACGTTTTTAAATCTGACAGTGCCCATTTAACTATATAACATAATGTGTGTTAACTATGAGGGACAGTTTAATTCAACTACAAATTTGAACTTTACTAACATGTTTGCTGCCTGGGACAACAAAGAAACACTGTGGTCATGGGTCTTTTAAAATACAATTTTGGATTCCAGGAATAAAACAAAAAATAAGTCAGTTGATTATGTTTGTATTACATTACGTTTTTTTTACTTTTACAAAAGCTGTTTGGTACTGTTTGCTACATTTAAGTATGTAGTGTAGTTTCCTATCAGTGAGTGTTGGACTTGCTTCATTCACTTGGGGGGCACAAAACCTTTGTTTGTGCCATTGATAGGGATCCCAGCAGTTGGACCCCCCACCAACTAGATTCTTGTCCCCTGACATGTTCAGTTCCCCTATTTCCCAGCTCCAATTCTGGGACATTAAAGTATCACATAGGGCTTATTACTGTTGCTGTCCATGTAATGCAGGAAAATGGTAAGCCCTCTATTAAGCCCCCTCCAGTAACACTAACCTAATAAAAAAAAAAAGGTTTTCTAAATCAAACATTGGATTTCCCATGAAAATGTGTTTTGTCATGTAATTGGACTGATAACCACTGGCCTGATCTCCACCAACTGTTATAAAGACTATCCTTTTCAACTGTTTCACCCTCATTGACTTGTCTTTCTGACTTGCCATGAAATAGTTTTGTGGAAACAACACTTTTTCTTAGCCGGCAAAATGAACACTCATGTAGTTCTGGGTCTCCTATTTTTTTCCAGTCATTCTGAATTGACACATTTCAGCACATTACCCTACATATGCCCCATACATGAAGTGAAATAGCTGGAACATTAAACGCATACCCTCAGCTTTTGTACTTTCAGATTCTTCAGAAGCCATCAAACCACTTCTGTACTCCACAAGTAATGACAAAGCCTCCGCCACAAATAACACATTTGATTTATTAAATAAATTATTGTAATTGAATGCAGACTTTTCTAGCATGGTCCACAGCCTTTAAGCAGTTATATTATACATCTAGTCTGTTAAATGTTTGTTTCTTACTATTGGCGCACACGTGACAATTTCTTCATGAACACACACATTAAAGACATGATATGATTTGTTAAGAGATGCACACCTAAAGGTGTATCCCATTACTCAAATTTTTTACCATCATTGCTGTCCTGATGGTGGTGATTCCCCGCTGCTCAATCCTGCAGGAAATGTCCTCTCAGCCAGTGACTAGCCATAGCATTTTCTTCAGGATTGACATATCAGAGAAAGCAGATAGCAACAGAGAGCACTGGGGAATGGTCTCCAGCAAAAACAAGTGTTTGAACACCTCTTTAAAGGGGTTATCCAGGAATCAAAAAATATAGCTCATTTCTTTCAAAAAACACTCAGAGTCTGTCTCCAGGTTGGGTGTGGTTCTGCAGCTCAGTTGCATTGAAGTGAATGGAGCCAAGTTGTAATACCACACCTAACCTGGAGACAGACAGGGAGCAGTTTTTTAAATAAATTAGCTATGTTTTTCAACTCCTGGATAACTTCTTTAAAACAGATTGGAAAGAGGTCTGCTTTTTTTTAAAAAAAAAAAAAACATGTTTTGAGTTGCAGTATTCAAATAAATTATGCTAAACTGCAATACCAGATACAACCCATGTACACAAGTCGCTCAGTTTTTTTCTACACTCAGTCAAGCTCTTTATATTCATTGTGCTATAGTTTATATTGTATGTTTTTTTTTTTACAATCTCAGGTTTAAAAATCATAACAAAAAGTTATAACAGCAGCTTACTGTGAGGCATTATGGCTACTTGATTTCTGAATATCTATTTCATTATTTTAAGATGTGTTATTATACAGATTAATATATTTGATTTTTATTTTCAGGATTGGAGATCTCTTGGGATGGAGACAGTTTTGTGGAGGTTATGGCAGCCCCTCGCCTTAAAGGAAAACTTTGTGGTCTGTGTGGTAACTACAATGGACACAAGCGAGATGATCTCATAGGTAGCGATGGCAACTTCAAGTTTGACGTGGACGATTTTGGTGATTCCTGGAGAGTGGAATCTAATGAATTCTGTAACCGCCCTCGTAGGAAAACTCTGCCAGAGTTATGTCAAGGGACTGTTAAGGTTAAACTCCGAGCTCACAGGGAATGTCAGAGGCTAAAGTCCTGGGATTTTCAAAGCTGTCACTCAACAGTTGACTACGCCATGTTCTATCGGTGAGTTTTTTGTGAAATATTATCTCTTGCCATATGAGTTTCCGATTTGTGTTACAGGCTATATTGTTCCTTATAATACACACCTCAGGTTCTGCAGAACCACTCTTCGAAGAAAAAGTAAGCCCTTCTCAGTCACCCAGTGGATGATATAGAAACTTCATGCATTAAATGAACTGCAATAAGAGACGCATAACATTTTGTAACAACACTTCATTTTTGTATAATAGTCAGGTTTTGGTTTAAAATTTTATGTTCATACACAAATGATTTGAAGGCATGTCAAAGAAAAATCTCCTGACCTTTTACTGACATGTTTATACAGTCATGGCCGTAAATGCTGGCACCCCTAAAATTTTTCTAGAAAATGAAGTATTTCTCACAGAAAAGGATTGCAGTAACACATGTTTTTCTATACACATGTTTATTCCCTTTGTGTGTATTGGAACTAAACAAAAAAATGGAGGAAAAAAAGCAAATTGGGCATAATGTCACACCAAACTCCAAAAATGGTCTGGACAAAATTATTGGCATCCTTTCAAAATTGTGGAAAAATAAGATTGTTTCAAGCATGTGATGCTCCTTTAAGCTCACCTGGGGCAAGAAACAGGTGTGGACAATATAAAAATCACACCCGAAAGCAGATAAAAAGGAGAGAAGTTCTTGTCTGTGTGTGCCACACTTGTCTGTGTGTGCCACACTAAGCATGGACAACAGAAAGAGAAGAGAACTGTCTGAGAACTTGAGAACCAAAATTGTGGAAAAATATCAACACTCTCAAGGTTACAAGTCCATCTCCAGAGATCTAGATTTGCCTTTGTCCACAGTGCGCATCATTATCAAGAAGTTTGCAACCAATGGCACTGTAGCTAATCTCCCTGGGCTTGGACGGAAGTGAAAAATTGATGAAAGGATAGTCCGGATGGTGGATAAGCAGCCCCAAACAAGTTCCAAAGATATTCAAGCTGTCCTGCAGGCTCAGGAAGCATCAGTGTCAGCGCGAACTATCCATCGACATTTAAATGAAATGAAATGCTATGGCAGCAGACCCAGGAGGACCCCACTGCTGACCCAGAGACATAAAAAAGCAAGACTACATTTTGCCAAAATGAAGTTGAGTAAGCCAAAATCCTTATGGGAAAATGTTTTGTGGACAGATGAGACCAAGATAGAGCTTTTTGGGAAAGCACATTATTCTACTGTTTACTGAAAATGGAATGAGGCCTACAAAGAAAAGAACACAGTACCTACAGTGAAATATGGTGGTGGTTCAATTATGTTTGGGGTGCCTTGAATGTGTGCAAGGCATCATGAAATCTAAGGATTACCAACGGATTTTGGGTCGCACTGTACAGCCCAGTGTCAGAAAGCTGGGTTTGCATCTGACATCCTGGGTCTTCCAGCATGACAATGACCCCAAACATATGTCAAAAAGCACCCAGAAAAGGATGGCAACAAAGCGCTGGAGAGTTCTGAAGTGGCCAGCAATGAGTCCAGATCTAAATTCCATTGAACACCTGTGGAGAGATCTTACAATTGCTGTTGGGAAAAGGTGCCCCCTTCCAATAAGAGAGACCTGGAGCAGTTTGCAAAGGAAGAGTGGTCCAACATTCCGTCTGAGGGGTGTAAGAAGCTTATTAATGGTGATAGAAAGTGACTGATTTCAGTTATTTTTTCCAAAGGGTGTGCAACCAAATATTAAGTTAAGGGTGCCAATAATTTTATCCAGACCATTTTTGGAGTTTGGTGTGACATTATGTCCAATTTGCTTTTTTTTCCTCCCTTTTTTGGTTTATTGCAATACACACAAAGGGAATAAACATGTGTATAACAAAACATGTGTTACTGCAATCCTTTACTGTGAGAAATACTTAATTTGCTCGAAAAATTTCAGGGGTGCCAACATTTACGGCCATGATTTGTACTTTTTGCAGGCACAACCCTAGTGTACATCATGGCCACGTTAGGAGGCTTTGACATGAGCTCAGGAGCTGAGCTCACTTTAAGGGTACGTTCACACGAGCGGATCCCCAGCGTATATTACGCTGCGGATCCGCTGCTTAAGGACTGCTGTATGATGCCTTTACAGGTGCCTGCTCGGAACAGCAATATGCCACTACAAGCAGGCACACTGAAGCGATGTGCGAGCCTCTGCGCATGCGAGGTGTACTCGCACATATCGTGGCAGCTCCCCCTGCTCTATGAGCTAGACCGAGAGCTACCACAATAAGCATATTGTTACGCCGAGCGCTCCGGGTCCCCGCTCCTCCCCGGAGCGCTCGCTTCACTCTCCCCGCGGCAGCGCTCCGGTCACGTCCTCTGACCCGGGGCGCTGCGATTCCGCTGCCAGCCGGGATGCGATTCGCGATGCGGGTAGCGCCCGCTCGCGATGCGCACCCCGGCTCCCCTACCTGACTCGCTCTCCGTCTGTTCTGTCCCGGCGCGCGCGGCCCCGCTCCCTAGGGCGCGCGCGCGCCGGGTCTCTGCGATTTAAAGGGCCACTGCGCCGCTGATTGGCGCAGTGGTCCCAATTAGTGTGTTCACCTGTGCACTTCCCTATATCACCTCACTTCCCCTGCACTCCCTTGCCGGATCTTGTTGCCTTAGTGCCAGTGAAAGCGTTCCTTGTGTGTTCCTTGCCTGTGTTTCCAGACCTTCTGCCGTTGCCCCTGACTACGATCCTTGCTGCCTGCCCCGACCTTCTGCTACGTCCGACCTTGCTTTTGCCTACTCCCTTGTACCGCGCCTATCTTCAGCAGCCAGAGAGGTGAGCCGTTGCTAGTGGATACGACCTGGTCACTACCGCCGCAGCAAGACCATCCCGCTTTGCGGCGGGCTCTGGTGAAAACCAGTAGTGGCTTAGAACCGGTCCACTAGCACGGTCCACGCCAATCCCTCTCTGGCACAGAGGATCCACTACCTGCCAGCCGGCATCGTGACAGTAGATCCGGCCATGGATCCCGCTGAAGTTCCTCTGCCAGTTGTCGCTGACCTCACCACGGTGGTCGCCCAGCAGTCACAACAGATAGCGCAACAAGGCCAACAGCTGTCTCAACTGACCGTTATGCTACAACAGTTACTACCACAGCTTCAGCAGTCATCTCCTCCGCCAGCTCCTGCACCTCCTCCGCAGCGAGTGGCCGCTCCTGGGATACGCTTATCCTTGCCGGATAAATTTGATGGGGACTCTAAGTTTTGCCGTGGCTTTCTTTCCCAATGTTCCCTGCATCTGGAGATGATGTCGGACCTGTTTCCCACTGAAAGGTCTAAGGTGGCTTTCGTAGTCAGCCTTCTGTCCGGAAAAGCCCTGTCATGGGCCACACCGCTCTGGGACCGCAATGACCCCGTCACTGCCTCTGTACACTCCTTCTTCTCGGAAATCCGAAGTGTCTTTGAGGAACCTGCCCGAGCCTCTTCTGCTGAGACTGCCCTGTTGAACCTGGTCCAGGGTAATTCTTCCGTTGGCGAGTATGCCGTACAATTCCGTACTCTTGCTTCAGAATTGTCCTGGAATAATGAGGCCCTCTGCGCGACCTTCAAAAAAGGCCTATCCAGCAACATTAAAGATGTTCTGGCCGCACGAGAAATTCCTGCTAATCTACATGAACTTATTCACCTAGCCACTCGCATTGACATGCGTTTTTTCCGAAAGGCGTCAGGAACTCCGCCAAGATATGGACTCTGTTCGCACGAGGCGTTTCTTCTCCTCGGCTCCTCTCTCCTCTGGTCCCCTGCAATCTGTTCCTGTGCCTCCCGCCGTGGAGGCTATGCAGGTCGACCGGTCTCGCCTGACACCTCAAGAGAGGACACGACGCCGTATGGAGAACCTCTGCCTGTACTGTGCTAGTACCGAACACTTCCTGAGAGATTGTCCTATCCGTCCTCCCCGCCTGGAAAGACGTACGCTGACTCCGCACAAAAGTGAGACAGTCCTTGATGTCTACTCTGCTTCTCCACGTCTTACTGTGCCTGTGCGGATGTCTGCCTCTGCCTTCTCCTTCTCTACAGTGGCCTTCTTGGACTCTGGATCTGCAGGAAATTTTATTTTGGCCTCTCTCGTCAACAGGTTCCACATCCCGGTGACCAGTCTCGCCAGACCCCTCTACATCAATTGTGTAAATAATGAAAGATTGGACTGTACCATACGTTTCCGCACGGAGCCCCTTCTTATGAGCATCGGATCTCATCATGAGAGGATTGAACTTTTGGTCCTCCCCAATTGCACCTCGGAAATTCTCCTTGGACTTCCCTGGCTTCAACTTCATTCCCCTACCCTGGATTGGTCCACTGGGGAGATCAAGAGTTGGGGGTCCTCTTGTTCCAAGAACTGTCTAAAACCGGTTCCCAGTAACCCTTGCCGTAACTCTGTGGTTCCTCCAGTAACCGGTCTCCCTAAGGCCTATATGGACTTCGCGGATGTTTTCTGCAAAAAACAAGCTGAGACTCTACCTCCTCACAGGCCTTATGATTGCCCTATCGACCTCCTCCCGGGCACTACTCCACCCCGGGGCAGAATTTATCCTCTCTCTGCCCCAGAGACTCTTGCCATGTCCGAATACGTCCAGGAGAATCTAAAAAAGGGCTTTATCCGTAAATCCTCCTCTCCTGCCGGAGCCGGATTTTTCTTTGTGTCCAAAAAAGATGGCTCCCTACGTCCTTGCATTGACTACCGCGGTCTTAATAAAATCACGGTTAAGAACCGCTACCCCTTACCCCTCATCTCTGAACTCTTTGATCGCCTCCAAGGTGCCCACATCTTCACTAAATTGGACTTAAGAGGCGCCTATAACCTCATCCGCATCAGAGAGGGGGACGAGTGGAAAACGGCATTTAACACCAGAGATGGACACTTTGAGTATCTGGTCATGCCCTTTGGACTGTGCAACGCCCTTGCCGTCTTCCAAGACTTTGTCAATGAAATTTTTCGTGATCTGTTATACTCCTGTGTTGTTGTATATCTGGACGATATCCTAATTTTTTCTGCCAATCTAGAAGAACACCGCCAGCATGTCCGTATGGTTCTTCAGAGACTTCGTGACAACCAACTCTATGCCAAAATTGAGAAATGTCTGTTTGAATGCCAATCTCTTCCTTTTCTAGGATATTTGGTCTCTGGCCAGGGACTACAGATGGATCCAGACAAACTCTCTGCCGTCTTAGATTGGCCACGCCCCTCCGGACTCCGTGCTATCCAACGCTTTTTGGGGTTCGCCAATTATTACAGGCAATTTATTCCACATTTTTCTACCATTGTGGCTCCTATCGTGGCTTTAACCAAAAAAAATGCTGATCCCAAGTCCTGGCCTCCTCAAGCAGAAGACGCCTTTAAACGACTCAAGTCTGCCTTTTCTTCGGCTCCCGTCCTCTCCAGACCTGACCCTTCCAAACCCTTCCTATTGGAGGTTGATGCCTCCTCAGTGGGAGCTGGAGCTGTTCTTCTACAAAAAAATTCTTCCGGGCATGCTGTCACTTGTGGTTTTTTCTCTAGGACCTTCTCTCCAGCGGAGAGGAACTACTCCATCGGGGATCGAGAGCTTCTAGCCATTAAATTAGCACTTGAGGAATGGAGGCATCTATTGGAGGGATCAAGTTCTCCTGTTATTATCTACACCGACCACAAGAACCTCTCCTACCTCCAGTCTGCCCAACGGCTGAATCCTCGCCAGGCCCGGTGGTCTCTGTTCTTTGCCCGATTTAATTTTGAGATTCACTTTCGTCCTGCCGATAAGAACATTAGGGCCGATGCTCTCTCTCGTTCCTCGGATGCCTCAGAAGTTGAACTCTCTCCGCAACACATCATTCCACCTGACTGCCTGATCTCCACTTCTCCTGCCTCCATCAGGCAGACTCCTCCAGGAAAGACCTTTGTTTCTCCTCGCCAACGCCTCGGAATCCTCAAATGGGGTCACTCCTCCCATCTCGCAGGTCATGCGGGTATCAAGAAATCTGTGCAACTCATCTCCCGCTTCTATTGGTGGCCGACTCTGGAGACGGATGTTGTGGACTTTGTGCGAGCCTGCACTATCTGTGCCCGGGATAAGACTCCTCGCCAGAAGCCCGCTGGTTTTCTTCATCCTCTGCCTGTCCCCGAACAGCCTTGGTCTCTGATTGGTATGGATTTTATTACTGATTTACCCCCTTCCCGTGGCAACACTGTTATTTGGGTGGTCGTTGATCGATTCTCCAAAATGGCACATTTCATCCCTCTTCCTGGTCTTCCTTCTGCGCCTCAGTTGGCTAAACAATTTTTTGTACACATTTTTCGTCTTCACGGGTTGCCTACGCAGATTGTCTCGGATAGAGGCGTCCAATTCGTGTCTAAATTCTGGAGGGCTCTCTGTAAACAACTCAAGATTAAATTAAATTTTTCTTCTGCATATCATCCCCAGTCCAATGGACAAGTAGAAAGGATTAACCAGATCTTGGGTGATTATTTGCGACATTTTGTTTCCTCCCGCCAGGATGACTGGGCAGATCTCCTCCCATGGGCCGAATTCTCGTATAACTTCAGGGTCTCTGAGTCTTCCTCCAAATCCCCATTTTTCGTGGTGTACGGCCGTCACCCTCTTCCCCCCCTCCCTACTCCCTTGCCCTCTGGTCTGCCCGCTGTGGATGAAATTTCTCGTGACCTTTCCATCATATGGAGAGAGACCCAAAATTCTCTCTTACAGGCTTCATCACGCATGAAGAAGTTCGCGGATAAGAAAAGAAGAGCTCCCCCCGTTTTTTCCCCTGGAGACAAGGTATGGCTCTCCGCTAAATATGTCCGCTTCCGTGTCCCTAGCTACAAGTTGGGACCACGCTATCTTGGTCCTTTCAAAATTTTGTGTCAAATTAATCCTGTCTCTTATAAACTTCTTCTTCCTCCCTCTCTTCGTATCCCTAATGCCTTTCACGTCTCTCTTCTCAAACCACTCATCCTCAACCGTTTTTCTCCCAAATCTGTTCCTCCCACTCCTGTTTCCGGCTCCTCGGACATCTTCTCGGTCAAAGAAATTTTAGCTGCCAAAAAGGTCAGAGGGAAAAATTTTTTTTTAGTGGACTGGGAGGGTTGTGGTCCTGAAGAGAGATCCTGGGAACCTGAGGACAACATCCTAGACAAAAGTCTGCTCCTCAGGTTCTCAGGCTCTAAGAAGAGGGGGAGACCCAAGGGGGGGGGTACTGTTACGCCGAGCGCTCCGGGTCCCCGCTCCTCCCCGGAGCGCTCGCTTCACTCTCCCCGCGGCAGCGCTCCGGTCACGTCCTCTGACCCGGGGCGCTGCGATTCCGCTGCCAGCCGGGATGCGATTCGCGATGCGGGTAGCGCCCGCTCGCGATGCGCACCCCGGCTCCCCTACCTGACTCGCTCTCCGTCTGTTCTGTCCCGGCGCGCGCGGCCCCGCTCCCTAGGGCGCGCGCGCGCCGGGTCTCTGCGATTTAAAGGGCCACTGCGCCGCTGATTGGCGCAGTGGTCCCAATTAGTGTGTTCACCTGTGCACTTCCCTATATCACCTCACTTCCCCTGCACTCCCTTGCCGGATCTTGTTGCCTTAGTGCCAGTGAAAGCGTTCCTTGTGTGTTCCTTGCCTGTGTTTCCAGACCTTCTGCCGTTGCCCCTGACTACGATCCTTGCTGCCTGCCCCGACCTTCTGCTACGTCCGACCTTGCTTTTGCCTACTCCCTTGTACCGCGCCTATCTTCAGCAGCCAGAGAGGTGAGCCGTTGCTAGTGGATACGACCTGGTCACTACCGCCGCAGCAAGACCATCCCGCTTTGCGGCGGGCTCTGGTGAAAACCAGTAGTGGCTTAGAACCGGTCCACTAGCACGGTCCACGCCAATCCCTCTCTGGCACAGAGGATCCACTACCTGCCAGCCGGCATCGTGACACATATTTAGTATTGCCGCATTTGGTAACTATTAAAATATATTGTTAACACCCTTACCCTTAAAGGGGTACTCCGGTGGAAACATTCTTTTTAACTGGCTCCAGAAAGTTAAACAGATTTGTAAATTATTTTATTAAATAACTTAATTCTTCCAGTACTTATCAGCTACTGTATACTACAGAAGAAGTTGAGTTCTTCTTTTCTGTCTGACCACAGTACTCTCTGCTGACACCTCTTTCTGTTTCAGGAACTGATGTCCACCATTGCTGCTGCTGATAGCAGCTGGGACCTGTTGTGCATGATGCGAGCACTGCACCATATAAAGGACGTAAATGTATGTCCTGGTGTGTTAACCCCTTAAGGACCCAGCCATTTTACACCTTAGGACCCGGCCATTTTTTGCACATCTGACCACTGTCACTTTAAACATTAATAACTCTGGAATGCTTTTAGTTATCATTCTGATTCCGAGATTGTTTTTTCGTGACATATTCTACTTTAACTTAGTGGTAAAATTTTTTGGTAACTTGCATCCTTTCTTGGTGAAAAATCCCAAAATTTGATGAAAAATTTGAAAATTTTGCATTTTTCTAACTTTGAAGCTCTCTGCTTCTAATGAAAATGGATATTCCAAATATTATTTTATTCACATATACAATATGTCTACTTTAAATTTGCATCATAAAATTGACGAGTTTTTACTTTTGGAAGACATCAGAGGGATTCAAAGTTCAGCAGCAATTTTCCAATTTTTCACAAAATTTCCCAAATCACAATTTTTCAGGGACCAGTTCAGGTTTGAAGTGGATTTGAAGGGTCTTCATTTTAGAAATACCCCACAAATGACCCCATTATAAAAGCTGAACCCCCCAAAATATTCAAAATGACATTCAGTCAGCATTTTAACCCTTTAGGTGTTTCGCAGGAATAGCAGCAAAGTGAAGGAGAAAATTCACAATTTCCATTTTTTACACTCGCATGTTCTTGTAGACCCAATTTTTGAATTTTTACAAGGGGTAAAATGAGAAAATGTATACTTCTATTTGTAGCCCAATTTCTCTCGACTAAGCACATACCTCATATGTCTATGTAAAGTATTCGGCGGGCACAGTAGAGGGCTCAGAAGGGAAGGAGCGACAAGGGGATTTTGGAGCGTACGTTTTTCTGAAATGGTTTTTGAGGGGCATGTTGCATTTAGGAAGCCCCTATGGTGCCAGAACAGGAAAAAAAAACCACATGGCATACCATTTTGGAAACTAGACCCCTTGAGGAACGTAACAAGGAATAAAGTGAGCCTTAATACCCCACAGGTGTTTCACGACTTTTGCATATGTAAACCCCATCTCTTCTGAGTATGGAGGTACCCCATAAGTTGACATGAAGTGCACTATGGGCGACCTACAATGCTCAGAAGACAAGGAGTCATATTTGGCTTTTTGAGAGCAAATTTTGCTCGGGGGCATGTCGCATTTAGGAAGCCCCTATGGTGCCAGGACAATAAAAAATACCCACATGCCATACCATTTTGGAAACTAGACCCTTGAGGAACGTAACAAGGGGTACAGTGAGCATTTACCCCCCACTGGTGTCTGTCAGATCTTTGGAACAGTGGGCTGTACAACATTTTTAATTTGCGCAGCCCACTGTTCCAAAGATCTGTCAGACACCTGTTACGCCGAGCGCTCCGGGTCCCCGCTCCTCCCCGGAGCGCTCGCTACACTCTCCTCACTGCAGCGCTCCGGTCAGATCCACTGACCCGGGGTGCTGCGATACCGCATCCAGCCGGGATGCGATTCGCGATGCGGGTGGCGCCCGCTCGCGATGCGCACCCCGGCTCCCGTACCTGACTCGCTCTCCGTCGGTCCTGTCCCGGCGCGCGCGGCCCCGCTCCCAAGGGCGCGCGCGCGCCGGGTCTTTACGATTTAAAGGGCCACTGCGCCGCTGATTGGCGCAGTGGTTCCAATCAGTATCTTCACCTGTGCACTTCCCTATTAATACCTCACTTCCCCTGCACTTCCTTGCCGGATCTTGTTGCCATTGTGCCAGTGAAAGCGTTTCCTTGTGTGTTCCTAGCCTGTGTTCCAGACCTCCTGCCGTTGCCCCTGACTACGATCCTTGCTGCCTGCCCCGACCTTCTGCTACGTCCGACCTTGCTTCTGTCTACTCCCTTGTACCGCGCCTATCTTCAGCAGTCAGAGAGGTTGAGCCGTTGCTAGTGGATACGACCTGGTCACTACCGCCGCAGCAAGACCATCCCGCTTTGCGGCGGGCTCTGGTGAAAACCAGTAGTGACTTAGAACCGATCCACTAGCACGGTCCACGCCAATCCCTCTCTGGCACAGAGGATCCACTACCTGCCAGCTGGCATCGTGACAGTAGATCCGGCCATGGATCCCGCTGAAGTTCCTCTGCCAGTTGTCGCTGACCTCACCACGATGGTCGCCCAGCAGTCACAACAAATAGCGCAACAAGGCCAACAGCTGTCTCAACTGACCGTGATGCTACAGCAGCTACTACCACAGCTTCAGCAATCATCTCCTCCGCCAGCTCCTGCACCTCCTCCGCAGCGAGTGGCCGCTTCAGGTCTACGTCTATCCTTGCCGGATAAATTTGATGGGGACTCCAAGTTTTGCCGTGGCTTTCTTTCCCAGTGTTCCCTGCACTTGGAGATGATGTCGGACCAGTTTCCTACTGAAAGGTCTAAGGTGGCTTTCGTGGTCAGCCTTCTGTCTGGAAAAGCTCTATCATGGGCCACACCGCTCTGGGACCGCAATGACCCCGTCACTGCCTCTATACACTCCTTCTTCTCGGAAATTCGAAGTGTCTTTGAGGAACCTGCCCGAGCCTCTTCTGCTGAGACTGCCCTGTTGAACCTGGTCCAGGGTAATTCTTCCGTTGGCGAGTACGCCGTACAATTCCGTACTCTTGCTTCAGAATTATCCTGGAATAATGAGGCCCTCTGCGCGACCTTTAAAAAAGGCCTATCCAGCAACATTAAGGATGTTCTGGCCGCACGAGAAATTCCTGCTAACCTACATGAACTCATTCATCTAGCCACTCGCATTGACATGCGTTTTTCCGAAAGGCGTCAGGAGCTCCGCCAGGATATGGACTTTGTTCACACGAGGCGTTTTTTCTCCCCGGCTCCTCTCTCCTCTGGTCCCCTGCAATCCGTTCCTGTGCCTCCCGCCGTGGAGGCTATGCAGGTCGACCGGTCTCGCCTGACACCTCAAGAGAGGACACGACGCCGCATGGAGAATCTCTGCCTGTACTGTGCCAGTACTGAACACTTCCTGAAGGATTGTCCTATCCGTCCTCCCCGCCTGGAAAGACGTACGCTGTCTCCGCACAAAGGTGAGACAGTCCTTGATGTCTACTCTGCTTCTCCACGTCTTACTGTGCCTGTGCGGATATCTGCCTCTGCCTTCTCCTTCTCTACTGTGGCCTTCTTGGATTCCGGATCTGCAGGAAATTTTATTTTGGCCTCTCTCGTCAACAGGTTCAACATCCCGGTGACCAGTCTCGCCAGACCCCTCTACATCAATTGTGTAAACAATGAAAGATTGGACTGTACCATACGTTTCCGCACGGAGCCCCTTCTAATGTGCATCGGACCTCATCACGAGAAGATTGAATTGTTGGTCCTCCCCAATTGCACTTCCGAAATTCTTCTTGGACTACCCTGGCTTCAACTTCATTCCCCAACCCTGGATTGGTCCACTGGGGAGATCAAGAGTTGGGGGCCCTCTTGTTTCAAGGACTGCCTAAAACCGGTTCCCAGTACCCCTTGCCGGGACTCTGTGGTTCCTCCTGTAACCGGTCTCCCTAAGGCCTATATGGACTTTGCGGATGTTTTTTGCAAAAAACAAGCTGAGACTCTACCTCCTCACAGGCCTTATGATTGTCCTATTGACCTCCTTCCGGGCACTACTCCACCCCGGGGCAGAATTTATCCTCTGTCCGCCCCTGAGACTCTTGCCATGTCTGAATACATCCAGGAAAATTAAAGAAAGGGCTTTATCCGTAAATCCTCCTCTCCTGCCGGAGCCGGATTCTTCTTTGTGTCCAAAAAAGATGGCTCTCTACGTCCTTGCATCGACTACCGCGGTCTTAATAAAATCACGGTAAAGAACCGCTACCCCCTACCCCTCATCTCTGAACTCTTTGATCGCCTCCAAGGTGCCCACATCTTTACCAAACTGGACTTAAGAGGTGCTTATAATCTCATCCGCATCAGAGAGGGGGATGAATGGAAAACGGCATTTAACACTAGAGATGGACACTTTGAGTATCTGGTCATGCCCTTTGGCCTGTGCAACGCCCCTGCCGTCTTCCAAGACTTTGTTAATGAAATTTTTCGTGATCTCTTATACTCTTGTGTTGTTGTATATCTGGACGATATCCTGATTTTTTCTGCCAATCTAGAAGAACACCGCCAGCATGTCCGTATGGTTCTTCAGAGACTTCGTGACAATCAACTTTATGCTAAGATAGAGAAATGTCTGTTTGAATGCCAATCTCTTCCTTTCCTAGGATACTTGGTCTCTGGCCAGGGACTACAAATGGATCCAGACAAACTCTCTGCCGTCTTAGATTGGCCACGTCCCTCCGGACTCCGTGCTATCCAACGTTTTTTGGGGTTCGCCAATTATTACAGGCAATTTATTCCACATTTTTCTACCGTTGTGGCTCCTATCGTGGCTTTAACCAAAAAAAATGCCGATCCCAAGTTTTGGCCTCCTCAAGCGGAAGACGCCTTTAAACGGCTCAAGTCTGCCTTTTCTTCGGCTCCCGTGCTCTCCAGACCTGACCCATCTAAACCCTTCCTATTGGAGGTTGATGCCTCCTCTGTAGGAGCTGGAGCGGTCCTTCTACAAAAAAATTCTTCCGGGCATGCTGTTACTTGTGGGTTTTTTTCTAGGACCTTCTCTCCGGCGGAGAGGAACTACTCCATCGGGGATCGAGAGCTTCTAGCCATTAAATTAGCACTTGAGGAATGGAGGCATCTGCTGGAGGGATCAAGATTTCCAGTTATTATTTACACCGATCACAAGAACCTCTCCTACCTCCAGTCTGCCCAACGGCTGAATCCTCACCAGGCCAGGTGGTCTCTGTTCTTTGCCCGATTTAATTTCGAAATTCACTTTCGGCCTGCCGATAAGAACATTAGGGCCGATGCTCTCTCTCGTTCCTCGGATGCTTCGGAAGTTGAACTCTCTCCGCAACACATCATTCCTCCTGACTGCCTGATTTCCTCTTCTCCAGCCTCCATCAGGCAAACTCCTCCAGGAAAGACCTTCGTCTCTCCACGCCAACGCCTCGGAATCCTCAAATGGGGTCACTCCTCTCATCTCGCAGGTCATGCAGGCATCAAGAAATCTGTGCAACTCATCTCTCGCTTCTATTGGTGGCCGACTCTGGAGACGGATGTCGTGGACTTTGTACGAGCCTGCACTGTCTGTGCCCGCGATAAGACTCCTCGCCAGAAGCCCGTTGGTTTTCTTCATCCTCTGCCTGTCCCCGAGCAGCCTTGGTCTCTGATTGGTATGGATTTTATTACTGACTTACCCCCATCCCGTGGCAACACTGTTATTTGGGTGGTCGTTGATCGATTCTCCAAAATGGCACATTTCATCCCTCTTCCTGGTCTTCCTTCAGCGCCTCAGTTGGCTAAACAATTTTTTGTACACATTTTTCGTCTTCACGGGTTGCCCACACAAATCGTCTCGGATAGAGGCGTCCAATTCGTGTCAAAATTCTGGAGGGCTCTCTGTAAACAACTCAAGATTAAATTAAACTTTTCTTCTGCATATCATCCTCAATCTAATGGACAAGTAGAAAGAATTAACCAGGTCTTGGGGGATTATTTACGACATTTTGTTTCCTCCCGCCAGGATGATTGGGCAGATCTTCTACCATGGGCCGAATTCTCGTATAACTTCAGAGTCTCTGAATCTTCCTCCAAATCCCCATTTTTCGTGGTGTACGGCCGTCACCCTCTTCCCCCCCTCCCTACCCCCTTGCCCTCTGGTCTGCCCGCTGTGGATGAAATTTCTCGTGATCTTTCCATCATATGGAGAGAGACCCAAAATTCTCTCTTACAGGCTTCATCACGCATGAAGAAATTTGCGGATAAGAAAAGAAGAGCTCCTCCCATTTTTTCTCCTGGAGACAAGGTATGGCTCTCCGCTAAATATGTCCGCTTCCGTGTCCCTAGCTACAAGTTGGGACGCTATCTTGGTCCTTTCAAAATTTTGTGCCAGATTAATCCTGTCTCTTACAAACTTCTTCTTCCTCCTTCTCTTCGTATTCCTAATGCCTTTCACGTCTCTCTTCTTAAACCACTCATCATCAACCGTTTCTCTCCCAAACTTGTTTCCCCCACTCCTGTTTCCGGCTCCTCGGACGTCTTCTCCGTCAAAGAGATTCTGGCATCCAAGAAGGTCAGAGGGAAAACCTTTTTTTTAGTTGATTGGGAGGGTTGTGGTCCAGAAGAGAGATCCTGGGAACCTGAGGACAATATTCTAGACAAAAGTCTGATCCTCAGGTTCTCAGGCTCTAAGAAGAGGGGGAGACCCAAGGGGGGGGGTACTGTTACGCCGAGCGCTCCGGGTCCCCGCTCCTCCCCGGAGCGCTCGCTACACTCTCCTCACTGCAGCGCTCCGGTCAGATCCACTGACCCGGGGCGCTGCGATACCGCATCCAGCCGGGATGCGATTCGCGATGCGGGTGGTGCCCGCTCGCGATGCGCACCCCGGCTCCCGTACCTGACTCGCTCTCCGTCGGTCCTGTCCCGGCGCGCGCGGCCCCGCTCCCTAGGGCGCGCGCGCGCCGGGTCTTTACGATTTAAAGGGCCACTGCGCCGCTGATTGGCGCAGTGGTTCCAATCAGTATCTTCACCTGTGCACTTCCCTATTAATACCTCACTTCCCCTGCACTTCCTTGCCGGATCTTGTTGCCATTGTGCCAGTGAAAGCGTTTCCTTGTGTGTTCCTAGCCTGTGTTCCAGACCTCCTGCCGTTGCCCCTGACTACGATCCTTGCTGCCTGCCCCGACCTTCTGCTACGTCCGACCTTGCTTCTGTCTACTCCCTTGTACCGCGCCTATCTTCAGCAGTCAGAGAGGTTGAGCCGTTGCTAGTGGATACGACCTGGTCACTACCGCCGCAGCAAGACCATCCCGCTTTGCGGCGGGCTCTGGTGAAAACCAGTAGTGACTTAGAACCGATCCACTAGCACGGTCCACGCCAATCCCTCTCTGGCACAGAGGATCCACTACCTGCCAGCCGGCATCGTGACAACACCAATGGGGTGTAAATTCTCACTGCACCCCTCATTACATTCCGTGAGGGGTGTAGTTTCCGAAATGGGGTCACATGTGTTTTTTTTTTTTTTTTTGCGTTTGTCAAAACCGCTGTAACAATCAGCCACCCCTGTGCAAATCACCTCAAATGTACATGGTGCACTCTCCCTTCTGAGCCTTGTTGTGCGCCCCCAGAGCACTTTGCGCCCACATATGGGGTATCTCCATAGTCGGGAGAAGTTGCATTACAAATTGTGGGGGGCTTTTTTCCCTTTTACCTCTTGTCAAAATGAAAAGTATAGGGCAACACCAGCATGTTAGTGTAAAATTTTTTTTTTCTTTTTACACTAACATGCTGTTGTAGACCCCAATTTCACCTTTTCATAAGGGGTGAAAGGAGAAAAAGCCCCCCAAAATTTGTAAGGCAATTTCTCCCGAGTACGGCGATACCCCGTATGTGACCCTAAACTGTTGCCTTGAAATACGACAGGGCTCCAAAGTGAGAGCGCCATGCGCATTTGAGGCCTGAATTAGGGATTTGCATTGGGGTGGACATAGGGGTATTCTACGCCAGTGATTCCCAAACAGGGTGCCTCCAGCTGTTGCAAAACTCCCAGCATGCTTGGACAGTCAACGGCTGTCCGGTAATACTGGGAGTTGTTGTTTTGCAACAGCTGGAGGCTCCATTTTGAAAACAGTAGCGTACCAGACGTTTTTCATTTTTATTGGGGAGGGAGGGGGGCTGTGTAGGGGTATGTGTATATGTAGTGTTTTTTACTTTTTATTTTATTTTGTGTTAGTGTAGTGTAGTGTTTTTAGGGTACAGTCACACGGGCAGGGGGGGTTACAGCGATTTTCCCGCTGCGAGTTTGAGCTGCCGCGCAAAATTTGCTGCATCGCAAACTTGCAGCCTGATACTCACTGTAAGCCCCCTGCCCATGTGAATGTACCCTGTACATTCACAAGGGGGGGACCTCCAGCTGTTTCAAAACTACAACTCCCAGCATGCACAGTCTATCAGTGCATGCTGGTAGTTATAATTTTGCAACAGCTGGAGGCACACGGGTTGGGAAACACTGAGTTAGGAAACAGACAATGTTTCCCAACCAGTGTGCCTCCAGCTGTTGCAAAACCACAACTCCCAAACATTCTCAGGCATGCTGGGAGTAGTAGTTCGGCAACATCTTTAGAGCCAGATGTTGCCGAACTACAACTCCCAGCATGCTTGGAGTTGTAGTTTGCAACATCTGGAGGACTACAGTTTGCAGACCACTAATACAGTGGTTCCCAATCTGTGCCCTTCCAGATGTTGCAAAACTACAACTCCCAGTATGCCAAAACTGTCCAGGCATGCTGGGAGTTGTAGTTCTGCAACATCTGAAGGGCCATATGTTACAGAACTACAACTCCCAGCATGCCTGGACAGTAAGGGCATGCTGAGAATGTGTAGTTTTGCAACATCTGGAAGGGCACAGTGGTCGCCAAACTGTGGACCTCCAGATGTTGCAAAACTGCAACTCCCAGCATGCCCAGACGCCAAGGGCTGTCTGGGCATGCTGGGAGTTGTAGTATATAGGGTCCCAATACAGCAATGCATGTCGCTTTACGGCGACGTGCATTGCTGTAAAGGGCCCGACCGCGGCTGAAGATCTACTCACCTGTCGCCGCCGCCGCCATCTTCCTTGCCGGGATCCGGGTCTTCAGGGACGAGGTAAGTACCGGGGCCGGTCCCCAGCACTCCCCCGTCCTCCGCCGCGTCCTCCGGTCTTCCTCCCGTCCTCTCCGGACTTCAAGGGGCCGGGCAGGACGGGAGGAAGTAACCGCCCCCCCTCCTGCGATTGGTCGGTTAACTAACCGACAGATCGCAGGGAATAGGAGGAGGTGGTAGGTTTGCCACCTCGCTCCTATGCATTAGCATGGTCCTGGCTGTCTGTGACAGCCGGGATCATGCGAAATTACCGGGCGGTCGGGTCCCAGAGACCCGATCAGCCTGGTATCGCCGCAGATCGCAAGGGCGATTTCCCTTGCGATTTGCGGCGATCGACGACATGGGGGGCATACATGGCCCCCCTCGGCGTTTGCCCTGGATCCCTGCTGAAGGATTTCAGCAGGGATCCGCTTCCGATCTCCGCCGGGTGAGCGGCGGAGACCAGGAAAAGACATGACGTATGCATACGTCATGGGTCCTTAAGACCCAGGGTGTGATGACGTATGCATACGTCATGGGTCCTGAAGAGGTTAAGTACCAGCGCATCAGGACATACATTTACATCCTATGTCCTTAAGGGGTTAAGGAAACTGCATAATGAATGGCGTAAATGTAAAAAAAAAAATTTAAGTCCAGAATTGCTGATTTTTGGTCACTTCATATACCAGAATAGCAGAATAGGACATGTATAATTATACAAATTTTCTTACAAAAAGTTTAAATTGGGTATTGTTTTAATTGTTTTGATTTACAGAACAAAAATAACATATCCTTTTACTTTAAAGGTCACTGCATACAAATGAAATTCTGCAAAAGTTGCAAAATTGCATTTTTGTTTTTTCCCTTTTTTGCAATTTTGCCCCACAAATAAAAAATTTTTTGGCTTCACCATAGATTTCGTGGTTAAATGACTGATGTCATTACTCACCGCTGAAGGTGTTAAAAATGATTCATCTGTACCTTTCAATAAACCATATCCATATATGTTCCTCTTTGTGAGAATTGTGCCAGGTCTATATAGGCAGCAGTGGCAGTAACCACAGTCTACTTACAGTAAGTTATGGCACTTTCTTATTTGGAAATTTACATGTCAATGATGTCTTATTTTAGGCTCATACTAAGCCTGGTTTAGTAGCCAGCAGCACAGTCATATAAGTGACTTCCATCCATCATTTTTTATTAACCTCAGTACTTTTCCTGCACCAGAGTTTTCATGGCCTGTATTGTGTTACATCATGGAGATGTAACCCCCTTTCCAAGCATGTTTAGTCTGAGAAGGCCTATTTGAAATCGGATTTTGGTGTTTCCATGAAGCTTTCACAGCTTCCATTATTAGGCAGATTTCCTCAAGTCTTGTGTTGACTTTACAGATGAAAATGTTTCATATCGTAATAATTCACCTCAGAAGCATTGAGCATAGTATCGTGTTGCTTTTAGGACCTATGGTTATTTATTACATCACTTTCCGAAGGAATACTTTCTTGTTTTCACATTAATCTTACTTGGCCACTGACTTACGAGATTTTCATCACTGGCACCATCTAGTTTTTCCATTATTGCCATTTTTTCAAAGTGAAAAAAGAACAAGCTTAGCTTTCCTGGAGTCAAATAATGATGGATAGATGAAAGAATCAAGGCTGTTATGGTTTTTCAATGCCACAGGATATATGCAGAACGTGCTGTAAAATGCTATATAATAATAACACTTCAACAAATAATACAACTCCTAGTAGTATCCAAAGCTTTCATGAAATGCTTTGTAAGTGCCATTGGTATCATTCTGGGTACTCGATGAATATTGTTTGTTTGACTGCTTTGGAGAAGAAAATGTCTCCTTCCATTTATTTATCTCCTTATAATAACAAGTACCAGTCCTTCCAAAACACGCTCAATATTGCAGCCCAAGTACACTGTGTACATCTGTATTTCCTTACAGAATTAGAGGAGACAGAACCATTTCTGCTTTATTATTTTTCAAAGGCATTTCTCCTAAAAATATACCATAATTAAAGGGTTTTCCAGGACTAAAACAATGATGGCCAAGGATGGGCCATCATTGTGTAATTGGTGGGCGCCTCACCCCCGGGATCTCTGCCAACCATAAAAATGAAGGCGCCACAGGAGCTTGTCTCTATTATCTTAGTGGGAAGGTTCATTTGGATGCCCTATTATTGAATTTTTTTTGTGTGTGCAAATATTTACCGCTGTATGTTTATAGCTGTTGGTATAAAAAATCTCTTCTGCATGTGCTGGCACCCTAGTGTGTTTATGGTGTATTTGTGTTTTTTCACAAAACTTTACCTAAATTAGCACGACTGCAGTGTAAAGTATGGAAAGTCATGGAACAAAACAGTAGCCTGAGATTCTGATGAGACAACAGGTAAATTAGGCTAGGTTCAGACTACTGAATCTCTGGGCAGAAAATTTCCGCCAGGAGATTCCGAGTGAGGCCAGCGCTGGCTGAATCAGTCGGCGCTAGGACCGTGCGGACACTGCAGTCTCCAATAGACTGCAATGTGTTCCGTGCGGATTTCCGCCTGAAGAAAGATCAACGCCATTCTTCAGGCGGAAATTTCCAAGCGGATTTTCCGTTCAAAAATTCTGCTTCACAAATTCTGAAGTGTGAATTTGTGAACGGAAACCCATTCACTACACTATACATTTTAGCAAGCGGAATTTCCGCCTGCAATTTCAAAGCGGAATTGCAGGCTGAAATTTCATAGTCTGAACCTAGCCTTATAGACAATAGGCGGTGAAGTTAATTTGCAGTCAAGTACATCTATGGATGACCAAATAATGCAGTGATCCGTAAATGTTGGCACCTCTGAGATTTTTCTAGAAAATGAAGTATTTCTCACTGAAAAGGATTGCAGTAACACATGTTTTGCTATACACATGTTTATTCCCTTTGTGTGTATTGGAATTAAACCAAAAAAGGGAGGAAAAAAAACGAATTAGACATAATGTCACACCCAACTCCATAAATGGGCTGGACAAAATTATTGGCACCCTTTCAAAATTGTGGAATAAAAAGATTGTTTAAAGGATGTGATGCTCCTTTAAACTCACCTGGGGCAAGTAACAGGTCTGGACAAATAAAAATCTTACCTGAAAGCAGATAAAAAGGAGAGAAGTTCACTTAGTCTTTGCATTGTGTTTCTTTGTGTGCCACACTAAGCATTGACAACAGAAAAAGGAGAAGAGAACTGTCTGAGAACTTGAGAACCAAAATTGTGGAAAAATATCAACAATCTCAGGGTTACAAGTCCATCTCCAGAGATCTAGATTTGCCTTTGCCCACAGTACGCAACATTATCAAGAAGTTTGCAACCTATGACACTGTAGCTAATCTTGGCGTGGACGGAAGAGAAAAATTGATGAAAGGTGTCTACGCAGGATAGTCCAGATGGTGGATAAGCAGCCCCAAACAAGTTCCAAAGATATTCAAGCTGTCCTGCAGGTTCAGGGAGCATCAGTGTGTCAGCGTGAACTATCCGTTGACATTTAAATGAAATGAAACGCTATGGCAGGAGACCCAGGAGGACCGCACTGCTGACAGAGAGACATAAAAAAGCAAGACTACATTTTGCCCAAAGTAACTTGAGTAATCCGATAGCCTGATGAAGAGGGGGTCCCTGTCCCTCGAAACGCGTTGCTGTATTGCATGCTGAAGGAATAAACCTTTTTATTTTCCAAAATACATCCGTGTCCAAGCGGTTTTATTTTACCAAGTTCTCGGAAACTTCCACATACCTGTGACGGACTACATCTGTGACGGAGGTGAGTGCCCACAGAAGCACTTCTCTTTTTTCTCGGGACCACGGGACCGTTATTCTTCCATTGAGTAATTCGAAGGCCTACAAAGAAAAGAACACAGTACCTACAGTGAAATATGGTGGACGTTCAATGATGTTTTGGGGTTGTTTTGCGGCCTCTAGCACTGGGTGCCTTGAATGTGTGCAAGACATCATGAAATCTGAGGATTACCAATGAATTTTGGGTCGCACTGTACAGCCCAGTGTCAGAAAACTGGGTTTGCATCCGAAATCTTGGGTCTTCCAGCAGGACAATGACCCCAAACATACGTCAAAAAGCACCCAGAAATGGATGGCAACAAAGCGCTGGAGAGTTCTAAGTGGCCAGCAATGAGTCCAGATCTAAATCCTATTGAACCTGTAGAGAGATCTTAAAATTGCTGTTGGGAAAAGGCGCCCTTCGAATAAGAGAGACCTGGAGCAGTTTGCAAAGGAAGAGTGGTCCAACATTCCAGCTGAGAGGTGTAAGAAGCTTATTGATGGTTATAGGAAGCCACTGATTTCAGTTATTTTTTCCAAAGGGTGTGCAACCAAATATTAAGTTAAGAGTGGCAATAATTTTGTCCAGACCATTTTTGGAGTTTGGTGTGACATTATGTCCAATTTGCTTTTTTCCTCCCTTTTTTGGTTTAGTTCCAATACACACAAAGGGAATAAACATGTGTATAGCAAAACATGCGTTACTGCAATCCTTTTCTGTGATAAATACTTCATTTTCATTTCAGGGGTACCAACATTTACGGCCATGCCTGTGTGTGTGTATATATATATATATATATATATATATATATATATATGTATTAATTGGAGGGAACAGCTCACATGGTGGCGTCGGCAATGACAATATTCACACAGACAGTTGGTTTCAAACGTCCAAGAGGATGTTTATTTAAGTGATTTTAGGCACAAAGCATAGTGCAAACAAAATAACAAAAACCTAAGCCTGTCCGGCTCTAACTTAACATCAGGATACCTCTCTATCCTACTGTGGGCCTAATGTCTGGCCTCAAGCAAACTCACACAAATGTCCATAGAGGAAGGTTCAGACCTGGTGGGTTTTCAGCTGCAGTTCTGGCTGTGGCTGTTTCTCCTCTGTCCCTCCAGCAATCAGCAGCCACCCAACCTCACCTGAGTACACCTTGAAATAGGGAAACCCATAGTGGACTACGGGTGAGGACTGGAGCACTCCCACATCCAACCTGTCCTCCAGTCCAGGAAATCCAGCCCATGAAGTTTAAACAAAAGAGGCCTAGCAGACTAGCTCTGCTAAAGCAGCATATCCTTCTGGATTTCCGGCATTGTGCCCGGCTGAGGAAACCAGGTGAAATACACCCCATCCACCACTTTCCCGTACACCTTACCACAATATATATATATATATATATATATATATATATATATATATATATACATATATATATAACATTTTAAAAAGCTTTACTCCCCTTTCAAGACCACTTCTGTTGCCGTTGAGAATAAGCGGCAATTCCCATCCTAATAATTTCCTTTTGATTTCTCACATCTAAACATTAAAAATGTAGTTATTATTATATGTTTTTAATGGTGGAAATTTACTTAGTTGTGAGCAGTGCATTTTTTGGCGCAAAATTTGCTATTTAATCTAAGCTGGCTAAGCTGGCTATGTCAAGTTGTTTTCTTTTTGAGTTTCCTTTCTGTCTGACCACAGTGCTCTCTGCTGACACCTCTGTCCATTTTAGGAACTGCCCAGAGTAGGAACAAATACTCATAGCAAACCTCTCCTGCTCCAGACAGTTCCTAAAATGGACAGCGGTGTCAGCAGAGCGCACTGTGGTCAGGAAAAAAGGAAATTCAAAAAGAAAATAACTTCCTCCCTAGTATACAGCAGCTGATAAGTACTGGAAGGGTTGAGATTTTTTAATAGAAGTAATTTACAAATCTGTTTAACTTTCTGGCACCAGTTGATTAAAAAAAATGTTTTCCAGAGTACCCCTTTACAAGGGAGCTAGTTAAATAACACATAACATTTGCATTATTTGTATTGATTTGTATTCAGCTATGATTAGTTTTATCATCAATACCTGAAAACCTGTCATATAAGTCTGCTGTTAGAAGACTGTCATAGCCCATAACAGATTCCGGCCCTTACAAGGAATACATGCATGAGTTCATGTGAACATGTTTAGTTCTGTAATGCAAACACATAATGATTTAGTAGACACAAGGGAAGTGTAGAAGCAGCTGCTGTATTTTTTTGTGTTCGAAAATTACATTTCTCCAATGTAATACTTGTGAAGATGTTCTACAAGCTTTTACATTATCACCATATGGGAACTGATAGTTAAATGTGAGACAGCATAAAAGCAAACAGTCTAACAGATGTGGATACTGAAGGCACATCCTGACTTTATCACATTTATATACAACTGAATTATATTGTAGCAATCACAGCAAAAAGATATTCAAAAAATCTAAATGTTTTACCAACCTGGTAACATCAGTTGGCAGGGAAAGAAATGTGCTTACTGAATTTTGGGATTGGGGAAAAAAACTCATTAAAAGGTTAAAAAAAACATCCTAAAATTTCCAACATGCTACATACAGTATATAGTTGCTTATTACATCTATACAAAAGGCCTCACTTAAAAATTGGGCTTCATTGCAAATGTACTGCAGTTTAAAAGATGTGTAAACTAGTCTGCTTTATTGTTTAATAGTTAAAGGGGTATTCCAGGCAAAAACTTTTTTTTTTTATATATCAACTGGCTCCAGAAAGTTAAACAGATTTGTATTACTTCTATTAAAAAATCTTAATCCTTCCAATAGTTATTAGCTTCTGAAGTTTTCTGTCTAACTTCTCAATGATGATGTCACATCCTGGGAGCTGTGCATGATGGGAGAATATCCCCATAGGAGCTGAACAGCTCCCAGGACGTGAGTCATCAGAAAGCAGTTAGACAGAAAACAGCAACTCAACTTCAGAAGCTAATAACTATTGGAAGGATTAAGATTTTTTAATAGAAGTAATTTACAAATCTGTTTAACTTTCCAGAGAAAGTTGATATATATAAAAAAGGTTTGGACTGGAATACCCCTTTAAGGACTGTGGACACTTATGTACTATTTTTCAATGAAAAATTCTTACCATTTGACAGATGGGCATTTTTTTTTGTCAATGATAAATATATAGCAGTGTGTGTGTGTGTGTGGGGGGGGGATTACACAACAGCTCAGATTGTGGAGGGGGGGGGGAGGAGAATAAGAAAAGAGGTAAGCTCACACTCTTTGTAGAGAGAGAGGAAAGCAGATTCAAGGCAGTCTACATGGCAAAATACTGGGCAGACATAGAGCTTCTATAGTGCATGGCAGAGGCTGTAAAATTTAAAAAAAAGCTATTTTTTATTAAGACCTCTGAAAAAATAGTTTTTATAAAATTTAAAAGAGAATTCAAGTAATATAAATGCTTTTTTTTTTTAGGGTAGGGTCGCATGTAGCGTGTATGCAGCATATTTTACTTGCTGCGCAACGGAAAATTCTTCTATGAGAAGACATACAGGGCTACCTGGTAGCAGCCCTGTGTGTGCAATGAGGTTTGGAGATGGGCCCACATGTCACAGTCTCAGCAGCGTGCTGTCCCAACCTTCAAACCTTATTGCACACACATGACTGTCTTGGGTAGCCCTGTGTGTCTGCTCATAGGAGAATATGCAGTGTATTTCATGCTGCACAGCAGGTTTTGTGCAGCATGAAATAAGCTATGTGTGACCCTACCCTAAATTTGTTAATAGCCTTTAGGTCATGAGGGCTGCATAGGGATTGCTACATTTCATAATATGTATAAGCCCTTTCCATTTCATTTAAAGGGGTTGTTTAGATAAACTTTAAACTCCCATTCAGGATCCTCCTTGCAATGTATAGTATGTATCATAAGATAAAAGAACTACAGAAAAGAAGATCATTTTCTAATATCTTTGATATGCGATTGGTTTTCTAATTCCCCTTCTGGTTTATAAATTTCTAAGTGGTACTTAATATACTAAACTGAGCTTATGATTCACGGCTGCAGTCTAAATCAAATTTTCCTGATCAGTAACTGAAAATCTATAAATGTTATGCTTTCCATTTGATGAAATACAGAACCGCAAATTAAAGTGATGTGTTTATACGAATTCCCACCGCTATACAGTGAATTCCCCCAAAAAGTAGTTTCTGGTCCAAGTCGTGATGAAAATCAGCTTCCCTAATCCTCTGGTAGTCATAGCAAATATATATATATATATATATATATATATATATATATATATATATATATATATTAGAATACAGTAGAATACAGTACCACAATATTGCAGCAGATTGGCCTAATCTTCTTACACTCCTTTACACAATTACTGTAGGATCCTAAACTCTGATCACCATCTATCATTTCTTGACTGAGCTCAGTGACCATTACCCACAATTCATTCACACTGCCATTGTTTAAAGGGGTATTCCAGGGAATTTTATATATATATATATATATATATATATATATATATATATATATATATATATATATATATATCAACTGGCTCCAGAAAGTTAAACAGATTTGTAAATTACTTCTATAAAAAAATCTTAATCCTTATGAGCTTCTGAAGTTAAGGTTGTTCTTTTCTGTTTAAATCCTCTCTGATGACACCTGTCTCGGGAAACGCCCAGCTTAGAAGAGGTTTGCTATGGGGATCTGAAAATAGTCCTAAAATTGGACATCTTTAGATTAGATATGCAAGGAACTTATCTGTCCATTACCCTGCCGAATATGTCCCTTCTGTTGTTCTGCGGGAGTGTGGGAAAAAGTGTACGCCATCAGAAGGACTGGTTGGCCAATCTACAGTCAGGGATGCCAAGTCAATCATGGCTACTGTAAGGAAATAACCTATTTGCACTCCTGCAGCAACTGCTTTTTCTCCTGGAACTGCTGCATAGAACGGTGCAACACCACAGGAGTATGAACAGGTCAGGAACTGTCCAGAGTAGGAGCAAATCCCTATAGAAAACCTATCCTGCTCTGGACAGTTCCTTACATGGACAGAAGTGTCAGCAGAGAGCACTGTGGTCAGGCAGAAAGGAAATTCAAAAAGAAAAGAACTTCCTGTGAATCATAACAGCAGCTGATAAATACTGGAAGTAAAAAGATTTTTTTAATAGAAGTAATTTACAAATCTGTTTAACTTTCTGGCACCAGTTGATTAAAAAATAAAAATGTTTTCCAGTGGAGTACCCCTTTAAGATGGTCTGCCCTGAACTGATGTTTCTGAAGCCATATGGTCCTCCTCTCACAGTATCCCAAACAGCAGTAACCAATTTGCTAACATGGTTGGTATAATTGTATAAAAGCCTGTACAGTACATTCAGATAAGGAGATAACCATTCTTTGGATAGTATGATTTATTACAGTAAATTAAAATCTATCTATAAAGTCTCCTGTGAGGCCCAGAATGTGACGTCTGACGTATATCGTGGTCACAGTTACAGCTCATCCTCAGTCCTGCACACCACATTTATCTGCTTATCTATGGGTTTTTTTCTTTTCTCTTCACCACAATAATGAGAAAATGATTTTATAGTCAATGACACACACATGTAAATCACTGCCAGAAAAATATTCTCAGATTGTGATGAGAAGCCTTGGAAAGGAATTCAAAGTAGAAGGCCTCGCTTTGAATGTCAACCTGGTTCTTCGCGAGACCTGTTGACCTAAGCAAGTCTGTTTCCCCAGCCCTCCGCACAGTTGTGTGTGTTCACAGAATTTCTTCCAGCAGCCTGGGACTGAATCTGAAACACATAATTCTCTTTGTATCAAGAGTTATCACAGCTGTAACATACTGACCCAGTGCCAGAAGAATCACAGATGTGTCTCTTTCCCTCCGAGTATAGCATAAAATAAGAAATAAGGCTGGAGGGAGATTTTCACAAGAATCTGACCAAGCTATAGTTTTGGACAATGATGTGTTCACCTGGGATAGCCTCTGGCTTCTTTCCATTTTTGCCGCGTATGATTCTTTTCAGACCCAGGTTCTTTTGCAGTCTTTGATTTCCTATATAATATACTAGATACTTCACTCCTGAATGTTTGATAGAAAAACCATAGAATTGGCATTCACAGTTCTAGTAATGGTTAAAGAATTCCTTTCAGCAGCATCTGTGGAATGCTTTTAAAACCTTTGTTGTGCAATCTTTATGGGAAATTCAATTTACATTCAACTAAATTCAATATTATATTCCAGAGCAGGTATGATAGCTATCTAGTAGCAAGCAGCTGGGCTATGCTCTGTATTCTAACATGGTGGTAGACCTGTTACACATCTTTGCAAATTCGCTCTCCTTTCCAAGCAAAAGGCTTTCTAGTGCCACCTGTTGGTTGCTTACCCTTTAAGTCACTGGAACAGACTCCATATACCAGTTGGATCTCCTCTTAAATAGAGCAGGTACTTTCCAAGAGCTTACAGTAAACCTGCAATGGTGGATTGCCTTGGTGGCAAAAGTGGCAAAACTTTCATGTGAGATATGTTGCAGCCAGATGTGCAAGGCAATAGGAAAGTATGACAAACAATATCTACAATGCTTTTGTGTGTGTGTGTGTGTGTGAAATCTCCCTTAGGCTATGGTCACACAGTGTATTTTAAAAGGGTACTCGACTGGAAAACACTATTTTTTTTAAATCAACTGGTGACAGAAAGTTAAACTGATTCAGTTAAAGTTAAACAGAGGAAGTTCTTTTCTTTTTGAATTCCCTTTCTGCCTGACCACAGTGCTCTCTGCTGATTCCTCTGGCCATTTTAGAAACTGCCCAGACTACAAGCAAATCCCCAGAGCAAACCTATCCTGTTCTGGACAGTTCCTAAAATGGACAGAGGTGTCAGCAGAGGTGGTCAGACAGAAAGTAAATTCAAACAGAAAAGAACTTCCTGTGGAGCAAACAGCAGCTGATACATGCTGGAAGGATTAAGATTTTTTAATAGAAGCAATTTACAAATCTGTTTATCTTTCTGGCACCAGTTGATTTAAAAATAAAAAAATAAAAAATGTTTTCCAGTGGAGTACCCCTTTAACCCCTTAAGGACTCAGCCCATTTTGGCCTTAAGGACTCAGACAATTTAATTTTTACGTTTTCATTTTTTCCTCCTCGCCTTCTAAAAATCATAACTCTTTTATATTTTCATCCACAGACTAGTATGAGGGCTTGTTTTTTGCGCGACCAGTTGTCCTTTGTAATGACATCACTCATTATATCATAAAATGTATGGCGCAACCAAAAAACACTATTTTTGTGGGGAAATTAAAACGAAAAACGCAATTTTGCTAATTTTGGAAGGTTTTGTTTTCACGCCGTACAATTTCTGGTAAAAATGACATGTGTTCTTCATTCTGAGGGTCAATACGATTAAAATGATACCCATTATTACATACTTTTATATTATTGTTGCGCTTAAAAAAAATCACAAACTTTTTAACCAAATTAGTACGTTTATAATCCCTTTATTTTGATGACCTATAACTTTTTTATTTTTCAGTATAAGTGGCGGTATGGGGGCTCATTTTATGCGCCATGATCTGTACTTTTTTTTGATACCACATTTGTATATAAAAAACTTTTAATACATTTTTTATAATTTTTTTTTTAATAAAATGTATTAAAAAAGTAGGAATTTTGGACTTTTTATATTTTTTTTCGTTCACGCCGTTCACCGTACGGGATCAGTAACATTTTATTTTAATAGTTCGGACATTTACGCACGCGGCAATACCAAATATGTCTATAAAAAATGTTTTTTACGCTTTTTGGGGGTAAAATAGGAAAAAACGGACGTTTTACTTTTTTATTGGGGGAGGGGATTTTTCACTTTTTTTTTACTTTTACTTTTACATTTTTTTAAATTTTTTTTTACACTTGAATAGTCCCCATAGGGGACTATTCATAGCAATACCATGATTGCTAATACTGATCTGTTCTATGTATAGGACATAGAACAGATCAGTATTATCGGTCATCTCCTGCTCTGGTCTGCTCGATCACAGACCAGAGCAGGAGACGCCGGGAGCCGCACGGAGGAAGGTGAGGGGACCTCCGTGCGGCGTTCTGAATGATCGGATCCCCGCAGCAGCGCTGCGGGCGATCCGATCGTTCATTTTAATCGCGAACTCCCGCAGATGCCGGGATCTTTATTGATCCCGGCACCTGAGGGGTTAATGGCGGACGCCCGCGAGATCGCGGGCGTCGGCCATTGCCGGCGGGTCCCTGGCTGCGATCAGCAGCCGGGATCAGCCGCGCATGACACGGGCATCGCTCCGATGCCCGCGGTTATGCTTAGGACGTAAATGTACGTCCTGGTGCGTTAAGTACCACCTCACCAGGACGTACATTTACGTCCTGCGTCCTTAAGGGGTTAAAGTGTATTTCATTGTGAAAAAAAAGGCTGCCAAATTGCCAAAAATCATGTCCATATTTTTTTACATTAGGTTGCTTTATGTAAGTCGATGTTTATAGTGTGTTTCACACAGTGTAAATGGAAAGCAAAAATATGTCCATAAAATAGCAATAAAATATATTTGTATTTTAATCTTAGTTACAGTCAATCTAAAAATGGCTACATAGTAGAAGAGGAGTCCCAGCACTTCAAGCAAAATGGTAGTTTTTGCATATTCTTTTAGAAACAGCACAGACAGCCCAACGTCCCCCGCTCTGCCGGCGGAGCGAGGGGACGTGGGGCTGTCTGTGCTGTTTCTACAAGGATATGTAATAAACTACACTATCACTGACAAATTGACACACGTGTCAGTTAGCTACTTTATCCAAAACACTATCCACATTGAGCTAAAACATCATTTTATTCGTATCCTTAAAACCCTATTACCTCAAATATAAAGTACATACAAAAATAATCATCAATTAGATAGACTGATTGTTCTCCTGTGATGAACACCTGTATATCCCGATGCGTTTCCTCGTGTATCTTATATTATACAGTGGTTCGTCAGGGGATCACAAACAAAATAGATATACAAGAGTGGGGATGTTCATTATAAAGCAGCAATACAAACATGGAATAATAGACAATACAGAAACAGTACAAAAAGAATATATAAACAATACTAAAACGACAGCAGAGTCTCAACACAAAGCAAATATAAAAATGACACTAAGCAGACCACAGGTCACAAATAAATAGCTGGACAAATAGTTTGAAGTGTCTTGACTGCTGCTGATCCTGTAGCAAAAGATGAAGACATACCACATGAAAAGCAGACAAATGTAAGTAAAAACATACATAGAAGCTCTCAGATACATATATATTGGCATACTAAGGTTAGTGGCTGACAAATAGCGCAAAAAATTGAATATGGAGAACAAAAGACAGCACAGATATGCACATAAAAGCAGAAAGAAAAAGCAATAAGATAAAGATAAAGCCAGAGAGAAACATAAATAGTAATGGGTAAATGGAAACACATTGTACTGTGAACAGATCTTATTTTGAATTTAACTCCAGACAGTAATGGGTTAATGTGCGGTATCAGAGGAGGAATCACAAACAGGCAAAAACCATCATATAGGCCAGCTAGACAATGTTTTTCTGTGATGTAAAATACATACCAAATTGCATTACCAAAATAAAACCATAGCAACACCGTAATTCTCTCCAGATAATAATAATAATATTAAAGTATGTGCTCATACCTCAAAACAAGGTATATGTTATATGTTATATATGTGTTATATGCCGATAAATGTGCTGGTCACTGATCTAAAGGGGCCGCAGCGGCGGCTGCTTGTTAAGGATCAGCAGCCTTGCCGTGGCCACTTTAAATCAGTGACCAGCGGCATCTCCTGCTGGCTCAGACTTCTCCTTGCTCTGCTTTTCATTTTCCTTACCTCCCCCTTCCTCATAATTCCCCCCTGCTTTTTTTTTTTTTTTTTTTCCTTACCTGGCTGTGCTTCGGCGGGTCTTGCAGGCGACGTCACTTTTCTTTTCCTGCAGCCCCTACTAGTCAGAGTGGCTGACATTACCTTTCCTTACTTGGCTGTGCTTCGGCGGGTCTTGCAGGCGATCTAAGACATTACCTTTCCTTACCTGGCTGTGCTAAGACATTACCTTTCCTTACCTGGCTGTGCTTTGGCGGGTCTTGCAGGCAATCTAAGATATTACCTTTCCTTACATCGCTGTGCTAAGACATTACCTTTCCTTACCTGGCTGTGTTTCGGCGGGTCTTGCAGGCGACGTCAATTTTCATTTCCTGCAGCCCCCCACTAGTTCAGCAGCTCAGCTGTGGCCACTTTAGAATAGTGACCAGCGGCAACTGCAGGAAATGAAAAGTGACATCCCTAATACCGCTCAGAGGAGCCGGCAGAGGACATCACTCATCTGCTTCCCTGACTACACAGCCCGCAAGACCCACCGCCTGACCTGGCCTGTCGAAGCACAGCCAGGAAAGGAAAATAAAAAAAACTATAAAAATCAGGGGAAAAGGGGGAATGCTGAGGCATGGGAAGAATGGCATAGGAGGAAAGATGAGGGGGGTGATGAGGCACTAAAGGGGTAATGTATGTATAGCTAGTGGTCTATAGCAGGAGGAAATGATGAGGGGGGATGATAAGACATGGAGGGGACGATGAGAGGGGTAACTGTGGTACAGGTAATGATGTGCCACTGGGGGGGATGGGACCAAACTGAGGTGCAGGGGAAATCAAAGTTGGGGGAATGATATGGCATTTAGTCCAAGTCATTTATTTTACTTTTTTTTTTTAACTTAAATTTAACTGTAAATATTGGGGTGCGTGTTATACGTCGATAAATAAGGTATTTATAAAGTCGCCACCACTTAGAATGTCTTACCTACAAACACAAGCCTTGTCTCTGACCAGTTCACATAACTGTTTTGAAGTATACCCATCTGTCACTATAATTCCATAGTACTGATCTAAAATCAGATATAAGGCAACAATGTACCAGAACTCTAAGAGATATACATCAAGCCAGATATTAAGAGTTCTTACCCCTAATACTGTATTCATATAGATAATAGGTACTGTGGCTGCCGATCCAAGCGGTACATGCCAAGTACTCCACTGACTCTTCCTTAAATATCCCCCGCATGATCGTGCGCAGCCAGAACACCTGATGTGTCACTTCCGGTCACAGCGCATCATGTGATCGCTGCCCCATATACACTTACTGTATGCAATAAACTACCACTTTGCTTGTACTGATGAGTGTTGGAACTCCTTTTCTACTATGTAGTGATTCCTCCACTTGCACCACCAACAACGGATGTGCCGACCTTCCATTTTCACACAATTTAAAAATGACTGTCAGTGCACACACTTTAAAATAACTGTCGTAATTTGACTGTTAAATTACGGATGCTTTTTTCAACCTCTGAAAGTAAAAATATTCCCATTAAAGTAAAATCATGGGGACCTTATAATACACATGAAAACTTTCATATTGTCATAGTTTTATCATAAAATAAAACAACTTTTATTTGCGGGAACCATTGGGGAATTGTGATATGTGTAGAGGGTCAGAGGTTACTGTCTGAGGACAGGACACTCAGATACAGAACACAACATGAGTGCATGTACAACCAGTCATAATTCATAACTGCAGTACATAAGGCAATATCATCACTTAATAAAAAGTATTTCCAAATGTGACGAGGACATCTAGTGTCATGAGTCACACTGCAACCATATGTAATAAATGAGGAAAGACAATTCATAGGGATGGATCCAAAGGTCAGTCTTTCGCTGAACGTCCTCATGACAGTTTACATGCAGCTGGGTTGATAGAAAGTGTGTCAGGATCCCAAGTGTGGCATTATACTGTGTGAGACCATCAACCATGATTCCTAATTCCTTCAGCCTTATATTTAACAAAACTGCATGCATTCTGTCCCTTAATTAATGAAAAAATCTAAGACATTACCTTCTGAATTATTTGTGGCCAATGACAGCTCAGATGCAGTTGACCTTGGTGTACGAGAATTTGGAGAGCATAATATGGGAATGAAAGGCAGACAAATCATTAAAGGTTAAATGACTGCTATAGACAAGAATGGTGCACAGTTGTGGTATCTCTCTGCCATAACAAATAAATCATTATATTGACAGGACTCAAAGGTCTAAATTATAAGCATAAACCAGGGTTGGACAAAATAACACCAACTACATATCACACTTGTTTTTACTAATAAGGGGTAGAGCCCCATGTTGTACATAATACAGCTGAAATATGAAATAGACAGGTAGAAATCACAAACATTTATGTCAGTTTTTTTTTAAAACCTCTATACAGAACCT
Source organism: Hyla sarda (assembly GCF_029499605.1). NCBI lineage: Eukaryota > Metazoa > Chordata > Amphibia > Anura > Hylidae > Hyla > Hyla sarda. The sequence continues at coordinate 143,846,829 of NC_079193.1, forward strand.
AATACAGATGATACTCTTATTGAGTACCTGTCATCAAACCATATTTTCTAAACTAACTCAGATTATATTCCCTAACTACTCCTAACACCCCTCCTGCCCTTAAAAAAAATGTATCAGCTTTAAAAAGCTCTCTATCATACCTTTCCCCTTGCTCACATTGTATGAGCTCCCTGCAGGAGAAAGTCGCCATTCCCCAGCAGGTGCAATGTCACTGAAGCCTGTGAGAGCTGTGCCCCGCATGCACTTCCTGAGTTTGGATTTCTGCAAGTCCAAGTGGAGACCAAACTAACTGCTTGACTTTACGTCAGGGAACAGAACAGAGCCACCTAGTGGCCGTTTTTCCAATCACATTAAAAACATATAAAGGTTGAGAATTTTAACAGCAAGTAAATAGCAAAGTGTTTATAATAACATAAGAAACAATATATTAAAAGTTTAGTTTGTTGACAGGTACTCTTTAACCTTGTTTTCAAGATGCCTCTCAGAGGCTCAATAATATTCGGGTCTGGTCATTGAGCGGGATAGGGTAGATGCTTAACCATTTCCATGCTGCTCAATTCCTAATCACTAACCAGAGTTGGTAGGAGCATAGTCATCCTGAAAGATTACATTACTATCTGGGGCAAATTATGGACCATGGGATAAAATTGTCACTTGGTATATAAAGATACTTCTGGGCTCTTGCTTTACCTTTGAGTGACAAAAAAAAAAAAATAAAAAAAAAAGACTTTCATAATATTACACTTTAAACAACACAGGAAACCCCACTATGCTAGACTGTCGGTTTGAGGTAGTCAATTCGGGTAGAAAACAGACTTGGTGCACATCTACAATCTTGTATAATGATCTAATTGCTTCTCAGCATAATATCAAAAACTAACAGGTTGTTAGTATACATTTTTGATCAAAAAGTACAAGCCCACTTGCCACGTCAAGGCCACCTATTCAGAGTGGGTCCCTAACGTCCCTAGCATAAAATGGCATAGCACTGGGCGGCGACCACCACCGCCGCAACACCAGTGCCCACGGGGGGGAAACGACCCACTGGCAGAGCGGCCCCAATGCCACTCAAACCAGTCTTAGGGACCCACTCTAAATAGGTGGCCTTGACGTGGCGAGTGGGCTTGTACTTTTTGATCAAAAATGTATACTAACAACCTTTTAGTTTTTGATATTATGCTGAGAAGCAATCAGATCATTATACAAGATTGTAGATGTGCACCATGTCTGTTTACTACCCGAATTCACATTGAGGTAGTCAATGTTGCAGATTTCATCCGATGTTCTCCAGACATACATGGGACCTGGAAGTGGTGGAAATAGTGAACCTAGATTCACCAGAACATATCACGTTTCCAAGCCTCTAGTAGACCATGTTCCACTAAACACACTGGCCCTGGAGTGTAGTTTTCTTTGTGTTTTTTTTTTTTTTTCCCCGACAGGTATTTTTCCCTGTTTCCCTATGTTTTGCACTTTTCCCTATGTTTTTTTTTTACACATGCTCTGAGCTCTTCAAGTTTTCCAGGGCTCAAATCCATCACATTTTATGTAGAAAGATTAGTAAATATGTTGTCATTTTTTAAAGTTTACTAAGTAAAATAGAGAGTTTCTCGGGGGTTTGAATTATTTGGTAGCAAATTATGGCCCATACACAAATTGTGGCCCAACTCGCCAAATTATGGTGCACTATGCCACATTTTGGCTCCCAATCCAACAAAACAGGTCCGGTTTACAATAATAAATTAGGGTCACTGTTTGATGTTTGTGGTGTTGAAAAAGGTGTTTTTATTTCCATCTTTGTGCAGTGTACACCTTATGATCTTTGCTGATCCTAGTGCTGTAAACTTGCATTAAATTGTGCAGTTATCTGAAGGGTTGTAGATTAACCTCTGTTGGTATCTGTACTTAGGCTTGCATGACTGCTCAATGCCTGGCACAAATCTACTTGGGCCCTAGTTTGGAGCTGTTCAACTTCTCTTCACAATCAGAACTTCTACTTACACCTCTCCCCTTTGAACCTGTAACAGTAAACTGAGGTAAACTAAGAAAACGTTCTCTCTGTAAGGAGGCTGGCCTAGTTTAAGCTCCACCTTCTTTCCAGAAAATGTCTACAGTGTTAGGTATATGTGTAGGTTAACCCTTTCTCAGCCGTAGGACTTCCTGGTAACATATCGTGCAATGAAAAACACTGTGAAGGACTTTGTAGATAAGAGTGTTAAGATGCACTTCCACAGTAAGAAAAGAGTAGATTCTGGAGATAAGGTTATAAGGTGAAGGGGAAGCGTGCGTGCAAGTGAGTTGAATATAACCATAAGACAGCAGGTGAACTGCCTAGTAGTTATGGCACTACCATGCTGAGAGGGAAATAACAGGTATAGTTAAGTTAGTAGAAAATAGAAACACAAAATGTTTTAAGAAAGATTTAGTTTCAGATAGAAAACAGTCAAGAAGTTAGAGACTGCAGACAGACCTCCATTGTTGTGGAGGGGTGATGTCATAGAAAAGGTACATGGTTGGGTTTCATAAGCAAAGAGAGGATATGGGTTCGGACCAGATGAGCTCCTATAAGCCACCTATAGTCCACCTATAAGCTTTTTTACAAATTATTTTAACCGGAAGGCTAAGATTTTTAGAAAACAAGGCTAAAACTTTAGAAAAAAAAGAACCAAGCCTTCTATATGTTTCAAAAGGTAGACCATATGCACCTAGGGACGTGTTTCCAGAATATGTTTTTGGAGATGCCTTAAAATTTTGTAATAGGTGCCTCCGGCATACTCCTTTGTTCTATTGTTAGACTAGGAATATCAAGGTGGTCTAAAAAAAAAAATAATAATAATTCAACCTTTACATTGTAGATTAACACTTGAATAGTAGATTGTAAACTCTTGCTGAATTTTCTCTTCATCCCATAAAATTATGCCATTTTTATCCTTGACTACCTTAATATTGGTATTGTAACTTTGGTTTATGACCACATTGACTTAAAGGGGTACTCCACCCCAAACATCTTATCCCCTATCCAAAGGATAGGGGATGAGATGTTAGATCACGGGGTTCCCACCACTAGGGACCCCTGCGATCTCCATGCCGGCAGTGGCGACATTAGGAACGCGGGAGCTTGCAGCTTCTGCACTCGGATTGTCACAGCATGTCCCCCCATTCATGTCAATGGGAGGAGGCATGAAGGCTATGACGTAGCTGTCACGCCTCCTCCCATAGGAGTGAATGGAAAGGGTGCCGCAGCTGCATCGACAGTCATCAGCCACGGAGTGAAATCCGCTCAGTGTGCCACATGACTGGGCGCTGCTTCGGAGATTGCGGGGGGCTAACAGGGGATAAAATGTTTGGGGCGGAGTACCCCTTTAAAGTTTATTGGGCTCACCTTCCTTACAAAAGTACTCTTTATCCTTAAAGGGGTACTCCGGTGGAAAACTTTTTTTTTCTAAAATCAACTGGTGCCAGAAAGTTAAACAGATTTGTAAATAACTTCTATTAAAAAATCTTAATCCTTCCAGTACTTATTAGCTGCTGAATACTACAGAGTAAATTATTTTCTTTTTGAAACACAGAGCTCTCTGCAGACATCTCTGCCCATTTTAGGAACTGTACAGAGCAGCATATGTTTGCTATGGGGATTTTCTCCTACTCTGGACAGTTCTTAAAATGGACAGATATGTCAGCAGAGAGCACTGTGCTCGTGATGTCAGCAGAGAGCTCTGTGTTCCAAAAATAAATTAATTTCCTGTTCCTTGCTCTGTGTGGTTCTAACCAATGCCCAGTGTATATTTGATATACACAATTATATACAATGAATGTCCCTATTTAGACAGAAAAACCTAATTAAACTATTTTCGACTAAGGCCTCATACATACTGCTCATTAAAGGATAACTATATCGGAACACTTTTGTATATTCCCATGCCCGGGCCTCAAAAATAAACAAAATAAACTTATACATACCTTCCTACGAGCCCCCGTTGATGGGGGCACAGGCCTCACGGTCCGGCAGTGCTGACCTCATTTCACTTCCTGGGGACGGGGACGCCACAGAGCTGTCGGTGTATCACCGGCCGCAGCGATGTCACGCCTCGGCCTGTGATAGGCTGAGCCCACTGTCATGTAAGAAGCCGGCCAGAGCTCCTTACATGATGGTGGGCTCAGCCTATCACAGGCCGGGGCGGGACATCACTGCGGCCAGTGATACGCTGATGGCTCTGCGGTGTCCCCGTCCCCAGGAAGTGGAATGAGGTCAGCACTGCCGGACTGTGAGGCCTGTGCCTGACCAACGGGGGCTAGTAGGAAGGTATGTATAAGTTTATTTTGTTTATTTTTTAGGCCCGGGCACGGAAATATATAAAAGTATTCCACTACAGTAGTCCTTTATTGGTCTGATAGGGTCTTTTTTTTGAGCCGATCAGACTCTAAAACAGGTTGAATGCAAATTGCTACAATTGGGTGCTGACTGACCCTGTTCCCTTGCATGAGGTCCATCGGTGATCCGTTTATTTTACAGGAATTAAGTGAAGAAAAAAATAGTACTTGCACTCCCTTTCTTCTGGACAGATTGCAGACAGAACTCCGAATAGCGGAGTCCGACGGCAATGTGAACGAGGCCTTATATGTGCCAAGAGCAAAGCGAGTAGGATTTTATAAAAGCCCACATTTTATGTTTCTCCACTTACATCAAACCTCCTCAATTCATCTTGAAATCCTTCTTCTACAACAGTTTGGTGCATACTGTCTCCCAGGAATTACGTGGAATTCCTGCCAAACTGCCTGTGTAGACCAAGGTCCTTCAGGAGCTCTGCCTAAGCTAAGACAACAGACCTCAAGTATTTCATGTGTTATGTAATTTGGATTTGGATTTAGGTCTTAAGGAAGTTAAGTGGAAATGTGATACACCTCCAGGTGCTTTTCCTTCCTCTTGCTGAAAATGTCGTGTTGGTAGTGGCAGTACATCATTGTTACAAAAATATATTTTTAAAATTAAATAACCCTAAAAGATTTGTAATTTGTTTACATGGAATAAGTCATCATAAAATCTCATTGCTTGTTATTACTTTAAATGGAGCACTGGCCAGTGCTGATCATGTTCTCTCACATCTGGACTTCTTTGCACTATTATTATAGATGATCATTAAAGAAACACTCTAACAGGGAAACAATAGTTTGCCTGTCTACTTCCTTTAGCAGTGTTTCCTTTCCAAGACCCCCACGAAAGATACAAAATTACAGTCCACAACTCAATACTATAAACTGGAAACCATCTTCCAGTGTATATTGGCCCCATCTATGATCATCAACCACAAGACATGGACATAAATGTTGAGGTAGGAAGCATTGTAGCCAGGGCCTTTACGTAGCAAATTAAGCAGCTGCCAAGACCATCTGGTTTACTTAATTTAAATACTTATTTTCACGGACATCACCAGCTCTAGGCATTGTAAATGATGCTGGATGTGAATCCTCTGACCTGTGTGGTAGATAACGCTGGCCGTATCGGGGAGCGGAGTCTAAGGTGCCACTGGTCTTCACCAGAGCCTGCCTCAAGGCGACACCCAGGTCACTACCCCCGATACGACTCAGGCACACAGGTAGCTGGGCAAAGACGTGGTACAGAAGGATGAGGCAGAGGCATAGTTGGACTTAGCAGAAGGTCAAGACAGGCGGCAAAGATGCATAGTTAAATAGTGTAGCAGAAGTGTCAATATGCACGGACAAGGCAACAGACAGTAAGGTATCTTAATCTCAGGCTAGGGGCACTAAAGATCCGGCAGGGAAGAGTGGTAGGTGCAGGAACTTATAGAATAGGCTCAGGTGTAACACATAATTATAGGCGCACTGGCCCTTTAAATTTCAGAGCTGCAGGGAAGAGGGGGACAATGCGCTCACGGCCAGTGCGTGTGGCCAGAGATCAAGGTGTTATGAGCATTCTGTGCGTGAGCCCTGGATTTTTAGCGCAGTGCCCCAAATCTCAGTGGTGACTGCTTCCTCAACAATATTTGCAATGAATGGCAAATTAGGTGCTGTCAGCTGCCTGCACCACCTTCATAAGCTGCATGCCCTTCAGATCCCACTGATACAGGGGCACAGGGGACACCATTACCATTTGGGGCACAGGAGAGCACTATTACTAAATCGGGCCACACTGAACTCTAATACTATTTGGGGCACAGGAGGGCACTTTTACTATATGGGAGGCACAGGGGGCACTATTACTATATGTACTCACAGGGGGGCTTTTTTCTTTATGGGGGCACAGTAACATGATTACTGCTAGGGTGCACAGAACATTATTATTGTATTAGGGCACAGTAGGGGCATAACATGGGATGTGTGAGGCATTTTTAGATAGTGTGGCGCACAGTTGGTGAAATATTAGTCAGGACATTATTAACATATGGCACACTAATGGGGACACTACACTGTAGAGATGAGTTGCAGTTTCAATAAATCATCATGGCAGTCTGAGTCAGATGTAAAGAAAGAGGAAAGGGAATGACTCTTATCAGAGGAGACGTCAGTGGATATTACTGTATTCACTATTATGGGCTGCAGAGCTCCTATATTATGTGGGCACTATATAAGGAAAATATTGGTGATACTGTTCTTACAGTAGATACAGTATACGTGGTCACGATGGGGAGGGTTTATTTTGCCTCTTGTATAGTTTTATTACTTAGTGCAGGACTGCATTATGCAGCTCCATAGCCGGTTGTTGAGCAGCTGCTGCATTCATTATGTCACTCCTGAGGTGGCACTTTTTACTGTGTACTTCCCAATTATTTTATTTCTGTGCATTATACCTGCAGGATGAGAGAATTATGTATTTGTTTCCCTGTGCTATCATGCTATTGTAGCTTGTAAAAATGCTTGCTTTCATTATTAATATGCTAAAATATTATGTATATTATATCTCTGCTTTGACATCTCTTTATGCTTTATGATTAGACTGTCACATTACTTTGTGCATTATCCTTACACTGTAACATCACTGCTTGTGTCACCTCTTCACTGACTAAATTATCATTGTGGTGTGACATTACTATGCGAGTCATCTCTAGAATGTGACATCACTGTCTGCATATTCCCTGTACTGAGCATTACTTTAGTAGTGTGACATCACTGTGCTCATGATTTATGTGCTATAACTTCCTTGAGCTGATTGTTCCTTTACCATGACATTACCATGTGTGTTATCTCGGCAGCAGTTCTGTGACAGCACTGGGTGCATTTTCCCTGTACTGTGATATCATTTCCTGCATTATTCCTGTACATTAGAGAATAACTTTTCTGTCAGATCAAAATAAGCATATGTATTACATTCTCTGAAGTTGCTGGTGCAGGTGGCCATGATGGAGTGGGACTATTGTGGCGTTTAGTTACTTGTTACACCCCTAAGCACATTTAGCATTGTCTGCAATACTGGATTGTGACCCCTGTAGTCTATCAGTGGCTTCAAAGGTCATATGCTGAACTTTCTGACCCCACAATCTGTGTGATCACTGTGATATACTTGTATTTCTTGGTGCTCTAACAGGTTAAGAGCAAACCCAGTCAATAAAATATGATATCATTGGTCAGGGGCATCGCTAAGATCTAAAATGGTACACGAGCATCAAGGTATGTGTCTGCCAGCAAAGGAGCTGAGTAGAGCTTTGTGCACTTTGGTTAAAAACGGCATAAGTAGTGATCTATAAATGTGATTCCCATGCTCACTAGAAAGAAAAAGCCTCTAGTTCCTATAATCTGTGTAATCAGAATCTCTTTAGGGCAAAAGGGCTGTCATTTGTTGTGTTCGTTCTCAACTGGTGGGTGTCACAGGTCACACCCTATCAGGGTAAGAATACATGGTATAAACAAGCACTCCAGCTTTTTACCCCATATAATGCACACCCACTACCTGCTGTGCTATCTGTTTCATTCCAGCACAGCTGCTGCTGCATTACCGTAATTGGGGCAGTCTTGAGGCAACTGATTGCCTGTAAACTACAGGATGGCATCATCACTTCTTCTGGTTCCTCACAGACCCTTCCTCTTCTCACCAGCTTCTTCTCAATACTTCTGCTGTCCCTATGGGATCAGGATATATATAGTAGTTATACATCTCCCCTTAGACTGTGTTTTTGCTGTGGTTTTCCAAAAATCATTGCAAAATAGCGTTATTATACTGCAATTGCACAAATTACCATAAAACTTTTACCATGATTTAAAAAATGTCAGCAAAAACAGGGCCAGAACGCTATAAAATATTATAAAAATGTGCATCTAATAGTCATCAAACTACTTACACAATATTCATAAGAAAAATCTTTATTAAATATTTATCAAATATTAAAAATAAATTAAAAGAGTGAGCAGCAAACTGAAAAACTAGCACAAAGCACTGGTACTGAGAAAAAAATCACAACATTCCCATATGCATATCAATCTATGCTCATATAAAGTATATGGAAAAATCCATCAGAAGAAAGAATATATAACTATTAGATACAGGGAATATACATTAATGATCATAGACAGTAAAGGTTGGCAATATAGTGTTAATTGTTAGATGTAAACACCGGACAATAAAAGATATATATACACTGCTCAAAAAAATAAAGGGAACACTAAAACAACACAATGTAACTCTAAGTCAATCACACTTCTGTAAAAAATCACACTGTCCACTCAGGAAGCAAAACTAATTGACAATCAACTTCACATGCTGTTGTACAAATGGAACAGACAACAGGTGGAAATTATAGGCAATTAGCAAGACACCCCCAATAAAGGAGTGGTTCTGCAGGTAATGACCACATACCACTACTCAGTTCCTATGCTTCCTGGATGATGTTTTGGTCATTTTGGAATGCTGGCGGTGCTTTCACTCTAGTGTTAGCATGAGATAGAGTCTACAACCCACACAAGTGGCTCAAGTAGTGCAGCTCATCCAGGATGGCACATCAATGCGAGCTGTGGCAACAAGGTTTGCTGTGTCAGCATAGTGTCCAGAGCATGGTGGCGCTACCAGGAGACAGACCAGTACATCAGGAGACGTGGAGGAGGCCATATAGTTACATAGTTACATAGTTAGTACGGTCGAAAAAAGACATATGTCCATCAAGTTCAACCAGGGAATTAAGGGGTAGGGGTGTGGCGCGATATTGGGGAAGGGATGGGATTTTATATTTCTTCATAAGCATTAATGTTATTTTGTTCCATAAATGTATCTAATCCTGTTTTAAAGCTGTTAATTGTTCCTACTGTGACCAGTTCCTGAGGTAGACCGTTCCATAAATTCACAGTCCTCACGGTAAAGAAGGCGTGTCGCCCCTTGAGACTAAACTTTTTCTTCTCCAGACGGAGGGAGTGTCCCCTCGTCCTTTGGGGGGGTTTAACCTGGAACAGTTTTTCTCCATATTTTTTGTATGGGCCATTAATATACTTATATACGTTTATCATATCCCCCCTTAAACGTCTCTTCTCAAGACTAAACAATTGTAACTCCTTTAATCGCTCCTCATAGCTAAGATGTTCCATGCCCCATATTAGTTTAGTCGCGCGTCTCTGCACCCTTTCCAACTCCGCATAGGAGGACAACAACCAAGTAGTAGGACCGCTACCTCCGCCTTTATGCAAGGAGGAGCAGGAGGAGCACTGCCAGAGCCCTGCATAATGACCTCCAGCAGGCCACAAATGTGCATGTGTCCACTCAAATGGTCAGAAACTGACTCCATGAGGGGAGTATGAGGGCCCAACGTCATCAGGTGGGGGTTGTGCTTACAGCCCAACACCGTGCAGGATGTTTGGCATTTGCCAGAGAACACCAAGATTGGCAAATTCGACACTGGTGCCCTGTGCTCTTCACAGATGAAAGCAGGTTCACACTGAGCACATGTGACAGCCGTGACAGCATCTGGAGACTCTTTGGAGAACGTTCTGCTGCCTGCAACATCCTCCAGCATGACCGATTTGGCGGTGGGTCAGTAATGGTGTGGGGTGAAATTTCTTTGGGGGGGCCGCACAACCCTCCATCTGCTTGCCAGAGGTAGCCTGACTGGGGGTGTATCTGGAAACATTTTCGTGTGAAGTGACGCACTTCGTCAGCCAACGCTGGACACCTTGCATCCAGTCCGTACTTAAATACAACAACAGGTGAATTGCCATAGCAACTAAAACAACACTTATGTGAGTTAAAAACAATGTAAAACATTACAAAAACGGGCTGAGATCATGGCAGTCATTCAAACCAAGTGGACCGAGGGCGCCCAGTCTTTCCGTGAGAGGGACACCACACTGATAGGCAGTGCCGACTTAACTCCATATTGACTGGTCTGATTTTCTCGCTGCATCAGAGTCAGAGCATGCTTAATCGAAACAGTGTGTGTTTCCAAGATGGAGACAGACAGAAATGAAACACTGGGAGCACAGGAGAGTACATTACAGGCAGGGCGGTCAGAGGCTGGGGCGTACTTCACATCTTGCAACACTAGGGACGAACTCACGGTAGTCAGCACCAGGACCCTAGAAAACCCTAGCAGACTGGGAAGTTCGATTATTCTGGACTATTAATTCCCTGAAATCTTACCTGGGTAGTGGGCGGACCCCAAGAGGGTTACGTTTGTTTAAGGCCCCCTCCCAATTTCAGGAGGTTCCGGAATTTACGGATGCCTGGTATATGGCTCATATCCAACATGCCAATAATCTGACACAACTTATTTTGACACAAAACCAAGTTGAATACGGAGAAGTAACAGCTGCACTTCTGAAAGCCAAAACAGAATATCGCACAAGAGTAACTGAAGCAGTGAGAAAAGGATGCTGGTGGTACAGGTAGAGACAAAAGAAAAAAAGAGAGACAAAATCATGAGAGACAAGTTCGATTATGACCATAAACAGGTGTTTACATGGAACAACAAGAAGTCTGGAAAAATACCAGAGCTAAAAAAGGTCCACAGAAAAAGCGTCCCGTTTCGGACTTCTGGACTACCGACTCAGACACTAGTTTGTCTGATGAGTCACAAGGGGGGCGCAACAAAATGGATGTCAGTCACCCAGTTAGCTCCGGTTCCCTCCCTTTAGAAGGCATATCAGGAGGGGGAGAGGGGCAAAGAAAAAGAGATGGTTGGAGAGGCAAGAGAAAAAATGTCTCATGGAGGAGTTAGACCCTCCTAATAATGTCATTAACATCACAGACACGACACTTCCAGAGAATATGATCCAGTTATTGTCCAAAGGACTTAATTTCGGAGTGAATACTCCTTTTGATGTTGTACAATTTGAGATCGATCTTTTCAAGGCCACACGTAAAATAGCATTGCACAAAATGTTTAAAAATAAAGATGTGAAGCAGCAGGACGGAGTCACATATAGGGAAGGAGAAATTCCAGCCATTGTAGGACCCCTGGGCTTTACACCTATCCTCAGCATGACCACCACTGACGTGCAGTGTTTAGATACTCTGTGTGAACTAGCGGATAGCAACAGTTCCCCCACCCATGGTGCAACTGAGAGCATTGAAGTCTTGCATTTTAGCGGAGGGAACACCTCTAAATTTGTACTCGATCTTTTCACGCAAGCTGTCCTACAGGACGTTAAAGCTTTGATTTACCCTCCAACAGTCAGCAATCTATCTGTAGGGGACAGAGAGGTCATTGATTGGTTGAAAGCTAGAAAAGAACTGAAAGTTAGCAAGGCCGACAAGGGAGGGGCAACGGTAGTCATGTATACTGCTCAATATGAGGAGGAGGTTAGGCGACAGCTCAGTGACACTAACATCTACAGTAAATTAAAAACAGACCCGACGGCTCGGACAATCAATTCGCTCAGGATATGGGGATGGGATATGGGGACAGAATATGAGGATAGAATATGAGCTCGAGATATGAGGACAGGATATGAGGTCAGGATATTAGAACGGGATATGAGGTCAGGATATAAGGGGGGGATTTGGGGTTGGGAAATGAGGAGAGGATATGGGGTAAGGATTTGAGGATGGAATATGTTGAGAAAAGCTTCCTCCCTTGTTGCTTTTCCTCCCTCCAGGGGTTAGGTAGGAAAAACCAGGCAGCGCCTAGTACTCAGCTAGAATATCTATATATATATAAAACTCAACGTGTGTGTGTGTATGTATGTATGTATGTGTGTATGTTCCACAAAAACTTTCAAACGGCTAAAGATATTAACATGAAACTTGGCACACATGTTACTTATATGTCAACAACAAACATAGGATAGGTAATTTAACCCTTACTCACCCCCATTTGCCAGGGGCGGGGTTTATGTTTAAATTCCCATGCAAGTCAATGGGAAATATATGTTACTGCATAACTTCCAAACGGCTGGAGATATTTCGATAATACTTGGTCACATGTTACTTATATATCCTCTTAAAATATAGGATAGCTAATTTAACCCTTAACTGCCCCCATTTGTGAGGGTCGGGGTTTTTGTTTAAAGTCCCATGCAAATCAGTGGGAAATGTATGTTCCCACATAACTTCTGTATGGCTAGAGATATTTCAATAACTGGTACACATATTATGGGTCGGGATAGGAGGTCGAGATAGGAGGTCAGGATAGGAGGATGGGATAGGAGGACGGGATAGGAGGACCGGGATAGGAGGACCAGGATAGGAGGACCGGGATAGGAGGTCGGAATAGGAGGTCAAGATAAGAGGTCGAGATAGGAGGATGGGATAGGAGGACTGGATAGGAGGTCGGGATAGGAGGTCGAGATAGGAGGTCAGGATAGGAGGTCGGGATAGGAGGTCGAGGTAGGAGGTCAGGATAGGAGGTCGAGATAGGAGGACGGTATAGAAGGACGATATAGGAGGACGGGATAGGAGGTCAAGATAGGAGGTCGGGATAGGAGGACGGGATAGGAGGTTGAGATAGGAGGATGGGATAGGAGGTCATGATAGGAGGACGGGATTGGAGGACGGGATAGGAGGTCGGGATAGGAGGTCGGGATAGGAGGACGGGATAGATGGACTGGATAGGAGGACGGGATAGGAGGATGGGAAAGGAGGACGGGAAAGGAGGATGGGAAAGGAGGTCGAGATATGAGGACGGGATAGGAGGACGGGATAGGAGGATGGGATAGATGGATGGGATAGGAGGACGGCATAGGAGGACGGGAAAGGAGGACGGGAAAGGAGGTCGAGATAGGAGGACGGGAAAGGAGGTCGAGATAGGAGGACGGGAAAGGAGGACGGGAAAGGAGGTCGAGATATGAGGACGGGAAAGGAGGACGGGATAGGTGGACGGATAGGAGGACAGGATAGGAGGACGGGATAGGAGGACGGGATAAGAGGACGGGATAGGAGGACAAGATGGGAGGTCGGGATAGAAGGTCGGGATATGATGACGGGATAGGAGGTCGGGATATGACAACAATATATGAGGCGGGATATGAAGTCAAAAGCTTCCTCCTTTGTTTATTTTCCTCCCCAACAAGGATTAGGAAGGAAAAACCGGGCAACGCCGGGTACTCAGCTAGTATATATATATATATATATATATATATATATATATATATATATATATAAAACTCAATGTGTGTATGTGTGTGTGTGTATGTTCCAGCATCACGTCCAAACTGCTAAAGATATTAACATGAAACTTGGCACACATGTTACTTATATGTCAACAACAAACATTGGATAGGTGATTTAAAGGACATGTCCGGTGCTCACTTTTCTTATTGTATCCGTTCGGGGCTGCAAAAAACAAAAGAAAATAAGCTTTCTCTTGCCTGCCAAGCTCTCTCGGTGCTCCGGTACAGGCGTTTGGTCCCCGGGCTGTATTCTTCTTACTTCCTGTGAGCCCGGCACGTCACACGAAGCTTCAGCCTATCACTGGCCGAGGCAGGACATCGCTGCGGCCGGTGATAGGTTGAAGCTCCGTGTGATGTGCCGAGCTAACAGGAAGTAAGAAGAATACAGCCCGGGGACCGAACACCTATACTGGAGCACCGGGGGAGCCTAGGCAGGTAAGAGAAAATTTATTTTCTTTTATTTTTCAGCCCGGAACGGATAAAATAAGAAAAGTGAGCACCGGACATCTCCTTTAACCCTTACTCACCCCCATTTGCCAGGGTCAGTGTTTTTGTTTAAAGTCCCATACAAGTCTATGGGAAATATATGTTACTGCATGACTTCCAAACCAAACGGCTGGAGATATTTTGATAATACTTGGTCACAAGTTACTTATATGTCCACTTTAAATATAGGATAGTTATTTTAACTTCTAACTACCCCCTTTTGTGAGGGTCGCAGTTTTTGTTTAAAGTCCCATGCAAATAAACGGGAAATGTATGTTCCCACATAACTTCCGTACGGCTGGAGATATTTCAATAATACCTGGTACACGTATTACTTATATGTCAAATAAAAAGATATGATAGTTAAATTAACCCTTACCTACAACCTTATATAAAAGATGGGTTTTTGTTTCAAGTCCCATACAAGTATATGGGACTTCCAATACCTTACTCCACAAGCTCCGCTCTGCATCTCCTAGTGAATGTGTCAATCCGGCTTGCAAGCCACACCCCATCTCAGAAAAAAACATGCCCACTGTTTAAGCCCCACCCCTTTTATTATCTGCCCTTTTTGTGCTTCTGTCTGGCTTGGAAATCACGGCCAGTCCCACAAAGCCACGTCCCCTTCTATTTTCTGCTTACAATATCTTCATCCTAAATCAGTCCCACCTGAGGACAGGATATGAGGATTGGCACATAAGGACAGGATATGATGTTGGGATATGAGGATGGGATATAAGGATGGTATATGAGGTCGAGATATGGAGGCAGGATGTGAGTACAGGATATGAGGACGGGATATGAGGTTGAGATAGGAGGATGGGAAATGTGGTTGAGATAGGAGGTTGGGATATGAGGACAGGATATGAGGATTGGATATAAGGTTGAGATATAAGGACGGAATATGAGGACAGGATAGGAGGTCGGGATAAGAGGTTGAGATATGAGGATGGGATATGAGGTCGGGATATGAGGACGGGATATAAGGACGGGGTATGAGGTTGAGATAGGAGGACAGGATTGGAGGTCAGGATATGAGGACCGCATAGGAGGTCAGGATATGAGGTCGAGATATGATGACGGAATATGAGGACGGGATGTGAGGTCGGGATATGAGGACTGGATATGAGGTTGAGATATGACAACAATATATGAGGACAGGATATGAAGTCAAAAGCTTCCTCCTTTGTTGATTTTCCTTCCCAACAAGGATTAGGAAGGAAAAACTGGGCAACGCCGGGTACTCAACTAGTCTATATATATAAAACTCATGTGTATGTACCAGCATCACTTCCAAACAGCTGAAGATATTAACATGAAACTTGG
Source organism: Hyla sarda (assembly GCF_029499605.1). NCBI lineage: Eukaryota > Metazoa > Chordata > Amphibia > Anura > Hylidae > Hyla > Hyla sarda. The sequence goes on from NC_079193.1 coordinate 143,862,183, forward strand.
TACACATGTTGCTTATATGTCAACAACAAACAATGGGTACTCACTCCCATTTGTGAGGGTTGAGGTTTTTGTCCCATACAAGTCTATGAGAAATATATGTTACTGCATTACTTCCAAACAGCTGGAGATATTTCAAGAATACTTGGTCACATGTTACTTATATGTATACTAAAAATATAGTATAGTTAACTTAACCCTAACCTACCCTCATTTGCGAGGGTCAGGGTTTTTGTTTAAAGTATAAAGCAAATCTATGAGAAATGTATGTTCCAGCATAACTTCCTTACGGCTGAATTAACCCTAACCTACCCCCATATGTGATTGATGGGTTTTTCTGCTACCTTACTCCACTAGCTCCATTCTACACCTCCTGGTGAATGTGTCAGTACGACAAGCCACACACCCCACAAATACCCACCCACCATTTAAGCCACACCCCTTTTATTTTCAGCTTACAATATCTTCATCACAACTCAGCCCCACCTGAGGACGGTATATGAGGATTTGAAAAGAGAATTAGATATGACAGGATATGGGGATGGGATATGAAGACAAGATAAGAGGTGGGGATATGAGGCTGGGATAGGAGGTCAGGATATGAGATCAGGATTTGAGGTATGGATATGGAGGTATGGATATAAATCTTCATAAATCCCCTCAATTGTGATGATATTTGAAATTACTTTTGCTCAAGGCAATATTTGTCTGTAAATTGCACTTCAAATAAGAAAATGCATAAAAACTGAACATAATGTGAACTGACCTCAACCCACATATGAGTCTCAGAAGCTTAGGTTGTTGGGTGTTGGAGTCTTGCCAGGTAATCCCATTAGGGGAACTGCAGTAATGAGACTTCACCCCCTCATACTGCAATACCATAGGCTTTATGGGAATGTGGGTAGAATTAGAAAATCATTTCAGCTTTAATTATTTATTATGAGCCTTCCCATTTTGTCCAAATGATATATGTTGCAAAAAGGCAAGGCTGTATAGAATTGTCGTTCACAGTTGCAAAAAGCATAATTCTCCACTACTTTGTTGAATACATTATTTTTTTAATCCCACAAAAAAATGTAATAAAAATGCTTATATAATTCTTAAATATAGACAGTTTCTATGGTTGCGGTGTGATCTCAACAACTGTTTAAAAAATTCATATATTTAAGACATCGACTTCTGGTCATGAAGAAAGTTAAACACATTACAAGAAAATACTGCTGAGATGATCACAGTATGAGTTGGCTGAGCGAGGCCCAGGCTTTCATTGACCAGATTGCTTGGTTTGTTATTACACTACAAGACTCCAAAGAACACACAAAGGATCCTCATCTTAACATTAAGCTCTGTGTGTTGTACCAAAGTGTTTTTTCTCTTCCTTTCATGCCATGAATATAGTGTCAGTATGCTCAGTTAATGCCTACTTCCGACCAATTGATATCCGGCAATGAGTTACAGTGCATGTCAGGCATCACATTCCCTGCAGTGTTCTTTACAGATGCTTGTAGGGTCTTCCTAGTTTTGACATTTTCACATAATATATTTTTCTCTGGGGGCATGAAGCAGCGGATTTGGGAATACAATCCTAAATAGACATGTAAATTGATTAGGAAGTGTGTTACTCCATTGGTGGTCTTCACACTAGTTTCCTGGCATACAAAATAAAGCAGACCATTATACTATGAATGGTTTGTGATTAATTTCATTTAATAAAACAAAACAAACACACATTTTTACTGAAAAAATTATAGTTTGGTCAATGGAGCTTCTATTTATCACTGGACATAGCAAGCTGTAGAAGTCCATTCACAATAAAATCTGTCAGAGACCTTTTGTATCGATCATGCCTAAGACTAAATATTCACTCGGGATGACATCACTGGCTGGAGATCAAGCTGTCAACCAATCTCTTTGACAGATTTCACCGTGATTGTCCAGTGGTGGCATGCTTTATACCACTCCATCTGATGCTTGACATTATGTTTGGTGCTTCCGGAGCACAGTTTTTGTGTAGATTCAGTGCCAGATGAAGGATCTACAAAAGCAAAAATCACTGTTTGTTAGTGGGTGTTTTCTCCAGATTATATTAAAACAATGGGGGAGATTTATCAAACTGTGTGAGAGAAAGAATCAAGAGATTTTCCCACATCAGCCAATCACAGCTCAGCTTTCACTTTACCAGAGCTGTTAGCTTAGCTGTGATTGGTTGCTGTGGAGAAAATCTTTCTATTTTTTCTCTAACACAGTTTGATAAATCTGGGTCAATGACTTTAATAATAAATTAAAAGCCTGTATTCGATTTTTACCCACCTAGCCCCTACGCCCAGCAATCGCTGTTGTGCTCAATGCAGTGGCACTGAGCCTTAGTGTCATAGCATTGTCATTGTCATAGTATTGTTAAGGCCACCTGTATTTTAGAAATATATTTAATTGTATAGTATTCTTGTTGACCAAAAACAAAAAAAATTAAAATATGGTGTATATCTATATACGGGGCTTTGAACTCTGATAATAACTTTGTGTCACCAAGAGAGTGCCTCAGAAAAAAAAGAAAAAAAAAGATCCCCATTAACTATATAGTTTTTTTAAGGGCCAACATGATGAAATGTAAGAATTTCATATGCTCTCTGGGAGTTTGGAATAGAGAAATGTTGGCAGCTGTAAAGTCAGAATGAGACGAAGCGCAACATGGGTGGGCTTCCACAAATTTCAAATGGACCTCGCCTGCTCTGTCCTTTCACTGAGATGTCCATAGCTCATTTCTATTGTAATGCATTCACATAGCGATGTTGCTTCAGTATTTTCATGAAGATAATGAAGCTGAAATATTTTTGCTTTATGTTAGAAAACAGAAATGAAAACCTTAATACTGGAACCTTCTGCCACCAAAGATGACAAACACCATTCATATTTTATTCTCCATCAATCTCCATCAAACCTATTATTAAGAAGTGTAGAAATTCAGTTTACAACAACAGTGTAAAGCATTCCCAGCCCAAAAAAGTTAGGTGAAATATCACAGTTTATTTTACCATATGCGCTTGTATTGAAAACTGTTTAAGCTATGGTCAATATTTATAAAGAATGGAATTTCATATATATTCTGAAAAAAATATTTGTTTGGAGTAGCTTTTGCCAAATTCATCAAAATATGCTACATCTTTAAAGGGAATTGCTGCTATTAAAATAATATATCCTAAGAAGTCCCTGAAAAGAGTTAAATCAAAGGCTACAACAAAACAAATGTTTATCCTTTTTTGGGGAACACTTCTAAAAAAAAGTGATTGTTTATTTTTATTAGTGTGCTTAACAGTATTAAGGTATACACAATGTGGTAGATTTCCCCATCTTGTGGAATATGTTTAATAACTCCAGTTACAACTATAGTTATAGAGACTTTAAATATGGCTGCTATGTATTCATAATGTATATCTCTGCAGTTTTATAACCATAATGCATAATTTTTTCCTCTTTTTTTATTTTCCTTTTTTTTTGTCTCCTTTAGATCATGTGTGACAGACATGTGTGAGTGCCCGGTGCATAAAAACTGCTATTGTGAATCCTTAATAGCTTATGCCAGAGCATGTCAAAGGGAAGGTGTTAAAGTTCCATGGAAGCCTGAAAATAACTGTGCAGGTATTGTTATCAGTTAGAATATTTTTTGGAATATATGGTGAAAAATTACTAGCAATGCAACCATTCTATTGTTTCTTAAGCCATATGTTATGGAGGTTTTTTTTTTAATCTTATTTGAAGTGTTTTTTTATGTTGATTTTGAGAATGTGTTGTTGTACAATGCAGCCCAATGCAATATGCACATAATACACGTGACATGTCCCTTCTATTTACGGCTGTAAAAATGACTTGTGTAAAATAAAACTACATACACTGTGCAGTTTTCCCTACTGCATGCTTCATTCTCTGGCTCGGCCCTTGATGCAGGAAACAGGCTCCATGGACTAGAATTGAGCCCATGTCATGGAATCAATCGGACAGCGTGTCTGGCTAGGCAGTGAAACGTGCTTCACCTGGCTATAACCAACAATTGGAGGGGGTCTCATCAATGAGACCCCGACTGATCTTAATTTTGGTATGTTTGTGTGAAATTTCAAAAGTTTATTTAGTAGATAAGCATAATACACATATTTTATACTTCAAAATACACTTACCCTTTACCATATTTTTCTTGAAAGGGGTTTTCCCATCTTAGTAGTCTAGGCCATCATTTTATGATCATAGGAACTCTGGGCCCTGAAGGGGATGCAGCACTGGTGTAGATTTTTCCTTCAAATTCACTTAAATTGGGCTACACTGCACAGATGAAAGGGAGATCCAGCACTTCCCAAGTGCTTTGTCCACTTTATATATTGTATTTACTATGGTACAGTTAACTATTACAGTAAGTCTTTAATTGTAATTGAGTTGGAGCCACCAGTAGAATGAGATCACTGTATGTGGATTTACATTGCTCCTTTTAACCTCTTTGGGAGTTGTAAATTGATATACATTAAGGCAGACAGATTTGTAACTTTTATGGGTACTCTTACATGTAGCTTTAGCAGCTGTGGGTAGCACTTGCACCTGGAACTGCCATTGTTTTCACTTGTAAAGCCAGGTGCAGTGTGACAATTAGTGGTAAGCTGCAGATGCAACCTACAGCTGCTAATGCACATGTAGAAGCGCCCCAACTCCTGTGTAGAAGCACCCAAACTGTCTAATCCTAGGTACTGAGTGCACAAAGTCTACTACCTCCTACAATACTGTAAAACAAAATTGGCAGACTTGAATTCATATTAATGTACAACATTTCATCCACATTAATTGCAAATACAAGATAAAACACCTTGAACACAAAATAGAATAAGACCATACAGAGGAAATTGTTGTATAAATTGGCATAAGAAGTCAATAAGTACTTGAACAACAGGGGTGCCATCTGGCAAAGTACCATATGAAGTGCGAGGAGGTAATGCAAAAAAAATTACCATAAATAAATAAATAAATAAATAAAATAGATTACCACAGTAAACCAACATATAAATACATAGGAAGGACAAGTGTCCAAAGGTTCTAAATACAGATATATGTATTAATTGCACCATGCAATAGCTTCATATGCCCCATATACCAGGAATGCCAAATTGCCCCATCCAGAGTGTCCCATAATATGTCAACCCACCATAAGAGGTCATAGTTTTCATGCAGCAAATTGTGTGAGAAGAAACAGCCTGAGCAGTTTAGTGCCTCACCAACTATAACCAACTCTCCCTCTACAGTACCTACAAAACTGTGTATGGATCCATAGCAGCTCTGTGCATGACATATATTGAGAAGAAACTCAGAATTCTGGATCTTGTAGCTTTCTTCAAACATAGATTTAGGAAAAAGTACACTTTAATTCAACATCTGCAGATCTCTTTATATGGTGGAAATATAAGTGGTGGAAATGTTTCCTAATGTTTGCGTTCTAAGACCAAAACATTTTTTTTCATACTTTTATTGAGAATATCTAGCTTTCGGAGATTTGTTGAAGGAAAATATACCATTAACCTGTTTATGACAAACAGTGATGAACACCTCCAGTCAGCAGAGGCAGCAGGAAACATTTTGGACCATTATCATTGTTTAGGGGCCAGGTCACTCCCCAGAGTTTAGAAAAGTATATATAGTGACAGGTCCTCTTCAATAACAAAGTACTAGTAGCAGCTTTTTTTAAATAACTAAATTGGACAATGAAAAAATATGTCCGGAAATGGTTCTGGTCCAAGGCCAGCCCTCATATCCCTTACATGCTAGTTGAGTGTTGTATCACTAGTGTCAGAACCTATAGGGTTAAAAGGTTCTGACAGGTTCTTTGTTTATTTTGTTGCCGGGTTACACCTAGCTGTCTAGCTGGTCAGCTGACAGGTTGATGAGAGCACCCGTGAGTTGCCTATTTAACCCAGCAGTTGGCTCTCAGTCAGCGTCTGTGAAAGAGTCTTTTTGCTCCAGTAGCCAGCGTGTATTCCCTGTCTCCCCTGTATAACCCCGCATCCTTGACTTTTGGCTTTCAGCTCGACTTTTCCCTGGTATTAGCGACTTGGTACTTTGACTTCTCCTGGCTTTGATGCGGTTAGTTGATTTTGGACTATTGTGTGAGTGTGTAGTCGTATTTTGTTTAGTCTGTCTGTTATCCCACTGTCCCGGGACCTAGTCAATGTCATTGTAGTTTATTATTTTGACAATTACGCCCCTCACATATACAGGAAGGGACTGTCTTCGTGGTTACGGACCTGTCGTTTAGGGCAGGTACGTAAGTAGGCAGGGATAGGGGAGTGGGCGAGATTAGTATGCACTCCTTCCCAGCCGATACGTGACAACTAGTTCACCAGTAGCTATCATGTACACATGCTATTATTAGAATTTCTGTTTTTTTGTAGCTTGTATATTATAATTGTGTTACTTACTTTTGACCATTGGAAGGAGAAGAGTCATTGAAGAACTGAATATACTGGTAATCAGTGCAACAATGTGTTTTAGAAAAAAGGTCATCGCCCACTTCCAAATTTGAGAGTGTTTATCTACACTGGGTAGTAAAAGTAAAGACTCCTAGTAAATATATGATCTAGTGATATGACATTATGCCGTCTACCAGTAATGCTATTACATCTATGCTGGAGAGCCACATACTCGCCACCCAAAAGGAAACTGGATGGAGTACACTGATTTAGTTTTCTATATTAAAGAAAGCACTCAAACATTACACACTATTCTTCTGCTTTTTCGCTGAGGACTGCACACTGGTTGGATTCCAGCAAATATAATAGTACTCACTAATAAGAGCTGCAATTTGAGTTCCGGGGTGCTTGGATAATTCAGTGATATAGTAGCTGAAATGTCTCTAGGCGTGGCCTTAAGCCCTGAAAAGTCCTATAGCTCTTATAAAAAAACTTATTTTCAAAGTCTCTTGCCTCTGTCCCTCTATCTCCTCTTTCTCTTGTAATCACTAAGAATAAACTACTCTCTAAGATGTAGAATTCTTATTTTGTAGGAATTACCGTATTTATCGGGGTATACCACGCACCGGCCTATAACACGCACCCTTATTTTACCACGGATATTTGGGTAAAAAAAGTTTTTTACCCAAATATCCGTGGTAAAATGAGGGTGCGTGTGTGCGCGTGTATACCCCGATACACCCCCAGGAAAGGCAGGGGGAGAGAGGCCGTTGCTGCCCGCTTCTCTCCCCCTGCCTTTCCTGGGGGTCTAGAGCGCTGCTGCCGGCCCTTCTCTCCCCCCTGGTTATCAGCGCCGCTGCCCGTTCTGTCCCCCTGACTATCGGTACCGGCGCCCTACTGCCGGTGCCGATAGCCAGGGGGAGAGAAGCGGCGCCGACAGCCAGGGGGAGAGAAGGGGCAGCGGCACCTATTGCCGGCGCCGCTGCCCCGTTGCCTCCCCCCATCCCCGGTGGCATAATTACCTGAGTCGGGTCCGCGCTGCTGCAGGCCTCCGGCGTGCGTCCCCTGCGTCGTTGCTATGCGCGGCGCACTGACGTCATGCGCCGCACCGTGCAGCGCATAGCAACGACGAAGGGGACGCACGCCGGAGGCCTGCAGCAGCGCGGACCCGACTCAGGTAATTATGCCACCGGGGATGGGGGGAGGCAACGGGGCAGCGGCGCCGGCAATGGGTGCCGCTGCCCCTTCTCTCCCCCTGGCTATCGGCGCCGGTACCGATAGTCAGGGGGACAGAACGGGCAGCGGCGCCGATAGCCAGGGGGTGAGAAGGGCCGGCAGCAGCGCTCTAGACCCCAGGGAAGGCAGGGGGAGAGAAGCGGGCAGCGACGGCCTCTCTCCCCCTGCTTTTCCTGGGGCGGTATCGGCGTATAACACGCACATAGACTTTAGGCTAAAAATTTTAGCCTAAAAAGTGCGTGTTATACGCCGATAAATACGGTACTGTACTCTAAGAGATTCTGGGCAAACTGTGAAACAGTATTAAAGAAGATTCAAGTAACATTAGTTCTCCCCTGTGTGGCAGGGGACGGGGCAAATTATGATTGTCTTCTATAGTACAGAAGCCTGAAATTATGCTGGTCCTCTCTCTTATGGATAAGGCTGCAAAAATAATAAATTATTCTACCCCTTTCTCTTGTGGAGAGACTGTAAGAAGTAGACTACTCTCACTTCATCTAGCAGAGCCTGGACTAAGCTCTCCTCTTAACCTGAAAGGCTGGTTAGACTGCCTAGCCTTAACTGGTTTCTTCCCTCTGGAGCGACTAAGGCCGTGCTCTGAGTCATTAACTGAAAGGTTCCCTATTGTAGTGCAATGTACTATTGCAGGTGAATGAGCCCCTTCATTCACTGACAGTTAATAAAGTGCACAACAGCATATTCACATTGGATAAATGCACAACAGTGCAGCAACATTTGAACACAGCAGAAACAAAGTCTGTCAACCAACATTCCTATTCCACAGGGGCACAGATCTGGGACACTGTACTTCGTTCTTAAAAGGAACCTCTCATTGATCATGGTTTTCCAATTTTTGGGCAGCAAGAAGAATTGAGCAGATTGATATAATATTTTTCTTTTGTTAGATACATTTTAGTATAACTTAAAATGTATTTATTTAAACCTTTGCTCTTCTGAGGTTAGGTGTCAAGTGGGCGGTCCTACTCAGTGACTGACCACTATCACTTTATGCACACATATTCTGGAAAGACTATCAGTCATTGAGTAGGATTGCACACTTGACTACTATGCCTAGAATGAGCCACGGTTTACATAGTTACATAGTTAGTACGGTTGAAAAAAGACATACGTCCATCAAGTTCAACCAGGGAATTGAAGGGTAGGGGTGTGGCGCGATATTGGGAAAGGGATGGGATTTTATATTTCTTCATAAGCATTAATGTTATTTTGTTGCAGGAATGTATCTAACCCTGTTTTAAAGCTGTTAATTTTTCCTGCTGTGACCAGTTCCTGAGGTAGACTTCCATAAGTTCACAGTTCTCATGGTAAAGAAGGCGTGTCGCCCCTTGAGACTAAACCTTTTCTTCTCCAGATGGAGGGAGTGCCCCCTCGTCCTTTCGGGGGGTTTAACCTGGAACAGTTTTTCTCCATATTTTTTGTATGGGCCATTAATATACTTATATAAATTTATCATATCCCCCTTTAAACGTCTCTTCTCAAGACTAAACAATTGTAACTCCTTTAATCGCTCCTCATAGCTAAGATTTTCCATGCCCCATATTAGTTTAGTCGCGCGTCTCTGCACCCTTTCTAGCTCCACAGTGTCCCTTTTATGGACTGGTGCCCAAAACTGAAGAGCATATTCCTGGTGAGGCCGTACCAATGCTTTATAAAGGGGGAGTATTATGTCCCTGTCCCTCGAGTCCATGCCTCTTTTTATACATGACAATATCCTGCCGGCCTTGGAAGCAGCAGCTTGACATTGCATGCTATTCTGTAGTCTGTGATCTACAAGTACACCCAGATCCTTCTCTACCAGTGACTCTGCCAGTTTAATCCCCCATAAGATATACGACGCATGCATGTTATTAGTACCCAGATGCACAACTTTACATTTATCCACATTGAACCTCATTTGCCAAGTGGATGCCCAGGCACTTAGTCTATCCAAGTCATCTTGTAACCTATACACATCCTCTATAGACTGTACCGTGTTACAAAGCTTGGTGTCATCTGCAAAGATAGAAACAGAGCTGTTAATGCCATCCTCTATATTATTGATAAATAAATTAAACAACAGCGGGCCCAGTACTGAACCTTGTGGTATACCACTAATAACCGGGGACCAATCAGAGTACGAATCATTGACCACCCGTCTCTGGGTACGATCCATGAGCCAGTGTTCAATCCAGTTACAAACTAAAGTTTCCAAACTCAAAGACCTTAACTTACCTGTCAGACGTCTATGAGGGACAGTATCAAATGCTTTAGCAAAATCCAGAAACACTATATCCACAGCCATTCCTCTGTCAAGGCTTCTACTTACCTCTTCATAAAAGCAAATTAGATTGGTTTGACAACTTCTATCCTTAGTAAACCCATGCTGGCTATCACTTATAATGCTATTATCCCCTATGTATTCCTGTATGTAATCCCTTATAAGTCCTTCAAACAATTTACCCACAATGCACGTTAAACTTTCCGGTCTATAGTTTCCTGGGGCCTAGAGCCCTTTTTGAAGATTGGCACCACATTAGCCTTGCGCCAGTCCCTTGGCACAATACCAGACACCAGAGAATCTCTAAATATCATGAACAGGGGTACAGATATTACTGAACTTACCTCTCTAAGAACTCTTGGGTGTAGTCCATCTGGTCCTGGAGATTTGCTTACATTTACTTTACTTAAATTACCTTGTACCATCTCTACATTAAGCCAGTTCAGTACATTACATGATGTGTTACCAGCACTGACCTGTCCAATGTCAGCTCCTTTTTCCATAGTGTATACAGAACTAAAGAACCCATTCAGTAGCTCTGCTTTCTCTTTATCGCCTGTTACAACCTCCCCATTATCATTATTAAGGGGTCCTACGTGCTCTGTCCTTGGTTTTTTTCTGCATTTATATATCTAAAAAATATATTTAGGATTAGTTTTGCTTTCTTTGGCCACCTGTCTCTCATTTTTGCTGTTTTTATTACATTTTTACAGATTTTATTAAGCTCCTTGTACTGTTTAAATGTTATAGCTGACCCATCAGATTTGTATTTTTTTTAAAGCAATTTTTTGTTATTTATTGCTCTTTTAACATCATTTGTCAGCCATGTAGGATTTAGTTTTAATCGTTTATATTTGTTCCCCTTTGGTAGGGGAATATGCAAAGCAGCTCATTACATCACCTTTTCAGGTAATGTTCCCTGGTATCAGCTTGGCTCCTGTTAGGGAATATATTGCATATTCCCCTATCCAGAATGCCCGCGGAGTGCTAAATGGCCTTCTGAAGCTCCGTTACACCAGGAGTGGTGGCCTCTCCCTGAGGTAAATACTCATCCCCTTTAGTTCCCCTTTGGTATATATTTAGCTGTATAGTTATTTAGAGTTGATTTAAAGATGTCCCATTTACCTTCTGTATCAGTATTTGACAACACCTCCCCCCAGTCTATGTCCTGTAGTGCAGCTCTCAGCCCAGGGAAGTTTCCCTTTTTAAAGTTATATGTTTTTGCCTTCCCCGCCTGTCTTTGTTTTCTACATTTTAAGTCAAAAGTAACTATATTGTGGTCGCTATTACCAAGGTTTTCCCACACAGTTACATTACCAATCAGCTCTGCGTTGTTGGAAATGATCAGATCCAACAAGGCATCACTTCTTGTTGGGTCCTCCACAAACTGGCCCATAAAATTATCCTGCAATAAATTTAGGAATTGTCGCCCCTGTGTAGTTTTAGCCAACCCCGGACCCCAATCTATATCTGGATAGTTAAAATCTCCCATTATTACCACTGTACCTGCCCGGGCGGCCCTCTCTATTTGTTTATGCAGCCGACCTTCTATCTCTTCAGTGATATTAGGGGGTCTGTAGATTACACCAAGTATTATTTTTTCAGTATTTCCCTCCTTTTGTAATTCTACCCACAGTGATTCCACATCCTCAGAATCATCACACACTATGGCTTCGTTCACACTGACTTTAAATGAATAACTAAATGAATAAATAAATTGCTAAATTAATGAATAAAATATTTGAACATTTCTAGAAAAATGCAATACAGTGTATCTGCTCAGCATGTCCTACTCTATGGCATGCTTCCCTCAGATTGGACACCATTAACAATGTAACTTGTCTCGCACAGTGTACCTGTAGCCTGTTATAGAAACATATCAATGCAGTAAGCTTATAAGGTAGAGATTGGTTGAGGACAGAGAACTTGCTGTTTTAAAACATTAAAGTTTTCTGTGGTGATTGTCTAAGGTAGACTGCTGCCCTTTTCTCTGGTTCAAGGGACCAAACTTGGCATATCTTGCTCAGAATTCTGGTGCATTGGCAGATCAACTTAATAGAAATGTGAAAGCGCAGAGATAGAATTAAAAGAGTACAATGACAAAATAAGTGTGCCAGAAAGGAGCATGGAAACCCAGTTATATGCTAGTTTTGGCTTATGCTAGATTGCCAAAACATATCAGTGCTCTCTTTAAGTAAGAGCTTCCAGGAAAAATCATATGCTGTTTCTCCTGGCGTGATGAAGTATTTGCAGTCCATGTAGGTATAAGGTGATGGAACATCTCCATATTATGCCACTACACTGAGATATATCTAATATATACTGTATTTAACTTTATTTAAACTTTTTCCTGTCCCTGTAGATGATTTAATATAGCACCCAGTCATCTTTTCTCCTATATCTGCAATAAATCAGGTAGTATAATATTTAAAGTGGGCCAATGATTTAAAAATAATTATAATAACCAGCCTAGTTTTATTACACTAAACCTGTGGAATAGTGACAATGGGATTCTAATGTTCTTACTGCTGCTATTAACCCCTTCCCGACCTATGACATACCTGTACGTCATGGGTGGCAAGGTGTTCCCGACCCATGACATACAGGTACGTCATGGACATTACTGCCGCTACTCGCGGCATCCCGCAGCGCCCGAAAAGATGGTGGCTATCACTGATAGCCAGCCATCTTACCGTGCGACCACGGGGGGTTTCATCCCCCCCCCCCCAGCGATCGCTGCTATCAGCTGGTCAAATCTGACTAGCTGATAGCAGCGTTTCGCTACCGCTCTGCTAAGTGTCCCTGACCCGTTCCCCGGCGTCACTTACCCGTCGGAGCGGTGTCCCGAGCGGTCCCGGCGTCCTCCAGGCGGTTCCGGCGTCCACCGTGCGGTCCCGGCTGCGCTGCGTCCCGGAGGTGAGTTTCCGGCAGCAGTGCGGCATCTTCATTGGCAGCAGTGAGATCGCCGTAAAGCGATCTCACTGCTGCCTCTGAGAGTTTCAAAACTGCAACTCCCAGCATGCCCAGACAGCCTTTGGCTTTCTGGGCATGCTGGGAGTTGTAGTTTTGCAACATCTGGAGGTCCACAGTTTGGAGACCACTGTATAATGGTCTCCAATCTGTGCTCTTCCAGATGTTGCAAAACTACAAATCTCAGCATGCTCAGTCTGTCCAGGCATGCTGGGAGTTGTAGTTCTCTAACATCTGGAAGAGCACAGATTGGAGACCATTATACAGTGGTCTCCAAACTGTGGACCTCCAGATGTTGCAAAACTACAACTCCCAGCATGCCCAGACTGCCCAAGCATGCTGGAAGTTGTAGTTCGGCAACATCTGATCCTTCAGATATTGCCGAACTACAACTTCCAGCATGCCTGGGCAGTCTGGGCATGCTGGGAGTTGTAGTTTTGCAACAACTGGAGGCACACTAGTTGGGAAACATTGTCCGTTTCCTACCTCAGTGCCTCCAGCTGTTGCAATTGTTGCAAAACTATAACTCCCAGCATGCACTGACAGACCATGCATGCTGGGAGTTGTAGTTTTGCAACAGCTGGAGGCACACTGGTTTGGAAACACTAAGTTTGGTTGCAAAACACTTGAAAGTTTATTACTTAACTTAGTGTTTCCAAACCAGTGTTCCTCCAGCTGTTGCAAAACTACAACTCCCAGCATGCACGGACAGCCAAAGGGCATGCTCGGAGTTTGCAACAGTTGGATGTTTGCCCCCTCCCCCCAATGTGAATGTACAGGGTACACTCACATGGGCGGAGGTTTACAGTGAGTGCTTCAAGTTTGAGATGGCGCAAATTTTGCGCTGCAGCTCAAACTTCCAGCGGCAAACTTGCTGTGAACCTCTGCCCATGTGACTGTACCCTAAAAACACTACACTACACTGACACTAACCTAAAATAAAAAGTAAAAAACACTACATATACACATACCCCTACACAGCCCCCCTCCCCCCAAAAAATGAAAAACGTCTGGTACGCTACTGTTTCCAAAACGGAGCCTCCAGCTGTTGCAAAATAATAACTCCCAGTATTGCCGGACAGCCATTGACTGTCCAGGCATGCTGGGAGTTTTGCAACAGCTGGAGGCACCCTGTTTGGGAATCACTGGCGTAGAATACCCCTATGTCCACCCCTATGCAAATCCCTAATTCAGGCCTCAAATGCGCATGGCGCTCTCTCACTTTGGAGCCCTGTCGTATTTCAGGGCAACAGTTTTGGGACACATATGGGGTATCTCCGTACTCGGGAGAAATTGCCTTACAAATTTTTGGGGGCTTTTTCTTCTTTAACCCCTTATGAAAAGGTGAAGTTGGGGTCTACACCAGCATGTTAGTGTAAAAAAATTAATTTTTTACACTGACATGCTGGTGTTGCCCTATACTTTTCATTTTCACAAGAGGTAAAAGGGAAAAAAGACCCTCTAAATTTGTAACGCAATTTCTCCTGAGTACGGAGATACCCCATATGTGGACGCAAAGTGCTCTGGGGGCGCACAACAAGGCCCAGAAGAGAGAGTGCACCATGTACATTTGAGGCGATTTGCACAGGGGTGGCTGATTGTTACAGCAGTTCTGACAAACGCAAAACAATAAATATCCACATGTGACCCCATTTTGGAAACTACACCCCTCACGGAATGTAATAAGGGGTGCAGTAAGCATTTACACCCCACTGGTGTATGACAGATTTTTGGAACAGTGGTCTGTGAAAATGAAAAATAAAATTTTTGATTTGCACAGTCCACTGTTTCAAATATCTGTCAAACGCCAGTGGGGTGTAAATGCTCACTGCACCCCTTATTAAATTCCATGAGGGGTATAGTTTCCAAAATGGGGTCACATGTGGGGGGGGGTCCACTGTTCTGGCACCATAGGGGCTTCCTAAATGGGACATGCCCCCCAAAAACCCTTTCAGAAAAACTCACTCTCCAAAATCCCATTGTCGCTCCTTCCCTTCTGAGCCCTCTACTGCGCCCGCCGAACACTTTTGTTACGCCGAGCGCTCCGGGTCCCCGCTCCTCCCCGGAGCGCTCGCTTCACTCTCCCCGCGGCAGCGCTCCGGTCACGTCCTCTGACCCGGGGCGCTGCGATTCCGCTGCCAGCCGGGATGCGATTCGCGATGCGGGTTGCGCCCGCTCGCGATGCGCACCCCGGCTCCCCTACCTGACTCGCTCTCCGTCTGTTCTGTCCCGGCGCGCGCGGCCCCGCTCCCTAGGGCGCGCGCGCGCCGGGTCTCTGCGATTTAAAGGGCCACTGCGCCGCTGATTGGCGCAGTGGTTCCAATCAGTGTGTTCACCTGTGCACTTCCCTATATCACCTCACTTCCCCTGCACTCCCTTGCCGGATCTTGTTGCCTTAGTGCCAGTGAAAGCGTTCCTTGTGTGTTCCTTGCCTGTGTTTCCAGACCTTCTGCCGTTGCCCCTGACTACGATCCTTGCTGCCTGCCCCGACCTTCTGCTACGTCCGACCTTGCTTTTGCCTACTCCCTTGTACCGCGCCTATCTTCAGCAGCCAGAGAGGTGAGCCGTTGCTAGTGGATACGACCTGGTCACTACCGCCGCAGCAAGACCATCCCGCTTTGCGGCGGGCTCTGGTGAAAACCAGTAGTGGCTTAGAACCGGTCCACTAGCACGGTCCACGCCAATCCCTCTCTGGCACAGAGGATCCACTACCTGCCAGCCGGCATCGTGACAGTAGATCCGGCCATGGATCCCGCTGAAGTTCCTCTGCCAGTTGTCGCTGACCTCACCACGGTGGTCGCCCAGCAGTCACAACAGATAGCGCAACAAGGCCAACAGCTGTCTCAACTGACCGTTATGCTACAACAGTTGCTACCACAGCTTCAGCAGTCATCTCCTCCGCCAGCTCCTGCACCTCCTCCGCAGCGAGTGGCCGCTCCTGGGATACGCTTATCCTTGCCGGATAAATTTGATGGGGACTCTAAGTTTTGCCGTGGCTTTCTTTCCCAATGTTCCCTGCATCTGGAGATGATGTCGGACCTGTTTCCCACTGAAAGGTCTAAGGTGGCTTTCGTAGTCAGCCTTCTGTCCGGAAAAGCCCTGTCATGGGCCACACCGCTCTGGGACCGCAATGACCCCGTCACTGCCTCTGTACACTCCTTCTTCTCGGAAATCCGAAGTGTCTTTGAGGAACCTGCCCGAGCCTCTTCTGCTGAGACTGCCCTGTTGAACCTGGTCCAGGGTAATTCTTCCGTTGGCGAGTATGCCGTACAATTCCGTACTCTTGCTTCAGAATTGTCCTGGAATAATGAGGCCCTCTGCGCGACCTTCAAAAAAGGCCTATCCAGCAACATTAAAGATGTTCTGGCCGCACGAGAAATTCCTGCTAATCTACATGAACTTATTCACCTAGCCACTCGCATTGACATGCGTTTTTCCGAAAGGCGTCAGGAACTCCGCCAAGATATGGACTCTGTTCGCACGAGGCGTTTCTTCTCCTCGGCTCCTCTCTCCTCTGGTCCCCTGCAATCTGTTCCTGTGCCTCCCGCCGTGGAGGCTATGCAGGTCGACCGGTCTCGCCTGACACCTCAAGAGAGGACACGACGCCGTATGGAGAACCTCTGCCTGTACTGTGCTAGTACCGAACACTTCCTGAGAGATTGTCCTATCCGTCCTCCCCGCCTGGAAAGACGTACGCTGACTCCGCACAAAGGTGAGACAGTCCTTGATGTCTACTCTGCTTCTCCACGTCTTACTGTGCCTGTGCGGATGTCTGCCTCTGCCTTCTCCTTCTCTACAGTGGCCTTCTTGGACTCTGGATCTGCAGGAAATTTTATTTTGGCCTCTCTCGTCAACAGGTTCAACATCCCGGTGACCAGTCTCGCCAGACCCCTCTACATCAATTGTATAAATAATGAAAGATTGGACTGTACCATACGTTTCCGCACGGAGCCCCTTCTTATGAGCATCGGATCTCATCATGAGAGGATTGAACTTTTGGTCCTCCCCAATTGCACCTCGGAAATTCTCCTTGGACTTCCCTGGCTTCAACTTCATTCCCCTACCCTGGATTGGTCCACTGGGGAGATCAAGAGTTGGGGGTCCTCTTGTTCCAAGAACTGTCTAAAACCGGTTCCCAGTAACCCTTGCCGTAACTCTGTGGTTCCTCCAGTAACCGGTCTCCCTAAGGCCTATATGGACTTCGCGGATGTTTTCTGCAAAAAACAAGCTGAGACTCTACCTCCTCACAGGCCTTATGATTGCCCTATCGACCTCCTCCCGGGCACTACTCCACCCCGGGGCAGAATTTATCCTCTCTCTGCCCCAGAGACTCTTGCCATGTCCGAATACGTCCAGGAGAATCTAAAGAAGGGCTTTATCCGTAAATCCTCCTCTCCTGCCGGAGCCGGATTTTTCTTTGTGTCCAAAAAAGATGGCTCCCTACGTCCTTGCATTGACTACCGCGGTCTTAATAAAATCACGGTTAAGAACCGCTACCCCTTACCCCTCATCTCTGAACTCTTTGATCGCCTCCAAGGTGCCCACATCTTCACTAAATTGGACTTAAGAGGCGCCTATAACCTCATCCGCATCAGAGAGGGGGACGAGTGGAAAACGGCATTTAACACCAGAGATGGACACTTTGAGTATCTGGTCATGCCCTTTGGACTGTGCAACGCCCCTGCCGTCTTCCAAGACTTTGTCAATGAAATTTTTCGTGATCTGTTATACTCCTGTGTTGTTGTATATCTGGACGATATCCTAATTTTTTCTGCCAATCTAGAAGAACACCGCCAGCATGTCCGTATGGTTCTTCAGAGACTTCGTGACAACCAACTCTATGCCAAAATTGAGAAATGTCTGTTTGAATGCCAATCTCTTCCTTTTCTAGGATATTTGGTCTCTGGCCAGGGACTACAGATGGATCCAGACAAACTCTCTGCCGTCTTAGATTGGCCACGCCCCTCCGGACTCCGTGCTATCCAACGCTTTTTGGGGTTCGCCAATTATTACAGGCAATTTATTCCACATTTTTCTACCATTGTGGCTCCTATCGTGGCTTTAACCAAAAAAAATGCTGATCCCAAGTCCTGGCCTCCTCAAGCAGAAGACGCCTTTAAACGACTCAAGTCTGCCTTTTCTTCGGCTCCCGTCCTCTCCAGACCTGACCCTTCCAAACCCTTCCTATTGGAGGTTGATGCCTCCTCAGTGGGAGCTGGAGCTGTTCTTCTACAAAAAAATTCTTCCGGGCATGCTGTCACTTGTGGTTTTTTCTCTAGGACCTTCTCTCCAGCGGAGAGGAACTACTCCATCGGGGATCGAGAGCTTCTAGCCATTAAATTAGCACTTGAGGAATGGAGGCATCTGCTGGAGGGATCAAGTTCTCCTGTTATTATCTACACCGACCACAAGAACCTCTCCTACCTCCAGTCTGCCCAACGGCTGAATCCTCGCCAGGCCCGGTGGTCTCTGTTCTTTGCCCGATTTAATTTTGAGATTCACTTTCGTCCTGCCGATAAGAACATTAGGGCCGATGCTCTCTCTCGTTCCTCGGATGCCTCAGAAGTTGAACTCTCTCCGCAACACATCATTCCACCTGACTGCCTGATCTCCACTTCTCCTGCCTCCATCAGGCAGACTCCTCCAGGAAAGACCTTTGTTTCTCCTCGCCAACGCCTCGGAATCCTCAAATGGGGTCACTCCTCCCATCTCGCAGGTCATGCGGGTATCAAGAAATCTGTGCAACTCATCTCCCGCTTCTATTGGTGGCCGACTCTGGAGACGGATGTTGTGGACTTTGTGCGAGCCTGCACTATCTGTGCCCGGGATAAGACTCCTCGCCAGAAGCCCGCTGGTTTTCTTCATCCTCTGCCTGTCCCCGAACAGCCTTGGTCTCTGATTGGTATGGATTTTATTACTGATTTACCCCCTTCCCGTGGCAACACTGTTATTTGGGTGGTCGTTGATCGATTCTCCAAAATGGCACATTTCATCCCTCTTCCTGGTCTTCCTTCTGCGCCTCAGTTGGCTAAACAATTTTTTGTACACATTTTTCGTCTTCACGGGTTGCCTACGCAGATTGTCTCGGATAGAGGCGTCCAATTCGTGTCTAAATTCTGGAGGGCTCTCTGTAAACAACTCAAGATTAAATTAAATTTTTCTTCTGCATATCATCCCCAGTCCAATGGACAAGTAGAAAGGATTAACCAGATCTTGGGTGATTATTTGCGACATTTTGTTTCCTCCCGCCAGGATGACTGGGCAGATCTCCTCCCATGGGCCGAATTCTCGTATAACTTCAGGGTCTCTGAGTCTTCCTCCAAATCCCCATTTTTCGTGGTGTACGGCCGTCACCCTCTTCCCCCCCTCCCTACTCCCTTGCCCTCTGGTCTGCCCGCTGTGGATGAAATTTCTCGTGACCTTTCCATCATATGGAGAGAGACCCAAAATTCTCTCTTACAGGCTTCATCACGCATGAAGAAGTTCGCGGATAAGAAAAGAAGAGCTCCCCCCGTTTTTTCCCCTGGAGACAAGGTATGGCTCTCCGCTAAATATGTCCGCTTCCGTGTCCCTAGCTACAAGTTGGGACCACGCTATCTTGGTCCTTTCAAAATTTTGTGTCAAATTAATCCTGTCTCTTATAAACTTCTTCTTCCTCCCTCTCTTCGTATCCCTAATGCCTTTCACGTCTCTCTTCTCAAACCACTCATCCTCAACCGTTTTTCTCCCAAATCTGTTCCTCCCACTCCTGTTTCCGGCTCCTCGGACATCTTCTCGATCAAAGAAATTTTAGCTGCCAAAAAGGTCAGAGGGAAAAATTTTTTTTTAGTGGACTGGGAGGGTTGTGGTCCTGAAGAGAGATCCTGGGAACCTGAGGACAACATCCTAGACAAAAGTCTGCTCCTCAGGTTCTCAGGCTCTAAGAAGAGGGGGAGACCCAAGGGGGGGGGTACTGTTACGCCGAGCGCTCCGGGTCCCCGCTCCTCCCCGGAGCGCTCGCTTCACTCTCCCCGCGGCAGCGCTCCGGTCACGTCCTCTGACCCGGGGCGCTGCGATTCCGCTGCCAGCCGGGATGCGATTCGCGATGCGGGTTGCGCCCGCTCGCGATGCGCACCCCGGCTCCCCTACCTGACTCGCTCTCCGTCTGTTCTGTCCCGGCGCGCGCGGCCCCGCTCCCTAGGGCGCGCGCGCGCCGGGTCTCTGCGATTTAAAGGGCCACTGCGCCGCTGATTGGCGCAGTGGTTCCAATCAGTGTGTTCACCTGTGCACTTCCCTATATCACCTCACTTCCCCTGCACTCCCTTGCCGGATCTTGTTGCCTTAGTGCCAGTGAAAGCGTTCCTTGTGTGTTCCTTGCCTGTGTTTCCAGACCTTCTGCCGTTGCCCCTGACTACGATCCTTGCTGCCTGCCCCGACCTTCTGCTACGTCCGACCTTGCTTTTGCCTACTCCCTTGTACCGCGCCTATCTTCAGCAGCCAGAGAGGTGAGCCGTTGCTAGTTGATACGACCTGGTCACTACCGCCGCAGCAAGACCATCCCGCTTTGCGGCGGGCTCTGGTGAAAACCAGTAGTGGCTTAGAACCGGTCCACTAGCACGGTCCACGCCAATCCCTCTCTGGCACAGAGGATCCACTACCTGCCAGCCGGCATCGTGACAACTTTACATACACATATGAGGTATTTCCTTACTCAAGAGAAATTGGGTTACCAATTTTAGGGTGATTTCTCTCCTTTTACCCCTTGTAAAAATTCAAAAATTGGGTCTACAAGAAAATGCGAGTGTAAAAAATGAAGATTTAGAATTTTCTCCTTCACTTTACTGCTATTCCTGTGAAACACCTAAAGGGTTAAAACACTTACTGAATGTAATTTTGAATACTTTGGGGGGTGCAGTTTTTATAATGGGGTAATTTATGGGGTATTTCTAATATGAAGATCCTTAAAATCCACTTCCAACCTGAACTGGGCCCTGAAAAATTACGATTTTGAAAATCTTGAGAAAAATTGGAAAATTGCTGCAGAACTTTGAAGCCCTCTGGTGTCTTCCAAAAGTAAAAACTTGTCAATTTTTTAATGCAAACACAAAGTAGACATATTGTATATGTGAACCAATATGTAATTTATTTGGAATATCCATTTTCCTTTCAAGCAGAGACTTTCAAAGTTAGAAAAATGCAAAATTTACAAAATTTTCATGAAATTTTTAGATTTTTTACCAAGAAAGGATGAAAATATCAGTGAAATTTTACCGATAACATAAAGTAGAATATGTCACGAAAAAACAATCTCGGAATCAGAATGATAAGTAAAAGCATTCCAAAGTTATTAATGTTTAAAGTGACAGTGGTCAGATTTTCAAAAAATGCCCAGGTCATGAAGGTGAAAATGGGCTGGGTCATGAAGGGGTTAAGAGAGTCCCCTTCAAGATGCACACCTATTTCTCATTGTCTCCATTTCATTGAGCTTGACCAGAGCTTGACTGTTTGTCAACACACATGTTTTTCCTTTCTCTTACTTTCCATGCCAATGACAGGAGAACAGATTCTCACAAATACTTCTCTCTGCCATGTTTGTATGGATTTGACACATTGGAGATTTGTAGCAAACATAGTTAATTACGGCTAAAGAAAATGCAACGGCACTGTGTAGGGGGGTGATTTACAGTACAGTGCTGTAGATGGCAAGTGGGGGAATTCATGTACTATGTCTGCAAGGTGTTATTTGGGAAAACAAACAGCAGCAGAGAGGGCCACAGAGAGGAAAGGGTTACATTGCAAAATCAGCCCTGGTCTAACTCCTTAATGATGCAGGACGTATATTTACATCCTGCGCCAGCTCCCGCGATATAACGCGGGGTCGCGCGGTGACTGTGCGTCATATCGGGTCAGTCTTGGCGGCCATCAACGGGTGGGACCCGCGGCTAATTCAGGAAATCACCGATCGTGGTGATGCCCTGTATTAACCCTTCAGATGCGGCGATCAAAGTTGACCGCCGCGTCTGAAGTGAAACTGGAAGTATCCCGGGAGCTCAGTCCAGCTGTTCAGGACCGCCGCGATGAAATCTCGGCGTCCTGAACAGGTTACAGGACACCGAGGGGATCCCTACCTGCCTCCTCGGTGTCTGATCGGCGAATGACTGCTCCGTGCCTGAGATCCAGGCCGGAACAGTCAAGCGCTGATAACACTGATCAATGGCATGTTAATGCATGCCAGTGATCAGTGTAAAAGATCAGAGATATGTGCCGTGTTATAGCCTCCTATGGGAGCTATAACACTGCAAAAAAAAAAAGTGAAAAAAGTGTTAATAAATATGATTTAACCCCTTTTCCCATAAAAAAAACAGTGTAAGGGTACGTTCCCACACGGCGTATTTTGTTGCGTATTTGCTGCGTATTTGCTGCGTATTTGGTGCTGCGTATTTTCCTACCCATTGACTTCAACAGAGAAAATAAAATACGCAGCAGCAAATACACAGCAAATACGCCGTGTGGGAATGTACCCTAAATAAAAATAAACATATGTGGTATCGCCCGTGCATTAATGTCCGAACTATAAAAATGTATTGTTAATTAAACTGCACGGTCAATGGCGTACAAGACGTAAAAAAATTCCAAAGTCCAAAATAGTGTATTTTTGGTCACTTTTTATACCATTCAAAAATGAATAAAAAGTGATCAAAAAGTCCGAGCAAAACACAAATGGTACCGATAAAAACTTCAGATCATGGTGCAAAAAAGTATACACGGAAAATTAAAAAAAGTTATAGGGGTCAGAAGAGGACATTTTTAAACGTATACATTTTCCTGCATGTAGTTATGATTTTTTCCAGAAGTACGACAAAATCAAACCTATATAAGTAGGGTATCATTTTAATCGTATGGACCTACAGAATAACGATCAGATGTCATTTTTACTGAAAAATGTACTGCATAGAAACGGAAGCCCCCAAAATTTACAAAATGGTGTTTTTTCTTCAATTTAGTCGCACAATTATTATTTTTTTCCGTTTCGCTGTAGATTTTTGGGTAAAATGACTGATGTCACTGCAAAGTAGAATTGGTGGCGCAAAAAATAAGCCATCATATGGATTTTTAGGTGCAAAATTGAAAGGGTTATGATTTTTAAAAGGTTAGGAGGAAAAAACGAAAGTGCAGAAACTGAAAAAACCCTGCCTCCTTAAGGGGTTAATATTAGATATAGAGGTCTGTCTATTACATGGCCTAACTTAACTTAACAGTTAAGGCTTCCCTCAAATGCTGCTGTCTGGAAATAAAAAAAAAGTAAATAAATAAAAATATATATGTATATATATTTTGTATTTCTATATATTTGTTTTTGTATTCTTGGCCAACTCCTTTAATTATTAGACTGAAAGTGAGAAAATATGATGCTGTCTACTTCTGTGGGGTTCTACACATTGGAATTTTACAGTAAATGTTTTGCTTTGTGCTCTGCAAAATCATTTGTAAATTGCTTTTCTCTCAGCATGGATATGTTGCGTCTTCAGAGGGGCTAAAAATACATAATATTGCATGTTTATTTCAGCAGATTTTTATCTTTAGGATTATTAAGCAAATTGACTCTTTTGTATTAGTGCCAGTGCATACCTTGTTTTCCTCAAAAGTCAAATCTCTGTGCATGAAGTAATTGGACTGTTAAACATTGTAAAGAAATTAATTGGTTTTCTGCCGCTTGCCAACATCTTATTTATTATTACAGTCCAACAGCAGTGTGATGCCAACATGATAGATCACATTTGGCAGTATGAAAACTACAGATAATGAATACCACTGCTTCGTGACCTATTCCTCTTCAATTATCACTTATAGCTCTCCCACACAATTTCAAATAGTGTAAGAATCTGACAAATTGGAGTCTGCGGGAATGAAGTATTTGAAAAACAGGCCTAAATCTCAGCAAAAAGGAATCATTATGCAGTATTACAGTTATAGACGTACCATATAATCATATCTGAACCAAAAGCCTCTTCTATGGCAGCTGTAATAAATGGTATTCATTTTACATGTTTTGTACCTTTGCTGTCAGTGTCTCACAAGAGGTTATGGAGAACACACTCAGTGTCATTGAGAATTCTGAAACATGCAGCACATTTAAGGCAAAGTGTTCCCAATATTCTTTGCCTAGTTCTTAAGTCAAATATATGGTTGCCACCTTTACCTTTAAAGAGTACCTGTCCCCAAATAAAACTTTTAGTATGGTGTTCCCTGTGTAATTTGCAGACACTTTCCCATGTACTTGCTTTTAAAATTATCAACATTAATATGTTTAAAATGTAATAGAAAAAAATGGCCACTAGGTGGCTCTGTTCTGTTCCACAATTAATACAGTGATTTTGGTCTCCTCCAGGCCTGGCAGGAGACCAAACTCAAGAAGTGCTTCTGGCTGCACTGAGCTTGATTGACAGCTGTACAGCCTCACTGAAAGATGCACAGAGCCTGAGGTCTTCTATTCATCACAGCACTTCAACGATGTGAGGGCACAATTGGTCCCCAGCAGGCTTCAGTGATGTTATGCCTGCTGGGAAACACCCACTTTCTCCTGCTGGGAGATTGCACTATGTGAGCAAGAATAAAGGGATGATACACAGCTCTGATTTTTTTTAAGGGTGGGAGGACTGTTAGGAGTAGTTAGGGAACATAGCCTGAGTTAGTTTAGAAAAGTTTGTTTGGCGACAGCTACTTTAAAAAAATAAATAAATACTGATAAAGAAACAGAAAGTGCTCATCAGAAAGTATAGAACATGATGTAAGATCATTTTAAGTGGTGGCTCACTACCAGCTGTTGTGTATCCAGAGGCAAAACACTCTATCCAGAGGCCCACAGATTGTATCCAACCTCTCAGTAGCAGCCACACCCTTACGCCAAGTCAACGCACCAGAGCGAAGAATGCACCATACTTTATCAAGATTTGTCTCGGGCTCACCAATAGGAGGAATCTTTCAACTCAACTGAAATGGACAAGTCAATTTATTGCTTTAAAAGGGTTCTCCACTAGCCAATGTTCGGAAGTAAATGTTCCGAAAGCTGTTTTCGCGCTTGGACCCCTGCAGTGCGAAAACCTGATGAAGAGGTTAGATCGATTGCAAAATGTGTTGTATTACAGGGGTACACCCCTGGCCAGCATTTGGAAGTAAAGGTTCTGAACGCTGGCCAGTGGAGTACTCCTTTAATACAACACATTTTGCGATCGATCTAACCTCTTCATCAGGTACAGATAATAAAAACCAACATCACAAACAGAAAAATACATATAAAACAATATAAAACAAAATATAATAATAAATATTAAATAATTTTAAAATAAAAAATGGAAAATTTTACTTGTATAGTCACTTTCATGCTCCTGCAAAAAGAGTCACAGCACACTATGTTTAAATTGTTAATGTTAAAATAGTGTTAATTCATGCTGGACCACACTGTTTGTATGGTGCAGCCCACATACTGCAACCTAAAATCACATTCTATTAGGTAGATAGCAAAGGATGAGTTACAAGTATATGTGCCTCTTACCTCTAATATCTCCCCGGTGACAGTGGAGCAGAAAGTCCCACAACCCACCTATGAAGGGAAGTTGTATTTTTTATTTATGCAAATAAATATCACTTTTTTACTTTGTCTGTTAAAGTGAGAATAATAAACAAATAATAATTCAGTTTCTTGATCAGTCTAACATCAGCTTTTTGTGTAGCAGCAACAACATTCTACAAGACACTGTTCATAGAGATGTACAGTTTTTCTTCACTGCAAATCTTCTGTGTAAGAATTGCCCCCAAGTTCTCCGATGTTAGGTCAGGTGAGAAAGGGGACAATGGGGGATATTTACCAATTTTGCCTGTTGACAGTTTTTTTTTTACTTTTTTTTTTTTACTTTTGCAGACTGATAAATTTGGCGCACGTTGTTAGTAATTTTGGCACCAAAATCAGCTGTTCACAGCGCCTTTTACACAGAACTTACCGCCACAGAGGACAGCGTATTTTACCCTGTAGTGCAGCCATTTTGGAGTCCCTCCTGCAGTATATCAGCAAGCGACATGAGTTTTTTTGTGGGGTTTATAGCCACCATGTGAAATGGATTTTATTTTTTCTTGAGTTTTTTTGTTTTTTTTGTAACATTTAGTACTTACCTTTCCTGGACCTGTGTGGCCATGTCCGATGCTGGCTCAACAGAGGGTGAAGGTCCCTCAGAGACAACTATGTCGCAGCATAGTAGTGCGAGTAGTGCGGAGGCGTCGCTGCTTTCACAAAAAAATATTTTTTATGTGTTTTGATGCCTTTACATTTTCTGACATTGCTATGTGTGTTTTCCATGTACAAAATTTCTTGGCGGTGAATTGCGCCCGAAAAACCCCTAAAGGCGCAAAATTGCACCAAAAATCGATTGGCGCAAATTATGAATTACTGACCAAAGTAAAAAAAAATCACAGTACCATTTGATTTTGAGCAAGTTTAAAAAACGACAGTGGAGAGAATGCACAAAAACTTTGGCGCAAGACACTGCACCACAGAATTGCGTTTTTATGCAAAAAAACAAACAAACACATAAATCCGTTGATAAATACCCCCCAATGTCATTATTTTCTTTTTTCATTATTAAGGCCTTTACTGGCTATCCAAGCAGTAAAGTACTTCAATGCATGTGATAGAGCATTGTCCTGCATTCAAATATGGTCTTCTTTCCTGCACATTGCTTGAAGAAAGTGTTTTCTAAAAAACTGGCAGTAGGATTGGATTTAGAGTTGATTTTGAGTCCATCTTAAATTTGGAATGGTCCAACTGGCTCTGTTAAAATAGCATATTTGTCCACCAAATTCCCAATGGCAAATCTGAATCAGATCCTCACCAAATTCTGCATTCAGTTCACAATTAAATTAGCCCGTGTGAACTAGCACTAAGGAAGCAGGAATTAGTAGCAGAAGAGGACATTTTATCAAGTAGTATTCTGGCAACTTGCCGTAACACGCATAGAGAGTGTGCTGGGGAAGTGTGAAATAATACTGTTATTCAGTATTCCCTGCCTGCACTATGGTTGCTTGCATTCTTTGAATGGGGAGTG
The DNA here is from genome assembly GCF_029499605.1 of Hyla sarda. Classification (NCBI taxonomy): domain Eukaryota; kingdom Metazoa; phylum Chordata; class Amphibia; order Anura; family Hylidae; genus Hyla; species Hyla sarda. The sequence continues at coordinate 143,889,176 of NC_079193.1, forward strand.
CTTCCTGTGATGATCTCAATTGGCAGATTATGAAATGACTTCTAAACTCTCTCTGCCTGCCTGCAGTGATGCGGGCTTGAGGTTAATGGATTTCCCCTGTGCTGATCTGTATTGTCAGTAACGCTGATTAGTGACCACACAGTGTCTGCTCTCTCTCTTTCTAGCCAAAACGAATGCAGGCTTGAGGTGAATGGATTCGCTGCTGTAAAGATCTGTATTGTCAGTAACGGTGATTAGTGCGCACACACAGTCTCTGCTCTGCTCTGCAAAATGGGAAGGCAATGTCCATCTTCGGCATTGGCTGCCAAATATATAGGGCTGTGACATCACAGGGCTTGCTAGTTGCTGATAGGCTGCATGCCGCCATGTGATTCAAGGTGATCCCGCCTTCCCAGACTTCCTTGCCCCATGTAGTGAATAAAGCGATTCATTACCAAGAAGCGCGAGGCAATTTGGATTCGTTCAGAATTACATTTTTCATGAAATTTGGAACAAATTTGTCAGCTTCAATTTGCCCATCTCTACTTATAATGACCAAGACCCGTATAGGTTTTCAAAGATTACAAATTGATCCTTAGGTAAGGACATTGTCATTAGATTGTTGAGGGGCCAACTCTCAGCACCTCCACGATCAGCAATTTGAAGAGGCTTCAGTGCCAGCTAGAGCCAGACCCTATAAGATCTGATATTGATGATTTGTCCTGAGAATAGGGCACCGATATTGTGTTCTTGGAAACCCCCTTTAATAGATAGAATAAGAAAGTCTGATGGGGCAGGTCTGTCATCTCATCATGAATGTGTGTGTGGCAATGCTAGATTAGCTGGTGGGTTGGACAGATTAGCACCAGTCTAGTAGGTCATGAAAGCTGTCTGCTTATCATACATTTTTGTAGCCTATCATTTACAAATAAAAAACACTTGGACACCTATACAGCTGTGACGTAGTGTCTTGGATTGTGGATATTTTAATGTATATCACATTTTATACATATATTTTCCTAGTATGTTCTCCCATAATTGGTTTCCATTTTTCTTGACAGGTTTTCCTGTAATGAGAAACCAAAAAAGATACAAAGGGGATTAGAAGATTTAGGTCAGCTAAGGAGAATATAATGGAACTTAAATGGGGTAATAAGTACATCTGTAGATCGGGTGACTTATAGAAAGACTCACGCAACTGGCTAGGCCACTCGAGAGCTATATTGAGCGTTTTCAACAATTTTTATGGTTTGTTTTATTTGGCTATCGCAATGGCATTTTTCATTGCTGGAAGGTGTTAATTTTAGTGGAATTGAATAACAGCTCGTGCTTAAGTGTGCCAGTGGTCCCTTTCGTCTCTATTTTAACGGGACTAAACCTTTTTTTTTTCACATCTGCCTGATCGCACATGCACAGCCACGAACATCTGTCTTCTTGAAGCCTTTATTTCCTTTTCACCACATCCGACTTTATTCTGACAGCTGAAACACAGCAGCTTGAAGGATTCTCATTACTGTGAAAAAAAAGTCAGTCAGAATTGGGTGAGGCATAGCTGTGATGGATTCAAGATTTCCTTTTATTTTTTTTTTCATTCAAGTTTAAAAACAGTTTCAACACATGTTAGTCTATTGGCACAACACAGCCCATGGATGACATCGTCCTGGTACCAATTTAAGCAGAGACAAATAAGCTTGTTTCCTGTACTTTAGGCTACGTACCCTTCTAGATCCTCAATAATTACTATGTAGTTTGATCATTTCTAGCTCCTCAATAATTACTATGTAGTTTGATCATTAATCTCTAGCAGAATCTTGTCTTGTTCATACAGCTCTACATGATGCCAGCTACTTATTATTTCCAACTCCATTCAAGCTGTTATATATGCCTCTACATGCATAATTGAATGTATTATGCATTTATTATGTTGTAAATATGGAGGTGATCGTCTTAGTTTTTACATTTAAAGAGTTATTGAAGAATATTTATCATCTAGCCACAGAATAGGTGGCAAATGGCCTTTCAGGTAGTATAGCATCCAGGGGAAGAAATCCTCAAACTTCTTAAATGTGTATCTAACTTAATAGAGCAGACAGGGAGGGCAGAAGGGTTAATTGGCAAGGACCTTCAGCAGCTAGTGCATCAAGTGTCAGTTCTCTTGTTAAGGACACAGGGCATAGCTGTATGCCCTGCGCCCGGTCCTGCTTTCTAAAGCAGGATCGCTGCATCTAAAGTAACAAAAATACACTCCCGGCAGCTCAGTCGGGCTGATTGGGACCATCAAGGTGAAATCGCGATGTGCGATCAGCTAGAACGCAAGCGGAGGGTCCGTTACCTTGCTCCAAGGCTTGAGAAATCGACCGCCGATAACACTGATCATTGCCATGTTAATGCATGGCAGTGATCTGTGTAGAAGATCAGTGTGTGCAGTGTTATAGCCACTAGAGAAGGCTATAACATTGCAAAAAAAAAGTATGAAGAAAAAGTTAATAAAGATCATTTAACCCCTTCCCTAATAAAAGTAAGAATCATCCCCCTTTTCCCATTTAAAAAAAAAAAACTGTGTAAATAAAAATAAACACATGTAGTATCACTGCGTGTGGAAATGTCAGAACTATAAAAATATATTGTTAATTAAACCACGCAGTCAATGGCGTACACGCAAAAAATCCAAAATAACGTATTTTTGGTCACTTTTTACATAATGAAAAAATGAATAAAAGTGATCACAAAGTCTGCTCAATACAAAAATGGTATCACCATAAAACATAAGATCACGGCACAAAAAACATTAAAACACATTAATACACATTAATACAGAAACATTAAAAAGTTATGGGGGTAAAAAGAAGACAATTTTAAACATATACATTTTCGTGCATGTAGTTATGGTTTTTTACAGAAGTAAGACAAAATCAAACCTATAGGGTATCATTTTTATCGTATGGATCTACAGAATAAAGAAAAGGTGCCATTTTACCGAAAAATGCACTCTGTAGAAACGGCTGCCCCCAAAAGTTACAAAATGGCATTTTTTTTCTTAAATTTTATCACACAAAGATTTTTTTTTCCCCTTTCGCCATGGATTTTTGGGTAAAATGACTAATGTTACTGCAAAGTAGAATTGGTGGCGCAAAACATAAGCCATAATATGAAATTTTAGGTGCAAAATTGAAAGGGTTATGATTTTTAAAAGGTAAGGAGGAAAAAACGAAAGTGCAAAAGCAGAAAAACCCTGAGCCCTTAAAGGGGTAGTCCGGCGCTAAAACATCTTATCCCCTATCCAAAGGATAGGGGATAAGATGCCTGATCGTGGGGGGCCCGCCGCTGAGGACCCCCGCACCCCGTTAGAATCAGCCCCCAGAGCATGCTCGCTCCGGGTCTGATTACTGGCGATCACGGGGACGGAGCATAATGATGTCACGGCTCCACCCCGTGTGACGCCATGCTCCGCCCCCTTAATGCAAGCCTATGGAGGGGGCGTGACAGCTGTCAGACCCCCTCCATAAGCTTGCATTGAGGGGGCAGAGTGGGACGTCACACGGGGGCGGAGCCGTGATGTCACTATGCTCCGTCCCCGTGATTGCCAGTAATCAGACCCGGAGCGAGCACGCTCCGGTGGCTGATTCTAACGGGTTTCGGCATGGAAGATCACAGGGGTCCCCAGCGGCGGGACCCCCGCGATCAGGTATCTTATCCCCTATCCTTTCAATAGGGGATAAGATGTCTTAGCGCCGGAGTAACCCCTTTAAGCCCTTAAGGACACATGACGTTCTCATATGTCTCCATTTCCGAGTCCTTAACCCCTTAAGGACTCAGGGTTTTTCCGTTTTTGCACTTTTGTTTTTCCTCCTTACCTTTAAAAAATCATAACCCTTTCAATTTTCCACCTAAAAATCCATATTATGGCTTATTTTTTGCGTCGCCAATTCTACTTTGCAGGGACATTAGTCATTTTACCCAAAAATGCACGGCGAAACGGAAAAAAAATCATTGTGCGACAAAATCGAAAAAAAAACGCCATTTTGTAACTTTTGGGGGCTTCCGTTTCTAGGCAGTGCATATTTCGGTAAAAATTACACCTTATCATTATTCTGTAGGTCCATACGGTTAAAATGATACCCTACTTATATAGGTTTGATTTTGTCGCACTTCTGGAAAAAATCATAACTACATGCAGGAAAATTTATACGTTTAAAAATGTCATCTTCTGACCCCTATAACTTTTTTATTTTTCCACGTACAGGGCGGTATGAGGACTCATTTTTTGCGCCGTGATCTGAAGTTTTTATTGGTATGATTTTTGTTTTGATCTGACTTTTTGATCACTTTTTATTCATTTTTTAATGTTATAAAAAGTTACCAAAATACGCTTTTTTGGACTTTGGAATTTTTTTGCGCGTACGCCATTGACCGTACGGCTTAATTAATTATATATTTTTATAGTTCGGACATTTACGCACGTGGCGATACCACATATGTTTATTTTATTTTTTTTTACACTGTTTTATTTTTCTTATGGGAAAAGGGGGGTGATTCAAACTTTTATTAGGGAAGGGGTTAAATGACCTTTATTAACACTTTTTTTTTACATTTTTTTTGCAGTGTTAAAGGTCCCATAGGGACCTATAACACTGCACTCTGATCTTTCATCCTGATCACAGGCGTGTATTAACATGCCTGTGATCAGCATTATCGACGCTTGACTGCTCCTGCCTGGATCTCAGGCACGGAGCAGTCATTCGTCGATCGGACACCGAGGAGGCAGGTAAGAGCCCTCCCGGTGTCCGATCAGCTGTTCGGGACGCCGCGATTTCACCGCGGCGGTCCCGAACAGCCCGACTGAGCAGCCGGGATACTTTCAGTTTCACTTTAGAAGCGGCGGTCAGCTTTGACCGCCGCTTCTAAAGGGTTAATACCGCACATCGCCGCGATCAGCGATGTGTGGTATTAGCCGCGGGTCCCGGCCGTTGATTAGCGCCGGGACCCACGCGATATGATGCGGGATCGCGGCGCGATCCCGCTTCGTATCGCGGGAGCCGGCGCAGGACGTAAATATACGTCCTGCGTCGTTAAGGGGTTAAGGACACATGACGTATGAGAACGTCATGTGTTTTATCGGCCCCCCGCAACCATCTGGAGCGGAGCCGGTGCCCGATGCCTGCTGAAATCGTTCAGCAGGCATCAAGGCATATCCCCCAGGGGGGTCATGATGACCCCCCATGTCGGCGATGGCCGCAGACCGCTGGACAATTCAGTCCATCGATCTGCAGCGGATTCCGGGTCAATCGGGTCTCCAATGACAGAGACGGCCCCGAACAGCCATAGCCAGCAGGGGTGAGGTGGCACTGGTGCCACCTCATGATCGCCCTGATTCGTCGGCCGGATTACCGGCCGACCAATCAGGGCGCCTGCTGCGGGTGTCACTCCCGCAACCCGCTCCGCCCCTCTTCCGGAGGGCGTGAGCGGGTGCGGGACGTGCACCCCGGGTGATGGGGACCGCGATCCCCGGCGTCCCTGTTGGGATCGGGGCCCCAGGAGCAGCGGCGGCGGCGACAACGAGGGACTGACCTGATGCGGCTGGATCGTTGGAGGTGAGTGACAGCCTCCTGCTTTTGCTTAGCAACAGCTCCCAGCATGCAAAAAGGGCATGCTGGGAGCTGTAGTTATGCAACAGCAGGAGGCAGACCACCACAACTCCCAGCATTCCCTTATGGGCATGCTGGGACTTGTAGTTTTGCAACAGCTGGAGGCACATTCTTTCTATGGAAAAGTGTACCTTCAGCTGTTGTATAACTACAACTCCCAGCTTGCACAATCAGCTAAAGTGCATGCTGGGAGTTGTAGTGGGGCATCTAGTGGTTGCATAACTACAACTCCCAGCATGCCCGTTGGCTGTCTGACTGCTGAGAGTTGTAGTTTTGCAACAGCTGAAGGCACACTGAGTTAAGTAGCAAACCAGTGTGTCTCCAGCTGTTGCATAACTACAATCCCCAGCATCCCCAGCCAAAGTAGTATGCCTCCAGCTGTTGCATAACTACAAGACCCAGCATGCCCTTCTGCTGTCCGTACATGCTGGGGGTTGTAGCTTTTGCAACAGCTGAAGGCACACTGGTTGCAAAACACTGAGTTTGTTACGAAACTCGGTGTTTCACAACCAGTGTGCCTCCAGCGGTTGCAAAACTACAACTCCCAGCATGCACTGATAGACCGTACATGCTGGGAGTTGTAGTTTTGCAACAGCTGGATGTTCCCCCCGCCCCCCCCCCCCCCAATGTGAACATACAGGTTACACTCACATGGGCGGAGGATTACATTAAGTATCCGGCTGCAAGTTTGAGCTGCGTCAAATTTTCTGCCGCAGCTCAAACTGCCAGCGAGAAACTACTGTGAACCCCCGCCCGTGTGACTGTACCCTAAAAACACTACACTAACACAAAATAAAATAAAAAGTAAAAAACACTACATATACACATACCCCTATACAACCCCCCTCCCCTCCCCAATAAAAATGAAAAACCTCTGGTACGCCACTGTTTCCAAAACGGAGCTTCCAGCTGTTGCAAAACAACTACTCCCAGTATTGCCAGATAGCCATTGACTGTCTAGGCATGCTGGGAGTTTTACAGCAGCTGGAGGCACCCTGTTTGGGAATCATTGGCGTAGAATACCCCTATGTCCACCCCTATGCAAGTCCCTAATTTAGGCCTCAAATGCACATGAAGCTCTCACTTTGGAGCCCTGTCGTATTTCAAGGCAACAGTTTAGGGCCACATATGGGGTATCGCCGTACTCGAGAGAAATTGCCTAACAAATTTTGGGGGTATTTTCTGCTATTACCCTTTTTAAAAATGTAAATTTTTTGGGAAAACAAGCATATTAGGTAAAAAAAAATATATTTTTTTACATATGCAAAAGTCGTGAAACACCTGTAGGGTATTAAGGTTCAAATTACTCCTTGTTACGTTCCCCGAGGGGTCTAGTTTCCAAAATGGTATGCCATGTGTTTTTTTTTGCTGTCCTGGCACCATAGGGGCTTCCTAAATGCGGCATGCCCCCAGAGCAAAATTTGCTTTCAAAAAGCCAAATGTGACTCCTCTTCTGAGACCTGTAGTGCGCCAGCAGAGCACTTTTCACCCCCATATGGGCTGTTTTCTGTATCGGGAGAAATTGGGCTTCAAATTTTGGGGGGTATTTTTTGCTATTACCCTTTTTTAAAATGTTACATTTTTGGGAAACCAAGCATTTTAGGTAAAAAATATATTTTTTTTTTACAAATGCAAAAGTCGTGAATCACCTGTGCGGTATTAAGGTTCACTTTACCCCTTGTTACGTTCCCTGTGGGGTCTAGTTTCCAAAATGGTATGCCATTTTTTTTTTTTTTGCTGTCCTGGCACCATAGGGGCTTCCTAAAGGTGACATGCCCCCCAAAAACCATTTGTCGCTCCTTCCCTTCTGAGCCCTCTACTGTGCCCGCTGAACAATTAACATAGACATATGAGGTATGTGCTTACTCGAGAGAAATTGGGTTTCAAATACAAGTAAAAATTTTCTCCTTTTTACCCCTTGCAAAAATTCAAAAATTGGGTCTACAAGAACATGGGAGTGTAAAAATTGAAGATTTAGAATTTTCTCCTTCACTTTGCTGCTATTCCTGTGAAACACCTAAAGGGTTAATACACTTACTGAATGTAATTTTGAATACTTTGGGGGTATAGTTTTTATAATGGGGTCTTTTATGGGGTATTTCTAATATGAAGACCCTTCAAATCCACTTCAAAACTGAACTGGTCCCTGAAAAATAGTGAGTTTGAAGATTTTGTGAAAATTTTTTAAATTGCTGCTGATCTTTGAAGCCCTCTGGTGTCTTCCAAAAGGAAAAACTCATACATTTTATGATGCAAACATAAAGTAGACATATTGTATATGTGAACCAAAAAAATATATATTTTGAATATCCATTTTCCTTACAAGCAGAGAGCTTCAAAGTTAGAAAAATGCTAAATTTTCATTTTTTTCATCAAATTTTTGGATTTTTCACCAAGAAAGGATGCAAGTTACCATAAAATTTTACCACTAAGTTAAAGTAGAATATGTCACGAAAAAACTATCTCGGAATCAGAATGATAACTAAAAGCATTCCAGAGTTTGAAATTGGAGTTTAAAAGGTGTTTAAACAGGAAAGAGAAGGTAGGACACCCATTAAGTCAGGCACATGATATATAATGCTGTAGCGCAGTAGAGGGTCCTCACATATCTAAATCCACTTAGATCTCAATAAATCAATAAGGGCTGTTTCTCACTTGCTATTGGGGGGGGGGGGGGGGGTGCTGAAACTTTGTAGCCTACCAGATATCTATTGGAAGTTCATAGCATTTTAAAAAGATTTTTAAAAGTCTACATATACGGGTCCAAATTTACATTTATTCTGAGTTCCAAAAGAAACATGACTTCTGTGAAAGGAAAGTGACTTTAGTTAAAGGGAGCATTTATTAAGATGCCATGTGTTGAAATGCTCCAACATTCTGATGCAAAATTCTTTGCTAGGCAGTCTAAGAATTGAAGATGTGTAATAAACTGCCTAAGCCACTATTAAAAATCTGGTGCATTCTTAAACAGTATTGTCTAAATTTATACTGTCTAAAAGTTAGACAGTTTTAGCAAATCTGTACCACAATGTTATTGGGACATTTTTTGGGTGAGTGGTGTTTTTATTAAAATGCAGCATGATTAAAGGTGTACTCCAGTGGAAGACAATTGTTTTAAATCAACTGGTGCCAGAAAGTTAAACAAATTTGTAATTTACTTCTTTTTTAAAAATATTTATCCTTTTAGTACTTATCAGCTGCGGTATGCTCCACAGGAAGTTTTTTTTTCTTTTTAAATTTCTTTTATACTTGACCATAGAGCTCTCTGCTGACACCTCTGTTCATGTCAGGAACTGTCCAGAGCAGGAGCAAATCCCCATAGCAAACCTATCCTGCTCTGGACAGTTCCCGACATCGACAGAGGTGTCAGCAGAGAGCACTGTGGTCAGACAGAAAGGTGTCTCAATCTTTTTTAATCAAATGACATTAATGCTTTTAAGGTATAGTGGTTTTTCAAACTCTTTTTTTCTTTGTGGGCATGTCAACATATTTTCAATAGTACCAGGAAAAACGCCCTTACAAAATGGCCCCATTAAAAAAAGGGGGTAAAAAATTATAGTGCCATGTTTTAGACTCTAGACATTTATTGCTCAAGTTCTAAAATGCAACAAAAATCCCTGTACAAAGGAGCCCATAGGGCCATTCTTTTTTTCAGTGATTTATTTGCAATACAGAAACATTTTTGTGTAACTCAATATATAAATATTGTATACAGCTATCTGTGATCTGTCCCCTATCACCTGTACCCATAACTATCATTTATTGGGTTAAACTAGAACACTGAAAATCATTAGAACACATTCAGATTGGTGTCAGGGATACTTTATCACTTATATAATAAGTATGTGCCAGATAGAACAAATGGTGTCATTGTGGCTCGAGAGAGCACATTAAATTACGTGACTGTGACAGAAAGCATTTTCTCATGGCAAATTCAGTGAGTTAGGTTCTTTTCAAAATATAAATTGTTAACATTGTGAGGGTAATATACACAGAATTGTATTTACATCAGTGCCGCCTCTGCCCTGCGTAAATTACACTTTCAAATGTTTCATTTGCTTTGGCTATTTTCTGCGTTACCCTCTTGTAGCTCCTGCAACTGTTCTGTGTTCCCCTGTGGATCCCCTGTGCTCTTTGGCAGGGTGCCTGAATAACAATTTACTCTTTATTATGCCCTTGTGGCTCTTAAATTCAAGAACGAAGAATATTCCGAACACATTGCTGACATAGAAGCGTTTGGTCATACAAAACCTATGTCATTGAATCGAAAAAGATACTGTTACTTTTCATAATACACACCCATGGGCAATTGTATTCTAGTTTTTGTATCAGAGAACGATAAAGATTTAACACAGACATTTCTAGTTTGGGTAATTTTCAATTACTATCACTCACTTAGGCAGAGTTCACACATAGTATCACAAATCTTTTTTATTATATTATATTATTCCATTATATATATTTTTTTATCATGTCCGCTCTACTACTGGGTTTGGCTTAAAATGCTGACCAAAATACTAGGTGTGAGCCCAGCCTTAGGGTAAGTTTCCACTTGTTTTTTTTGTGTGCGTTTTCCCCCCAAAAAAATGCCAGAACGGTCCCCATGGCGTTTTTTCATTGAAAAAATGCTGCGGACAGATGTTAGCTGTAAATCAAAATTCTTTTTCCACTTTGCGTTTTTTGGTTTGGTGTTTTTTTTTTAACCCTTTTGGCGTTTTTTCACTCTTTTTTTTCAGCTCTCTTGCGGTTTTGTAAAGTTGCAGCATGTTGAGCCTATGGCGTTTTTTTCCCTGAAAAAGAAGTCTATAGGAGTAAAAATACTCCATGAAAAACGACATGTGGGTTTTATCTTTGGCATTTTTGCAGGCGGTTTTTATTCTTTTTTGGACATTAGCGAAAAAGTGATGGAGATACCTTTTTTAATAAAATTTCCTAGGGTACCATTAAAAAAAATATTAAAAAAGACACAGTAATGATGGAAAAAATTGTATTTAATGAAATGTATCTTTTTTTAATAAAGACATTTTAATTAATTTTTAAACAGGGATCCATTTATGTGTGTGGGCAGGGCACTAAATATGTAGCCGACAAGAATAAAAATGTAGTGTGTGTGTTTTTCACTTATATATAAGAATAAGGGACCTATGCACTGGGACATATGTGTTAATCACACAGCGGTCCCAGCACTGACATAAATGGATATCCGACTGTGGCTGACTTTCATAAAAAGCATTTTTTAGCCAGATTAAAGCTGCTAGAAAGCAGCAAAAGGTATGCTTGAACTTTAATTTCTAACAACTTTGTCATCCTGGGGCTAGTTTATGGGAGTTAAAATCCTTGACAATTGCGCTTTAACTGCAGGTATTACTGTTCCCAACATGGAGCACACTCAGCTCCATGCTGGGAGCTCTAGTACCTGCATTAATAGACAGATTGTAACAGCTGTCATAAGTTACACTTGCTGCCATCTGTCTATTAATGCAGGTACTACAGCTCCCAGCATGGAGCTGAGTGTGCTCCATGTTGGGAGCAGTAGTACCTGCAGTAAAGGAAAGATCACAGCCGGTGTCACAACGGCCGCTCTTCTCTGGTCCTCTGCACTGCCATATATATATATATATATATATATATATATATATATATATAGATAGATACACATATATATATATATATATATATATATATATATATATATATATCTACTATTCATATTTCTCGCAGAGAGTTGTTATTGGCTGGAACCTAGTGCAAAACTACCTAAAAAATTTAGAAAATAAAGAAAAAAAAAGGGAAAAAAGTTAAAAACAAGAAGAAACTATACATGCAACACATTCTCATTCCACGGGTGAAGGAACATTTGCTTGTTCTATAACTCCTTCAAAACTAACCTAGTTTCTTCCATTGATGACCAGACACATTTTTATTCATATATCATGCCCAGATATGTTTAACCCCTTAAGGACCAGGCCATTTTACACCTTGCAATTCTGACCACTGTCACTTTAAACATTAATAACTCTGGAATGCTTTTAGTTATCATTCTGATTCTGAGATTGTTTTTTCGTGACATATTCTACTTTAACGTAGTGATAAAATGTTATGGTAACTTGCATCCTTTCTTGGTGAAAAATCCCAAAATTTGATGAAAAAAATGAAAATTTAGCATTTTTCTAACTTTGAAGCTCTCTGCTTGTAAGGAAAATGGATATTCAAAATAAAACATTTTTGGGTTCACATATACAATATGTCTACTTTATGTTTGCATCATAAAATTAATGAGTTTTTACTTTTGGAAGACACCAGAGGGCTTAAAAGTTCAGCAGCAATTTGGAAATTTTTCACAAAATTTTCAAACTCGCTATTTTTCATGGACCAGTTCAGGTTTGAAGTGGATTTGAAGGTTCTTCATATTAGAAATACCCCATAAATTACCCCATTATAAAAACTGCACCCCCCAAAGTATTCAAAATGACATTCAATAAGTGTATTAACCCTTTAGGTGTTTCACAGGAATAGCAGAAAAGTGAAGGAGAAAATTCACAATCTTCATTTTTTACACTCGTATGTTCTTGTAGACCATATTTTTTAATTTTTGCAATTGGTAGAAAGGAGAAAATTTTTACTTGTATTTGAAACCCAATTTCTCTCGAGTAAGCACATACCTCATATGTCTATGTTAATTGTTCGGCGGGCGCAGTAGAGGGCTCAGAAGGGAAGGAGCGACAAATGGTTTTTGGGGGGCATGTCACCTTTAGGAAGCCCCTATGGTGCCAGGACAGCAAAAAAAAAACACATGGCATACCATTTTGGAAACTAGACCCCTCAGGGAATGTAACAAGGGGTAAAGTGAACCTTAATACCCCACAGGTGATTCACGACTTTTGCATATGTAAAAAAAAAAAAAAAAATGTTTTACCTAAAATGCTTGGTTTCCCAAAAATTTTACATTTTTAAAAAGGATAATAGCAGAAAATATCCCCCAAAATTTGAAGCCCAATTTCTCCCGATTCAGAAAACACCCCATATGGGGGTGAAAAGTGCTCTGCTGGCGCACTACAGGTCTCAGAAGAGAAGGAGTCACATTTGGCTTTTTGAAAGCAAATTTTGCTCTGGGGGCATGCCGCATTTAGGAAGCCCCTATGGTGCCAGAACCGCAAAAAAAAAAACACATGGCATACCATTTTGGAAACTAGACCCCTCGGGGAACGTAACAAGGGGTAATGTGAACCTTAATACCCCACAGGTGATTCACAACTTTTGCATATGTAAAAAAAATAAATTTTTTTTACCTAAAATGCTTGGTTTCCCAAAAATTTTACATTTTTAAAAAGGGTAATAGCAGAAAATACCCCCCAAAATTTGTAACACAATTTCTCCCGAGTACGGCGATACCCCATATGTGGCCCTAAACTGTTGCCTTGAAATACGACAGGGCTCCAAAGTGAGAGCGCCATACGCATTTGAGGCCTAAATTAGGGACTTGCATAGGGGTGGACATAGGGGTATTCTACGCCAGTGATTCCCAAATAGGGTGCCTCCAGCTGTTGTAAAAGTCCCAGCATGCCTGGACAGTCAGTGGCTACTGGGAGTAGTTGTTTTGCAACAGCTGGAGGCTCCGTTTTGGAAACAGTGGTGTACCAGACATTTTTCATTTTTATTGGGGAGGGGGGCTGTGTAGGGGTATGTGTATATGTAGTGTTTTTTACTTTTTACTTTATTTTGTGTTAGTGTAGTGTAGTGTTTTTAGGGTACAGTCGCACGGGCGGGGGGTTCACAGTAGTTTCTCGCTGGCAGTTTGAGCTGCGGCAGAAAATTTGCCGCAGCTCAAACTTGCAGCCGGATACTTACTGTAATCCTCCGCCCATGTGAGTGTACCCTGTACGTTCACATTGGGGGGGGGGAGGGGGGGAACATCCAGCTGTTGCAAAACTACAACTCCCAGCATGTAGGGTCTATAAGTGCATGCTGGGAGTTTTAGTTTTGCAACAGCTGGAGGCTCCGTTTTGGAAACATTGGCGTAGCAGACGTTTTTCATTTTTATTGGGGAGGGGGGCTGTGTAGGGGTATGTGTATATGTAGTGTTTTTTACTTTTTATTTTATTTTGTGTTAGTGTAGTGTTTTTAGGGTACAGTCGCACGGGCGGGGGGTTCACAGTAGTTTCTCGCTGGCAGTTTGAGCTGCAGCAGAAAATTTGCCGCAGCTCAAACTTGCAGCCGGATACTTACTGTAATCCTCCGCCCATGTGAGTGTACCCTGTACATTCACATTGGGGGGGGGGGGGACATCCAGCTGTTGCAAAACTACAACTCCCAGCATGTATGGTCTATCAGTGCATGCTGGGAGTTGTAGTTTTGCAACAGCTGGAGGCACACTGGTTGTGAAACACAGAGTTTGGCAACAAACTCAGTGTTTTGCAACCAGTGTGCCTTCAGCTGTTGCAAAAGCTACAACCCCCAGCATGTACGGACAGCGGAAGGGCATGCTGGCTGTTGTAGTTATGCAACAGCGGGAGGCATACTACTTTGGCTGGGGATGCTGGGGATTGTAGTTATGCAACAGCTGGAGACACACTGGTTTGCTACTTAACTCAGTGTGCCTTCAGCTGTTGCAAAACTACAACTCTCAGCAGTCACCGACAGCCAACGGGCATGCTGGGAGTTGTAGTTATGCAACCAGCAGATGCACCACTACAACTCCCAGCATGCACTTTAGCTGTTTGTGCAAGCTGGGAGTTGTAGTTACACAACAGCTGAAGGTACACTTTTCCATAGAAAGAATGTGCCTCCAGCTGTTGCAAAACCATAAGTCCCAGCATGCCCATAAGGGAATGCTGGGAGTTGTGGTGGTCTGCCTCCTCCTGTTGCATAACTACAGCTCCCAGCATGCCCTTTTTGCATGCTGGGAGCTGTTGCTAAGCAACAGCAGGAGGCTGTCACTCTCCTCCTGCTGCTGCTTGATCGACACTGCAGGTCAGTCCTGCCGCCGCCGCCGCCGTCGCTCCTGGGGCCCCCGATCCCAACATTAACGCCGGGGATCGGGGTCCCCAGAACCCGGGGTCGTCTTCCCGCACCCGCTCACGTCCTCCGGAAGAGGGGCGGAGCGGGTGCGGGAGTGACACCCGCAGCAGGCGCCCTGATAGGTCGGCCGGTAATCCGGCCGACGAATCAGGGCGATCGTGAGGTGGCACCAGTGCCACCTCACCCCTGAAGGCTCTGGCTGTTCGGGGCCGTCTCTGCCGGCCCCGATCAGCCAGTAATTCCGGGTCACCGGGTCACTGGAGACCCGATTGACCCGGAATCGCCGCAGATCGCTGGACTGAATTGTCCAGCGATCTGCAGCCATCGCCGACATGGGGGGGCATAATGACCCCCCTGGGCGATATGCCGCGATGCCTGCTGAACGATTTCAGCAGGCATCGGGCACCGGCTCCCCTCCGGCTAGCGGCGGGGGGCCGGGAATGGACAGGACGTACTCCTACGTCCTCGGTCCTTAAGGACTCGGAAACGGGGGCGTAGGAGGACGTCCATTGTCCTTAAGGGGTTAAAAGTCAAGAAACATTCTGCGTAATTGTATCATAGTACCAATGGTTTCAGATTGTGTAATATAACAGTTTTACAACTAGTGCCAGGTTCCAACAGCCAATGGTCACAGTTGAATAGTTATACAATATAACTTTCACTGATCCTAACTGTTCTTAGAGCTTTTTTTACTCTTTTTTTTTTACATTAAATGGGTAGTCCAGTTAAGTTAAATATTATTTATTTAACTTCCTCTGCAGTTGCAGAGCTTTATAAAACACTAATCAGGTGAAATGCAGCAAAATGGGCTATCCTGCGTCCACTCTGTCTCGGCTTTCTTATCCTAACTGCCCTTGTCCCTCACCCTTGGAGACAGAGATCATGTGACTTTTATGCTGTCTATGGGGCCTGGCTTGCAGTTCTGTCTCTGAGTCCATGTAAACCACGCCCCCTAGAAGCATCTGCAGAAAAGAAAGATCTGATAACTCTGAGGGAGTGGGCTGCAGAAACCTTTAGCTGAGCAGAGGAGAGACAGAGGAGGATGCTGGGTTTGGAAAAAGGGTCAAGTGAAGTGGAAGCAGAAGAGATCCTGATGTGTGATGAAGACAATCTGTGTCTCTTATGAAGCAGAGGTGTTTGTGTCTGTCTGTCTTATGAAGCAGATCTGTGTGTGTTAGTGTTTGTGTCTCTTATGAAGTAGGGCTGTGTGTGTCTGTCTGTCTCATGAAGCAGAGTTGTGTGTGTGTGTGTCTCTTATGAAGCAGAGCTCTGTGTGTGTGTCTTATAAAGCAGAGCAGTGTGTGTCTTATGAAGCAGAGGTGTGTGTGTGTCTTTTAAAGCAGAGCAGTGTGTGTCTCTTATGAAGCAGAGCTCTGTGTGTGTGTCTTATAAAGCAGAGCAGTGTGTCTCTTATGAAGCAGAGCTCTGTGTGTGTTTGTCTTATAAAGCAGAGCAGTGTGTATCTCTTATGAAGCAGAGCTCTGTGTGTGTGTCTTATAAAGCAGAGCAGTGTGTGTCTCTTATGAAGCAGAGGTGTGGGTGTGTCTTATAAAGCAGAGCAGTGTGTGTCTCTTATGAAGCAGAGCTCTGTGTGTGTGTCTTATAAAGCAGAGCAGTGTGTGTCTCTTATGAAGCAGAGGTGTGTGTGTGTCTTATAAAGCAGAGCAGTGTGTGTTTCTTATGAAGCAGAGGTGTGTGTGTGTGTCTTATAAAGCAGAGCAGTGTGTGTCTCTTATGAAGCAGAGGTGTGTGTGTGTGTGTGTGTCTATGTCATGAAGCAGAGTTGTGTGTGTGTGTGTCTCTTATGAAGCAGAGCTCTGTGTGTGTGTCTTATAAATCAGAGCAGTGTGTGTCTCTTATGAAGCAGAGCTCTGTGTGTGTCTTATAAAGCAGAGCAGTGTGTGTCTCTTATGAAGCAGAGGTGTGTGTGTGTGTGTGTGTGTCTTATAAAGCAGAGCAGTGTGTGTCTCTTATGAAGCAGAGCTCTGTGTGTGTGTCTTATAAAGCAGAGCAGTGTGTGTCTCTTATGAAGCAGAGGTGTGTGTGTGTCTTATAAAGCAGAGCAGTGTGTGTCTCTTATGAAGCAGAGGTGTATGTGTGTCTTATAAAGCAGAGCAGTGTGTGTCACTTATGAAGCAGAGCTCTGTGTGTGTGTCTTATAAAGCAGAGCAGTGTGTGTCTCTTATGAAGCAGAGGTGTGTGTGTGTCTTATAAAGCAGAGCAGTGTGTTTCTCTTATGAAGCAGAGGTGTGTGTGTGTGTGTCTTATAAAGCAGAGCAGTGTGTGTCTCTTATGAAGCAGAGCTCTGTGTGTGTGTCTTATAAAGCAGAGCAGTGTGTGTCTCTTATGAAGCAGAGGTGTGTGTGTGTGTGTGTGTCTTATAAAGCAGAGCAGTGTGTGTGTCTCTTATAAAGCAGAGCTGTGTGTTTGTGTCTCTTATGAAGCAGAGCTGTAGTCAGCCACGTTACCCCTGAGACCTGGCTGGAACCTTGGAGCCTACAACTTGCTCTGGGGCCCAGCTTACTGCAGCATCTCTCTGGTAAGCCAGTCCTCCTTTACAATTTGACTGCCAACCAGTGTTCCTCTAGCTGTGGCAAAATTACGGCTCCCAGCATGCCCAGACAGCCTCTTTCAGTTTTACAACAGCTGGAGGTGAGGCACCCTGGTTGGGAAACACTGATTATATATAATATATATAAAAAAAAACGAATCCATAAATGCGCCGTAAGCGTGGGTCCGTAGCTACTGCATCTGCGCTCCCCACATCAGTCACATGGTTACCTAGTCAGCTGACCGAAGTCAGCAGATCAACTCCGGTCACGTGGATCACCATTGTTACCAGGACGCTAACCAGAGCTGCTGGCAACACAATGGAGAGCAGACACGATCGCTGGAGTGAATTCAATCAACTACATTCTGTACACTGTGAATGAGTGAACATAGGTGGTAAATATATTCACTATGAGTTGATGTTAAATAAAAAAAAACTAAAAATAATAAATAATAAAAACAAAATAAAATTTTTTTTTTATATATATATTGCAGCATCATGGTTCTCAGCTAGTATCCGATCATCATGACACCCTCCCAACATCACCATGTCATTGCTACCGATCACCACCAAATAAAGAATTGAATTGCTTTTATTGTGTAATATAAACAAAAAATTAAAAGAAAAAAATACATAGCTACCAACAATAAAAACAAAAATGGCATGAGATGGAACAGGTGTCATAGCCCTCCTTCTCAGTTCACAGTATCATAATAATTCTTGTTCAATTCTTAACCTGTAAAAATAAAGAAATAAAAAATTAATATAAATAAAATAAGTATGCAATCATATTATCATAGACGTCCGGCGTTGTCAGTATTCAACTCGGGGCTCAGAGGGGCATAAGACATCTGTGCAGCATTAAGGCCCTTCGGTCGCAGTGTGTTTAACCGGTGTAACCACCATAGTTCTCTCTTGCGTAGAGTGGCTAATCTATCACCTCCCCCCCCATTAGGAATAGGTACAAAATCAACAACCATAAACTGTAAGTCCTTTTCTGTGTGTCCTACCTCTGTAAAGTGCTTGGAGACAGGTAAGTTCATTATCTGTTTCTGATACTATAGCGATGGTTATTCATCCTAGTTTTCAAGCTCCAGGTGGTCTGGCCTACATATAAATATTTACATGGACATTTCAAGAGATAGATAACCTACGTAAAATCACAGGTTAGAAAATGGTATAGGTACGTTTGGTGTCAGGGTGTATAAATGATGAGTACTTTAACATTTGGGGACAGTTCACACACATGTGAAGGATCCTAATGGTTTTGTGGTCAGAAAAGTCTGTCCCACTTTCTTCGCTAACCACACTTCTGTTTTTACTAGCTTGTCTGTTAGATTACTCGATCTTTTATAAGACATGAGGGGATTAGAGGCAAATGCACTGATGTCTTGGAAACTTTCTTTCAAAATATGCCAGTATTTGTTTAATATTCTGGCAATTATTTGACTGTGTTGGCTGTACGTAGATACAAAGGGGATTCTGTTTTGTCTATTTCTCACTTTTGGTTTTAGAGAAGTTTCTCTGTCCAGAGAAATCACTTCTGATTTGTGCTCACCTACAATCTGACATGGATAACCACATTCAATAAAATTTGTGGCTATGCTATCCACTGTGTCATCATTGTCCACCACTCTCCTTGCCCTTAGGATTTGGCTAAAAGGCAATGCTCTCACCGTTTTTCTAGGGGGGCAGCTGTTGAAATGTAACAATGTGTTTTTATCTGTGGGCTTTATATATAGACTAGTGGGTCATTTATTTCCTACTTTGAAAATTAAAACATCAAGGAAGCTGACACATTTGTCCCACTGAGTCATAGTAAAAGAGATGTTGTCGCCCATTTTGTTAAAAAAAAATCATGAAACTCATGTAGTTGGTTCAAGGTGCCATCCCACAGGAGAAAGACGTCATCAATGAATCTCCACCACCCCAGACAATGTCTGAAGTGGTGGGATCCATAGACAACACCATACTCCAGGGAATTTACACATAAATTAGCATACATGGGTGCCACATTCGTCCCCATGGCGGTCCCGACTAACTGTAAATAATATTGATCATCAAGACCAAAATAATTGTTGAGTATGAGAAATAAAAGCTGTAACATAAAGTCTTGGGCTGCCATGGAGAAAGGAGATGTGGACAAAACCTCCTGTACTGCTGAAATTCCCTTCATATGATCAATGGATGTATAAAAGCTTGTGATGTCAAAGGACATCAAAAGCACACTGTTGGGAATCTGTATGTAATGAATCTTTAACAAAAAATCAATAGTATCCCGTATATAAAATTTGGAATTAAACACAAATGGCTTCAATACATGGCCTAGAAAGCTGGATGCATTACTTAAAATGGCATTATGACCCGAAACTATCGGTCTACCCGGAGGCTTGGTTAAAGATTTATGTATCTTAGGCAATACATATAGCAAAGGTGTTCTAGGGTGTCTAACAATCAGAAATTCTTTCAGCATCAATAATGCCATTCAGAAATGCATCATCAATTATAGACATAAGTTTTCTCATGATGTCTTTTACTGGGTCACAGTCAAGTTTTTTGTAGGTGTTAGAATTCATCAATTGTTTCTGTACTTCACACTTATAATCCACAGTGTCCATGACCACGACCCCACCACCCTTGTCGGCTGGTTTCATGGTGAGGTCGTGGTCATGGATCAACTCATCTAGAGCCTTTCTTTCAGTAATAGTTAAATTAGGATGTTTTATTTTTTCATCCTCCGCAAGAAATTTTTAATTTCTTGATGTCATTTTTAACAAGGGACAAATAAGTATTGAAAGGATGTGCAGCAACTGTAGGATTGAAGTTACTTCTATTGGAAAGGTCAAAATCTCTAAGACATAATTCTACATTCTTACTGTTAGCTGATTGTGTCCCAGTTCTAGACTCATGTGTATTAAACCAGATTTTTAACTTGATATTTCTAAAAAAAAATTCTGCAGATCACATTCTAACTGGAACCAATCTGTGTTTGTACTGGGACAATATGATAAACCCTTGGATAACAACATAATTTGTGTTTCAGTTAGACAATGTTTGGATATATTTACCATAGTCTCACTTATGTTTGCAGTCTCTTTTGGGTGTTCTGAGAACGAGGAGATAACTGCTTGCGTTGTTGCTTCGTTCTTGTTCTTCCTTGTTCTGTGTCATTTTCTGCTACCTCTCCTAGTGGGTTTCTTGTAGGGGTAGATGACATCTCCTGTCCTAAAAAATCTTGTGCTAGGGAGGAAGAATTGACATTAATATTCTTGGAAACAGATTTATTCCTGCCACGTTTGGGAATTTAATCAGAATTTTCCCCTTGGTTAGTATTTTGATTCCATGTGTATACTTTTCCTTTACTATAATCTCCCAAGTCTCTGTGCCATTTTTTCTTTTTAACCCCTTAAGGACCAGGGTTTTTTCCATTTTTGCACTTTCATTTTTTCTTACCTTTAAAAAAATCATAACTCTTTCAATTTTGCACCTAAAAATACATATGATGGCTTATTTTTTGCGCAGCCAATTCTATTTTGCAGTGACATCAGTCATTTTACCCAAAAATCTACGACAGAATGAAAAAAAAAATCATTGTGCAACAAAATTGAAGAAAAAACACAATTTTGTAACTTTTGAGGGCTTCCGTTTCTACGCAGTACATTTTTCGGTAAAAATGACACTTTCTCTTTATTCTGTAGGTCCATACAATTAAAATTATACCCTACTTATGTATGTTCGATTTTGTTGTACTTCTGGAAAAAATCATAACTACATGCAGGAAAAAGGTATATGTTTAAAATTGTTATATTCTGACCCCCATAACTTTTTAATTTTTTTGCATTTCGGACAGTATGAGGGCTAATTTTGTTGCACCGTGATCTGAAGTTTTTAGTGGTACCATTTTTGTATTGATTGGACTTTTTGATAACTTTTTATTCATTTTTTCATTATATAAAAAGTGACCAAAAATACGCTATTTTGAACTTTGGAATTTTTTTGCATGTACGCCATTGACCGTGCGGTTTAATTAATTATATATTTTTATAATTTGGACATTTACGCACATGGCGATACCACATGTTTATTTTTATTTACTCAGTTTTTTTTTTCCCGTGGGAAAAGGGGGGGGGGTGATTCAAACTTTTACATTGATCTTTTACATTGATCAATGGTTTCTCATTGGAAACCATTGATTGATGATTCTGCCATTTGACTGCTCATGCCTGGATCTCAGGCACTGAGCAGCCTTTTCTAGACACAAAAAACTGTCTAAAGACAATGGTAAATGTCGGCCAGTAAGAATTTATTGAACCACATTGATAAAGTCTGTTATCTCAGACCATATACTGTCATAAAGAAATAGGTGCTAAAGAACACTTCCCCTTGGGGTACATATCAACATTGGTCCAGCAACATCATGCCACTGACAGGATGAGCAACCATAATATGTGGGATTTTTTGATGACTTGCTATTGTGCAACTATTCTAGAGTTCTAATTTGTCTGTAGAAAAAAAAAATAGGTGAATTGCAGAGAAGGCATAATAAATGGGTCACAGTCACATGACTTACATTGGGTCTGTGTCAAGTCACATGCAAATTGCAACCCAGATCCCATTAGGGACTGCAGAGAAAAAAAATTATTGCTAAAAATCAACTGTGGTCTGAGAACAAAGACATCATCAATGAGATGTTTACAGATGTATCTGTGACAAATCAGAAGATACTTTAGATTTTTTTTATATGTCTGTTAACTGTAGTCTTTTGCTTTCTTCTAGCAACCCAGTGTAAACATGGAGCAGTATATGACACCTGTGGTCCGGGATGCTTAAAGACTTGTGAAAACTGGAATGAAATCGGTCCGTGCACAAGGCCGTGTGTGGCTGGTTGTCACTGCCCAGCTAATTTAGTACTTCACAGAGGAAAGTGCATCAAGCCAGCATTCTGTCCTCAGCGGTGACACACATCTTTCATCAAGAACTTTTTAATGCTGACGGTTTCATTTAAAACTCTCAGCCAATGAAGGACTCAAGTGTTTGGACACGGAACTTGTAAAATAATTACATGCTAAAACGATCACACATGGACGCAACTGACTAATATAAATATGATATATATATATATAAATACAAAATTATTCATCATTTATATAAGCAAAGAAAATCAATTTATTATATGTATATTTTTTGCTATAATGTTTATGTATTATTTTTAGGATTTTATCCTTTAAACTATTTGAACAATTGTATAAATAAAACAGATGTTTCTAATTGAATATCATGGCTGTACTGCCTAGCCTTCCTTTTACATTTTAAAGAAGACTTTTTATTGCAGAACCTTTTGCCAAAGTGAATTTATTTCAACATTCAGATTGAATTTACAGTTAAAACTGGAAGCATGAAGCATGCACATCTCAAGTGAAAGACTAGCTGAAAACCTGTACATATGTGTATATATATATATATATATATATATATATATATATATATATATATATATGTATATAATCTGTAACTAACTGCTGTGGTGACCGATCTTGATAAGTCTGAGTACCTTTTATTTTTCATTTTATGTGTAATGAAAAAATTATAGATATTTATTGTTTTTTATTACATGTATACATGTTATATTTATTTATTAATTATTTTATTTACATAGGATACTACTTAAATTTCTTTGAAAAATTATCTACATATGAATCTGTATATGTTCTAGATACACATTCATAGCTAGGTTGCCCAATCCTCTGTAAAAAGTCACATTTCGGAAGTTACACACGTTATTCTGGTATTGGGAGGAAGATAGTGGGAGCTAGACATCTCTAATGCTAACCTAGTAAAATAAAAGGCTAAGCTAAAGAAAAAAATTATGAAATTAAATGATATTCCACAAAATATTGGAGACAATAGCCAAAAAATGCCACTTTAGGCTACGAATAGACACAACTTTTGTTTGGTGCTTTTTTTTTACCTTAAAAAAATTTAACAAGAAAAATAGCCCCCTAATTTTTCTCCTCCATGATGCAGTTTTTGTGTTTTTTTTATTTTAAATAGTATGTTTAAATTTAGGCTATTTTTGTTAGTTTTTTGCCATTTTATCACCTGCATTTTTCTCATTACAAGCCCTGTGATACTTTCATCATGTGACTCAAGGATTTCTATTTAAGAATTGGCAATAAAAAAAAGCAACAGAAAATGCCAAACTACATGCATACACGGCATTTTTTCTGCCTATGTAATAAAAAACTCCATGCTAGGATGCCATTTCATGTTTCCTTATGGACTACCAGCTAGCATATGGTCACATCGTTTTTAGCTTAATAAAATGCTATTTGAGTCTTTGGCTGAGTTTTTATTTTTTTATATAAAAAAAGTTTCTGTTTTCAGCCTTAAAGGGGTACTCCACTGGAAAACATTTCTTTTTAAATCAACTGAAAGTTAAGCAGTTTTGTAAATTACTTCTATTAAAAAATCTTAATCCTTCCAGTACTTATTAGCTGCTATATGCTCCACAGGAAGTTCTTTTCTTTTTGAATTTCCTTTCTGTCTGACCACAGTGCTCTCTGCTGACACCTCTGTCCATTTTAGTAACTGTCCAGAGTAGGATAAAATCCCCATAGTAAACCTCTCCGTACTGAACAGTTCCTAAAATGGACAGAGAGCACTGTGTCAGACAGAAAGGAAATTCAAAAAGAAAAGAACTTCCTGTGGAGCATTTAGAAGCTGATAAGTACTGGAAGGATTAATATTTTTTTTAATAGAAGTAATATACAAATCTGTATAACTTTCTGCCACCAGTTGATTTAAAAAGAAATGTTTTCCAGTGGAGTACACCTTTAAGCTTATGTAGTATCAAGCCATATTATTTTTTTTTTTTACTAATGAGTTCTACTAAAATCATTACTAAAACAGCTTGCTCACACTTGTATTTATTTATTGTCCATAAAATTAAGTTATAACCCTCTTATTGGCCCCTTTTTTGTTTTTTATTATACTATATATGTTCCAATTGCTACAGCTAAACCTACAGTAAAAAGGGTGAATTTATTATTATTATTAATAAAAATTCCCAGGTTGGAAAAGAATGACTTAAGAGCATATTGGAACAGTTCATTAACCCTTTAAGGACCCAGCCAATTTTCACTGTAGGACCCGGCCATTTTTTGAACATCTGACCACTGTCACTTTAAACATTAATAACTCTGGAATGCTTTTAGTTATCATTCTAATTCTGAGATTGTTTTTTTGTGACATATTCTACTTTAACATAGTGGTAAAATTTTGTGTTAACTTGCATCATTTCTTGGTGAAAAATCCCAAAATTTGATGAAAAATGTGAAAATTTTGCATTTTTCTATCTTTGAAGCTCTCTGCTTGTAAGGAAAATGGATATTCCAAATAAAAAAAATTTTGATTCACATATACAATATGTCTACTTTATGTTTGTATCATAAAATTGACAAGTTTTTACTTTTGGAAGACACCAGAGAGCTTCAAAGTTCAGCAGCAATTTTCCAATTTTTCACAAAATTTTCAAACTCACAATTTTTCAGGGACCAGTTCAGGTTTGAAGTGGATTTGAAGGGTCTTCATATTAGAAATACCCCACAAATGACCCCATTATAAAAACTGCACCCCCCAAAGTATTCAAAATGACATTCAGTAAGTGTTTTAACCCTTTAGGTATTTCACAGGAATAGCAGCAAAGTGAAGGAGAAAATTCACAATCTTCATTTTTTACACTCGCATGTTCTTGTAGACCCAATTTTTGAATTTTGGGGTAAAAGGAGCAAATTTATACTTATGTTTGTAGCCCAATTTCTCCCGAGTAAGCACATACCTCATATGCCTATGTAAATTGTTCGGCGGGCGCAGTAGAGGGCTCAGAAGCGAAGGAGCAACATGGGGATTTTGGAGATGGTTTTTGGGGGGCATGTTGCCTTTAGGAAGCCCCTATGGTGCCAGAACAGCAAAAAAAAAAACACATGCCATACCATTTTGGAAACTAGACCCCTTGAGGAACGTAACAAGGAATAAAATGAGCCTTAATACCCCACAGGTGTTTCACGACTTTTGCATAGGCAAAAAAAAAATTTTTTTTCACTAAAATGTGTGTTTCCCCCCAAATTTCACTTTTTTGCAAGGGTTGATAGCAGAAAAGACCTCCCAAAATTTGTAACCCCATCTCTTCTGAGTATGGAGATACCCCATAAGTTGTAAATCACAGAAAACATAAAAACTTTACTTTTAATAAATCACTCTAAAATATATAGACCATCAAAAACCACATATAACAATTCTGGTGTTGTACCCAAATGTCGTACATCCAACCAGAAAGGACAATTACGGTTATACCTTGGTCATACAGACCCCTTTTCGCTGCACTGCAACTACGATAAGTTGACCTATTGCAGACTTACAAGAAGAAAAAGCAACAACACAGTCCCCGGGTCCGGCAGCAGCATGAAGGTAAATACAGATCGTAGGATCAATGTAAGCAAATTGTCCTAAAATAAAGGATGGGTATAAGGGTGGGGTAGGTACCCCATAAGTTCACCTGAAGTGCACTACGGGTGAACTACAATGCTCAGAAGAGAAGGAGTCATATTTGGCTTTTTGAGAGCAAATTTTGCTTGGGGGGCATGTCGCATTTAGGAAGCCCCTATGGTGCCAGAACAGCAAAAAAAAAAAAAAAACACATGGCATACCATTTTGGAAACTAGACCCCTTGAGGAATGTAACAAGGAATAAAGTGAGCCTTAATACCCCACAGGGGTTTCACGACTTTTGCATATGTAAAAAAAAAAAATAAAATTCACTAAAAAGTGCGCTTCCCCCGCAAATTTCACATTTTTGCAAGGGTTAATAGCAGAAAAGACCCCCCAAAATTTGTAACCCCATCTCTTCTGAGTATGGAAATATCCCATGTGTGGACGTCAAGTGCTCTGCTGGCGCACTACAATGCTCAGAAGAGAAGGAGCACCATTGAGCTTTTGGGAAAAAAATTGTTTGGAATGGAAGTCAGGGGCCATGTGCGTTTACAAAGCCCCCCCGTGGTGCCAGAACAGTGGACCCCCCCACATGTGACCCTATTTTGGAAACTACACCCCTCACAGAATTTAATAAGGGGTGCAGTGAGTATTTACACCCCACTGGCGTTTGACAGATCTTTGGAACAGTGGGCTGTGCAAATGAAAAATTAAATTTTTCATTTTCACGGACCACTGTTCCAAAAATCTGTCAGACACCTGTGGGGCGTAAATGCTCACTATACCCCTTATTACATTACATGAGGGGTGTAGTTTCCAAAATGGGGTCACATGTGGGTATTTATATTTTTGCGTTTATGTCAGAACCGCTGTAAAATCATCCACCCCTGTGCAAATCACCAATTTAGGCCTCAAATGTACATAGTGCGCTCTCACTCCTGAGCCTTGTTTTGCGCCCACAGAGCATTTTACGCCCACATCTGGGGTATTTCTGTACTCAGGAGAAATTGCGTTACAAATTTTGGGGGTCTTTTTTTCCTTTTAACGCTTGCGAAAATAAAAAGTATAGGGCAACATCAGCATGTTAGTGTAAATTTTTTTTTTTTTACACTAACAAGCTGGTGTAGCCCCAACTTTTCCTTTTCATAAGGGATAAAAGGAGAAAAAGCCCCCAATATTTGTAGTGCAATTTCTCCCGAGTTCGGAGATACCCCATATGTGGCCCTAAACTGTTTCCTTGAAATACGACAGGGCTCTGAAGTGAGAGAGCGCCATGCGCATTTGAGGACTAAATTAGGGATCGCATAGGGGTGGACATAGGGGTATTCTACGCCAGTGATTCCCAAATAAGGTGCCTCCAGCTGTTGCTAAATTCCCAGCATGCCTGGACAGTCAGTGGCTGTCCAGAAATGCTGGGAGTTGTTGTTTTGCAACAGCTGGAGACTCCGTTTTGGAAACACTGCCATACAATACGGTTTTCATTTTTATTGGGGGGGACAGTGTAAGGGGGTGTATATGTTGTGTTTTACTCTTTATTATGTGTTAGTGTAGTGTTTTTAGGGTACATTCGCACTGACGTGTTACGGTGAGTTTCCCGCTAGGAGTTTGTGCTGCGGCGAAATTTTCCGCAGCCCAAACTTGAAGCAGGAAACTTACTGTAAGCCTGCCCGTGTAAATGTACCCTGTACGTTCACATGGGGGGGCAAACCTCCAGCTGTTTCAAAACTACAACTCCCAGCATGTACTGACAGACCATGCATGCTGGGAGTTGTACTTTTGCAACAGCTGGAGGCACACTGGTTGGAAAACCTTCAGTTAGGTTCTGTTACCTAACTCAGCATTTTCTAACCAGTGTGCCTCCAGCTGTTGCAAAACTACAACTCCCAGCATGTACTGATCGCCGACGGGCATGCTGGGAGAAGTAGTTATGCAATAGCTGGAGGTACGCAACTACAACTCCCAGTATGCCGAGACAGCTGATTGCTGTTTGGACATGCTGGGATTTGCAGTTTTGCAACATCTGGAGGGCTACAGTTTTAGAGAACACTGCAAAGTGATCTCCAAACTGTGGTCCTCCAGCTGTTGCAAAACTACAATTCCCAGCATGCCCTGACAGCAAACAGTTGTTTGGCAATGCTAGGAGTTGTAGTTTTGCAAGATCTGGAGGGCTACAGTTTAGGGACCACTATATAGTGGTCTCAAACTGTAGCCCTCCAGCTGTTGCAAAACGACATATTCCAGCATGCCCAAACAGCTGTCTGGGCATGCTGGGAGTTGTAGCTTTGCAACATCTGGAGGGCTACAGTTAGAGACCACTGTATAATGGTCTCAAACTGTACCCTCCAGATGTTGCTAGGCAACTCACCGGCTTCCGTCGGATCCAGCCGCACGTCATCGCCGCCTGCCGATCTCCGTCGCCTGCAGCCTCCATCGCCCGCCCGGATCGGTAAGTGGATCTTCGGCGCTGGTCCCCGTCGTTTCCCCCGTCCTGCCCCGCCTATTGTGAGTGGGCAGGACGGGGAAAACCAAAGTAACCCCCCCCCCCCCCCGCCCCAGATCTGCTATTGGTGGTCGCGTCTAGACCACCAATAGCAGGGATAGGAGGGGTAGCACCCGTGCCACCTCACTCCTATCGCTTCAGGGGGATCCTGGGTGTCTTAGACACCCGCGATCCCCCTTACATTCCGGGTCACCGGGTCACTATAGACTTGTAATGACCCGGAATCGCGCAAATCGCAAGTGTGAATTCACTTGCGATTTGCCGCGATCGCCGACATGGGGGGGTCTGATGACCCCCCTGGGCATTTGCACGGGATGCCTGCTGAATGATTTCAGCAGGCATCCCGCTCCGATCCCCACCCGGCGCACGGCGGGGACCGGAACTGCCCATGACGTAACTGTACGTCATGGGTCCTTAAGACCCAGGGTGTCGGGACGTACCGTTGCGTCATGGGTCCTGAACGGGTTAAGGAGCCACTGCCACCGTTCATTTGGGGCACAAGTAAAACCATTCAATGGACCGCACGAGCAGTGTGGTAGTAGAAAATTGGCATGTGCCTGGTGCTTGCTGGTGTTCGATCATCGTGGTACAAATACCAAATTCCAGATTGGTTGCAGTAAAGCAGTAGCGTTCTTTATTTCATACAGAGTAAGACAACGTGTTTCGAAGGGGTCTGCACCCCTCTTCCTCAGGTCAGGATCCTGACCTGAGGAAGAGGGGTGCAGACCCCCTCGAAACACGTTGTCTTACTCTGTATGAAATAAAGAATGCTACTGCTTTACTGCAACCACACTGGAATTTGGTATTTGTACCACAATGATCGAACACCAGCAAGCGCTAGGCAAATGCCAATTTTCTACTACCACACTGCTCATGGCATAGTTCAATAGGGGTACAGTGGCACAGTTGTATTAGGACACAGTGGGACAGTTTATTATGGTAGAAAAGGCACAGCTCATTAAAGGGGTACTCCAGGTGAAATTAAGAAAAGTAATACCACACTTTCACTATATGTGTGCATGCTGTGTAGTTGTATACACACTGCACAGGTCTTTTCTTTCAGACTATCCTTCTCCCTCCCAGTAATGAATAATGCTGCGTTCTGAATGACAGCAATCAGTGGCAGAGGAGACTGAGAATCTTCACTGAGCTTCTTTGCTCACAGGGAGGGGAGGGGGAGGTGGGCCTGTGAAGCCAGAGCTCCAGACCAGACAGAAATCACTTGGAGTTGTCTTGAAGGGTGGGGGCTAGGTCTCACTGAGGAGTTTACACCAAGGTGGATCAGATAATGATGTCTTTCTCTCACTCCCTGCATGTATGTGACAGCTGATAGAGTGAAACTACTCTGTAAAGCTAATGAATGATATTTAAACAAATACATAGGTTGGTGAGAGGGAAAAGATGGGCTATGGGTTTAGTTCCCTGGAGTACCCCTTTAACCTGTTCAGGACTCAGGGCGTATCCATACGCCCTGCATCCCGAGTCCTTAAGGACTGAGGGCGTATGGATGTGCCCGTGGGAATTCCGGTCCCCGCCGTTAGCCGGTTGGGGACCGGATCGGGATGCCTGCTGAAATCATTCAGCAGGCATCCCGGGACATGGCCCAGGGGGTTCTGAGACCCCCCCATGTCGGCGATCGGAGAAAATCGCATGTCAATTCGGACATGCAATTTTCTCTAATTCCAGGCTGATCGGGTCTCTGGTGACCCGATCACATGGAAAATAGGGCTGATCGGAGTTGTCAGCAACAGCCCCGATCAGCCTAAGGGATAGGAGTGAGGTCTCAGAGCTGCGATCTCCTCCTATCCCCTGCCATTAGTCAGAACAGAGTTCTGACCAATGGCAGCGCAGGACAGGGGGTTGCCATGGCAACCCCCAGTTCTGCCCGCCCCTGGATGTCAAGGGGATCGTGGGAAGAAGATGGAGGACGTACCTGCAGGAAAAGATGCATGGGGACCCGGGATCTTCGCTGGAGACTGCTGGATCCTGGCTCAGGTAGGGAATCGTCAGTGGGGGGGCAATTGAAAGTGAAAGTAAAACGATCTTTACTGTGGCAACCACTAGGAAGGCCAAACTGCAACTCCCAGCATGCCCATACAGCCAAAGGCTGTCTGGGCATGCTGGGAGTTGTAGTTTTGCAACATCTGGAGGGTCACAGTTTGGAGACCACTGTTACAGTGGTGCCCAAACGGTAGCCCTCCAGATGTTGCCAAACTACAACTCTCAGCATGCCTGGACTGTTCAGGCATGCTGGGAGTTGTAGTTCTGTAACATCTGTCCCTTCAGATTTAGCAATTTTCATGAATTTTTTGAAAATTGCTGCTCTAATTTGAAGCCCTCTAATTTTAAAAAAAAGCTAAAATATGTCCATTTTATGATGCCAACATAAAGTGGACATAATGTATTTGTGAAGAAAAATAAAATTTATTGTGAATATCCATTTTCCTTACAAGTAGAGAGCTTCAAAGTTAGAAAATGCTAAATTTTCAAAATTTTCATGACATTTTGGGATTTTACACCAAAAAAGGATGCAAGTAGCGCCGAAAATTTACTACCAAAATAAAGTAGAATATGTCACGAAAAAACAATCTCAGAATCAGAATATTTGGTAAAAGCGTTTTTGCGTTGTTAATTCATAAAGCGACGGTGGTCAGAATTGCGAAAAAGGGCTCCCGGCTCAGTACTTATGGTGAAAAAGGGCTGCGTCCTTAAGGGGTTAAGGATGCAGTGGCACAGTTCATTAGGGTGCAGTGGCACAGTTCATGTGAGAGAAGTTGCGCAGTTCATTAGGAAAGAAGCGGCACAGTTCATTAGAGATACAGTGGTTCAGTTAATTAGGAAGCAGTGGCACAGTTCATTAGGGGCATAGTAAAACAGGTCAATAGGGGTATGTTGGCAAAATTCAGTAGGGAGCGGTGGCAAAGTTCAGTAGGGTGCAGTGGCACAGTTTATTGAGGTGAAGTAACACGGTTGATTAAGGGAGCAGTGGCACAGGTAATTTGTGGCACAATTCAATGGGGCATAGTGGCACAGTTCATTAGGGAACAGTGGCACAGTTTATTTGGGGGACACAGGAACAGTTCATTAGAGGACAGTGGCACCATTTATTTAGGCATAGTTCCATAGGGGTACAGTGGCACAGTTGAATTAGAACTCAGTGGAACAGTTCATTATGGCCACAAAAGCAGAGTGATTAAAGATACAGTGGCACAGTTCATTAGGGGTTCAGTGGCACAGTTCATTAGTTTTTCAGTGGCACAGTTCATTAGGGGTTCAGTGGCACAGTTCATTAGGGTGCAGCGGCACAGTTCATGGAGGAGAAGTGGCACAGTTCATTATGGGAGCAGTGGAAGAGTTCAATAGGGGAGAAGTGGTACAGGTAATTAGGGGAGAAGGGACACAGTTAATTTGGGGGCATAGTGGCACAGCTCATTGAAGGAAAGTGGTACTGTTCATTAGGGGACAGTAACATTATTTATTAGGGGGCATAGTGGCACAATTCATTAAGACACAGTGAAAAAGTACATTTTGGGAGAAGTGGCACAGGTTATTAGTGGATAAATAACAGAATTAATTAAGGGAGCAGTGGAACAGTTCATAAGGGGGCATAGTGACACAGTTAATTAGAGGAGTAGCAGAGCAATTCATTGAGGGCACAGTGGAACAATTCATTAGAGGGGATAGTGGCATAGTTCACTACAAGCACAGTGGCATAGTTATTTAAGGGCACAGTGGAACTGTTTATTTTAAGGGGACAAGAACATTTTGTTGGTGGCATAGTTCATTAGGGGTAAAGTGATAGAGTTCATTATGGGAACCATGGCACAGTTTATTAGAGTTCTATGGTGAAGTTCATTATGGGCAGTAGCACAATCTATTTGTGAAAAAGAGGCACAGTTCATTTGGGGGCATATTTCAATAGGGTGGCAGAGGCACAGTTCATTAAGAGAGCAGTGGCACAGTTCATTGGGGCACAGTGGCAGAATTCATTAAGGGCAGAATGGCACAGTTCATTAACCCCTTAAGGGCCAGGCCATTTTACACCTTAGGACCGGAGCGTTTTTTGAACATCTGACCACTGTCACTTTAAACATTAATAACTCTGGAATGCTTTTACCTATCATTCTGATTCCGAGATAGTTTTTTCGTGACATATTCTACTTTATGTTATTGGTAAAAGTTTGTCGATACTTGCATCATTTCATAGTGAAAAATTTCAAAATTTGCTGAAAAAATTGAAAATTTTGCATTTTTCTAACTTTGAAGCTCTCTGCTTGTAAGGAGAATGGATATTCCAAATAAAAAAAAATGTATTCACAAATACAATATGTCTACTTTATGATTGCATCATAAAATTGTTGTGATTTTACTTTTGGAAGACACCAGAGGGCTTCAAAGTTCAGCAGCAATTTTCCAATTTTTCACAAAATTTTCAAACTCACTATTTTTCAGTGGATTTGAAGGGTCTTCATATTAGAAATACCCCACAAATGACCCCATTATAAAAACTGCACCCCCCAAAGTATTCAAAATGACATTCAGTCAGCGTTTTAACCCTTTAGGTGTTTCACAGGAATAGCAGCAAAGTGAAGGAGAAAATTCACTATCTTCATTTTTTACACTTGCATGTTCTTGTAGACCCAATTTTTGAATTTTTACAAGGGGTAAAAAGAGAAAATTTATACTTATATTTGTAGCCCAATTTCTCTCGAGTAAGCACATACCTCATATGTCTATGTAAAGTGTTCGGTGGGCGCGGTGGGTATCCCCACATGGCATACCATTTTGGAAACTAGACCCCTTGGGGAACGTAACAAGGGGTAAAGTGAACCTTAATACCCCACAGGTGTTTCACGACTTTTGCATATGTAAAAAAAAAAAAAAAAAATGTTTCACTAAAATGTGTGTTTCCCCACAAATTTCACATTTTTGTAAGGGTTAATAGCAGAAAATACCCCCCAAAATTTGTAACCCCATCTCTTCTGAGTATGGAGGTACCCCATAAGTGGACCTGAAGTGCACTACGGGCGAACTACAATGCTCAGAAGAGAAGGAGTCATATTTGGCTTTTGGAGAGCAAATTTTGCTCGGGGGGCATGACGCATTTAGGAAGCCCCTATGGTGCCACAACAGCAAAAAACCCTCACATGGCATACCATTTTGGAAACTAGACCCCTTGAGGAACGTAACAAGGTGTACAGTGAGCATTTACCCCCCACTGGTGTCTGTCAGAACTTTGGAACAGTGGGCTGTACAAAATTTTTTATTTGCACAGCCCACTCTTCCAAAGATCTGTCAGACACCAGTGGGGTGTAAATTCTCACTGCACCCCTCATTACATTCCGTGAGGGGTGTAGTTTCCGAAATGGTTTGTCAAAATCGCTTTAACAATCAGCCACCCCTGTGCAAATCACCTCAAATGTACATGGTGCACTCTCCCTTCTGGGCCTTGTTGTGTGCCCCCAGAGAACTTTGCGCCCACTTATGGGGTATCTCCGTAGTCGGGAGAAATTGCATTACAAATTTTGGGGGGCATTTTTCCCTTTTACCTCTTGTCAAAATGAACAGTATAGGGCAACACCAGCGTGTTAGTGTAAAAAATTAATTTTTTTACACTAACACGCTGTTGTAGACCCCAACTTCACCTTTTCATAAGGGGTTAAAGGAGAAAAATCCCCCCAAAACTTGTAACACAATTTCTCCCGAGTACGGCGATACCCCATATGTGGCCCTATTATGTTGCCTTGAAATACGACAGGGCTCCAAAGTAAGAGGGGTATGTGTATATGTAGTGTTTTTTACTTTTTATTTTATTTTGTGGTAGTGTAGTGTAGTGTTTTTAGGGTACAGTCACATGGGCGGGGGGTTACAGCGAGTTCCCGCTGCGAGTTTGAGCTGCCGCGCAAAATTTGCTGCATCGCAAACTTGCAGCCTGATACTCACTGTAAGCCCCCTGCCCATGTGACTGTACCCTGTACATTCACAGGGGGGGGGACCTCCAGCTTTTACAAAACTACAACTCCCAGCATGCACAGTTTATCAGTGCATGCTGGTAGTTATAGTTTTGCAACAGCTGGAGGCACACGGTTGGGAAACGTTGAGTTAGGAAACAGACAATGTTTCCCAACCAGTGTGCCTCCAGTTGTTGCAAAACCACAGCTCCCAGCATTCTCAGGCATGCTGGGAGTAGTAGTTCGGCAACATCTTTAGAGCCAGATGTTGCCGAACTACAACTCTCAGCATGCTGGGAGTTGTAGTTTTGCAACATCTGGAGGACTACAGTTTGCAGACCACTAATACAGTGGTTCCCAATCTGTGCCCTTCCAGATGTTGCAAAACTACAACTCCCAGTATGCCAAAACTGTCCAGGCATGCTGGGAGTTGTAGTTCTGCAACATCTGAAGGGCCAGATGTTACAGAACTACAACTCCCAGCATGCCTGGACAGTAAGGGCATGCTGAGGATGTGTAGTTTTGCAACATCTGGAAGGGCACAGTGGTCTCCAAACTGTGGACCTCCAGATGTTGCAAAACTGCAACTCTCAGCATGCCCAGACGCCAAGGGCTGTCTGGGCATGCTGGGAGTTGTAGTTTACAGGGTCCCATTACAGCAATGCATGTCGTTTTACGGCGACGTGCATTGCTGTAAAGGGCCCGACCGCGGCTGAAGATCAACTCACCTGTCGCCGCCGCCGCCATCTTCCTCGCCGGGATCCGGGTCTTCAGGGGCCGGTCCCCAGCACTCCCCCATCCCCCGCCGCGTCCTCCGGTCTTCCTCCCGTCCTCTCCGGACTTCAAGGGGCCGGGAAGGACGGGAGGAAGTAACCGCCCCCCCCCCCCCCTTGCGATTGGTCGGTTAGTTAACCGACGGATCGCAGGGGATCGGAGGAGGTGGCAGGCTTGCCACCTCGCTCCTAGGCTCCAGCATGGTCCTGGCTGTCTGTGACAGCCGGGATCATGCGAAATTACCGGGCGGTCGGGTCCCAGAGACCCGATCAGCCCGGTATCGCCGCAGATCGCAAGGGCGATTTCCCTTGCGATTTGCAGCGATCGCCGACATGGGGGGCCTACATGGCCCCCCTCGGCGTTTGCCCTGGATGCCTGCTGAAGGATTTCAGCAGGCATCCAGTTCCGATCTCTGCCCGGTGAGCGGCAGAGACCGGAAATACAACAGGACGTTCTCTAACGTCCTTGGGCATTAAAGCCCAGGTAGTGAGGACGTTAGAGAACGTCCTATGTCCTTAACAGGTTATGGCACAGTGGAAAAGTTCCTTTTTGAAACAGTGGCACAGTTCATTGGGGGGGGGAGTAGCTAAGTTAATTAGGGGTGCAGTGGCATAATTCATTATGGAAAAGTGGTTCAGTTCATTATGGGATAATAGAGAAATAATTCATTAGGGGGAAGTTGCACTGTTTATTAGGAGGGCAGTGGCACAGTTCTTAAGAACATAATGGCACAGTCTTTTATGGGAGCAGTGGCACAAGTTATTAGGGAGAAATGTCACAATTTATTAAATGAGCAGTGACACCATTCATAAGGGGAGTTGTACTGCAGGTCAGTGAGGGTGCAGTGGCTTAATTTATTAGGAGGCATAGTGGAACAATTCTTTAGCAGCACAGTGGCATTGTTCATTAGGATCACAGTGGCACAATTCATTTGCAGGGCATGGGAACATTTCATTGGAGGTATAGTGGCATGCTTCATTAGGGGTACAGTTCATTAGGGGAGAGATGGCACAGTTCCTAAGCACAGTGGCATAGTTCATTATAAGAGCAGTGGTACAGTTCATTAGGGGAGAATTGGCACAATTAATTGGGGATATAGTGACACATTTTATTAGTAGTACAGTGGCAAAGTTAATTAGGGGCATAGTGGAACAGTTCATTAGTAGCACAGTGGCATAGTTCATTAGGGGCACTGTTCATTTGGGGGGCATAGTTAATTATGGGAGCAGTAGCAAAGGATACTAGGGACACAGTGGCATGGTTAATCAGGGGAGTCATAGAACAGTTTATTAGGGGCATAGTGGGCAGTTCATTAGCAAGATCTGACACAGTTCATTAAGTAGGCAGTGCCACAGCTTATTAGGGGACAGTAGCACAGTCCATTACAGGAACAGTGGCACAGTTCATTAGGGGTATGTTGGCACAGTTCATTAGAAGCATGGTGGCACAGTTTATTAGGGGTACAGTGGTTCAGTTCATTAGGGCGCAATTGGACAGTTCATTATGGGAAAATGGCACTGTTCATGGAGGGAAGCAGTGTCAATATTTATCAGGGGGCATAGTGGAATAGTTCATTAGGACACAGTGGAACAGTTCATTTTCGAAGAAGTGACAGGTTATTAGAGAATAAGTGGCACAATTCATTAAGGGAGCAGTGGTGCAGTTCAATGGAGACACAGTAGCACAGTTCATTAGGGGGCATACTGGCACAGCTCATTATGAGTCTGGCACAGTTACTTAGTGGGCATAGCTCTTTAAGAGACAGTGGCAGTTTTTTAGTTGGCATAGTGGCACAGTTCATTAGTTAACATAATGGCACAGTTTATTAGTGGACAGTGGCACAGTTCATAAGTAGGCGTAGTGGCATAGTTTATTAGGAGGCACCTAACAATTGGGAAGTACCTAATTGTTATGTTCAGGGCACAATGTTTAACTAAATTATACATCTGGGGCAAAGCATATGGCAGCATTCTATTTTGGGTATGTTATGTGGCAATATTATACTCAGGGGCACATTGTATGTCAGTGTTAGATACAGGGGCACATTGTGTGCCAGTATATTATTCAGTATGTGCTACTGTATATCCTTGAGGTACAGTGTGTGGCAGTATTATATACAAGGGCACCCTGTTTCTGGTGTCTATAGTTACACCACAATAGCAGGGCCCCCCAACTTCCAGCATGCGTGACACCTGCAGTTGGGAGCGCCCCTGGGTTGAGAATGAAAATTGACACTAGAAGTGTGCTCACTCCCCAAGCAACTGAAGCAGCCCATGAAGTGGGGATAGCTGTTGAGGACTGTGACCAATTATAGCACTGCAAGGCCCAGCCAGCCCACAGGTTTTTTCCTTCTCAAGCAGTGTCCCCATGGGATGCACAATACTAAAGGCTCTATTTGAGGTGGGCTAATAATTTTCTCTGAAGCTGATATAAGGTAAGCAAAGGGATCTTGTGGGTGATATGTATTTGTGAGAAGGCCTATTTGTCTATAAATTAGGGACAAACTGGGCAAAGTAAGTAAGATTAGCTGATAGATCTTCATCTAGTGTCAACAAGCTGTGTTGCTAAGCTACCAAAGCAGCTGGCGAGTAAGAATACAAGATGACGTTTGGTTAGTCAATGCACACATTAGTACCCAGGGAGGTCACATGATTGCAGTCTTTCTGTGCTTTCCAGTAATAAAGGCATGCTAGAGTTCGGAAAATAAATAGCCTTGCAACATTTAAGTTATTCATAATAGTTTCTGAAATATGACAGCAGGGGCAAAAGATTAATTCGCTGATGTATGATCCTGTTCATAATGTGCTCACACTGCGATTTCAGTAACTTGTTAACTTTTTTTGCTGCCGGTTACAATTGTGATTATATCATATTACATTTAGAAAAGGAAAAAAAAAACACTTTTTAAGGATTTATTTTTTTACTGTGCACCACCTTACTCTGTAAACCATTTAAAAGTCTCAGTCAATAGCAACCAATGCATCTAAGGGTATAAATGGACACCACATTTTGAAAAAAATTTCTACATATTGTAGATAATAACATATATAACTTATATGTGTAATATACAGTGTTTAAAAGAAGCTCTCTTGTCCCTGCAGCTATTGCCTGTGTGTCTCTGTGCAGAGACAAAATACAGGAAGTGTGGGCAGACAAGCAGGGCTCTGTGCACTTAGGACAAGCAGGGTTCTGTCCAAAGAGGACAAGCAGGATTCTGTGCACTGAGAACAAGCAGGGCACTGTACACTGGGGACAAACAGGGATCTGTGCACTGAGGACAAGCAGGGCTCTGTACACTGAGGACAAGCAGGGCTCTGTACACTGAGGACAAGCAGGGCTCTGTACACTGAGGACAAGCAGGGCTCTGTACACTGAGGACAAGCAGGGCTCTGTACACAGAGGACAAGCAGGGTTCTATGCACTGAGGACAAGCAGGGCTCTGTACACTGGGGACAAACAGGGATCTGTGCACTGAGGACATGCAGGGCTCTGTGTACTGAGGCCAAGCAGGACTCTGTACACTGAGGACAAGCAGGGCTCTGTGCACTGAGGACAAGCAGGGCTCTGTAAACTGAGGACAAGCAGAGTTCTGTGCACTGAGGACAAGCAGGGATATGTACACTGAGGACAAGCAGGGATCTGTACACTGGGGACAAGCAGGGATCTGTGCAGTCAGGACAAGCAGGGCTCTGTACACTGAGGACAAGCAGGGCTCTGTATATTGAGGACAAGCAGGGCTCTGTGCACTGAGGAAAAG
Organism: Hyla sarda; assembly: GCF_029499605.1. Taxonomy (NCBI): domain Eukaryota; kingdom Metazoa; phylum Chordata; class Amphibia; order Anura; family Hylidae; genus Hyla; species Hyla sarda. The sequence goes on from NC_079193.1 coordinate 143,927,837, forward strand.
CAGGGCTCTGTACACTGGGGACAAGCAGGGATCTGTGCAGTCAGGACAAGCAGGGCTCTGTACATTGAGGACAAGAAGGGTTCTGTGCACTGAGGACAAGCAGGGCTCTGTACATTGGGGACAAGCAGGGATCTGTGCAGTCAAGACAAGCAGGGCTCTGTACACTGGGAACAAGCAGGGCTCTGTACACTGAGGACAAGCAGGGTTCTGTGCACTGAGGACAAGCAGGGCTCTGTGCACTTGGGACAAGCATGGCTCTGTGCACTGAGGAAAGCTCTGTACACTGAGGACAAGCATGGCTCTGTAGATTGAGGACAAGCAGGGCTCTTTACACTGTGGACAAACAGGGTTCTGTACACTGAGGACAAGCAGGGCTCTGTGCAGTCAGGACAAGCAGAGCTCTGTGCACTGAGGACTAGCAGGGCTCTGTACATTGGGGACAAGCAGGGATCTGTGCAGTCAAGACAAGCAGGGCTCTGTACACTGGGAACAAGCAGGGCTCTGTACACTGAGGACAAGCAGGGTTTTGTGCACTGAGGACAAGCAGGGCTCTGTGCACTTGGGACAAGCATGGCTCTGTGCACTGAGGAAAGCTCTGTACACTGAGGACAAGCATGGCTCTGTAGATTGAGGACAAGCAGGGCTCTTTACACTGTGGACAAACAGGGTTCTGTACACTGAGGACAAGCAGGGCTCTGTGCAGTCAGGACAAGCAGAGCTCTGTGCACTGAGGACTAGCAGGGCTCTGTACATTGGGGACAAGCAGGGATCTGTGCAGTCAAGACAAGCAGGGCTCTGTACACTGGGAACAAGCAGGGCTCTGTACACTGAGGACAAGCAGGGTTCTGTGCACTGAGGACAAGCAGGGCTCTGTGCACTTGGGACAAGCATGGCTCTGTGCACTGAGGAAAGCTCTGTACACTGAGGACAAGCATGGCTCTGTAGATTGAGGACAAGCAGGGCTCTTTACACTGTGGACAAACAGGGTTCTGTACACTGAGGACAAGCAGGGCTCTGTGCAGTCAGGACAAGCAGAGCTCTGTGCACTGAGGACTAGCAGGGCTCTGTGCACTGAGGACAAGCAGGGCTCTGTACACTGAGGACAAGCAGGGTTCTGTACACTGAGGACAAGCAGGGTTCTGTACACTGTGGACAAGCAGATCTCTGTACACTGAGGACAAGCAGGGCTCTGTACACTGAGGACAAGCAGGGCTCTGTGCAGGCAGGACAAGTAGGGCTCTGTGCACTGAGGATAAGCAGGGCTCTGTACACTGTGGACAAGCAGAACTCTGTACACTGAGGACAAGCAGGGCTCTGTACACTGAGGACAAGCAGGGCTCTGTGCACTGAGGACAAGCAGGGTTCTGTACACTGAGGGCAAGCAGGGCTCTGTGCAGTCAGGACAAGCAGGGCTCTGTGCAGTCAGGACAAGCAGGGCTCTGTGCACTGAGGACAAGCAGGGCTCTGTGCTCTTTGCAATGAGAACAATTAAGGTTCTGTACACTGAGGACAAGCAGGGCTCTGTACACTGAGGTCTGTACACTGAGGACAAGCAGGGTTCTGTACACTGAGGACAAGCAGGGTTCTGTACACTGTGGACAAGCAGAACTCTGTACACTGAGGACAAGCAGGGCTCTGTACACTGAGGACAAGCAGGGCTCTGTGCAGTCAGGACAGGCAGGGCTCTGTGCACTGAGGATAAGCAGGGCTCTGTACACTGAGGACAAGCAGGGCTCTGTACACTGAGGACAAGCAGGGTTCTGTACACTGTGGACAAGCAGAACTCTGTACACTGAGGACAAGCAGGGCTCTGTACACTGAGGACAAGCAGGGCTCTGTGCACTGAGGACAAGCAGGGTTCTGTACACTGAGGACAAGCAGGGCTCTGTACAGTGAGTACAAGCAGGGTTCTGTACACTGAGGACAAGCAGGGATCTGTGCAATGAGGACAGGCAGGGCTCTGTTCACTGAGGACAAGCAGGGCTCTGTACACTGAGGACAAGCAGGGCTCCGTTCACTGAGGACAAGCAGGGCTCTGTACACTGAGGACAAGCAGGGCTCTGTGCACTGAGGACAACCAAGGTTCTGTGCACTGAGGACATGCAGGGCTCTTTGCAGGGAGGGCAAGCCTCTGTGACCCCCCCCCCCCAGGCTCAAAAAGCAGGCTGTTTACAGGACATCATTTTTTTAATTCCAAAATATACCATCTTTTTAACCAAATATACATTAAAATTATTTTATACATCATATAAAAAATGTTTGCAGATGACATGTATGCAGCTATTGCCTGTGTGTCTCTGTGCAGAGACAAAATACAGGAAGTGTGGGTAGACAAGCAGGGCTCTTTGTACTGAGGACAAGCAGGGAGATACATATAGAGAGAAATATAGAGTTGACTGAATTCCTGGCTAAAGTGTACAGCATTGTAAGACATTTTACCAGGATTCTGGTCCTTTTAAATATTATGCATGCTGGGCAAATAGTGAAAATAGACAAGTAGCACATGGCAATTCAGGTAAAATAAAAAAAAATCACTGCCTAAGTCATTGCATATAAAAGGTCACAACAGGCAGCAGAATCAAGGCAGTTATTGATTATTTTAGGGCCAAGTATTGGCCAAGCTTTTCTTTTTTTTATTGCCTAAGCAAACTTTCACCATCTTATGCTCATTTCCAAGTTTTAGAAAATACCTGTAGGTTCGCAGTCAAAATGCTCACTACGCCCCTAGAAAACTTTCTTAAGGGGTTAAGTTTCCAAAATGGGGTAAAATGTCAGGAATTCCCACTGTCCTGCTACCTCAGGGGTTGTGCATATGTAACATGGCACTCTAAAACCATTCCAGCAAAATCTCTACTATAATGATGCTCCTTCCCTTCTGAGCCTTTTCTTGTGCCCAAACAACTAGTTTAAAACCCCTTAAGTACCACAGGTTTTTTCATTTTTGCACTTTCGTATTTTTCACCTCACATTCTAAAAGTCAGAACGCTTTCAATTTTGCACCTACACACTCATATGAGGGGTTGTTTTTTGCACCACCAATTGTACTTTGTAATGACATTGATCATTTCAACCAAAAATATATGGTCACATACATATTTTTATTCATGGGAAAAGGGGGATGATTCAATCTTTTATTCAGGAAGGGGTTAAATCACATTTATTCACTTTTTTGTTTTTTACACTTTTTTTTAGCCCCTATTGTGGACTATTACATACAATCCTTTAATTGCATACACTGAACAATGCTATGCCATAGCACATCATTGATCAATGTAATCTGTGCTCCAGCCTGGATCTCAGGCTTGGAGGAATGGAGTGACGATCGGACAGCGAGGAGCAAGGTAAGGTGCCTCCCGCTGTCCTCTCAGCTGTTCGGGACACCGCTATTTCACCGTGGTGGTCCCGATCAGATCCGCTTAGCTAACCAGCAGTATTTTCTCCCTGTTTAGACACCACAATCAACTTTGATCTCAGCGTCTAAAGGGTTAATACCGGACATCAGCCCGATCGGTGATGTCCGGAAATAGCCGCGGGTCCTGGTTGCTGATAGCAACCAGGAACCAGCAGGTATGAAACGGGAGCCGGCCATGGACTTAAATATACATCCGTAGTCATTAAGTGGTTAAGAACAAATATGGGGTACTGCCTTACTCAAAACAAATTGAGTAACCAGTTGTAATTTTTATGGCTTAATTCGATAAATGAAACTGCTACAGGGTCAAATGCTTACGGCCCCACTGGATAAATTCCTTAAAGGGAAAGGCATTTAAAGGGTCACTCTCATTAAAAATTTTTTTGCTATTGCACTCCTTATGGTAAATGAAAAAAAATTCTAATATACTTTGTTTAAAAAAAAATGAAGTTTTCTATGTTTTATTTGTGCTTAAAAAAGCTCAAGAGCACATTTTCCCCCAACTCAAACACAGACTTTGGACTAAAGTCCAAACACAGGAAGTGCCACCTGGAGTGCTGAGGGGGGGGGGGGTCCAGCCTCATCCAATCATAGCTCCTCTCACACATAACTGCCATATGCTGTTGGTTGGACCCCCCCCCCCCCCCCCCCTCAGCACTCCAGGCGGCACTTCCTGTGTTTGGACTTTGGTCCAAAGTCTGTGTTTGAGTTGGGGGAAAATGTGCTCTTGAGCTTTTTTAAGCATAAATAAAACATAGAAAACTAAATTTTTTTAAACAAAGTATATTAGAAATATTTTTCATTTACCATAAGGAGTGCAATAGCAAAAATTAGTTTTAATGAGAGTGCCCATTTAACAATTAATGCCAACATAGCATATGGTAAATGTTAATTACTAACTATTTTATGTGGCCTGACTACCTTTATTACAAGCAGCCAATTTGAAATGATGAACAATAATTTTTTTTTCTATTTTTGGTGAATTTTGGTATTTTCACAAATACTAAATGTAACTAAAATGTATCATTAACATAAATTACAATGTGTCATGAAAAAAATCCCTTGACAAAGCAAAATAATTCCAAAGATTTTACCATACAGACAAAGACCAAAGGGGTTAAAGAGTACCTGTCACCAAACTAAACTTTTAATATATTGTTCCTTATGTAATTATAAGACACTTTGCTATTTACTTGCTGTTAAAATTCTCAACCTTTATATGTTTTGAATGTGACTGAAAAAACGACAGTGGCTCTGTTCAGTTCCCTGCACAGTTAGGCAGGAGACCAAACTCAGGAAGTGCATGCGGGGCATGGCGAGGCACAGCTCTCGCAGGCTTCAGTGACATCCTGATGAAGAAGCAAACGCTACAAAATGGCATTGAGGAGGCACGAGGGTCTCCATACGACACACCACCATGTCCAACCCAAGTAAAAAAGTTGTTATATAATAATCATAGGTGCACTATGTTTAATTGTGAGGTCTTTTGAGTATTAACGATATTGGAGTGTGGTCTAATTTAACCTTCCAAGCATTGTATTGGTATGGTACATTCCCTGTGCCATTTTTTGGGGGTACATGTTTTTTTATGGGTTAGGGATTTTTTCCACGTCTGCTGTTTTTTGTATATTTTTTAAAGGGGTTATCCGGGGAAAAACTTTTTTTTTTTTTTTAATAAATCAACTGGCTCCAGAAAGTTAAACAGATCTGTAAATCACTTCTATTAAAAAGCTTAATCCTTTCGGTACTTATGAGCTTCTGAAGTTGAGTTGTTCTTTTCTGTCTAAGTGCTCTCTGATGACACGTGCCTCGGGAACTGTCCAGAGTAGAAGCAAATCCCCATAGCAAACCTCTTCTACTCTGTGCAGTTCCCAAGATGTCAGCAGAGAGCACTGTTGCCAGACAGAAAAGAACAACTCAACTTCAGCAGCTGATAATTATTGGATAATAATAGAAGTAATTTACAAATCTGTTTAACTTTCTGGAGCCAGTTGATATCTAATTTTTTTTTCCTGGAATACCTCTTTAATAAAGTAATATTTTTTGGATAAATAGTTGTTACTTTTTTCAGGAAGCACGTGTAGGTTATAAATATTCAGTGACGTCACGTTTGCTGGGAAACACCCACTTTCACCTGCTGGGAGCTTACACAATGTGAGCAAGAGGAGAAGTATGAAATAGAGCTTTGTAAAGCTAGGAAAAGTTTTGTAAGGGAAGGAGGGGTGTTATGAGTAGTTAGGGAATATAATCTGAGTTAGTTTAGAAAATATGGTCTGATGACAGGTACTCTTTAACCTGTTGGGGACGAAGGGCGTATGCATACGCCCTTGCGTCCTGGTACTTAAGGACGAAGGGCGTATCCATACGCCCGTGGGAATTTCGGCCCCCGCCGCGCGCCGGGCGGGGACCGGGCCGGGGTGACTGCTGATATCCATCAGCAGGCACCCTGTGCAAATGCCCAGGGGGGTCATTAGACCCCCCCATGTCGGCGATCGGCGCAAATCGCAAGTGAATTCACACTTGCGATTTGCGCCGATTCCGGGTCATTACGGGTCTATGGTGACCCGGTGACCTGGAATAGAAGGGGGATCGCGGGTGTCTAAGACACCCACGATCCCCCTAAAGCGATAGGAGTGAGGTGGCATAGTTGCCACCCCTCCTATCCCTGCTATTGGTGGTCTAGACGCAACCACCAATAGCAGATCTGGGGCGGAGGGGTTTACTTTCGTTTTCCCCGTCCTGCCCTCCCACAATTGGCGGGGCAGAACGGGGAAAACGAAGAGGAGCGGCGCCGGAGTCCACTTACCCCTCCGGAGGCAGCGGAGCGTCGGGGATCGGCGGCGGCGACGGAGATCTGCGGCGGCGTGCGGCAGAAGAGGACGGCTCCCGGATGCGACGGAAGCCGGTGAGTAGTTGCATAGCAACATCTAGAGGGCTACAGTCTGAGACCACTATAGTGGTCTCTAGACTGTAGCCCTCCAGATGTTGCAAAACTACAACTCCCAGCATGCCCAGACAGCTGTTTGCTGTGTGGGCATGCTGGAATTTGTAGTTTTGCAACAGCTGGAGGTCTGCAGTTTAGAGACCACTGCACAGTGATCTCTATACTGCCCTCTAGATCTTGCAAAACTACAACTCCCAGCATGCCCACACAGCTGTTTGCTGTCTGGGCATGCTGGGAGTTGTAGTTTTGCAACATCTGGAGGTCCACAGTTTGGAGATCACTGTTCAGTGGTCTCTAAATTGTAGCACTCCAGATGTTGCAAAACTACAAATTCCAGCATGCCCACACAGCAAACAGCTGTCTCGGCATGCTGGGAGTTGTAGTTGCGTACCTCCAGCTGTTGCATAACTACATCTCCCAGCATGCCCTTCTGTGATCAGACATGCTGGGAATTGTAGTTTTGCAACAGCTGGAGGCACGCTGGTTGGAAAATACTGAGTTAGGTAACAGAACCCAACTCAGTATTTTCCAACCAGTGTGCCTCCAGCTGTTTCAAAACTACAACTCCCAGCATGTACTGACAGACCATGCATGCTGGGAGTTGTAGTTTTGCAACAGCTGGAGGCTCACTGGTTGGAAAATACTGAGTTAGGTAACAGAACCTAACTGAAGGTTTTCCAACCAGTGTGCCTCCAGCTGTTGCAAAACTACAACTCCCAGCATGTACTGACAGACCATGCATGCTGGGAGTTGTAGTTTTGAAACAGCTGGAGGTTTGCCCCCCCCCATGTGAACGTACAGGGTACATTCACACGGGCGGGTTTACAGCAAGTTTCCTGCTTCAAGTATGAGCTGCGGCAAATTTTTCGCCGCAGCGCAAATTCCTAGCGGGAAACTTACCGTAACCCGCCAGTATGAATGTACCCTAAAAACACTACACTACCACATAATAAAGAGTAAAACACTACATATACACCCCCTTACACTGTCCCCCCCCCCCAATAAAAATAAAAAACGTATTGTACAGCAGTGTTTCCAAAACGGAGCCTCCAGCTGTTGCAAAACAACAACTCCCAGCATTTCCGGACAGCCACTGATTGTCCAGGCATGCTGGGAGTTTAGCAACAGCTGGAGGCACCCTGTTTGGGAATCACTGGCGTAGAATACCCCTATGTCCACCCCTGTGCAATCCCTAATTTAGTCCTCAAATGCGCATGGTGCTCTCTCACTTTGGAGCCCTGTCGTATTTCAAGGAAACAGTTTAGGGTCACATATGGGGTATTTCCGTACTCGGGAGAAATTGCACTACTAATTTTGGGGGGCTTTTTCTCCTTTTACCCCTTATGAAAAGGAAAAGTTGGGGTCTACACCAGCCTGTTAGTGTAAAAAAAAAAATTTTTACACTAACATGCTGGTGTTGCCCTTTACTTTTTATTTTCACAAGAGGTAAAAGGAAAAAAAGACCCCCAAAATTTGTAACGCAATTTCTCCTGAGTACGGAAATACCCCAGATGTGGGCGTAAAATGCTCTGAGGGCGCACAACAAGGCTCAGGAGTGAGAGCGCACTATGTACATTTGAGGCCGAAATAGGTGATTTGCACAGGGGTGGCTGATTTTACAGCGGTTCTGACATAAATGCAAAATAATAAATACCCACATGTGACCCCATTTTGGAAACTACACCCCTCACGGAATGTAATAAGGGGTACAGTGAGCATTTACGCCCCACAGGTGTCTGACAGATTTTTGGAACAGTGGTCTGTGAAAATGAAAAATTTAATTTTTTTGTTTGCACAGCCCACTGTTCCAAAGATCTGTCAAGCACCAGTGGGGTGTAAATGCTCACTGCACCCTTTATTACATTCCGTGAGGGGTGTAGTTTCCAAAATGGGGTCACATGTGGGGGGGGTCCACTGTTCTGGCACCACGGGGGGCTTTGTAAATGCACATGGCCCCCGACTTCCATTCCAAACAAATTATCTCTCTAAAAGCTCAATGGTGCTCCTTCTCTTCTGAGCATTGTAGTTCGCTCGCAGTGCACTTGACGTCCACATATGGGGTATTTCCATACTCAGAAGAAATGGGGTTACAAATTTTGGGGGGCATTTTCTCCTATTACCCTTTGTAAAAAAGTAAAATTTGCGGAAAAACCAGCATTTTAGTGGAAAAATATTTTTTTTTCATTTACACATCCGACTTTAACAAAAAGTTGTCAAACACCTGTGGGGTGTTAAGGCTCACCGTACCCCTTGTTACGTTCCTTGAGGGGTGTCGTTTCCATAATAGTGTGCGATGTGTTTTTTTTTGCTGTCCTGGCACCATAGGGGCTTCCTAAATGGGATATGGCCCCCAAAAACCATTTCAGAAAAACTCACTCATCTAAATCCCATTGTTGCTCCTTCGCTTCTGAGCCCTCTAGTGCACCCGCCGAACACTTTACATACACATATGAGGTATTTTCTTACTCCAGAGAAATTGGGTTACAAATTTTGAGAGGATTTTTTTCCTTTTACCCTTTGTAAAAATTCTAAAATTGGGTCTACAAGAACATGCCAGTGTAAAAAATGAAGATTTTGAATTTTCTCCTTCACTTTGCTGCTATTCCTGTGAAACACCTAAAGGGTTAACACACTTACTGATTGTCATTTTGAATACTTTGAGGGGTGCAGTTTTTATAATGGGGTAATTTATGGGGTATTTCTAACCAGAAGACCCTTCAAATCCACTTCAAACCTGAACTGGTCCCTGAAAAATTCAGATTTTGAAAATTTTGCGAAAAATTGGAAAATTGCTGCTGAACTTTGAAGACCCCTGATGTCTTCCAAAAGTAAAAACTCGTCAATTTTATAATGCAAACATAAAGTAGACAAATTGTATATGTGAATCAATACATAATTTATTTGGAATATCCATATTCCTTCTAAGTAAAGAGCTTCAAAGTTAGAAAAATGCAAAATTTTCAAATTTTTCATGAAATTTTAGCATTTTTCACCTAGAAAGGATGCAAGTATCGCCGAAAATTTACCACTAACATAAAGTAGAATATGTCATGAAAAAACAATCTCGGAATCAAATTTATAAGTAAAAGCATTCCAGAGTTATTAATGCTTAAAGTGACAGTGGTCGGATTTGCAAAAAATGCTCCCGTCCTTAGGGTCATAATGGGCTCCGTCCCCAAGGGGTTGAAGACATAATCATGCTTTTGTTTTAAAAATTATTTGAGGATTTTATGAATAGACGTCCCATTAAGGTTTGGTGAGTGTTCTACAATGTAAATGACAGGGAATCAATATATATATATATATATATATATATATATATATATATATATATATATGTGTGTGTATATATTTGAGCCTCCAAGGGCATGAAGGGAAGTAAGAAGCGGTCTCTTTAATTGTTAATTGAGCATCATATGACCAAAAAATAATTCTAGTCTCTGACTTTATCTTAAAGGCCCCTGTGTTCCATATAAAATCATATTTATTCTAGATTCTGACCTATGAGGTTGTAAGGAAAAAAAATTATCCCTGTCTGAGCCGTAATGACAGCACCATACATCATATAAACCTATTTTCTTCAATAATGGGATTAGATCTATTCCGAGTTGATAAGTCTAATGAAGGATCAATAATGGTATTAAAAATCTATTACTAGGACAATCTCACAAATGTTATCTATTTTCTTTAAAAGATGTAAAAGTAACCTACCGTATACACTCGAGTATAAGCCGAGTTTTTCAGCACGATTTTTCGTGCTGAAAACATCCCCTCGGCTTATACTCGAGTGAACTCTCGGCCCTCAGTGGTCTTCAACCTGCGGACCTCCAGATGTTTCAAAACTACAACTCCCAGCAAGCCCGGGCAGCCATCGGCTGTCTGGGCTTGCTGGGAGTTGTAGTTTTGAAACCTCTGGAGGTCCGCAGGTTGAAGACCACTGCTGCCTTCGACATCATCCAGACCCCCCACCCCCTTTAGTTTTGTACTCACCTCCGCTTGGCGGGACGTTAGGGTGCGCTGGTCCGGTGCTGCAGGACTGTCCGGTGGGGAGGTCGTCCGGTGGGATAGTCGTTCCGGGCTGTCCATCTTCACCGGGGGGGGGCCTCTTCTGCGTGCTTCGGGCCCGGCCCCAGAATAGTCACGTTGCCTTGGCGACGACGCACAGGGATGTTCATTAGCAACGTCCCTCTGCGTCGTCGTCAAGGCAACGCCTCTATTCCGGGCCCGAAGCGCGGAGAAGAGGCCCCCCGGTGAAGATGGACAGCCCGGAACGACTATTCCACTGGACGACCTCCCCACCGGACAGTCCTGCAGCACCGGACCAGTGCTCCCTAACATCCCGCCGAGCGGAGGTGAGTACAAAACTAAAGGGGGTGGGGGGTCTGGATGATGTTGAAGGCCGCAGTGGTCTTCAACCTGCGGACCTCCAGATGTTTCAAAACTACAATTCCCAGCAAGTCTAGACAGCCGATGGCTGCCCGGGCTTGCTGGGAGTTGTAGTTTTGAAACATCTGGAGGTCCGCAGGTTGAAGACCACTGTATCAGACATTGACAAGCGGTGATGATGAAGGGGGGGGCTGATGACATGTGGTGATGATGACAAGGGGATGATGGAGGGGGGGTGTGGGATGATGACAAGGGGATGATGAAGGGGGGGTGTGGGATGATGACAGGGGGATGATGAAGGGGGGGTGTGGGATGATGACAAGGGGATGATGAAGGGGGGGTGGTATGATGACAGGGGGATGATGAAGGGGGGGTGTGGGATGATGACAGGGGGATGATGAAGGGGGGGGTGTGGGATGATGACAAGGGGATGATGAAGGGGTGTGTGGGATGATGACAATGGGATGATGACAAGGGGATGATGAAGGGGGGGTGTGGGATGATGACAAGGGGATGATGAAGGGGGGGATGATGAAGGGGGTGTGTGGGATGATGACAGGTGGTGATGATGAAGGGGGGATGATGACAGGGTAATGATGATGATGAAGAGGGGATGATGACTAGGTGATGATGATGAGGGTGTTAATGACGTGGGTCTGGATGATGACGGGGGGGGGGGGGGGATGATGTATTTCCCACCCTAGGCTTATACTCGAGTCAATAACTTTTCCTGGGATTTTGGGGTGAAATTAGGGGCCTCGGCTTATATTCAGGTTGGCTTATACTCGAGTATATACGGTATGTAACATAGTTATCTTTCATATCTTTTAAAGAAAATAGATAAAATAGGCTATGTTGTCTTTTAAATGGAAAATATGGATTAACTAGAGTATGAAGAATTTTGCTAATTCCACAAACCTGTGTAATGTATAATGGTGGTTAGATATTAACCCCTTCCCGTTATAGGATGTAAGCATTCGTTCTAACACTCGACACGTTCGCGCACTGGGACATATGAATACGTCCTAGTGATCCTCTGCACTGCCATGGGCAGCGCAGGACATCGGCTGTGGGACCCGGCTGGCAGTCACAACCGGGGACCCACCGCAGCTGCCGGGGCTGCAATCACGTCAGTCCTGCCAGCATTAACCCCATAGATGTCGTGATCAATCCTGATAACATAATCTATGATGTTGATGGGGGAGTGTGCTCCCCCTGTTCACCAACGGTAGCACCGCGATACGATCGCGGGTCGCTGTTGGTTGCTATGGCAGCAGGAGGCCAGATCATGGCCTCCTGCCTGCCTGCTACAGAAGCCTGTAAGATCCAGACAGAGGCTGGATCACACAGGCTGTAGTGTGTGCAGTTTATCAGGTCATACTGTGCTGCAATGCAAATGTATTGCAGCATAGTATAACCTGTAAAAAGGGAAAAACAAAATAATAAAAGGTTGTTCAACACATGAAGTGTAAAAAAAAAAAAGCCCCTTTCACAATAAAATCCTGTATTGTCATAAAAAAAAAAAAAGTGCAAAATTCACCAACTTTGGTACAAATAGTGGATATAGACCCTTTGTATGAAGGGAGGTAAAATTCATGGGCATATTTAGTCATGAGAAGAAAAAATTGAATGTCCCCACGCAGTAGTGTGAATAGTAACATGGTTACACATCTGTAAAAACATATTAATAGTAATTCCCTAAAACTTTAAATATAGAACATTATCTGGTGTTACATGAAAGCAGATCTTAACTTTTAAGATACCCCCTAAAAGTGTACCTGTCATCATCAAAAACTTTTTACATAATGTAGATAATACCATTCTATGTATATTTGTAATATACATTGTTTAAAAAATATGTATATTTTTGTCTCTGTAGCTATTGTCTGTGTGTCTCTATGAGGAGTCCAAATACAGAAAGTAAGGGTGGACAAACAGGGCTCTGTGCACTGAAGAAAAGCAGGGCTCTGCTTGTCCACCCTCACTTCCTGTATTTGGACTCCTCATAGAGACACACATGCAATAGCTGCAGGGCAGCATTTTTTCACCCAAAAATATACACATTTTTTTAACAACACATTATATAAAAAGTTTTTGTTGATGACAGGTACACTTTAATATGGTCAAATACATAAAAGTAAATAAATATTGGATAAAAAAATGTAATAAGTTAAAAAGAATTTGCCAACTTTAGATCATGCTTAGTTCCCAATGTGTCAAGACGGCTTTGCTAAGTCGCAGTTATTATCAATGTAGATTTTAAAATTTTTCTCAATTGTTACATTTGAATAGTGTGTATTGCGTTTTTCAAAGAATAATAACAAAGATCAAAACCGAACTTTGGATATTGACCAATAAATTATTTATATAATGAAAAGTGTATATTTACATGAAGCCCAGCATGCAATAGATTAGAATAGAGATTACAAAATCAGCATACATGAGAAGTGCCCAAGTAGGGTAGTTACGTGTTAAAGTCACTAAGAAAGTAATACTTTTACATGTTTTAGTTCCTATGCAAAACTTCTTGTACTTGTTATAAAAAAATTCTATACTTTATTAATAATGTGCACATGAATTTTGCATATTGCTACTTATTACTACTATAAGATAAAAAAGCAGAATATATTTGGCGAAGACTCTTTTGCAGTTACATAATATGAACACGAGGTGGTGCTAGTGCAATTGCAAGATCTCATAGAAAAAAATGCTCCTGAAATAGCAGTACGTCCCTGAGCTATAAACTTAAAAAGCAGTTATTTTACTTTAATTTTAATAGCTTTTTTTTAACTATGTTAAAAGAAAAAAGAAAAATTTGATGGTAAACTTCAATGTGATATGGACCCTTGAGGAAGTTGTTCTTAACATCAACAAAACACATTTGGTAGGGATATACACTGCTCCCAAACTCCAATTACACTGGGAACATCTCCTGATATACTTGTCTATTATGGCTACTTTTCCATATGTATTTGTGGTGTCCCGGCACCAGATTGCATCTGTTGCCTTATAATGGGGTCCCCAAAGTCAGAGTCCCTAGGTTTAGGTGGGGTCCTCATCCTTAGCTAGCCCCTTGTCACCCATTTTGTAATTAAAATTGCTTAAATCTGATGTATATATTTATATAGTAAGTGTACTTACCTAGTTAGCGTTGCAGGACCTGCAGGTCACGTGACGCGTTCCAAAGACTCTATGGTTTGTAGTTCAAGGACCTTTGGAGGAAGTCAGGTGTTTACCCATCAGGCTATGTAACGGTGAGTGACAGTTGACTTGGACCAATCCAAAACGGCCCTACCCCTGCCCATATAAGGGAGCGGCGGCCATTACTCTTTCTCTTTCCTCGTGGGCTGTTGACAGGGAAGGATCTGCGCTGCTGTCATCAGTGAGTTTAGGCCCGAGCCTGGCAGCGACGGCTGATCTCTATGAAACTGTGAGTGTAATCAATCCGTAAAAACTCAATATCACTGGACCTTATCTAACCCCTAAATCCGAATGGATCTTCGCAAATTATCCTAAATTCAGAGACTTATATCAAAAGTCAAGGTCCGCAACAACTGTCAGTCACTGAAGTGTATGAAGACTGTATTAATGAGACTGTTACTGTTCATTGGATCAAGTCTTTAAGTAAAGTTTATCCAAGTTCAAGTTCAACTACCTTGTGGACCTTCAGTCATTTTATGCATGCACCTATCGCTACTGGGAATGGCGGTGATAGGCCAGAGAATTACCTCAGCATACTAGCTCTCAGCCTGGCTTCACAAACAATAGGGTTAACCTTGACCCCTGAGATACTGAAGCAAAACCCTGACTACACTACCCCTACCCCAGAGGCCTACCACATATTCTTATAATATAATGGCATTTTTCTATTCTCATACATTGAATTATAATGATTTGTGCTAATACTTATTCTTCACTAGTCTAAATATTTCTCTTTTATTGGGGTTTGGGTGTAGGAGTTTTGTACACCATAACCCACACTAGAGTACTTTCAACTGCTTGTGTTGTGTTTGCCAAATACAATTATATTCATTGAACATTTTTGGACTGGGAGCTATTAATATCGATTCAGAGTTTCTTTTTTCTGTGAACTGCAAATAAAAGTGATAGCTACAAACTAAAAGTTATGCATTTTTATTATTATTAGTAGTAGTAGCTTGAGATTAGCGAACCGAATCGGACGAAGTCGAATTCGTTCCGAATTTCATGAATAATTAGATTCAACTCGATTTGAAATAACGAATTTCTTCATTAGTGAAACCCCTGTGATTGTCCTGTATAATGTATAGATGCGAGCAGCTTTCTCCTGCGCTTGCATCTCTGCAAAAGATAGGACGATCGCAGCAGGTGTCAGGAGTGACACCCACTGTGATCTGTCGTTAACTGCAGGTACTACTGCTCCCAACATGGAGCACACTCTACTCTATACTGGGAGCTGTAGTACCTGCATTAATAGACAGATCACAGTGAGTGTAAATTCTGACACCTGATGTGATCTTCCTTAAAAGGAAACTCCTGCCAAAGACAGTAATGATGTATCAGCTAAAACATCTACTGGCTGTTAGAACATGGGCACACTGATGCCTGTTGATGCTTTTAATCTAGCAAGGAATAAAGAGAGAGCATGGTACATTTATCACATTGTCAAATTGTGAGTAACAGGGTTTTCATCACTCCATATTGATTTTAACGAGAACAACAACGTGCATGCAAAGGAAAAATGTAATTGGACTTATCATAGATTTCCCCAGGGGCCAAATACCCACTGTTCAAACAAATATAGAACACTGTCTTATATTATTTTTTTCCTCAAGAAGACACACTATGGCTTATTTTCAGGGGATGTCTTATTTTTATTAAGTATGGTACAACAATACAGAGACCCACAGACTGTTGCTGGTTGGTGCTGGGTGAGAGAGAGACCCACAGTACTGAGTAAAACAGCAGCCACAGCTTTATTCTTCCCCCTGAGGACCCACATAGCAGAACTTTCAGAAGTTTCAGTGAGGAGACTTACTTTCACTTTCTGTCTCCCTCTATGCTGCGGCTGGCAGCACGAACAGGAAGACCGGGACCTGACAGGGGGAGCCGACCATGTTGATGGGGCTGCTAGCACCTCTCTGGTCACCTCCGAGATAGCAGCTGTCATGATGGGGCAGATGAGAGAGACTACCCATCTTCTTCACCGCTCTGCGCCGGTACCATTAGCCACGCCTACCACTATGTCTTATTTTCGGGGTATGGCTTAAATTACACCATTGCTTAGAAATTCTGCTATGGCTTATTTTATGGGTATGTCTTATTTTCAGCGAAACATGGTATATATGGCAATATTAAGAGTAGAAGTGAGCAAACTGTTCAAAAGTTCATTTCTGCAGTGTTTACAGTTCCAGCAACATGTATGACTGTTGGTAAATGTATGGTAACTGTAGTAACTAACAGACTGAAAAAAATAACCACACTGCACTTGCGAGTAAAAAAAAAATATATATTTTAAAATAAAAGTAAAAGAAAATAATCCCTCTGTGGAGGCACATGCCTGCTTGGGTTTATATGCACTCAGAGGTATTAAAATAAGCAATGGCTTTTTCCAAATGATCCAGAAATTATAAATTTTTGGGAGTAGGAATAGGTTTTGTGCTTTTAAGGCGAAGAAGCAATGGCTTTTTACAAGCTGTAAAAAATGATTCCGTTTTTGGGGTGCATCAACAGGACTGGAATCCTAGAAAGTGGTGCCTCACTCAATGTTCTGAATAAATGCCGGGTGCTGCACAAAGATCGCGTTTGAGTAATTTGAAAGTCATTATGGGATTCCCTGAGGTCATGGGATGCTTCCTCCTTCTACTTTCTGCCTGATGTAATTTTAGCAGGTTCTGTCGAACAAAACTGCCCAAAGATCGAGTACAAGCCAAACCTAACTTGTAGCAACTTGTAACTTGTGTTTCCATCATGGGCCATCAGTCCAACGAAGTGGCTGTTCATTAATTTAGGGTGAGTCACATCAAAATTAAAGTGTATCTGTCATTGCAAACAAAATGTCTGATATTTCATAGACACATATAAAATTATTTTATTAATCTTGGTCAAATCAGATCTATGTCATGTGACAGTCTCATAATGTGAGTCTGTGGGGCCATATTACATAAACAGAGAGCTGTGAGAGAAGTGTGAAGTTAGGTGAAGTTAGGTAAGAACTTCGGTGGGAGGTTTGTTATTTTGGTAACTATGGTCATTGTGTGGGATATAAAAAAAAACATCGACATACTGTCAGCGCTCTGGTCCCCCGCAGAGATTGTATTTTCGAAGCAATGTCCCGCCTTTACCAGCGATTCGCTGAGCTGCAGTTCATAGACGACAGGGTCACACTGCAGCTTTAGAAAGTCAATTGCTGCGGGAGACCAGAGCAGGACACGCAATGGATATAATTAGATTTTTAAAAAAGGCTCCTGCCAGAGTTCTTCTTTAATTATCGGGTTTCTTACATCATGTTTTAACTCCTTGACTACATTCACAAATTCATTTCTAATCAATGTGTGATATCAACAGGAACTATTACATTTTACATTTGCATTGCATTACGTATAATAGAAACAAGGGCACTCTATTGAGAAATTTCCCATTATTAATAATATCCAACTTCCCACCACTAACCAATCCATCTATCCCCATCTTCCAACACTGGAACGAAAGAGAAAATACAGGTGCGCACCTCGTGCAGATTATCAAATGTACAGCTGTGAGTATTTTGGCCCCTTACCTGACAGAGTTATGCTTAGAGCATAACATCTGAGTGCACGTAGTAATATAGTAGCCGCTGCCTCGTGGTCCCACCGGTAATCCAAATGCGGAGGCCGGTGTTTATGCAAAAAATGTAGACAGCAGATGAGTCTCAGGAAAAATGGGACATCGTACGGGCGCAGGCTTTGGTGAACAGATAAATATATGTGGATGAGGTATCTGGATCCTCGGTTGAAGACCGATGACCGATGATGGCCATATAAGGAGCCTCCGGACTTCCTGCCTTTGCCTGATCTTCATGTGTGTATTCCCTGAGCTAAGGCACCTGCTACCTGATCTTCTGTTTCCTGATATTGACTTCGGCCTCTTCCTGACCTACAAATCTGCTACTTCCTTTGTTCCTGTTCTGCCTCTCCTGGATTGATACAGACTTTCTGACCATTCTACTTGCTGTTGGAGCTTTTACTTCTACCAACACCTGAACAACTTCAGCTCTGCTGCATCTTGGTAAGACACCTGAACTGTTCCAACTTCCCAGACCTGGTGCTCACCAGCGCCACCTGGTGTCAGCCAGCTCCTTCTGCTATGAACTCTACATCCTAAGTTCACCTGGTCTGCTAAAGCCAGCTGTCACACTGAGGCCGTTTTCCACCATCTGGATCTGGCTAAAAAGAACTTGGTCTCCAACCGAGGATCCAGATACCTCATCCACATATATTTATCTGTTCACCAAAGCCTGCGCCCGTACGATGTCCCATTTTTCCTGAGACTCATCTGCTGTCTACATGTCTTGCATCTTTCAACACTGTTCCTTAAAAACCCAACCTTCCACTTACTTACATAGAAAATAATAAAAAAAACTTTTTACACTTTAACCCCTTAAGGACGCAGCCCTTTTTCACCTTAAGGACTGAGCCCTTTTTCGCAATTATGACCACCGTCACTTTACGAATTAATAACGCAAAAACGCTTTTACCGAATATTCTTATTCTGAGATTGTTTTTTCGTGACATATTCTACTTTATTTTGGTGGTAAATTTTTGGCATTAATTGCATCCTTTTTTGGTGAAAAAGCCCAAAATTTCATGGAAATTTTGCATTTTTCTAACTTTGAAGCTCTTTCATTGTAAGGAAAATGGATATTCCCAATAAATTTTATTTTTCTTCACAAACACAATATGTCCACTTTATGTTGGCATCATAAAATGGACATTTTTTAGCTTTTTGAAAAAATTAGAGGGCTTCAAAGTAGAGCAGCAATTTTCAAAAATGTCATGAAAATTGCTAAATCTGAAGGGACAGATGTTACAGAACTACAACTCCCAGCATGCCTGGGCAGTCAAGGCATGCTGAGAGTTGTAGTTTGGCAACATCTGGAGGGCTACTGTTTGGGCACCACTGTAACAGTGGTCTCCAAACTGCGACCCTCCAGATGTTGCCAAACTACAACTCCCAGCATGCCCAGCCTTTGGCTGTCTGGGCATGCTGGGAGTTGCAGTTTGGCCCCCCTAGTGGTTGCCACAGTAAAGATCGATTTACTTTCACTTTCAATCCCCCCCCCCCCCAACTGTGGATTCCCTACCTGATCATGATCCAGCAGGCTCCAGCGAAGATCCCAGGTCCCCAGGCATCTTCTTCTGCAGGTATGGCCTCCATCTTCTTCCCAGAGCCCCTCGACATCCAGGGGTGGGCAGAACGGGGGTTGCCATGGCAACCCCCTGTCCTGCGCTGCCATTGGTCAGAACTCCATTCTGAGTAATGGCAGGGGATGGGAGTAGATCGCAGCTTTGCGACCTCACTCCTATCCTTTAGGCTGATCGGGGCTGTCGCTGACAACTCCGATCAGCCCTATTTTCCGGGTGATCGGGTCACCAGAGACCCGATCAGCCTGGAATTGGAGAAAACCGCATGTCTGAATTGACATGCGATTTTCTCCGATCGCCGACATGGGGGGGTCTCAGGACCCCCCTGGGCGATGTGCCAGGGTGCCTGCTGAATGATTTCAGCAGGCATCCGGCTCCGGTCCCCAACCGGCTAGCGGTGGGGACCGGAATTCCCACGGGCGTATGGATAAGCCCTCGGTCCTTAAGGACTCGGAATGCAGGGCGTATCCATACGCCCTGTGTCCTGAAGAGGTTAAACACACATTTTGTTTGACATTATAAAAGCAAACACATCTAAAGAAAATAGCTCATTCCTGTCATTTAGTCCCAGCAGACCATAAGTGTTCAGACAGGTAATCAATTTTGCTTCACTTTGTAGCAGAAGGGTATGCATATCACCTCCAGACTCTGGTACAACTCAGCAGAACCAAAAAGAGAGAAACATTTAATTTACATGTTCTTGTTCAATAATCACCCTATGAATAAAATAATAAACAATGTCATCGAAAGATACTAGTACATATTAGAGACCAAACCAGAATTAAAGGGGTACTCCGGTGGAAAACTTTTTTTTTTTTTTTTTTATTAACTGGTGCCAGAAAGTTAAACAGATGTGTAAATTACTTCTATTAAAAAATCTTAATCCTTCCAGTACTTATTAGCTGCTGAATACTGCAGATGAAATTCTTTTCTTTTTGGAACACATAACTCTCTGCTGACATCATGACCACAGTGCTCTCTGCTGAACTGTTAAGAATTTTAAGAACTGTCCAGAGTAGGAGAAAATCTCCATAGAAAACATATGCTGCTCTGGACAGTTCCTAAAATGGACAGAGATGTCAGCAGAGAGCACTGTGCTGATGATGTCAGCAGAAAGCACTGTGTTCCAAAAATAATTTCCTCTGTAGTATTCAGCAGATAAGAAGTACTGGAAGGATTAAGATTTTTTAATAGAAGTAATTTACAAATCTGTTTAACTTTCTGGCACCAGTTTATTTAAGAAAAAAAAAAAGTTTTCCACCGGAGTACCCCTTTAAAACAAAAAACAAAAAAACAAAAAAACACTAATTACATATAAGTAAAAAAAAAAAAAAACATTGATGACTTGATACAGAGCCAAAAAACATAAAAAATAAACATACAATATGGCTGTTTTGTGCAATATCTACTGGTAACTTTTCTTACAACCACTGCTTCTTTTTTTCTTATAACCTGAGAGGTAAATACAAACATTAAGGTAATAACAACTGTACAACTGTGCAGCTATTTTTACATTGTCAAAACTAAACAAAAATTGAGTGTCAGACTTAGGGAGTAAATCTTTTTTTTTTTTTTAAATAAAAACAGGGATAAGGGTCTCACACTTATTGCTTATGTTAGGGACCACCATGGAGGATCTTCCGCCTGAATGCTTTAGGTTACATGACAGGAATGATTTCAGCTCTTTTCTTCAGCTGTGTTTGCCTTATCATTTAAAATTTTAATATGCACTGGGTTTGTTTATGTGTTTCCATAGTAACTGTCTTGTACACATTTTTAATCTGTACCTGTGCAGAATGACATGTAAAAAGGCCAAACGAAGTGCCTGAAAGCAAGAAACGGCAGTGTCCTGCCCTACACATTTATCAAATCAGTTTTGGGACAGTACTGTTTTTTTTAATCTATTTTTATTTCCATTGGATGGTTTGGTGTTATACTATACTAGATCACCACTCACAGCTGTGTTTGGGTTCCTGTATTCTAGTGAGTTAAAAGGAGGAGTATAGCCACAGGTGTACCAGTCAAGCAGTGCCAGGGTGGGAACCTTTGTTTACGGTGGATTGTTCAAATAGGTAAGAACAGTGGTTGAGGAGAGTTCACACCTGCACTGCTCCCTACCAGACATGACAATGTTGCCTGCAAAAAGGAGTTTATTTTCAATGGTAAATTTTTTTTTTTAACTATGGTATAGCTTTCTTAGGCCTTTTAACTCCTAGAGGATGCAGGGCGTACCTGTATGCCCTGAGTCCCTGGGACTTGGCGCACCAGGACATACAAGTGATTGGGCTGTTATCCAACAGCAGCCATCCTGGAACATCTCTGAGGGTGGTCCTGACCCCCCCCCATTTCTGCGATCGTAGTGACAATGTCACCTCCAGGACTGCCATGAATGGTGAGTTGGGCCGACCAATCACGGCCTACGGTGGGAGGTTTAACCTATCGTTGCTCACCTAGAAGCCAGCGAGCAGAGAGGTGTCTGTGCGCCCATTTGGCAATCTTCCCCTTATGTGCTCAGTGAAGGTGGCATATAACCTTCACCATCCACCCTCCTGCCAGTGACCCAGTAACCCATATTAGTACGAGTGACCCTGTCCCTCAAACTATTTTCCCCACCAGACAAATACCCCTGTACCCCTACAGTTGAACCTTGGCAACCAAGAAATCTAGATTGCTAGATTAATCACACAGGCTTCACTAAAATCTACTTCTTCAGGTAATTTTCAGTGGCTCAGAAAAATCTTTTTGTCTATTACCAGCTTCCCTCTTTTCCAATCTCTCTCTACCAGAGCCACTTCAGCTTGTGGTAATGTGCTGAAATATCATGTCCAATTCTTAAGGGATAGAGCAGGGTTCTTACTAGTGAAAATCTGTTACTGGACAGATATAAGGAAAAGATGGAGGCCATTATGCTGACCACAATTGACAGTAACAGCAGCACCCATGTGCGAGGGACCAATGCATTGGTCCTCAATGCAGGCCCTGGTCTTTGAATACCGAGGAGTGGACCCAAGAACCTCTGGAACTGTATTTGCATAGTTTGTCCAAGGCCAATACTTTCCAGGTAAAACCCCCACCCTGGAAAGAAAGTACAAACCCAGAAAAATGCAGTGTATGTCACAAAAGGGGTTAAGGAAGGACAGCACTTATAACTGTGACACCTGCCGCGATCATCCGGGCCTCTGCATCAAGGAATGCTTAAGGGTGTACCATACATCTATGGAGTTCTAAATTCCTCATCTTTTTACACTATTTTATTTCTTCTTATTTTACCACAATGTACCTGTAAAACTAATTTGAGGGATGCTGTTGTTATAATGAGGGATATAATGGTGGCTGTTACGCCGAGCGCTCCGGGTCCCCGCTCCTCCCCGGAGCGCTCGCTACACTTCCCTCACTGCAGCGCCCCGGTCGGTTCCACGGACCCGGGGCGCTGCGTTACCACCTCCGGCCGGGATGCGATTCGCGATGCGGGTAGCGCCCGCTCGCGATGCGCACCCCGGCTCCCGTACCTTACTCGCTCCCCGTCAGTTCTGTCCCGGCGCGCGCGGCCCCGCTCCCTAGGGCGCGCGCGCGCCGGGTCTTTGCGATTTAAAGGGCCACTGCACCGCTGATTGGTGCAGTGGTTCCAATTAGTGTTTACACCTGTGCACTTCTCTATATCACCTCACTTCCCCTTCACTCCCTCGCCGGATCTTGTTGCCCTAGTGCCAGTGAAAGCGTTCCTTGTGTGTTCCTTGCCTGTGATTCCAGACCTTCTGCCGTTGCCCCTGACTACGATCCTTGCTGCCTGCCCCGACCTTCTGCTACGTCCGACCTTGCTTCTGTCTACTCCCTTGTACCGCGCCTATCTTCAGCAGCCAGAGAGGTTGAGCCGTTGCTAGGGGATACGACCTGGTCACTACCGCCGCAGCAAGACCATCCCGCTTTGCGGCGGGCTCTGGTGAAAACCAGTAGTGACTTAGAACCGATCCTCTAGCACGGTCCACGCCAATCCCTCTCTGGCACAGAGGATCCACTACCTGCCAGCCGGCATCGTGACAGTAGATCCGGCCATGGATCCCGCTGAAGTTCCTCTGCCAGTTGTCGCTGACCTCACCACGGTGGTCGCCCAGCAGTCACAACAGATTGCGCAACAAGGCCAACAGCTGTCTCAACTGACTGTTATGCTACAACAGTTACTACCACAGCTCCAGCAATCATCTCCTCCGCCAGCTCCTGTACCTCCTCCGCAGCGAGTGGCCGCTTCTGGAATACGACTATCCTTGCCGGATAAATTTGATGGGGACTCTAAGTTTTGCCGTGGCTTTCTTTCCCAATGTTCATTACACTTGGAGATGATGTCGGACCAGTTCCCCACTGAAAGGTCTAAGGTGGCTTTCGTAGTCAGCCTGCTGTCTGGAAAAGCCCTGGCTTGGGCCACACCGCTCTGGGACCGCAATGACCCCGTCACTGCCTCTGTACACTCCTTCTTCTCGGAAATTCGAAGTGTCTTTGAGGAACCTGCCCGAGCCTCTTCTGCTGAGACTGCCCTGTTGAACCTGGTCCAGGGTAATTCTTCCGTTGGCGAGTATGCCGTACAGTTCCGTACCCTTGCTTCAGAATTATCCTGGAATAATGAGGCACTCTGCGCGACCTTTAAAAAAGGCCTATCCAGCAACATTAAAGATGTTCTGGCCGCACGAGAAATCCCTGCTAACCTACATGAACTCATCCATCTTGCCACTCGCATTGACATGCGTTTTTCCGAACGGCGTCAGGAGCTCCGCCAGGATATGGACTCTGTTCGCACGAGGCGTTTCTTCTCCCCGGCTCCTCTCTCCTCTGGTCCCCTGCAATCTGTTCCTGTGCCTCCCGCCGTGGAGGCTATGCAGGTCGACCGGTCTCGCCTGACACCCCAAGAGAGGACACGACGCCGCATGGAGAATCTCTGCCTGTACTGTGCTAGTACCGAACACTTCCTGAAGGATTGTCCTATCCGTCCTCCCCGCCTGGAAAGACGTCCGCTGACTCCGCACAAAGGTGAGACAGTCCTTGATGTCTACTCTGCTTCTCCACGTCTTACTGTGCCTGTGCGGATGTCTGCCTCTGCCTTCTCCTTCTCTGCTGTGGCCTTCTTGGACTCTGGATCTGCAGGAAATTTCATCTTAGCCTCTCTCGTCAACAGGTTCAACATCCCGGTGACCAGTCTCGCCAGACCCCTCTACATCAATTGTGTAAACAATGAAAGATTGGACTGTACTATACGTTTCCGCACGGAGCCCCTTCTAATGTGCATCGGATCTCATCACGAGAGGATTGAACTGTTGGTCCTCCCCAATTGCACTTCTGAAATCCTTCTTGGACTTCCCTGGCTTCAACTCCATTCCCCAATCCTGGATTGGTCCACTGGGGAGATCAAGAGTTGGGGGCCCTCTTGTTCCAAGGACTGCTTAAAACCGGTTCCCAGTAAACCTTGCCGTGTCCCTGTGCTTCCTCATGTAACCGGTCTCCCTAAGGCCTATATGGACTTTGCGGACGTTTTTTGCAAAAAACAAGCTGAGACTCTACCTCCTCACAGGCCTTATGATTGTCCCATTGACCTCCTCCCGGGCACTACTCCACCCCGGGGCAGAATCTATCCTCTGTCCGTCCCAGAGACTCTTGCCATGTCTGAATACGTCCAAGAAAATTTAAAAAAGGGCTTTATCCGTAAATCCTCCTCTCCTGCCGGAGCCGGATTTTTCTTTGTGTCCAAAAAAGATGGCTCTCTACGTCCTTGCATTGACTACCGCGGTCTTAATAAAATCACGGTTAAGAACCGCTACCCCCTACCCCTCATCTCTGAACTCTTTGATCGTCTCCAAGGTGCCCATATTTTTACCAAACTGGACTTAAGAGGTGCTTATAATCTCATCCGCATCAGAGAGGGGGATGAATGGAAAACGGCATTTAACACCAGAGATGGACACTTTGAGTATCTGGTCATGCCCTTTGGTCTATGCAACGCCCCTGCCGTCTTCCAAGACTTTGTTAATGAAATTTTTCGTGATCTACTATACTCCTGTGTTGTTGTATATCTGGACGATATCCTGATTTTTTCTGCCAATCTTGAAGAACACCGCCAGCATGTCCGTATGGTTCTTCAGAGACTTCGTGATAATCAACTCTATGCCAAAATAGAGAAATGTCTGTTTGAATGCCAATCTCTTCCTTTTCTAGGATACTTGGTCTCTGGCCAGGGACTACAAATGGACCCAGATAAACTCTCTGCCGTCTTAGATTGGCCACGCCCCTCCGGACTCCGTGCCATCCAACGTTTTTTGGGGTTCGCCAATTATTACAGGCAATTTATTCCACATTTTTCTACCATTGTGGCTCCTATTGTGGCTTTAACAAAAAAAAATGCCGATCCCAAGTCTTGGCCTCCTCAAGCGGAAGACGCCTTTAAACGACTCAAGTCTGCCTTTTCTTCGGCTCCCGTGCTCTCCAGACCTGACCCATCTAAACCCTTCCTATTGGAGGTTGATGCCTCCTCAGTGGGAGCTGGAGCTGTCCTTCTACAAAAAAACTCTTCCGGGCATGCTGTTACTTGTGGTTTTTTTTCCAGGACCTTCTCTCCGGCGGAGAGGAACTACTCCATCGGGGATCGAGAGCTTCTAGCCATTAAATTAGCACTTGAGGAATGGAGGCATCTGCTGGAGGGATCAAGATTTCCAGTTATTATTTACACCGATCACAAGAACCTCTCCTACCTCCAGTCTGCCCAACGGCTGAATCCTCGTCAGGCCAGGTGGTCTCTGTTCTTTGCCCGATTTAATTTTGAAATTCACTTTCGGCCTGCTGATAAAAACATTAGGGCCGATGCTCTCTCTCGTTCCTCAGATGCCTCTGAAATTGAACTCTCTCCTCAACACATCATTCCTCCTGACTGCCTGATTTCCACTTCTCCAGCCTCCATCAGGCAAACTCCTCCAGGAAAGACCTTTGTTTCTCCACGCCAACGCCTTGGGATCCTCAAATGGGGTCACTCCTCCCATCTCGCAGGTCATGCGGGCATCAAGAAATCTGTGCAACTCATCTCTCGCTTCTATTGGTGGCCGACTCTAGAGACTGATGTGGTGGACTTTGTGCGAGCCTGCACTATCTGTGCCCGGGATAAGACTCCTCGCCAGAAGCCCGCTGGTTTTCTTCATCCTCTACCTGTCCCCGAACAACCTTGGTCTCTGATTGGTATGGATTTTATTACTGACTTACCCCCATCCCATGGCAACACTGTTATTTGGGTGGTCGTTGATCGATTCTCCAAAATGGCACATTTCATCCCTCTTCCTGGTCTTCCTTCAGCGCCTCAGTTGGCTAAACAATTTTTTGTACACATTTTTCGTCTTCACGGGTTGCCTACACAGATCGTCTCGGATAGAGGCGTCCAATTTGTGTCTAAATTCTGGAGGGCTCTCTGTAAACAACTCAAGATTAAATTAAATTTTTCTTCTGCATACCATCCTCAATCCAATGGACAAGTAGAGAGAATTAACCAGATCTTGGGTGACTATTTACGACATTTTGTTTCCTCCCGCCAGGATGACTGGGCAGATCTTCTACCTTGGGCCGAATTCTCGTATAATTTCAGAATCTCTGAATCTTCCTCCAAATCTCCGTTTTTCGTGGTGTACGGCCGTCACCCTCTTCCCCCCCTCCCTACCCCCTTGCCCTCTGGTCTGCCCGCTGTGGATGAAATTTCTCGTGATCTTTCCACCATATGGAAAGAGACCCAAAATTCTCTCTTACAGGCTTCTTCTCGCATGAAGAGATTCGCAGATAAGAAAAGAAGAGCTCCTCCCATTTTTTCCCCTGGAGACAAGGTATGGCTCTCCGCTAAATATGTCCGTTTCCGTGTCCCGAGCTATAAATTGGGACCACGCTATCTTGGTCCTTTTAAAGTTTTGTGTCAAATTAATCCTGTCTCTTACAAACTTCTTCTTCCTCCTTCTCTTCGTATCCCTAATGCCTTTCACGTCTCTCTTCTTAAACCTCTCATCCTCAACCGTTTTTCTCCTAAATCTGTTCCTCCCACTCCTGTTTCCGGCTCCTCGGACATCTTCTCTGTCAAAGAGATTTTGGCCTCTAAAAAGGTCAGGGGAAGAACTTTTTTTTTAGTGGATTGGGAGGGTTGTGGTCCAGAAGAGAGGTCCTGGGAACCTGAGGACAATATCCTGGACAAAAGTCTGATCCTCAGGTTCTCAGGCCCCAAGAAGAGGGGGAGACCCAAGGGGGGGGGTACTGTTACGCCGAGCGCTCCGGGTCCCCGCTCCTCCCCGGAGCGCTCGCTACACTTCCCTCACTGCAGCGCCCCGGTCGGTTCCACGGACCCGGGGCGCTGCGTTACCACCTCCGGCCGGGATGCGATTCGCGATGCGGGTAGCGCCCGCTCGCGATGCGCACCCCGGCTCCCGTACCTTACTCGCTCCCCGTCAGTTCTGTCCCGGCGCGCGCGGCCCCGCTCCCTAGGGCGCGCGCGCGCCGGGTCTTTGCGATTTAAAGGGCCACTGCACCGCTGATTGGTGCAGTGGTTCCAATTAGTGTTTACACCTGTGCACTTCTCTATATCACCTCACTTCCCCTTCACTCCCTCGCCGGATCTTGTTGCCCTAGTGCCAGTGAAAGCGTTCCTTGTGTGTTCCTTGCCTGTGATTCCAGACCTTCTGCCGTTGCCCCTGACTACGATCCTTGCTGCCTGCCCCGACCTTCTGCTACGTCCGACCTTGCTTCTGTCTACTCCCTTGTACCGCGCCTATCTTCAGCAGCCAGAGAGGTTGAGCCGTTGCTAGGGGATACGACCTGGTCACTACCGCCGCAGCAAGACCATCCCGCTTTGCGGCGGGCTCTGGTGAAAACCAGTAGTGACTTAGAACCGATCCTCTAGCACGGTCCACGCCAATCCCTCTCTGGCACAGAGGATCCACTACCTGCCAGCCGGCATCGTGACAGTGGCTTTCTGCAAATTAAATGTTTTATTAATAAAAAAAAAAAAAAAAAAAAGGAAAACAAACAACATTCAGGAAATAGTAAACACATCCCAGAGGACGTCAGGAGAAAAAAATGACATTGTAGCAATATACAATTCACAGGCAATTACAAAACAGTTGTCAACACAATACAGCAACTAGGATGGTCCCTAGGGATGAAAAGTAATATCTGAGAGTCAAAAGTCAGGATCCAATACCTTCATATAAGAAAAGAGGGGGAAGAAAAACACAGATAGGCACAACCGACCAGAGAGAGGGAAAACATGAGGAAGAACAGTACAGTGTAGAAAAGGCCAGGAGGGAGGGAAAGGACAGGAGGGCGTCAAGGGGCCGCAGGCCTCCCAGGGTCCAGCAGGGCATGATATTCGGGGGACGACTGGAAAATAATCCAGTAGTAGAAGAAGAACAGCACAGCCAATAGAAGAAAAAAAATTATCGTAAGGGGGTGCACGCAGCTCCTGGATCCTTGGTTAGGGGATCATCGTTCAAACAGAAGAAAAAATCTTGTCCACAGCACCAAAGTTCATGAAAAAATATGTGTTTTTATTCCATAAAAGGTGTCAATACAACAGCGACGTTTCAGTCAGCTTGAGAAAGGTCAGGTTGAGCTGACTGAAACGTCGCTGTTGTATTGACACCTTTTATGGAATAAAAACACATATTTTTTCATGAACTTTGGTGCTGTGGACAAGATTTTTTCTTCTGGAAAATAATCCAGTTACACCATGTCTTGGTATACTGATCATTTTTACAGGGGTCAAGGCAATCAGGTCCTCCATACGTTGAAAGTAGGCCATTTCTTAAAGCCACTCTCTAATGGTTGGAGGGTTCATCGATCTCCATCTACGAGGGATCACCGACTTAGCCGCCTGCAGAAGATAATGCAACAAGGACTTCCGGTAGGAGGTAAAGGAGATATCACACATGAATAAAAGAACCATATGAAATATTCAAAGGTAAAATGAACACAGTCAACTCACCAACTTGATGTGACTTATTTTGTTTCTTAGGTATGTGCAGGTAAAGCAGCCACACACATGATCACAAGAGCGCACTAGTGTCCTACATCCTGGTGCGGCGTATGGCCGCTTTACCTGCACATACCTAAGAAATAATAGAAGCCATGTCAAGTTGGTGAGTTGCATGTGTTCCTTTTACCTTTGAATATTTAATATAGCCTCCAATTTTCACACATGTGCACCACCTAGTACGTACTTTACATCTTGCCTTATAGACTGGGTTAGGAGTGCCAACGTGCTTTCTGCTCTGCTACATTGAGTTTTTAAAAAAAGAACCGCCTTTCGGAGAGTCAGGGACAGTGATACTGTTGACTTTTCGGGCAGTACTACGGACCGTGGACCAAAAGGCCCCACCAAGTGTGAGACATAGTGCCCGGAGAGTGTCCACATCTACAGCAGACATCGGGAACTGACGGGTACCAGTGGTGGGGCTGCACCGGTGTGGGGTACCAACGGGAGAGAATCTTATAATTAGTCTCTTGTGATCTATTAGCTATAACAGATTTGTTCGGGAAAAGGAAGCACTTCTGCCACTGCACTGGAGTAAACTTCTTATTAAGTTCAACCTCCCAAGCATTGCAAAGAAGAGGTAAAGCCAGATGTCATGGTTGATATGTAGTGATATCCCGAATAGTTCGCCAGCGAATAGTTACCGGCGAACATAGCTTGTTCACGTTCATCACGGCGGGCGAACATATGCAATGTTTGGTCCGCCCCCTATTTGTCATCATTGAGTAAACTTTGACCCTGTACCTCACAGTCAGCAGACACATTCCAGCCAATCAGCAGCAGACCCTCCCTCCCAGACCCTCCCTGCATTCTTAGTGAGAGGAGGGACAGTGTAGCTGCTTCTGATTTAATAGGGAAATCGATTGCTAGGCTAGTGTATTCAGTGTCCACTACAGTCCTGAAGGACTCATCTGATCTCTGCTGTAAGGACAGCACCCCAAAAAGCCATTTTTAGGGCTAGAACATCAGTCTGCTTTTTTTCCCCCTGTGTAATTGCAGTTGCCTGCCTGCCAGCGTGTGTGTCAGGCTCAGAGCGTATACTGTGCCCACTTGCCCAGTGCCACCACTCATATCTGGTATCACAATAGCTTGCATTTAAAAAAACAACACTTTTTTGACTGTGAAATAATAGCAGTCACTTTCCTTCACACCTGTGTGTTTCAGGGCCTGCCAGGGCACAGTCACACACCAGTGCAACTCATATCTGGTGTATCAGTAGCGTACATCAATTTTTTTTTTGACTGTAATAGATTGAATAGCAGTTAGTTGTCTGCAAGCGTGTGTGTCAAGCCTACAGCGTCTACTCTGCCAACTTCTGGCAGTGCACAGTGCCACTCATATCTGTTGTCACAGTAGCTTGTACGCATAGTACCACTAATTGAAAAAACAAATGACAGGCAGAGACAGGCCACTCCGCAGGGGCCATCATGGTCGTGGTGCTGTGATTCCCTTTGGCCCTAGAATAATGCCCAGTGTTCAGAGGCCACGTACCCTGAACTCGAAAAGTTCTGAGGACATAGTTGACTGGCTAACACAGGACACCCAGTCTTCTACAGCTTCCGCTCGGAACCTTGATGCACCATCCTCCTTCAGCTAAGCTTCGGGCACCTCTCAAGTTACCACTCGCCCGCCTTCCGCCACCACCAACAGTAGCACCACAGCCGCTTCACTTGATCTTTCACGGGAGTTATTTACACATCAGTAGGAAGAAATGAGTGATGCACAACCATTATTTCCAGAGGATGTAGATAACATGGATACGTCTCAGTCAGGCAGCATTACACACATGGACATACGGTGTGATGATGATGATGTTGTACCTGCTGCTTCCTTTGCTGAGTTGTCAAATACAAGTGAAGCGGTTGATGATGACGATGTGTCCGTGGATGTCATGTGGGTGCCCACTAGAAGAGAAGAAGAACAGGGGGAAAGTTCAAATGGGGAGACAGAGAGTAGGAGGAGACGAGTTGGAAGCAGGGGGAGGTCGTCGCAAGGATCTAGTGGCACAGTCCGACAGCATGCGTCAGCACCCGGGGTCAGCCAGACAGCACGCCAATCAATGCATGCTGTTGCCATCACCAGAATGCCGTCATTGCAGAGTGTGGCATTTTTTTTGTGTGTCTGCCTCTGACAACAGCGATGCCATTTGCAACCTGTGCCAAAAGAGTCGTGGGAAGTCCAACACCCACCTAGGTACAACTGCTTTGCAAAGGCACATGATCGCACATCACAAACGCCTATGGGATCAACACATGAGTACAAGCAGCACACAAACTCAAAGCCGCCATCCTCCTCCTGGTCCAGCATCTTCAGCCATGTCAACCACTGCTGTCCTCATTGCCCCCTCTCAACCATCTGCCACTCTGTCTCTCGCCTTGAGCAGTTCCTGCTCATCTGCCCACAGTCAGGTGTCTGTCAAGGACATATTTGAGCGTAAGAAGCCAATGTCACAAGGTCACCCCCTTGCCCGGCATCTGACAGCTGGCTTGTCTGAACTCTTAGCCCGCCAGCTTTTACCATACAAGCTAGTGGAATCTGAGGCGTTCAAAAATTTTTTAGCTATTGGGACAACGCAGTACCCAGACAAAATTTCTTTGCACAAAAGGCAATCCCCAACCTTTAAAGGAAGTAATGGCATGTCTGGAACACAGTGTTGGGGCAAGGGTCCATCTGACCACTGATACCTGGTCTGCAAAGCATGGTCAGGGCAGGTATATCACCTACACGGCACATTGGGTAAACCTGCTGATAGCTGCCAAGCATGGAATGCGTGGCTCTGCAGCGGAGTTGGTGACAAGACTTGCAGGCAGGCCTGCTGCCACCTCCTCGACTCCTCCTACTCCATCCTCTTCCATAACCTCCTCGGCTGAGTACTCTTCTGCTCCTGCGTCTTGCTCCACATCAACGGCACCCCCCCCCCCAGCTCCCCAGGCACTATTCCACATCCTGGATAAGGCAGTGTCACGCCGTCATGGGGTTGACTTGCCTGAAAGCAGAGGGTCATACCACACCAGCACTCCTGTCCGCTTAGAATGCACTGGTGGATCAGTGGCTGACTCCGCACCAACTGGAGATCGGCAAAGTGGTTTGTGACAACGGAAGAAATTTGTTGGCTGCATTGAATTTGGGCAAGTTGACAAATGTGCTATGCATGGCACATGTGTGTAATCTGATCGTACAATGCTTTGTGCATAAGTACCCAGGCTTACAGGACGTCCTGAAGCAGGCCAGGAAGGTATGTGGCCATTTCAGGCGTTCCTACACGGCCATGGCGCACTTTTCAGATATCCAGCGGCGAAACAACATGCCAGTGAGGCGCTTGATCTGCGACAGCTGACACGTTGGAATTCATCACTCCTAATGTTGGACCGCCTGCTCCAACAAGAAAAAGCCATTAACGACTATTTGTATGACCGGGTGCTAGGACAGCCTCTGCGGAGCTGGGAATTTTTTTGCCACGTTACTGGACGCTCATGCGCAATGCCTGCAGGCTCATGCGTCCTTTTGAGTAGGTGACAAACCTGGTCAGTCACACCGAAGGCACCATCAGTGACATCATACCATTTGTTTTCTTCTAGGAGCGTGCCCTGCGAAGAGTGCTGGATCAGGCCGTAGATGAGCGTGAAGAGGAAGAGTTGTGGTCAACATCACCACCAGAAACAGCCTTATCAGCATCGCTTGCAGGACCTGCAGCCACGCTGGAAGAGGATTGTGAGGAAGAGGAGTCAGAGGTGGAATGTGGCTTTGAGGAGGAGGAGGGAGACCAACCACAACAGGCATCCCAGGGTGCTCATTGTCACCTATCTGGTACCCGTGGTGTTGTACGTGGCTGGGGGGGAAGAACATACTGTCACGATGCCGGCTGGCAGGAGGTGGATCCTCTGTGCCAGAGAGGGATTGGCGTGGACCGTGCTAGTGGACCGGTTCTAAGTCACTACTGGTTTTCACCAGAGCCCGCCGCAAAGCGGGATGGTCTTGTTGCGGCGGTAGTGACCAGGTCGTATCCACTAGCAACGGCTCAACCTCTCTGACTGCTGAAGATAGGCGCGGTACAAGGGAGTAGACAGAAGCAAGGTCGGACGTAGCAGAAGGTCGGGAGCAGGCGGCAAGGTTCGTAGTCAGGGTGGATAGCAGAAGTTCTGGTACACAGGCTTTAGACACACAAAACGCTTTCACTAGGCACAAGGGCAACAAGATCCGGCAAGGGAGTGCAAGGGAGGAGATCAGATATAGCCAGGGAGCAGGTGGAAGCCAATTAAGCTAATTGGGCCAGGCACCAATCATTGGTGCACTGGCCCTTTAAGTCTCAGGGAGCTGGCGCGCGCGCGCCCTAGAGAGCGGAGTCGCGCGCGCCAGCACATGACAGCAGGGGACGGGAACGGGTAAGTGACCTGGGATGCGATTCGCGAGCGGGCGCGTCCCGCTGTGCGAATCGCATCCCCAACGGCCATGATAGTGCAGCGCTCCCGGTCAGCGGGACCGACCGGGGCGCTGCGGAGAGAGAGACGCCGTACGCGCTCCGGGGAGGAGCGGGGACCCGGAGCGCTAGGCGTAACAGTACCCCCCCCCTTAGGTCTCCCCTTCTCTTTGTCCGGTAACTGCCTCCCCTGGGATGAGGACACCGGGAAAGGATGGAGGGATTCCTCAACGGCAGGCAGAACAGCAGGAGTGGGAATGGGGAGGGAGGGCAGAGGGCGAGGCCTGGCACGGGGCAGTGTGACACCAGGACGGGGGCCATGAGGAGGCACCGAGGCTTGCCTGACTGGACTGGGAGGGGGGAGAGGCACTTCTTAAGGCAGGCAGAGTCCATAACGACCTTAGGGAGACCGGATACAGTAGGAACCACAGGGTCACGGCAGGGAGTACTGGGAACCGGTTTAAGGCAGTCCTTGAAGCAAGAGGTACCCCAGCTCTTGATCTCCCCTGTGGACCAATCCAGGGTTGGGGAATGGTGTTGAAGCCAGGGTAGTCCAAGGAGAATTTCGGAAGTGCAATTGGAGAGGACCAAAAACTCAATTTTTTCGTGATTTCCGATGCACATTAGGAGGGTCTCCGTGCGGTAACGCACGGTGCAATCCAACCTGGCTCCGTTGACCGCGGAAATGTGGAGTGGCTTGACAAGACGGGTCACCGGGATGCGGAATTTATTCACCAAGGACTCCCGAATAAAATTCCCAGAGGCACCAGAGTCCAGGCAGGCCACGGCTGAGAGGGAAGAGCTGGCTGAAGTAGAAATCCGTACAGGCACCGTGAGACGTGGAGAAGCCGACTTAGCATCAAGAGACGCCACACCCACGAGAGCTGGGTGCGAGCGTGCGTTTCCCAGACGTGGAGGACGGATAGGGCAATCCACCAAAAAATGTTCGGTACTGGCACAGTACAGACAAAGATTCTCTTCCATACGGCGATTCCTCTCTTCCAGGGTCAGGCGAGACCGATCCACTTGCATGGCCTCCTCGGCGGGAGGCCTAGGCGCAGATTGCAATGGAGACTGTGGGAGAGGTGTCCAGAGATCTAAGTCTTTTTCCTGGCGGAGTTCTTGATGCCTCTCAGAAAAACGCATGTCAATGCGAGTGGCTAGATGAATGAGTTCATGCAGGTTAGCAGGAGTTTCTCGTGCGGCCAGAACATCTTTAATGTTGCTGGATAGGCCTTTTTTAAAGGTCGCGCAGAGGGCCTCATTATTCCAGGATAGTTCAGAAGCAAGAGTACGGAATTGTATGGCGTACTCGCCAACGGAAGAATTACCCTGGACCAGGTTCAGCAGGGCAGTCTCAGCAGAAGAGGCTCGGGCAGGTTCCTCAAAGACACTTCAAATTTCCGAGAAGAAGGAGTGTACAGAGGCAGTGACGGGGTCATTGCGGTCCCAGAGCGGTGTGGCCCATGACAGGACTTTTCCAGACAGAAGGCTGACTACGAAAGCCACCTTAGACCTTTCAGTAGGAAACTGGTCCGACATCATCTCCAAGTGCAGGGAACATTGCGAAAGAAAGCCACGGCAAAACTTAGAGTCCCCATTAAATTTGTCCGGCAAGGACAGGCGGAGGCTAGGAGTGGCCACTCGCTGCGGAAGAGGTGCAGGAGCTGGCGGAGGAGATGGTTGTTGCTGCTGTAGCTGAGACTGAAATTGCTGTTGCTGTGACTGGAGCTGCTGTAGCTGCGACTGGAGTTGCTGTGTCATGGTGGTCAAGTACGACAGCTGGTGATCTTTTGGGCGATCTGTCGGGCTTGCTGGGCGACCAGTGTAGGGAGGTCGGCGACAACTGGCAGAGGAACTTCAGCGGGATCCATGGCCGGATCTACTGTCACGATGCCGGCTGGCAGGAGGTGGATCCTCTGTGCCAGAGAGGGATTGGCGTGGACCGTGCTAGTGGACCGGTTCTAAGTCACTACTGGTTTTCACCAGAGCCCGCCGCAAAGCGGGATGGTCTTGTTGCGGCGGTAGTGACCAGGTCGTATCCACTAGCAACGGCTCAACCTCTCTGACTGCTGAAGATAGGCGCGGTACAAGGGAGTAGACAGAAGCAAGGTCGGACGTAGCAGAAGGTCGGGAGCAGGCGGCAAGGTTCGTAGTCAGGGTGGATAGCAGAAGTTCTGGTACACAGGCTTTAGACACACAAAACGCTTTCACTAGGCACAAGGGCAACAAGATCCGGCAAGGGAGTGCAAGGGAGGAGATCAGATATAGCCAGGGAGCAGGTGGAAGCCAATTAAGCTAATTGGGCCAGGCACCAATCATTGGTGCACTGGCCCTTTAAGTCTCAGGGAGCTGGCGCGCGCGCGCCCTAGAGAGCAGAGTCGCGCGCGCCAGCACATGACAGCAGGGGACGGGAACGGGTAAGTGACCTGGGATGCGATTCGCGAGCGGGCACGTCCCGCTGTGCGAATCGCATCCCCGACGGCCATGACAGTGCAGCGCTCCCGGTCAGCGGGACCGACCGGGGCGCTGCGGAGAGAGAGACGCCGTACGCGCTCCGGGGAGGAGCGGGGACCCGGAGCGCTAGGCGTAACACATACCTTCAGTGAGATCACTGAGGACCAGGAACAGGACATGAGTAGCTCGGCATCCAACCTTGTGCAAATGGGGTCTTTCATGCTGTCGTGCCTGTTGAGGGACCCTTGTATAAAAAGGCTGAAGAAGAACGACCTGTACTGGGTGTCCACGCTACTAGACCCCCGGTATAAGCAGAAATGCCTGAAATGTTACCGAATTACCGCAAGTCGGAAATGATGCAGCAGTTTCAAAATAAATTAAAAAGTATGCTTTACACAGCGTATAAGGGTCATGTTACAGCACAACGGGAATCTAACAGAGGAAGAGGTGAAAGTAATCCTCCTCCCATGACCACGCCGGCGAGGTCAGGACGCTTTACAGACGTGTTGTTGATGGAGGACATACATAGCTTTTTCAGTCCTACGCATCGCCACAGCCCTTCGGGGTCCACCATCAGAGAACAACTCGACCGACAGGTAGCAGACTACCTCGCCTTAACTGCAGATATCGACACTCTGAGGAGAGATGAACCCCTTGACTACTGGGTGTGCAGGCTTGACCTGTGGCCTGAACTATCCCAATTTGCGATAGAACTTCTGGCCTGCCCCGCTTCAAGTGTCCTGTCAGAAAGGACCTTCAGTGCAGCAAGGGGTATTGTCACTTAGAAGAGAAGTCGCCTAGGTCAAACAAGTCTAGATTACCTCACCTTTATTAAGATGAATGAGGGATGGATCCCGAAGGGACTGACAGTGGGCGATACATTCGACTAAAAAAGGCCTGATGAGATGAGCTGCCTTGGGCTAAAAGTGGTCCACACGCTGCTGTATTTTATCTCTGAATGCCAGATGACTTGCGTGACTTATCCGCCACCGACTAGGGTTCAGGCAGCAATGTTTTAGGGCACTTTCTGCCTGGGAAACAAACATCAATTTTTTTGGCTGCAACAATACCTGATTTTTCAGGCATGTGTACATGCCTAATTTTTCTGCCCTCTGGTGCTGCACTGTGGCTTCAAAACCAAACAAAAAAGAAGGCACATAACAGGGATTAAATCCAGCATGAAGATACAAACAGGGGAGCACTCACGAGGCCAACTCACGGTTATGGTGCCAGGAAAATCTTTATTCGGGTGCGGGTTAAAAGTTACAGCTGGACGCCAAGTTCCCGTAGCTCGGGTAAGCCGCTTTCACGCCAGCACAGAGGGCGCTTCTTCAGTCTGAAGAAGTGCCTTCTGTGTTGGCGTGAAAGCAGCTTACCCGAGCTACAGGGACTTGGCATCCAGCTGTAACTTTTAACCCGCACCCGCATAAAGATTTTCCAGGCACCGTAACCGTGAGTGGACCTCGTGAGTGCTCCCTTGTTTGTATCTTCATGCTGGATTGTATGCTTATCTGTGAAGTCTTTCATTAGGGGTGTTAGCACCTATCAGTCAAGGAACGGTGCACCGCAAGCCTGGGATCTCCCTCTCGTTTGCCCTAGCCTGCGATACATGCAAGTCTGTGAGCCATGGTTGGTAGTGCCGATCGCTGTTTCTATCATTGCCTTAACGGGGATTAAACTGATAGGGATAGTACTACTTAACACACCACTCCAATCTGGTGGCACATTAGATTGCATGCGCAGTGCACCAAATTTGAAGTAGGAGGACCGACCAAGCATCTTTTTCCATCTCCTGGTTCCTAAAATCAATGCCATATACACATCCCCTGATAGGGGACGTAACAGGGATTAAACTGATAAGAATAGTACTACTTAACACACCACTCCTATCTGGTGGCACATTAGATTGCACGCGCGGTGCCCCAAATTTGAAGTAGGAGGACCGACCAAGCATCTTTTTCCATCTCCCGGTTCCTAAAATCGATGCCATATACATGTCCTCTGATAGGGGACGTAACAGGGATTGAACTGATAAGAATAGTACCACTTAACACACCTTATAATAACGCAGACAGAGGCAACGTAGAGAGAGGAGTCTGAAGAAGAGGAGTCAGAGGAGAAAGGTGGCTTTGAGGAGGTGGAAGACCACAGCAGGCGTCCCAGGGGGCTTGTTGTCACCTTTCAGGGACCCTTGGTGTTGTACGTGGCTGGGTGGAGGAAGAGACCTTCAATGACATCAGTGAGGACAAGGAACGGGACATGGCTAGCTTGGTATCCAACCTTGTGCAAATGGGTAGTTTGCGGTTGTGCAAATGGACTGTTTGCTCTTGTTTGCGGTGCGCTAAACGGGGAGTTTGGTCTGTCACTGAGAAGCGGGCATAATCCTTACACTACCTGATCGATACAACATCATACCTGATGTTTTAAAGCTCGTTATTCCAAACAATTTAGCAATGTTAGGTGATTTATGCCCTTTATGTATTAAAACCAGACTCTGCATCAACTATGTGATTTTCCATGGGAGTTTTGCCATGGATCCCCCTCCAGCATGCTACAGTCCAGGTGTTAGTCTCCATGAAACAACTTTTCCATCACTATTGTGGCCAGAAAGAGTCCCTGTGGGTTTAAAAATTCACCTGCCTATTTAAGTCTATGGCGGTTCGCCCGGTTCGCCCATTCGCATTCGCCGTTCGCGAACGGAAAATTTTATGTTCGTGACATCACTATTGATATGTCTTGACATAAGACAGACACAGAAAGATGCTGAGCAAAGGAATGCAAATTACTCCTGCTTTTCACATATGGTCTCGGTGGGGGCTTGATGGACACAGGAAGATGAGGGGATACTGACTAAAGGAATGCAAATTATTCCTTCTGACCACCTCAGGTCTGGGGGAAGACATGTTGGAGACGCTGGCAGTGCCTCACTCCCCCCTACAGGAATCTGGGAAGATAAGAAGAGCTGGATGTTGGATTGAGGGGAGTGTGTGATGTCCCAAAGACTGGACTTGATGTTCGTACAGAGCCTGCAGTTTCTGTGATGATCTCTGGGGTAAGAGTTGCTGCCAGTACAACACTGCCCTGGAGATTGTGCCCCAGAATCTGGAGAATTGCTGGGATAGAGGAGCTGAGGCTGAGGCCGCTCTCTGGAACAAGGAATCGTGTTGGACTCAGATGTGGACCCCTGTGAACTGAGGAGCGGATGTGAGGACTAGACCTCCCAGGGGACCCGAGGGACCACTAGTTGTGGAGCTGTTATCTGTGGACTGTGGAAAATACATTGGAGTGTTGAGCGTTGGACCCAGAGCTGAATACCGGGATCTGCAGTTTGTTCCTTCCCCGGTGCCCAGGGACTGCGTCCTTTTGTTGCACATTGTTTGCCAAGACTCCGGATCACCCCTCATCCTGTGGATTGTGTTTTGTTTTGTAATCTCCAAAACCTGGTGCTGTTCTCCCATCTCTTGCTCTGTTGATTGTGTGACAATCCCTACGTGTTGAACCCCGTCACACCAGAATTTGTAAAGAAGATGGTATGGGGAGGCAAAGAGATCGTGAGACAAAAATGCTCAGGATTCAGGTCACGATGTAAACAATCCAATTGGTTAACAGAGGAATAAAAGTGTCGCAACTGGGTGTATTCAAAGGCCCCAAGACTTGAAGGCCATTTCAAAGCAAATAGAAGAGAGGTGAAGCAGACCAGTAGAGGAGAGTACATGAGTGAAAGGCGTGTTTAACCCCCCCCCCCCAAAAAAAAACACGATCGGAGAGACCGGAGGAAATTTGGGATGGTCAGTGATAGGGAGCAGGGGGCCCAAAGGGTCTACCAGTGACCCGACCATCGTAGAGCGACGAAGGGTGGTGAACGTTTGAACCGAAGAGAATGAGAGCATTAACAAAGAGGGTGAGGTGGAGACCAAAGCCAGGGAAGTCCGGCCAGAAAAAGAGGCGAGACATTGTGAGCAATATGCCAGATGGGCAAGACACCAGATGGGTGGCACACTGCGCGAGAAGAGGGATAAAGCTACAATGAAATAGATGGGATAAATCCAAGGGCATCTTTGTACATAAATACATGAGACCAGAGGCTGGCCAAGCAAAGGGAACGATAAAGGGGTATTCTGGCCAAATACATCTTATCCCTTATCTAAAGGATAGGGGATAAGATGTCTGATCAAGGGGGGCCTGCCGCTGGGACCCCACCTCACGATCTCCGTGCAGCACCTGCATTCTATGCGGGGCTGCTTCTCCAGTATCTGAAACTTTTGTGTATCTGGGACTGGAGATTTTACATCACGCCATGCCCCCTCGTGATGTCACGTCATTCAGATCTATGGTAGGGGCTGTAATGGCTGTTACGCCGCCTCCCATAGGCATGAATGGAGGAGTCATGGTGTGACGGCATGAGGGGGCATGGCATGATGTCACGCCTTCAGTCCCAGAAACACAGAAGTTTCCGAAACAGGAGAAGCAGCCCCGCACAAGAAGAAGTGAAGCGGGCGGCAACTCACTTAAATCCACGGCTTCTTTATTAGCTGATACGGATGCAAGTACACAGGTACAACTGGTTAGAAAGACGTTTCGCGTTACGTTTCACATCTTCTTGAGTGAGCCGGAAGAAGCGTGTAACGTGAAACATCGCTCTAACCAGTTGTACCTGTGTACTTGCACCCATATCAGCTAATAAAGAAGCCGTGGATTTAAGTGAGTTGCCGCCCGCTTCACTTCTTCTTGTATCGCCCTGTATATAAATGTCTGAAATATAAAAATGTATTATTAATTAAATTGCACGGTCAATGGCACACACGTAAAAAAAATTCCAAAGTCCAAAATAGCGTATTTTTGGTCACCTTTTATACCATAAAAAAAATCAATAAAAGGTGATCAAAAAGTCCCATCAAAAGAAAAATGGTACGGATGAAAAATTCTGATCATGGAACATAAAATGAGCCCTCATACATCCCTGTATGCAGAAAAATAAAAAAGTTATAGGTGTTGGAAGAGGACATTTTTAAACGTTTTAATTTTGGTGCATGTAGTATAACAAAATCAAACCCAAGTAGGGTATATTTTTTTATCGTATGGACCTACAAAAAAGAGAGGTGTAATTCTTACTGAAAAATGCACTGCGTAGAAACGGAAGCCCCCAAAATTACAAAATGGCATTTAAAAAAGAAATTTCCCACAAATATTTTTTTTGTTTCTCCGTATATTTTTTTGTACAATGACTGATGTCATTACTAAGTAGAATTGGTGGCCCAAAAAACAAGCCATCATATGGGTCTGTAGGTGCAAAATTTAAAGGGTTATAATTTTTAAAAGGTAAGGAGGAAAAAATGTAAGTAAAGTAAAAACATGTCTAATTTATGATGCAAACATAAAGTAGACATGCTGTATATTTCCCTTTTTTTTCTAAATAAAATGTTGTAGTTTTTCACAAAAATATACCACTGATTGTTATAAAAACAATCAGTTTCATAGATGAAAAAAAAAAACAGAGTTATTAATGTAAAAAATGACACAGGGCAGATTAAGTGTCTTTAAAGGAAAAGTGTCAGCCTGTTCCCCCACTGTTCCATCCAATACACTGGGTCATAGTGTGGTGAACAGGAGTCCAAGTAGGTGTCACTGACTAAAAAACATACAGTACCTTAGGTCCCACCGAAGATCTGCTGCTATATTCTCTGCATTGCGCACTTGAGGCAGGCCCCGTCGGCTCAGGTTGCATATTTGTTGTCTGTGACTCCACGTCACTGGTCACTGTTCGCGCATACACCGCTCACGTAACCAGCGACTCCACATCACTAGGCTGTGGAGTGACAGACAAGGAATATGCAAATATGCAGCTGGATGCTGCACAGACATCTTATCCCTTATCCTTTGAATAGGGCACATGATGTCTAGGGGGCGGAGTACCCCTTCAAGAATTGATTGGAGACTGGCTTGGAATCTTTACTTTTCTCCTAGAATTTTAAATATTTACTTTCTAGCCATCATAAAAAGACTATGAAGTTGAACTTTTAGGAGGATGAGTTTGACAGGATTCTGACATAGGCACATCTCGGCTACAGCTATGATCACTATCAATGCTCTTCTGTATCTCTGCTGCCTGCTCTGCTGAGATGCAGCTAGGAGAGCCACATTATTGAAGGTCAATTGAGTTGGCCTATGGCTTCTGCTTTAGTGTAAATAATGACAAAGTTCTGTGGTGATTTTCATTAATGTAATTTCACATTCAGTTTGCTGCAAATATATTCTTCAGTAAAGTGGATTACTGTCATATTCTACTATTACACAGAGTCTTCTAAGAAACTAATAATATTGACTTATCAAAACATTCTAAGGTAGAAAGATAGGATTATCATTTCTTTTTGAGAGAAAGCAATCATAAAAAATACCAATAGCGCCCCAAACCGACTCCAATCTCCAATA
This sequence comes from Hyla sarda, assembly GCF_029499605.1. Classification (NCBI taxonomy): domain Eukaryota; kingdom Metazoa; phylum Chordata; class Amphibia; order Anura; family Hylidae; genus Hyla; species Hyla sarda. The sequence continues at coordinate 143,970,296 of NC_079193.1, forward strand.
GATAAAAAAAAATAAACAATTAGAAAATAGCCCACCATTTAATAGCCCACTATAACACCATGAGTCCAAGATGGCATATCACAAATACAGGCTAGTCATTCCAATCATCCATCAGTACAGTAAAGGCCGGTACGGTATACAAAGAAGCACAAAATAAGAAAAAACATGTGGCTAGTGCTCTGGGGTTTATGGCATAGAATCAGAGAGTCATTCAAATAGTAAATTCATCCACAGTGGGGGCATATAAGTGGTCTTCACCTTCCTTCCTTTCTAGTAGGCTTCTCACAAGGTCGCAAATACCTTGTTCAAAGGTCCGGTGGCTTACCCCAGGTAAATTCCTAAACTCAATTCGGCCGATTCGCCGAATTTTTTCGAAAAAATTTGTTTCGATCAAAATTTAATTGCGGCAAATGTATATTAAAAATGGCTATTTCAGGCCTGCAGAGAGCCTCATTAGGCGTGTAGAACACTTTGCTGTGTTCTAACACACATATGGAGTGTGCTGGGGTAGTGAAATAATACTGTTATTCAGAATGACATGCAAATTACGGGCATCGCTTATAGAATCACTGCCGCATAGTGGCACAATTACAGAGCCTGGAGGTGGCATCAGTATGTGGAGACCATATAGTGTCTGAATGACACAGCGTGGAGGTGTTGGCAGCATGAGGAGACTATATAGTGGCTGAATGACACAGCTTGGATGAGGCTGAAGCATGAGTAGACCATATAGTGGCTGAATGACAGCATGAGGAGACCATATAGTGGCTGAATGACATTGCGTGGAGGTGTTGGCAGCATGAGGAGACCATATAGTGGCTGAGCAACACAGCCAGGAGTTGGCAGCAGCATGAGTAGACACTAGGCCTTCACAATCCCTAAGATTATAAAATGAATTCTGAAATTTAAACCAAAGATTTTGGGTAGCTAGTGCTACCATAACAGAAATTTTATTTCCAGACGCAGGCCCAGCAGCATCAGTAAACCATATATTGCCTGAAAGACACAGCCTGGAGTTGGCTGAAGCATGAGGAGACCATATAGTATCTTAATGGCACAGACAGGATTTGGCAGCAGCATGAGTAGACACTAGGCAATCCCTAACAATCCCTAAGATTATAAAATGAATTCTGAAATTTAAACTGAAGATTTCGGGTAGCTAGTGCTACCGTTACAAAATTTTTATTACCACACCCAGCAGTATCAGTATCCATTGACTGAAGCATGAGGAGACCATATAGTGTCTGAATGGCACAGCCTGGAGTTGGCAGCAGCATGAGTAGACACCAGGGGTTCACAATCCCTAAGAAATTTTAAATTTAAACTGAAATTTTTTGGTAGCTGGGACTACCATAACAAAATTTTTTGTTCCCAGACCCAGGCCCAGCAGGATCAGTAAACCATATATTGCCTGAATGGCACAGCCAGGAGTTGGCAGCAGCATGAGTAGACACTAGGCCTTTACAATCCCTAAGATTAAAAGATGAATTCTGAAATTTAAACCGAAGATTTTGGGTAGTTAGTGCTACCATAACAAAAGTTTTTATTCCCAGAGCATCAGTAAACCATATATTGCCTGAATGACACAGCCTGGAGTTGGCAAAAGCATGAGAAGACCATTGAAATATAATAATTTTAAATAGAAATCTAAGATTTTGAAATTGAGGATTGTGAAATTGAACTTTTAACTCCCAGGTTTTAGTGTCCCGGGCCCTGGCGTGTGGGTACAAAGGACCTAATCTAACAAGGAGTCACATGTCACATGATAGAACAATGACAGAGCATGGAGGTGGCATCAATAGGAGGAGACCATATAGTGTCTGAATGGCACCGCCTGGGAGTTGGCTGAAGCATGAGGAGACCCCATGGCTTCACAATCCCTAAGAAAAAAAAGAAGAAGTTTGAAATTTAAACTGAAGATTTGGGTAGCTAGTGCTACCATAACAACATTTTTTTTTTGCATCAGTTAACCATATATTGGCTGAATGACACAGCCTGGAGTTGGCTGAAGCATGAGGAGACCATATAGTGTCTGAATGGCACAGCCTAGAGTTGGCAGCAACATGAGGAGACCATTGAAATTCCTGATTTTTAAATTTAAATTTACGATTTTGAAATTGAAATTAAGGATTTTTACATTGAAATTTCACTACTCTGCCTGACATACTTATTATGTATATATGAGGGGAGTACAATACGCTTCACTTCGCTTAAAACAGCAGCAGGTGTGTACTATTGGCTTTCCATTCACAGTGTATAGACCCTTGACAGATTAACAGGTACAAAATAGTACACTACTTAGATGTAGATATGTGGTATGCACTAATGAGGGCAGAAAAATTTGCTACAGTACGCTTAAAATACTTACTTTTACCTTTGTCCCTGATTACAAAATTCCTTTATAATCAGATGTTGTCAGAATACCACCTGACATTTAAAAGAATAAAATGATACATATGTTCTCTGAAGAATAGGATACTTCATTAGATGACAATCTGAGTATTGTGTGTTCCAGTGACATTAGCTCATCAGAGGAACAGGAAAACATGATACAATTTAATTCTGCAACTGAAGAACCACAACAAAGAATGAACAACTTGAAGCCTACTGGAACTGAGGAACTTCAAAATGGTAAATCTAGCACCTGGGTAGTCAGTCAATTCCGACAGCCGGTGGTCAGTATCCACAGTTCCCTGTTTATGTTAGTCCTGCTAGTACTGGTCTGGTATCAACATAGCAATAATGCTGGGAGAGTAACTCAAGGATATCCTCATGTTTCCTACAATACACAGTCAATATATGGAGACCATATAGTTGCTGAGTGACACAGCCTGGAGATGGCTGAAGCATGAGGAGACCATATAGTTTCAGGCACAGCTTGGAGTTGGCGGCAGGTGAGGAGACAATAGGGCTAGTGATGTCACGAACATAAAATTTTCGGTTCGCGAACGGCGAACGTGAACTTCCGCAAATGTTCGCGAACCGGCAAACTGGGCGAACCGCCATTGACTTCAATGGGCAGGCGAATTTTAAAACCCACAGGGACTCTTTCTGGCCACAATAGTGATTTAAAAGTTGTTTCAAGGGGACTAATACCTGGACTGTGGCGTGCTGGAGGGGGATCCATGGCAAAACTCCCATGGAAAATTACATAGTTGATGCAGAGTCTGGTTTTAATCCATAAAGGGAATGAATCACCTATTATTCCTAAATTCTTTGGAATAACGTGCTTTAGCCCCCTTTAGGCAGCACATAAAGCCCCCCTTTAGGCATCATAGTTAGATCCCCCTTTTAGGCAGCACATAGATTCCCCCATATTAGGCAGCACATAGTTAGAGTCCCCCTTTAGGCAGCACATAGGTAGAGCCTCCCTTTAGGCAGCACATAGAGCCCCCCTTTAGGCATCACATAGTTAGATCCCCCCTTTAGGCAGCACATAGAGCCCCCCTTTAGGAATCACATAGTTAGATCCCCCCTTTAGGCAGCAAATATATTCCCCCATGTTAGGCAGCACATAGTTAGAGCCCCCCTTTAGGCAGCACATAGAGCCACCCTTTAGGCAGCACATAGATTCCCCCATATTAGGCAGCACATAGTTAGAGCTTCCCTTTAGGCAGCACATAGCGCCCCCTTTAGGCAGCACATATTTAGATCCCCCTTTAGGCAGCACATAGATTCCCCCATATTAGGCAGCACATAGTTAGACCCCCCTTTAGGCAGCACATAGATTCCCCCATGTTAGGCAGCACATAGATAGAGCCCCCCTTTAGGCAGCACATAGAGCCCCCCTTTAGGCAGCACATAGATTCCCCCATATTAGGCAGCACATAGTTAGATCCCCCCTTTAGGCAGCACATAGATTCCCCCATGTTAGGCAGCACATAGTTAGAGCCCCCCTTTAGGCAGCACATAGTTCCCCCCTTTAGGCAGCACATAAATTCCCCCATATTAGGCAGCACATAGTTAGATCCCCCCTTTAGGCAGCACATAGATTCCCCCATATTAGGCAACACATAGTTAAAGCCCCCCTTTAGGCAGCACATAGATTTCCCCATATTAGGCAGCATATAGTTAGAGCCTCCCTTTAGGTAGCACATAGAGCCCCCTTTAGGCAGCACATATTTAGATCCCTCCTTTAGGCAGCACATAGATTCCCCCATATTAGGCAGCACATAGTTAGAGCCTCCCTTTAGGCAGCACATAGATTCCCCCATATTAGGCAGCACATAGTTAGAGCCCCCCTTTAGGCAGCACTGGTTTTATTTCACAGCCTAAAAGGTTTTTTTTTTTTATTTGAACAACTGTCACACCAAATGTGATATGCACTAGTGTGACAATGAGCAAAAAAGGTTGCCAGTTCCCCTTTTAAGCAGAGGTCCCCAACCAGGGTGCCTCTAGCAGTTGCAAGACACACGGACTGAACTTATAGCCCTTTTAATACTGTAGTTAGTTGCTTGAAGGAACTTAAGTTTTACACTGGAGTACCCCTTTTAACCAGCGGTCCCCTCCCAACCAGGGTGCCTCCGGCTGTTGCAAGACACGTGGACTGAACTTATAGCCCTTTTAATACTGTAGTTAGTTGCTTGAAGGAACTTGTTTTACACTGGAGTACCCCTTTTAACTTGCGGTTCCCTCCCAACCAGGGTGCCTCCGGCTGTTGCAAGACACACGGACTGATATCTTTCAGCCCTTTTAATAATGTAGTTAGTTGCTTGAAGGAACTTAAGTTTTACTCTGGCGTACCCCTTTTAACCAGCAGTTCCCTCCCAACCAGGGTGCCTCCAGCTGTTGCAAGACACACGGACTGATATTTGAGCCCTAAAAAGGGCTTTTTTGGGTGCTGTCCTTAAAGCAGATGTTAGACTAGTGCTTTAGGAGTAAAGTGGACCCTGAATACACCACCTAGCAGCAACCTAGCTATCGCTTTCCCAATTACAGCAGGAGCAGCTTCTCTGTCTCTCCACTTTCTAAGCCTGCAGCATGCCGAAAAAAGGTAAAATGGTGTCCGTGCAGGAGGTAGGAGGGTCTGGGAGGGAGGGACTGCTGCTGATTGGCTGTAATGTGTCTGCTGACTCTGACTCACAGGGTCAAAGTTTACCACAATGTTAAAGTATAGGGGGCGAATCAAACTTCACATATATTCGCCCGTCTCTTCACAATTTGTGACATCTCTAAATAGGGTCTCACAAGCTCTAATAATAAAAGATTAATTTTGAAATTTCAATTGAAGATGTATGGTACCTAGTGCTACCATAAACATATATAGGTAATGTCCTAGGACCAGCAGCATTACTAAACCATGTAGTTGCTATATGACACATACAGGAGCAGGCAGCAGCATGGATACACAAGAGGGGTTCACCACCCCTAACATTAAAAAGTGAATGTTGAAATATCTATTAAAGATACATGTTAGCTAGTGCTACCATTCAAATATTTAAGGCCCAAGCCCAGCAGCATTACTGAACCATGTAGTTTCTGAATGACACAGACAGGAGCAGTCAGCAGCAGGAGTACACAAGAGGGTTTAATAACCCCTAAGATTGAAAGAATAATGTTGAAATCTCTGTTATGCATGTATGTAAGCTTGTGGTAACATCCAAAAATTTAAGGCCCAAGCCCAGCAGCATCAGTTAGCCAAGTAGTTCCTGAAACACACAGTCAGGAGAAGACATCAGCAGTACACAGGAGGGTTACATAACACCTTACATTGAAAGATCAATGTTGAAATCTCAATTAAGCATGTATGTAAGCTAGTGCTAACATCCAAAAATGTAAGGCCCAAGCCCAGCAGCTTCAGTAAGCCAAGTAGTTCCTGAAACACACAGCCTGGATCAGGCAGCAGGATGCGTACATAAGAGGGCTTCGCAACCCCTAACATTAAAAGATCAATGTTGAAACCTCTATTGAGCATGTATGTTTGCTAGTGCTACCATAAATTTTTTTGGGTAATATCCAAGACAGTCCCAGCAGCATCAGAAAACAATATATTGGTTCAATGACACAGCCTGGAGGTGGGGAAAGCAATAGGAGCAAATATAAATGGTCTAAATGGTACAGCCTGGAGGTGGCCGAAGCATGAGGACACCATATAGTGGCTGAATGGCACAGCCTGGAGTTGGCAGAAGCATAAGGAGACAAAATAGTGGCTGAATGAAACAGCCTGGAGGTTGCAGCAGCAGCATCAGGAGTCCTGAAAGTGAGCCGGTGACAGAATGGTGCGGTGGGTGGCCATACCAGTACACGGTGATGAAGGTGGCTGGAATGTTTGTAACTGGTGAGCAGTGCCTTAAATCTGTTTGGCACTATCCACATTTGTGAAGTGTTGGTGTGGCACCATGGTCAATCTACTCTGGTGGGTGGAAATCCTGTCTGATCCATGCCAGATTCATCATCACAAAGGTCATTCTCTCCACATTTTTTGTGGACAGAAGAGTTCTCCTTGGGGTGACTATGGCCCCCGCTGCACTAAACACCCGCTCTCATGGCACACTACTGGCCAGGCAGGACAGCTTTTCTTGGGTAAACTCTGCTAGTTGCTGCCATAAATCAAGTTTGGCTGCCCAGAAGTCCAGTGGATCTACAAGGTTTGTTGGCATGGCCATGTCAAGGCATGCCACCACCTGATGGTTCTGGTCGTGCTCCATGTCTACCTACTGCTGATGAGTTGCTTCACTATGCGGGTGAAGAAAGGTACTCATCAGTGACTGTAGACTCAGGCTGCTGCTGATGGAGCTGGTACTGCTCCTGCCACCCCACCCCTCCCCAGCAGCCATGGCAGTGGAAGATGAGCGCAGATGGTCCCCCAAGTAAGATCTGCGAGTGGATGGACGATGTCGTCGATAGGCATCGGCCAACTGACTACGTAGGATCTCTCTGTAGTAGGTCAGTTTGTCCTCTCTCTCAGTGGGTGTAAAAAAGGCCCTGATTTTGTGCCGGAAGCGAGGCTCCAATAAGGTGGAGAGCCAGAAGTCATCCTGCTGCCGAATGTTGACAATTCGGCAGTCACTATGCAAGCAACTGAGCATGCATCAAGCCATTTGTGCAAGTAACTCGGAGGAACTCCCTGCTTCCATCTCCACTGCATATTGCCATGGTGTGTCTGGGTCTTCTGTCTCGCCTTCCTCATAACCCTCTAGCTCCTCTAGTTGATCATGCTCCTCCTCTCCTGTCAGATGACTAGAAGCACCGCCCATCTCATGAAACCTAAACTGTGCTCCACTGTGCCCCTCCTCCTCCTCCTCCAGTTCAGCCCCCAAAGGGCTCATGTGGCCGTGAGATGTAGGCGCAATGTCTGTAGTAAATGAAGCAGTGGAATGACGTTGTTCATCATGTAATCCTGGTAACTTACTAATAATGTGGCTTCCTCAAAGGGCCTGAGCAAACGGCAGGTGTCACGTATGAGCTGCCACTGGTTCACATTGAAGTTACACAGGGGAGTACCCCTATCCGCTTGGATCATCAAGAAATGAGGTGAAGTGCATGCAAAGTTTCCTTCCCATTGTTTTGCAAATGATGGAACACTTCAGGAACTGCTCCACAACCAGATTGAACACATGTGCAATGGAGGGCGCAGCGCATGCAAGAGGTTCTTCCCGTTGTCAGTCACCATGATTCCCATTTCCAGCTTTCATGCAGTAAGCCATGCTCCGATTTCTTTACGAATGACTTTTAGCAGTTCCTCCCGTGTGACTCTTTTTTCCAAGGCAAACCATGTTAAGAACAGCGTGACACCGCTGTGCCCTGCACACATGGTATTCTGAAGGGCCACTGAGACTTGTCTGGGCAGTGGAGGCTGAGGACATGGTGGAGGATGAGGAGGCTGATTCTGACACTGTCACAGGACCAACGGGCTGGGAGCGTGGAGGAGGAAGTGGCGTGACCTGTCCAAGTTAGGGTTGTGGCTGTGCAGGAACCACATTCACCCAGGGAGCCGTAAAGGACATGTATTGTCCATGACTGTAGTTACAGCTCCAGACGTCGGCGCTGCCATGTACTTTGGTACACACCGACAGGCTCAAGGACTGGACCACCTTCCCTTCCACAAAATTGTGCAGGGCTGGTACTACCTTCTTCACAAAAAAAATTATGGCTTGTCACTCTCCACCTCGGCTCAGCACAAGCCATTAGTTCTCTTAAAGATGCAGAGTCCACCACTTGAAAAGGGAGGGACTGCAGCACCAACAACTTAGACAGGAGCACATTCAGCTTCTGTGCCGTTGGATGAGTGGGCGCATACTGTTGTCTCTTGGACATGGCTTTGCGGATGGATTTTTGGCGGAATGGCTGACTAAAAGTGGGAGGAGCAGGAGCATCTGGAGCGACAGAAGGAGGATATGACACACAGCTCCCTTCGGCTGAGGTGGTGGAGCCTTGGCTGGCTGAAAGAGGGAGCGGCGTGCCACTGGGTGATGCAGCAGGCTGGACCACTACATCGGAGCATCGGTTCTCCCAGGTCACTTTATGGTGGCGAAGCATATGTTGACGCAGGGCCGTGGTGCCAACATTGGGACCCTGGCCATGCTTCACCTTCTGCCGACATATCTTGCATGTGGCTATGTGAACCTCCTCCGGATGCTTGATGAAAAACTGCCACACTGCCGAGTAGCTGATTTTCCCACCAACAGTCCGCACTAGTTGACTGCTACTGCCGCTGTCTCCAGGAACCCCTGTTCCACTACCTCCTGGCAAGGATGGCTGCCACGAAGCAGGTGGTCTCCCCGGGCACGTTTGGCTCCAGAATGTCCACTTCTGCCACCATGCTGACTGCCAACCATGCTACCGCCTTGCTGGCTCAGCTGCTGCCTCATGGGCAAGCTACAACTCTCTTCTCCTCATGACGAAGCCCCTTCTGCACCCGGCTCCCAATTGCGATCGGCTTCATCATCATCACTGATGTCCTCCTCAGGTTCCTCAACAGTGTCTGCTTCAGGACCCTGAACCCTTGCAACATGGCCTCCCACATCACTCTCCTCATCACTACTTTCCCACCTAGCGGAGGAAGTGGCGGATGTCTCCTCCACTTCTTGGCTGTCCAGTAGCTGCTGACTGTCCTCTATTAAATCGTGTTCAGTGAATAGTGGAGCTGAACCCACAGCATAAGATACTTCTGTAGGAGAGGGAACAGCATATGACAGAGGCAATGGGAGGACAGGGACTGCTCCCAGGCCATGCTAACTGAGGGTTGTGTCTGAGGAACCCACCGACTGTTGACTGGGGGTGTCAGATGTCACTTGTGATGAAGTGGATGACCGTGTTAACCAATCGACGATGGCAGATGGGTTGCTGGTCGAGACACGACCGCTAGCTGATAAAGGGAGCTAGCAACGATTCGCTCATCACTATTGCCCATAGCAACCAATCAGATAGCTTCTTTCAGTTTTGAAAAGACCTCTGAAAAATGAAAGAAGCAATCTGATTGGTTGCTATGGGCAACTCAGTAACTTTTCCTCTGGACAGGTTTTAATAAATCCCCCCCATAAACACTATTGCAACATTTTTCGGGGGTGTTTACAGGATCCTTCCTTTCTCATGCAATCAAATAATGGTAAGTGTACACCCTCTGGTGATGCCGAACTTAAATAGGAAATATGGGACCGTATTGGGTGTACACTTACCATTATTTGATTGCATGAGGAAGAAGGGATCCTTTAGTTCAGTAATTCACCCTTTAGTAATTTACCCTTTAGTAATTTACTATTTCAATTCCTCAATGTGATTCTTATGCTAGCCGCTTGTTTTTTATTATTTGTATTTCTGTTTGTGATCTATTTACTTTACCATTTATTTATAGTATTGTGTCAGGTGCAGTGATCCCAGATTTGTTGGGGGATCTATGCATACATTATAACTCCACAGAAAACAGATCAGATTAGATTGATCACTCTGTAAGAAATCTTACCAACAGAATCAATTAATTCCTTGTCTGACTTTGGTTTGTTTTTATTGTTTTCTTCTGTGGTTAATACTTTGATTTATTTATGCTGTTATCAGCTGCAATAATTCTAGTTTCATTTTATTTTAGCTGTGATATCTATAGGCAAAAATACATTTGCTGGTGTCAATAGCTATTATGCGACAAGCATTCTTTGCATTAAGTACTTATGATAACACTTGCAGTTAGCACAGTGTGACTAAACATACAGGCGCTGTGGGAACAATAATTGAGATTGAAATTAAGCTTTTAATTAAACATGAATTCCCACCAGTTTGCCTTTCTCTGAGACAATAATTATGCATTAACACTAATAGCAATTTATCTGAGGAAATTATGAATATTATTACCATTCCTGTAGTGATGTAAATATACATTGCTACAGGAACTCTGCAATATTCTTTAAATAATTGAACTTAAGATGTCAAGGACATAGGCTTTGATATAGTAAGTCTACAAAATTCTGCGTATAATCTTTAAATAATAACAGTTGGTTAAATAATTTTGCATTCCCTATTTCAATAAAGGTTGTGGCAGAGTTCACTGGAAACCAATCACATTTCAAAGCAATCCCAATCTTATGCACATCAATGAAAGTCAAGTCTTCCAGGAGGATTTCAGTCATTTCTCTTTAGTAGTGATGAGTAGCATTGGCCATATTCAAATTTGGGATATTTCGCGAATATATAAACGAATATTCGTCCTATATTCACGAATTTCACGTATTCGTTATATTTGCATATTCAAGGAAGAAAACAGTGAGGGGGTGGGCAACTTTACTATTGATTGCGAGGGATGTTGTTGATAACCTCTAACAAGTGTATTTGCATCATTCAAATTGGCCCACAAGTGAAAAGAAGGGAAAATTCACATATGCGAATATTCAAAAAAGTGAATATTCGTATTTTCAAATATATAGCGAATATATTCGCAATACTTTATTAAGTGATATTCAGTACTACATGCACGTGGCAATATCCGGATGTATGTCTGAATCTAATAAAGAATTACTGTATTTTTCGCCGTATAAGATGCACATTTTCTTCCCCAAAACTGGGGGGGAGGGGGGGGGGGGGAAGTTGGTGTGTCTTATACGGCAAATACACACACATATCGGGTCGGTCCCTGTGGCCATCAATGGCCGGGACCCACAGCTAATACAGGACATCACCGATCACGGTGATGCCCTGTATTAACCCTTCAGACACGGCGATCAAAGCTGACCACCGCGTCTGAAGCGAAAGTGACACTAACCCGGGTGCTCAGTCGGGCTGTTCGGAACCACCACGGTGAAATCACCATTGGCTGTCCGGGCATGCTGGGAGTTGTAGTTTTGCAACATCTGGAGGTCCGCAGGTTGAAGATCACTGTTGAGTGCAGAATCTTTTTTTTCTATATTTTACACCTTTAAAATTGGTTGCGTCTTATATGCCGGTGCATCCTATAGGGCGAAAAATACGGTATGTGGCTTAATGTGGGATGTAGGAAAAATCAAAAATCAATCATATTTAGTTTTTTAGTACATTTATTTTAACTCTAAAATATATTTGGGACATAGACAGCACATTTGAGACATTTAAGGAGAGGAGACATAAAAAGAAAAACAAGTATGACAGAAAAATAAATCCAATTCACAAACACAGGACCCACTGTGAATATGAGGTTATAAAATGTGCAGTTGCAGATTTGAAGTTGTAAAATCCACAATTATGGAATTGCAACTGCAAAGTTTACAAGGCAATTTTTATGTATTTTTGACTTCCTTGTAAAATTTGCAACTGTGGATTTCACAAATGCCGTTCTGCAGTTGCGCATCTGCAACTTCCAATCCGCAGTGCATCCGCTATGTGTGAATAGACCCTAATGCTGGATTTCTAAAAGAAAGATGTTAGCTAGAGATGCAATTATTCTATTTACATATGCTATTGCTTAGAAATAGAATTTAGTCTGAACACCATACATTTCCAACTCCACCACCTATTAAAGCAAAATATTGAATTACTTAACATTTTGATATATACATATATATATATATATATATATATATATATATATATATATATATACAGTACAGACCAAAAGTTTGGACACACTTTCTCATTCAAAGAGTTTTCTTTATTTTCATGACTAGGAAAATTGTTGATTCACACTGAAGGCATCAAAACTATGAATTAACACATGTGGAATTATATACATAACAAAAAAGTGTGAAACAACTGAAAATATGTCATATACTAGGTGGAAAGTGTCCCCAAGTGCAGTCACAAAAACCATCAAGAGCTACAAAGAAACTGGCTCACATGTGGACCGCCCCAGGAAAGGAAGACCAAGAGTCACCTCTGCTGCGGAGGATAAGTTCATCCGAGTCACCAGCCTCAGAAATCGCAGGTTAACAGCAGCTCAGATTAGAGACCAGGTCAATGCCACACAGAGTTCTAGCAGCAGACACATCTCTAGAACTACTGTTAAGAGGAGACTGTGTGAATAAGGCCTTCATGGTAGAATATCTGCTAGGAAACCACTGCTAAGGACAGGCAACAAGCAGAAGAAACTTGTTTGGGATAAAGAACACAAGAAATGGACATTAGACCAGTGGAAATCTGTGCTTTGGTCTGATGAGTCCAAATTTGAGATCTTTGGTTCCAATCACTGTGTCTTTGTGCGACGTGCGACACAGAAAAGGTGAACGGAAGTGACTCTACATGCCTGGTTCCCACCGTGAAGCAAGGAGGAGGAGGTGTGATGGTGTGGGGGTACTTTGCTGGTGACACTGTTGGGGATTTATTCAAAATTGAAGGCATACTGAACCAGCATGACTACCACAGCATCTTGCAGCGGCATGCTATTCCCTCCGGTTTGCGTTTAGTTGGACCATCAATTATTTTTCAACAGGACAATGATCCCAAACACACCTCCAGGCTGTGTAAGGGCTATTTGACCAAGAAAGAAAGTGATGGGGTGCTGTGCCAGATGACCTGGCCTCCACAGTCATCAGACCTGAACCCAATGAAGGCAAAAGGGCCACCAAGTGCTAAGCATCTCTTGGAACTCCTTCAGGACTGTTGGAAGACAATTACAGGTGACTACCTCTTGAAGCTCATCAAGAGAATGCCAAGAGTGTGCAAAGCAGTAATCAAAGCAAAAGGTGGCTACTTTGAAGAACCTAGAATATTAATATTAAATATTTTCAGTTGTGGTCAGGACTAACCGCGTACTGGAATCTGTGAAGAAGGGAAATGACTTACCTGTATATAGTACTCCGATCTTCACCTGTAATAAACACTGATTACCCATACACACACACATATATATATATATATATATATATATATATATATATATATATATATATAAAAACGGTTGAACTTGTGCCTAAAAACCATGACCGAGGATCTGCCTTTAGAGGGCATCCCCTATGTAAAGATTGTGGAGAAGGGGGAGGGAGGGTGGGTTCCGCCAAACGCAACACGCACCTGGATGTGGGGCGTGGTGCATTATATACCTCATGCCCCTCCCACAAATACAGCCTAATTAGGCTTCACACTTGTGGTCAGGGCTAACCACGTACTGGAATCTGGGAAGAAGGGAAATGACTTACCTGTATGTAGTACTCCGATCTTCACCTGTAATAAACACTGATTACCCATACACATATGTATAAACGGTTGAACTTGTGCCTAAAAACCGTGACCGAGGATCAACCATTAGATGGCAAACATGAGACAACTAAGTAGGGTATGAAGAAAGAGTGATTTATTGAAATTTAAAGTGCCAAATATTTAAATACATCAGCCATCTCCACTCGGGGATCCGAAATGTAAGTAGCAAAGCAGCCTGACCTCCATCGCCCTAACTTCCTAATAATGTGAGGTGGTACCTTGTGTGCGGAAGCTGCTGACGCTGTGCCAATGCGGAATGAATGGCCCGAATACCCGCTTGCATCCAGGCCCAGGGTCTTGATCAGGGTACGAACATGATTACAAAACTGTGAAGTGGAGTGTGCGGCTGAATTGAATGGCAGCAAGGGAGAATTTCCTGGTTTCGTGCTCAAAGCCTGCATTAAACTTGACAGTACAGTCACTGGGCACCAAGAGTTCCCTGAGGGAAAGTATTTTATGACGGCCCCGCCCCTGACCGTCTTCATGACCTTGAGACCTAGCTCGAACCAGCCATCTGCCCATGTCAGTTGAGATTTGGTCAAGGCTAGTGCGTGTACCTACCTGCTCGGAAACTCCCCTGGCCGGAGGAAACCGTAGAAAGCTAGGTAAATAGCGGCTTTTTGAACTAAACTGGGCATGAAACCAAAAGGTCTCCTGTCCAGTTGATCTGACAAAGACCGGAACAACTCTGCCGAGATGGGAAGATGGCCTGGGCTGACAGGTGCTCTGCTTAGCTGTGCCCCTTTGAGTGCTGCCTTGACTGCATGTGATGACATGATGGATGGTTTGTCTGGAGAAGAGAGGGAAATGAAGTGTTGAATGCCAGCTAAGTGTTGTTTTATGGTGGAGGAAGAGAGATTAAGGGCTGAATGGCAAAAACCTATGTACGATAGTATAGTTTGTGTTTTGAAGGAAAACAGGATGTTAAATGAAGTGAGGAAATATTTGTATGATGACAGAGCGGCGTCATATGATTTCCTAGTGCTAGGAGCGAGAGATTTCTTTATGAGTTTTACCGCAATGTTTGAAAAATGTGCTAATCCATCATTAGCGTGGCACATGGTGGTGCCGGATAACCCACTAGATCCGCTTCGGGCATAACCTGAAAGAAAACGTCTACTTTAGATCTTGACAATGCATCTGCTGCCAGATTTTTAACACCCGCCACATGTTTACAGACAAAATTGAACTCATATTGCAGCGAAAGCCATACCAATCTCCTCATGAATTTCATGATTTCAGGTGACCTAGATCTCCCTTTGTTTATGATCTCGACCGTGGCTGCATTGTCACATGAGAACTGGACCGTCTGGTTTGTCCAATTGCGCCCCCATGTCTGGGCCGCTGCTACTACCGGGTAGATTTCGAATAATGCTGATGTTTTGAGAAAGCTGGATATGATGAGAACCTCTATTGGCCAACGACCTGCCAACCAGTGATTGTCAAATATGGCGGCGAAACCCACAGATGCTCATGCATCCGTGATGACTCTGGGTGACGTATTTGAGACGGTCGGGATGAACATGGCGATACCATTCCATTGTGAAATGTATCTATCCCACATTATCAGGTCAGCCATGGCCTGAGGGTCAAGATGAATGGTACTGTCCTGGCTGATACCTAGCGGAAGTAAGGCTAGTAGGCGGGAAATTAACGCTCTGCCCTGTGGTATGATCCGCATGGCAAAGGCTAGCATACCCAATAGGCTCTGGAGCTCTACCTTTGTGGTGACCCTGGTGACTGTGAATTGATGTACCATCTCTTGTATCCTATTTAGTTTCTCAGGTGGGAGGCTGGCCTACAGTGAAACAGAGTCCAGGACGATACCCAAGAAAGTTAACCTTGTGGTGGGGCCCTCTGTCTTGTGGGGGGAAACTGGAACACCAAGAAGTGAAAATAGATGGAGGGTGAGAAGGGTGAGAAGTGGAAGGATCAAGAAGCAGGAAATCATCTAAGTAGTGTAAAACATGGTGACAGTTCCTAGTGTTGACTAATGCCCAGTGCAGTGAGGGAGTTGCCACCATATCCGGGATCGCGGGATCCTGAGTACTGCCCTTCTCCAGAAATTCCAATCTTGAATTGAAAGCTGTCATTGATGACATCACGGAGGACATCATGGAATGCAACTGATCAAGGGTAGCTGACGAAGACTGCCCTGAGGCTGTCTCCTCACTACACCCTGCCCCCGGATATCAACAGCTTGAACAGTTCAGATGCTGATGCTAGGAAAGGAATATTCCTCCTGCGAAGTTCCTTCATCGACTTCGGTATGGTCCATATGCGGTAAGCAGAGGACGTGGCTCTGTGTTCGGAGCTTCTAGCAGGGGTTTCTGGTACTGATAAAGGATCTTCAATGTCTGATCCGTGAGACATGTTGCCACACTCTGACCTGTCTGGTCCAAGTGGGTGTCGGGGAGAGAGAAGCGTACATTGTGAAAAACAAAGAACCTACTGATGCTCCTGCCACCTTTGGTACTGATACTGACCTGCAACTCCCTAGCTGATACAACAACGTCCACAAAAACCCAACACCTAGGACAACAAAAGGTATCTAATGTAATGCTGTTGTGTTGTGATGGTGCCGTGGCCTGTGCCTGCATGTAGACATGCCTACCAGCCATGTATGCATGTACTGCGTATATGTATGTGCACTTCTGTACACACACCTATACACCCCATCTTTAGCCGTGCATTAGCCCCTCCTCCTCTCTTTTTTTTTTTTTTTAGGCTGGGACGCACGCCACACGGAGCAGGATGGGAACATGTAAACGAGGCTATTGCTCCGAAGACGTGTCGGTAACAAATAGCAAACCGTGGCTTCCCCTGAGAAACGTGTCAGGCATAGCTGTAAAACCACGGACTATGTGTGACGAGACGTAACGCAGAACCTGGCGATGGTCCTGTGCAGAGGCCCCTAACTCTGAAGGACATGTCAGAGTAGCGGTAAAGCCTACTGCCTATGTGTGTGAGCCTAAGTGACGTGAAACAAGGTTCACATGCGTGTGTGACGGAATAAAACTGCTCTGAAGACGTGTCAGAAAACAGCACTGGTGACAAAAAAAACGATTGCTCCTGAATATGAGTAAGAATCAACAAGGTGAGTATGACTCGACATTATTGAAGCTCTGAATACGTGTCAGTAAACATCAATACGCAGTAGTCTCCCCTGGAAGCACGAGCCAGGATGGCGGTAACAACTACTACCTGTGAATTTAACCATTGTGACAGCGTGTAGCAGTGTGAAACTCGTGGCCAAATGCCCAGCTAACAGATAATCCTTGACAAACACTTGCCCTGACGTGAGCATGGTGACCCCCTAGTAATTCCGAAACGTAGCAACCCACCTGTTCTGACCTGTTGACAATTCTCCACGACAAGGACATAGACCATACTGCAAATTGCTCGTAACTACCAACACGGGCTGTATTACAGAGACAAAACCCAGCATCAATTACTACAAAGCGTGACTGTGGACCTACTTAGTACATGTGAAAAATTCCCTCATCATCATTGTTTATGTTCCATGTGCCTGAATGCGTTGCGGTACATATCACACTTGCTATGCTTCGGTCCATACCGGGCGACCACCCCACCACTGAGCGCAATGTGTAAATTACATGCAGCAGGGCCAGGACGTTGGCACCGCTGTGATTGCCCCATCGCCCGCCCGACTCTTTGCCGTGCTCTCCGATGCCGGACCCGGCAGTGACTCTGTGGACAGCGCCACCCCACACGTGGTGCAACGCTGGCCCCGCCCACCCCAACACCCAGCCGGAGAGCCACGTCCCCCTGACAGTCGCAGGAGAAGTCGTGTTGCTGAACCGCTGGGAGAGTCTCCCCGGACCCGGGAGGAGGATGTGAACGGAGCCCCCAACGCCCCCGCTGGACCTGACGACACGCCAGACTGGCAGGGAAGACGAGACGCCTCATCCGCACCGCGGGAGTACCAGCAATCGGCATCCCCCCGGGATCCCCATCATGACCCCTCCCCCCTATTTTGCTAGATGATGCCGGCGCTGTAGCGAGCACCCCCGGCTGAGCCGCCGGGGAAACCCAGGGCCAACATGTGAAACAAATTAACCCCTGTATCTTCGCCATACAGCGGCTTACCACACCAACGTGGCACTTCTCAGTGATGACGACACGCAGGACTTCTTACTCCAGGAAACGTGGGAGCTCACAGTTAGGCTTCACACTTGTTTCACACTTTTTTATATCTATAATTCCACGTGTGTTAATTCATAGTTTTGATGCCTTCAGTGTGAATCTAAAATTGTCATAGTCATGAAAATAAAGAAAACTCTTTTAATAAGAAGGTGTGTCCAAACATTTGGTCTGTACTATATATATATATATTGCTTTCTTCAATGTGCAGTGCAGTGCAGTGCAGTGTCAGTGTTTATGTTATGCAAAGCCATAAAAAAAGAAAGATCCTGCAGTACTCTGTAGGTGCTAAGATGTATGCAAACAATTAATATATTTTTTTTATACAATTTTGAGTGTTATATTAGCATTACAGTAATACTACTATCTTAACTATACTTTAAATATGAACTAAGGCAATACCTGTACTGAAAAAGACACAACTCTTTTTTTTAGGCCTCTCTAGGCCTGTTGAGGGGCTTTTAAGTTGCATACAGTATGACTGAATAACAACATGTCTTTGCCACTTTTCTGATAAGTACAATTTAAACATATTTTCATTGGGTTTTTCAATATTACATAGTCAATAGACAGGACTGGGACATTACCCAGTGGAACTATGCAATTACAAGAGACTTCTAAATAGGCATGAAAAACCATCCAACAGTAGATAATACATAACCAAATACCCCAACCCCATTAGGTATGACTAACCCTCCACATAAGAATAATAAGATGCAGGCTCAATCAAAAGAATATATGAGAAAGAAAACAATAAAATATAAAAACGCAGCATGGTCAATGTCATTCCTGAGAGCATAGGACTAGGGATCATTTAGACATTATCAGGCACTGAAGCCCTCCCCCAAGAATACCCTAATGGAATACATAGTTGACCTAATGAACCAGCTATGGTCAAGATTAAATACCAAGTCATATCCATAAAGATGGTCATGATCAGTGGGATCTCTTCCTCACTAAGAAAATTAACCAGAAACATTCTCCATTTCTTGAAAAAAAAACCTTACTTCATTTTTTTCTAGTGCGTCCCAATTCGGTCAAGTTAAGAAACATGTATCTTTTAACCTGGGTCAAGACCTCCCCTACAGTTGGCATATCAGCGACTAACCAATGAGAAAGGAGAAAGCGTTTGGCCACCAGTATGAAAATATGGAGCAGAGGAGACACCAATACCCCTTCCGGAGCTATATGGAGCAAAATGAATTTAGGGTCAAGGGGTATAGAAGTCAGGAGTCGTTGTTCCAGGTGAGAAAACAACTCAGTCCAGAAGTACCAGACATGGAGACAGGTCAACAGTCTATGTAACAAGTCAGTCTTATAGTCATTACAATAAAATACACATCAGTCCTCAGTAACTCACTACTAATAAGTAGTATGTGATGGACACATGGAAACTGAACTAATTATTGTGGCACTCTCTATAATTGGTGTCTTCCCACAATGCCCAGGATATATTACTAAAAAGTATAGGTGAAGCCAGCATATAAAAAAATATATATAATTTAAAACATTAAAATAGTATCTGTACCATTCAATAATCGCCACCGCAGGGCCCTTGCGGTTTTTGGCGAATACCAAAGCTATCGATAACAAATATTAATCACAACATCATATAGGGATGTAAATAATGTGATTCACGTTGTATAGATAATACTGTAATGAAGTCCTATGGATTACAACAAAGTCCTGTAAATTAATAGGGAGGCGGAGAAGGAAAATATGACCCTTACAGAGGCGCTGCTAGTTCCAGAGTAATGTAGATGCCAACCAGAGGTATTGGTAAAAAAACACTGGAGTGGTTTATTAGAGCATAAGAGGACAATGAAGTACACAGATGACGCGTTTCGGGGGAGCAACCCCCTTCCTCAGAGCAGTGTACATGATACAGGTACAGATAGAGTTTAAATACACTAACAAATGGTGGCAAAAAGCAAAAGGAGGCGGAGCCAAACAATGACATCACATCAGGTACATAGAAACAATATATAAAATAATAAAAATATAATAGACATATTCATACAGAGTACATTGTAAATGTAAGTCAAGGACTACTACAAAATGTGAAAAATGTAGTTAATATATCAAAGAAAAAAACCGCGATGGTACTGCCGCTGCACAGCGGAGAATACTGACAACATAGGAGCCGGCGTGAAGGACGCGTTGCCAAGGGGCGGAGGCATGTGGTAGTGGCTAACCAATAGGACCCAGAGGGGCGGGGATAGGTACCGAGAATGATAGCACTGACGTGCCGAGCACTGGATGCACACAGGGTAAGTGTGCGATCGTGCACTGTCAGTGTAAGTGTGGGGATGGATGCCGGCTCGAGAGGTGTCACGGTATATAGTAAGCGGTGTGCACCGTGATGAGGTACAGAGGCCGGTGGCAGAGAGTGAATGATGGCATAAAAAACTGGCATCTCTGTCAGGTCAGCGCTGGGTGCACATAGTGTGAACCTGGATCCATGCGCCAATAGGGTCGGCGCAGTGGGAATATACATGATAGTGTAGACAGCCCTGACAAAAGGTATCAGTGTAGAGTGGGGAGAAGCATTCTTACTGTAGTGATATAATGGGGATATAATATAATAATATTATAATAATATATTATAGTAAAATCAAAAGAAAAGGAATAAGATGGAATAAAATAGGGGCCAGTGGGGAAATTGACCCAATAATTCTCTGGACCCCTATATGTAAAGGGCAGAGGATGAGTGTATATAACATATGCGCTAGATGTAGGAGCCATGAATATATACTGGAATGAATAAAAATATAAATATAATTAAAAATATAAGAATTATTCCTCAAAGGGGGATCTAAACTAGGAATATACATATATATATATACATCCCCAGTTCCATATGCTGAAATGCTAATAGATATATGTGTATAACTATGAGAGGCACATGGGAAGTATGGCCATCCATCAGTAGCATATGGGGGGGGGGGGAAGTGAATGCATGGCCATATGTAGTAAAAAACATAAATAGAACAATATATATACATACATACAAACATATACATACACATATATATACACATATACATACATGTACATATACATGGATAAAGTTACTACTAAATTGTGTGTGAAACACAGAAGAATACACTGATAAGGGATTAAAAATTACATTCAATCATCTCATTGAGACCATGCGGGACGAGAGTGTTAAGGGTATGTATCCAAAAGTTCTCTCGCCTTCTAAGTGTCTCGAATCGTTGTGAGATATCCTTGGCTATCTGCTCGATAAGAGTGGCCTGTATCAGATTAAAATTGCCAGAGTGGTGCTCGTTCATGTGTCGAGACACACTATGTAGAGCAAACCCATGCACTGTATTGCTGCGATGTTCTAGATTGCATAAAAGAGCGGATCTGTTTAATACCCTGGTCTCCACTGGGAACTCATGTCCGGATCCACGCATCAACATGGATTTAAGAGAAGATACCATCTCTCCTACTGACTTTGATACTATGAAATCCCTATTCTTTAGGTTGGAGAAATTATCATTTGAGGAAACTCAACACCAGCTGGATGGTGCCTTTCTCAATACTTACTTGACTGAGAACATTATACCTAGAGGCCTTAGATTGCGCCCTATTCCATCCTTCACCAACGATAAAGTCTTTTGCAACAAATGGGAAAATGCACTTCAATTTTGTTCTAACACCCTCCTTGAGTTACTAGTTGAAAAGCGGAACACTCTGGTGGATGACATCTCTGACAAAATTGATGTATGCATTAACAACTTATTGGAATATCGTCACATCCCAGAATACCATCAGTGGCGCTCCTCCCTGGATACCATGGTACACAAATTTGAAAGAGATTTCATAGTCAAAAAATCCAACAAACTGACCAGGGACCGGACAGACTACCATACTGACAACATTAAATTTTGGCTTAAACCAGCATCCAATGTGGAGCGGTCACAGCCAGCACATGACAATCAGCTACACAAGCATGATACTTACCATAGGGGTCCCCCCCGTGATACTCGTAGATTTAGAGGCCCTGCCCATAAGAATCATCCATCCAAGGCTCGGACACCACATTTCCAATCCACCAGAACCTTCAATTCCAAACCTCATTCTACATCTAAGATTCATACTCACAACATTCCTACCACATCCATTGTTGCTACGACTGATGTAGCCCCGAGGCACCAACATACTGGGCCAAGGGGTCTCACATCCACTGCTGCCCCGACCTATGGAGCCCCGAGACACCAACACATTGTGTCTAGGGACATCACCCATACTAATGGCACCCATTCTATTGGCACCCTTTGCTCTCCTTCCACGCATTACCATTCTCTAACAGTCCATAATGCTGCATCTCCTTCTACACATCATCATATTCCTTTAGTCCCTATGACTGAATCTGCGACCAGTCTTAGACTCACTCCAAACTCAGTCACTCCGTCTCCTCTGCATCTTAATCATGAACAGGCCCACATTTCTTCACAGACAGTTACAGTACCACCCACTCAGGATATCATGACACAAGATCTCCTGGAACTCATGAACCATATCTCTGAGCAGAAGCCACTTCTTTCATCAGGCCGTTTTAACTCAGAAGCTGACACTATCCTGGAGGATTCTCTCCAAGATAATCAAGGGCCTACCTCTCCCTATAGACGCCTGTCAGTCCACCATTTCTTCACTCCTGTCAGCACACCGCATTCTAGTGAACATATGAGACTCACTACATCGCCAGTATCAGACACATCATTTACCGAAAATACTACGGTTTTTTTAGGGCTCCCTGCCGTGGTCAAGAACCCTCCACCTCTAATGAAGTACCCCGAACACCCTCCCCTGGAAAAGATCCATCTGGCCCCTCCATTAGGCACAAAAAGAAAACAGGGCGAAAGAGGGGAAGCAGGGGCGGAAGGGCCGCAAGGTAAAGGAAAGAAGCCAAGGTCCAACTACATAAAAAAGAAAACGAACTAAATACGGTTAAGATATTTAACCTGAGCTGCTATGTCTTGGAAGAGGTAGAAGGGAGAGTCCTCAAAAAGGGTCTCTCCTTCTGCCCCACGTCTACTACCAGTGCCTTTGACCTCTTCCTAGATCTCAACCGCTTCATACGCAAACTTACTATTAAAAGGTTCTTTGCCATTAAGGATCTGGGAGGAACCAACATATCACAACCATCTGAGACCCATATTTCCTCCCTAGACCCTCCACCTATTCACACTTAACTACGTCCCCTCTCCAATTTTTACCCTCAGCATGCTAAGGGGAGCTTTATTGACACGTTCTCAGCACTAGTCCAATCTGATTTTGATTTACTCACTTCTGACAAATGTCCATCCAAGTATCCTACTAACCTCACATCCAGAGAGAGGGCAGCTATTAAATCCCTCTCCAGTAATGATTCCATCACTATCCGACCAGCGGATAAGGGAGGGGCCATAGTCATCCTCAACAAACATGACTACATCTTAGAATCACATAGGCTGCTATCTGACCCGAAATACTATAGACCTATTCATTATAACCCTACTAAGGAATTCCAGACTAAATTCATGGATCTCATAAACGACGGTTACACCCAGGGTGTTCTTTCTAAAGCAGAAAAAGATTAAATCATTATTAAGGAACCTGCTACACCGTTGTTCTATTATCTGCCCAAAATTCATAAAAATTCGACACATCCCCCTGGTCGTCCCATCATCTCCGTGATCATCTAACATGATCATCTCCGGTATCAATTCTATCTCCTCCAATCTTTCTCACTATATTGATCTTCATTTGCAGTCACATGTTACCAATTTAGCATCCCATCTCAAAGACACTACTCATTTCATCAACACTATTCTTGAGGTTGAATGGTCCCCTGATATTTATTTGTCACCATGGACATCACCTCCCTGTATACGGTGATAGAACATGACTCGGGCACTATGGCCGTTGCACATTTCCTACATAACTCCAATATGCCATCTGCTCAAATTGACTTCATTCTCAAAGGTCTTCGGTACATATTACAGCACAACTATTTTGAATTTTTGGGCAAGATTTACCTCCAACACACTGGAATAGCCATGGGGTCCCGGGTGGCCCCGAGTTTTGCGAATCTATTTGTAGGATTGTTTGAAACTAAATTCATCTACCCACATCTGCTTTTCTCTAATTGTATATATTACCGTCGATTCATTGACGATATCTTCCTTGTTTGGAAAGGTAACAAGGAAGATCTAAATACTTTTCTTACTGACATTAATAATAATGACTGGTCACTACAATTTACCCAGTCAATTTATAACAACCATGCTGAATTCCTCGACGTCACTGTTTCCCACAATGAGGGCAAAAAACTATACACTAAAACATATTTCAAACAGGTGGATAGTAATAGTTTTCTTAATTTTAGTAGCTCGCACTACAAAAAATGGCTTTGCAATATCCCCTATGGCCAATTTAAGAGGATACGCAGAAATTGTACTAGGGAGGAGGATTACAAAGCCCAGAGCGCTATCCTGAAAGCCCGATTCAAGGGAAAGGGTTTTCCTGCCCCCCTGATACATTCCTCTTATAAGAAAGTGTCGGCCCTTTCACAAAAAGACTGCTTGGCCCCGAAAAGTGACTCTATTACACCTACTCAAGATCTTTCCACTAATTGCATCACCACCTATACTCGGGAACATGGAAGCATTAGGAAAGTGCTGATGAAACATTGGGCTATCTTACTCAAAGACCCCCTACCTGAACATTCTTCTCCCTCCTAAACCTCCACTTACTTTCCGTAGAAGCCGCACTCTTCAGAGTCTGGTGGCCCCCAGTAAACTCAAGACGAAACGTATTAATGATACATCACTCAATTTTCTGACCACCACAGGGAACTACAGGTGTGGTCTACCGAGGTGTAAATGCTGCTCCCATATTACACACAGACGTAAAGACTTCAGTTCCCATTCGATCAAGACTGTATTTCCAATTAAGACCAGACTGGACTGTGGATCACAGTATGTCATCTATCTACTCCAGTGTCCATGTGGCCTACAGTACGTAGGGAGGACTATACGCTGCTTCCGTGAGAGACTTAATAAACATCGCAGCAATACAGTGCATGGGTTTGCTCTACATAGTGTGTCTCGACACATGAACGAGCACCACTCTGGCAATTTTAATCTGATACAGGCCACTCTTATCGAGCAGATAGCCAAGGATATCTCACAACGATTCAAGACACTTAGAAGGCGAGAGAACTTTTGGATACATACCCTTAACACTCTCGTCCCGCATGGTCTCAATGAGATGATTGAATGTAATTTTTAATCCCTTATCAGTGTATTCTTCTGTGTTTCGCACACAATTTAGTAGTAACTTTATCCATGTATATGTACATGTATGTATATATGTATATGTGTTATATATATGTGTATGTATATGTTTGTATGTATGTATATATATTGTTCTATTTATGTTTTTTACTACATATGGCCATGCATTCACTCCCCCCCCCCATATGCTACTGATGGATGGCCATACTTCCCATGTGCCTCTCATAGTTATACACATATATCTATTAGCATTTCAGCATATGGAACTGGGGATGTATATATATATGTATATCCCTAGTTTAGATTCCCCCTTTGAGGAATAATTCTTATATTTTTAATTATATTTATATTTTTATTCATTCCAGTATATATTCATGGCTCCTACATCCAGCGCATATGTTATATACAATCATCCTCTGCCCTTTACATATAGGGGTCCAGAGAATTATTGGGTCAATTTCCCCACTGGCCCCTATTTTATTCCATCTTATTCCTTTTCTTTTGATTTTACTATAATGTATTATATTATTATAATATTATTATATTATATCCCCATTATATCACTACAGTAAGAATGCTTCTCCCCACTCTACACTGATAACTTTTGTCAGGGCTGTCTACACTATCATGTATATTCCCACTGCGCCGACCCTATTGGCGCATGGATGCAGGTTCACACTATGTGCACCCAGCGCTGACCTGACAGAGATGCCAGTTTTTTATGCCATCATTCACTCTCTGCCACCGGCCTCTGTACCTCATCACGGTGCACACCGCTTACTATATACCGTGACACCTCTCGAGCCGGCATCCATCCCCACACTTACACTGACAGTGCCGGTGCACGATCGCACACTTACCCTGTGTGCATCCAGTGCTCGGCACGTCAGTGCTATCATTCTCGGTACCTATCCCCGCCCCTCTGGGTCCTATTGGTTAGCCACTACCACATGCCTCCGCCACCTGTATCATGTACACTGATCTGAGGAAGGGGGTTGCTCCCCCGAAACGCATCATCTGTGTACTTCATTGTCCTCTTATGCTCTAATAAACCACTCCGATGTTTTTTTACCAATACCTCTGGTTGGCATCTACATTACTCTGGAACTAGCAGCGCCTCTGTAAGGGTCATATTTTCCTTCTCCGCCTCCACTTCCATCAGGATCGGATCTCTTCCTTCCCTGGGACCCAGGGTCAGCAGCAGTTCCAGCCCTTCTGTCACCCACGGTGTGGGTTATATGCGAATACCTTATTCGCTCAAGGTGAGCGGCCACTACCTAAGGGGCAAGTCCTGCCCGCTCACTGTGATTGTTTTAATCTGTTATCCCTGTTTAGTGGTAACGCACAAGGCGCCTGTGTCGGCCTCTCCTTTTTTCTCTCCCACACTCAGCTGTAAATTAATAGTCCTGTAAATCAATAATCATGTTAGGGAAAATAACGAAAAGTATTGGGATAAAAGAGAATGTCTCCACTCCTGTAGAGAAAAGTATCAATGTTTCACTTTCTGTGATTTAAACTTTGTAACTTTGTGACTTTCCAGCAAATCTGTCGCATCTGTTTTTACAGCAATGTTCCTGTTGAAAGAAATAGTATTCAGCACTATGTGCCACTCACCACCCTTGGCCGGTGTTTGTTGGTGTTTTCAGATGTTAATCAGTGGGATGGTATCTCCTCGGACCGGGAGCGGCGACACCCGTGGATCGGAGTCAAGCCGCTTCTCCGTTCGGTAGATGGTGTCTCCTTCGGCTGATGTACTCGTCGCCACTGTACTCTCCACGCATACGCCAGCACCGTTCATTGGCGTGTGACGTGTCGCGGTCTGCTAATTGCAGGTCAGCTGACCTCAGAGGCAGAGTCCCGGTCTCGTTTAGCAGGAGTCCCGGTGGATCCCGGAGTTTTGCAGCACTCAAACACCGGACGGGAGGTAGGAAGAAAAGACAGAGATTGAAGTAACCAGGTCTGCTGGGATTTGTAGTCCAATTGGAGTCCTTCAAAGATGTAATAGATATAGTCCTATAGGAAGAACAGTCTTTACCATATATAGGATGGTCCAATAGGTGTTCAAATCCAATATATGTGAACTGGATATAAAACGTGGGTGAACCGCACATACGTGTGAATACGTGTGAGTACGTGGAAATAAAATAAATAAATAAAATAAAAACGAGAAAAATAGAAAAAAAGGAAAAGAAAAGAATAAAATAAAAATAGATATAAAAATAAAAATAGTTATGAGAAAAATAAATAAAAATAAATAAAAATAAAATAAAAATGAGGTGCTAATGTTGATAGATGACCTAAACATGGTGTGGGAACCGTCTTGGAGGGATGCCGCGGGAAATTAAGTCCACTGTTGGCCCTTTTAAGTGGGAGATCAGTGATTTGATCACGTGTAATTCAAAAGGAGTTATATATATATATATATATATAAAATCCCAAAATAAGCAGCACATCGAGGTAATTGAAGAGATGTAGGTAGGGTGCACGCATGCTGGAGCCACGGTCCACTGGTTCCTTAATGATAATCGTAGTAATATGCAGCACACCAAAATCAAGTGCAAAGTGCTTTTTATCCCATGAGGTACAAAAGCGACGTTTCGCCGGCCTCACGCCAGCATTCTCAAGTGACAATGAGTGATACAAACGGGCTTATATACACACCTCCCTTCATCAATTAGTGACATCATAAGTGTATTAACATAAATAAACAAACATTGAGAAAGACATGATCATACTTTGAATCACAAACATCGCAACAGAGTATGACATATATTCAATATTACAATCCCTCCCAGGGTGTATAGCATATAGTGTGCTGCTTACTGTGAAATATACGTATAGATTGCCTCCCGGGTCCAGCCACGGTGTCCATAGCCTCACGCCGTGAATCTCGTGGAACGCCAGAGTCAGCGCCATTCGCGCTGTCAGCGGAGAACAACATCCGGTACGTCACTTCCGATGTATAGAGGATCGCGATGTACGCGACGCTAAGCTTGGTGTTGCTTAGTAACAAGGCTTGTTAATCCCAGTATCCATGAAAATCAATGATAACGGTCAGAAAAGTAGCATATGTATGACGCAAACTGGGGCATCAGGTTTATGTAGAGAAAGATAGTTGTATAGACATGAATGGGGAATGTATCTGGAGTCACACACAGTTGCATACAATGGGGATGTGAGCACAGCATTCCTCCTGCTATTGAGGGTAAGGGTGAGAATTGTGGGACTACCCGAGTAAATCGGGGTACCCACAGTATGTGACCAAGGCAGAACCGCACAGAACTGTTGCAGGGTCTGTCCTATAGTGCACAAATTCACCCCCCCTATTGTTGCTGGTGGAAGCGCTCAATTTTCCCCCACACATCGATCCATGCACACTGACCCACAGTCTCATTACCCCATGTAATGTCTGGATAATGTCCAAGACTAAGCAGAATGTTTCTAATGGTGACGGAGGATGTATTGACGCCGTGTTCTGGCTCGGCACCGTGGCTGTCACCCAGACAGAGAGCAACCTAAATAAAAAGAGAATACATAATTAAGAATAAAATATAAAAACCAATTCAGAAATAGAAATTGTATCACAAATCACCCCACAAAGGGAGGTACGTTATACCCCAGCCGGGGCTAGACCATCAAATTACTTCATCATTTTAGGAGAAACAATGAATTCAATATTTAACCCATTAGGTTTGAGACAGTTTAGATCAAAGATCCATCTCAGTTCACGTTTTTTGAGCATGGTGATTCTATCACCACCCCTGTTAGGGGGCGGAATGTGATCGACCACCATACATCTCAAGTCAGATTCTTTATGACCCATTTCTATAAAATGGTTGGAGACAGGCAAGTCCCTCCTACCCTTTCTAATAGAATAGCGGTGTTGATTAAGTCTGGTTTTAAGATCTCTCCTTGTTTCCCCCACATATATTAGGTCACATGGACACCACAGAATATAAATAATGTGGTCACTGTCACATGTGAGAAAATATTTGATCGGATATTGTTGATGTGTGGATGGATGGATGAATGTATTTCCTTTATGAATATATTTACAATTGACACAGTGTCTACATGGGAAACACAATCAAAAGGCTGTTTCCCATGTAGACACTGTGTCAATTGTAAATATATTCATAAAGGAAATACATTCATCCATCCATCCACACATCAACAATATCCGATCAAATATTTTCTCACATGTGACAGTGACCACATTATTTATATTCTGTGGTGTCCATGTGACCTAATATATGTGGGGGAAACAAGGAGAGATCTTAAAACCAGACTTAATCAACACCGCTATTCTATTAGAAAGGGTAGGAGGGACTTGCCTGTCTCCAACCATTTTATAGAAATGGGTCATAAAGAATCTGACTTGAGATGTATGGTGGTCGATCACATTCCGCCCCCTAACAGGGGTGGTGATAGAATCACCATGCTCAAAAAACGTGAACTGAGATGGATCTTTGATCTAAACTGTCTCAAACCCAATGGGTTAAATATTGAATTCATTGTTTCTCCTAAAATGATGAAGTAATTTGATGGTCTAGCCCCGGCTGGGGTATAACGTACCTCCCTTTGTGGGGTGATTTGTGATACAATTTCTATTTCTGAATTGGTTTTTATATTTTATTCTTAATTATGTATTCTCTTTTTATTTAGGTTGCTCTCTGTCTGGGTGACAGCCACGGTGCCGAGCCAGAACACGGCGTCAATACATCCTCCGTCACCATTAGAAACATTCTGCTTAGTCTTGGACATTATCCAGACATTACATGGGGTAATGAGACTGTGGGTCAGTGTGCATGGATCGATGTGTGGGGGAAAATTGAGCGCTTCCACCAGCAACAATAGGGGGGGTGAATTTGTGCACTATAGGACAGACCCTGCAACAGTTCTGTGCGGTTCTGCCTTGGTCACATACTGTGGGTACCCCGATTTACTCGGGTAGTCCCACAATTCTCACCCTTACCCTCAATAGCAGGAGGAATGCTGTGCTCACATCCCCATTGTATGCAACTGTGTGTGACTCCAGATACATTCCCCATTCATGTCTATACAACTATCTTTCTCTACATAAACCTGATGCCCCAGTTTGCGTCATACATATGCTACTTTTCTGACCGTTATCATTGATTTTCATGGATACTGGGATTAACAAGCCTTGTTACTAAGCAACACCAAGCTTAGCGTCGCGTACATCGCGATCCTCTATACATCGGAAGTGACGTACCGGATGTTGTTCTCCGCTGACAGCGCGAATGGCGCTGACTCTGGCGTTCCACGAGATTCACGGCGTGAGGCTATGGACACCGTGGCTGGACCCGGGAGGCAATCTATACGTATATTTCACAGTAAGCAGCACACTATATGCTATACACCCTGGGAGGGATTGTAATATTGAATATATGTCATACTCTGTTGCGATGTTTGTGATTCAAAGTATGATCATGTCTTTCTCAATGTTTGTTTATTTATGTTAATACACTTATGATGTCACTAATTGATGAAGGGCGGTGTGTATATAAGCCCGTTTGTATCACTCATTGTCACTTGAGAATGCTGGCGTGAGGCCGGCGAAACGTCGCTTTTGTACCTCATGGAATAAAAAGCACTTTGCACTTGATTTTGGTGTGCTGCATATTACTACGATTATATATATATATATATATATATATATATATATATATTACAATGTGGGTGTAACAAACAATATGTTGGCAGGACGAAACGTCCTTTAAAAGTAAGGATAGCCGAACATATCAATAACATAAAAAAATGATTTCAGAAACATCCTCTGTCCCTACATTTTTTACGGGTACACAATAAGAACTCTGGCAGCCTCATTTTTATAGGGATGCAATTGGTAAAGAGGGATTGGCGAGGTGGCAGTTATCTGTCAAAAATGTCCAAGCTAGAAACACAGAAGATATACGAGTTTGAGAGTCTTGAACCTAAAGGACTGAATGCAAGTCTAGAGATTTTTGGGTTCTTATAGTGGTGTGGGTCCCGCTTTGCAGGTTCGCCCTGTTGATTAATCCCAGGGCATCCCTCCAAGACGGTTCCCACACCATGTCTAGGTCATCTATCAATATTAGCACCTCATTTTATTTTATTTTTATTTTCATTTTTATTTTATCTTTATTTCCATTTTTATTCTTATTTTTATTTTTATTGTTATTCTCATTTATTTTTTATAAATTTTTCTCATAACTATTTTTATATCTATTTTTATTTTATTCTTTTCTTTTCCTTTTTTCTATTTTTCTCGTTTTTATTTTATTTATCTTTTTATATATATTTTTTTCTATTTTCTTCTATTTCCATTTTTTTCTCTAATATATTACATTATCTATATATTTTAATTCTGATGGTTAGCATAGGCTGTAACTACATATATATATATATATATATATATATATATATATATATATATATATATATATCCATTTTAGGTACCATAGACATTAGATCTGATCTAGATTCCTGTTCACACAATAGCAATGTATTATAAAGTCAGACACACTTAAACATCCTGGACTGAATATTCCGTACCAGAGTTTAGATAAAGGGAATGGGCACCCACAGGGGATTTAATTATATAAGTATAAATAGCCAGCTTTTATTGTGAAAAAACATTGTTATCTTATACACCACTGAGGAAGGGGTCAGGACATCACCTATGTGTACCCCAAAACGCGTTTGTTTGATTAATTTTTTGCTACGTATTCACACGTATGTGCGGTTCACCCACGTTTTATATCCAGTTCACATATATTGGATTTGAACACCTATTGGACCATCCTATATATGGTAAAGACTGTTCTTCCTATAGGACTATATCTATTACATCTTTGAAGGACTCCAATTGGACTACAAATCCCAGCAGACCTGGTTACTTCCATCTCCGTCTTTTCTTCCTACCTCCCGTCCGGTGTTTGAGTGCTGCAAAACTCCGGGATCCACCGGAACTCCTGCTAAACGAGACCGGGACCCTGCCTCTGAGGTCAGCTGACCTGCAATTAGCAGACCGCGACACGTCACACGCCAACGAACGGTGCTGGCGTATGCGTGGAGAGTACAGTGGTACAGTGGCGACGAGTACATCAGCCGAAGGAGACACCATCTACCGAACGGAGAAGCGGCTTGACCCCGATCCACGGCTGTCGCCGCTCCAGGTCCGAGGAGATACCATCTGAAACATCTGAAAACACCAACATACACCGGCCAAGGGTGGTGAGTGGCACATAGTGCCGAATCCTATTTCTTTCAACAGGAACATTGCTGTAAAAACAGATGTGACAGGTCTGCTGGAAAGTCACAAAGTGATAGTTACAAAGTTTAAATCACAGAAAGTGAAACATTGATACTTTTTTCTACAGGAGTGGAGACATTCTCTTTTATCCCAATAGGTTTGTTGTTATCGATAGCTTTGGTATTCCCCAATAACCGCAAGGGCCCTGCAGTGGCGATTATTTAAAGTTACAGATACTATTTTAATGTATTAAATTATATATCTTTTTTTATATGCTGGCTTCACCTATACTTTTTAATAATATATACTAGGCATTGTGGGAGGACACAAATTATAGAGAGTGCCACAATAATTAGTCCAGTTTCCATTGTGGCACTCTCTATCACATACTACTTATTAGTAGTGAGTTACTGAGGACGGAGGTGTATTTTATTGCTATTTTTATTTTCTCCTTCCTTGAGTGAAGGAATTCAGTTAACCTCGTACCCGTACTGTGAGCTCCACAGATTCTTCTCTTTTAAAGTCCTTACAGTTCAGGCAATGTTCAATCATATCAGGGTGGTGAGGAGTACGCGGAAGAGGGAACCCATAGGTAGCGTGGTTCATAATTTTGAATTGCGCTAGGATTCACTTATCACTGCCTTGCTCAGCTTATTCCATGCCTTCAAAATTTGTTGGGTCAGCGGTTCCGACTCCAACTTGGTTTCCCAGTAGCGGAACAGGGAGGACTGCAGTGCATCACTCCCCTTCCTCTGGACATGCCGATAAAGAACAGACAAGTGAAGCCTGAGGAGAGAAAAGAATCAAAAGAGTTGGAGGCGTGTTCCCTAGTCAAATCTGACAGGCGAGAAGAGAGAAAAACCTTTACCTGACAGTATGCCAGAAAATGCCCTGTGGGAAGGCCGTACAAAGTGTGCAGTTCAGCAAATGTGAAAAAACTTCCATCACTGGTACATAACATTATCTCATCCCTGGGGGATTTCAGGGTGACCCCATAAAGCCATGTGCTTGCTCATTGCAAACGGGAGGTGCATGGCTGCTTGACAGATCTTCCAAGCTGCAATAGTATCTCTGAGAATAAGGCTGGATTTAATCTTCCTAGGGAGAGCACTAAATTTAGTATGCAAAAGGGCGAAAAGATCCCAGGGCCCTAACAGAGCCTCCTCCAGGGCCATGTTAGAAAAAAGGTCGCTGCCTCGTAGCCAATCAATACTATGGTGGTAGAGACAGGCCAGGTTATAGTGCCTCACATCAGGTAAATGTATTCTCCCCTTTGCTCTAGGCAGCATTAGCTTGCATAAAGCGATCCTGGGTCATTCATTATTATTATTATTTATTATCAGATAAACCTGGTAAAAGAGGAAGTCAACAATGTGACATCTCAGTGGTGTAACAGGACTGGTATCATTTGGAGAGGGTAAAGCAGCTTGGAAAAACTGAGCATTTTGACCAGGTAGCAGCAGGCCAGCAAAGGAAGAGGCAGGGACTCCTACTTACGTAATTCTGCAACTATCTTATTTATCAAGGGGGAAATATTTTAAGAATATAAAGAGGAGGGAGTTTGTCCCACCCAAACCCCAAGGTATTTTACTGCAGAGGTAGTGAGTTTGATAGGAAGAGGCAAGTCAGCAGAGGAGAAGTGTGAGCCCGTAGGGGAGAGATCTAAGAGAACACTTAGACATTCACCCAGTAACCAGAGGCTGAACCGAAATCGGTCAAATACAGTAGGTACATCCCAGACTGGATCCTCTAGAAACAATAGTAAGATGTCAGCAAAAAGGGCATGGGGTACAGTAGAGTGACCTACCTGAACTCCCTGTATTGCTCCATCCGTCGCCAACAGCCTAGAAAGGGGTTTTATAGCCAGATTAAGCAATAAAGGAGAGAGCGGGCAACCCTGCCTAGTTCCCTTTTTGGGATAAAAGGAGGAGGAGAGAAAACCCAGAGTAGCGATTCTTGCTGCTGGATTAGTATACAGAGAGGACAAGTAGGTGAGAAAAGGGCCAGTAAACCACATATGTGACAATACCGACCACAACCAGCCCCACCTCACATGATCAAACTCCTTTTCCTCGTCAATCGATAGAATGGCTGGGGAGGCATGGAGGGATGGCCGCAGATGGATCTCATCCAGTACAGCAATTACTTTTCTCAGATTGGTGACAGCGGAGCGGCCTTTCACAAAACCCACCTGCAGAGGGGAAACAATGCTTGGTAGAAACAGAGCCAATCGGTCAGCAAGAATTTTGGACATGATCTTAAGATACACATAGATCAGGCATATAGGACAGTATCCATCTGAAGAAAGTAAATCTTTACCGGGTTTTGGTAAGACTTTAGTATGTGCTGTGTTCATAGATTCTGTGATAGGGGCCCCCTGCAGGTAAGAATTGTAAAAAGGCAAACACAAAAGTCTGCAGACACTTCCCCCTTCAGAATCTTTTAAAAGTTCCCGGTAAATCTATCGGGACCTGACGCCTTGCCAACCACCAGGCCTTTCACCACCCTGTTCCATTCCTCCCCTGTGACAGGAGCATTAAAAGATGATAGCTCTTCCTCAGTGAAGGATGGAAGGTGCGCATTATGCACCTCCCCTTCGCTGTAGAGATCTTGAAAGTAAATACTTAGGAAGTTTGATATAACCTTAGGGTTCCTGTGAGTCGTGCCTGTTGTGTTGTGGGTGTGAGGGCAAGCACTCTTGGCACAACGTGCCAGTAAGCAGCCTGGTTTGTTGCCATAATGGAACAAAAAAGCCTCATACTGAGTACTAGAAGTAGAAAAACAAGCGCTCCATAGGGTAATATTGTTAAGCCCCAGTGTGAGGTAAAAAACTAATGACTGCTCACCCTGGGTGATTGTGTAGCTTCATACACAACAATGATGATAGGATACAAATAGTAGGTCGTCTGCTACCTTCCGGTCACTGGTATATGCAATGGACAGGGATGGCTTCGAAGTGGGACCCGGCTCAAATGGCGCTGTCCGATCACGACAAGGTATGGAGGATAAAAGAGGATTTTATTGACCAAGATGCAACACGTTTCACTGCGCTTGGGCAGCTTCCTCAGGCATGACAAAGGAGGTACAACAGCATCTTTATAAAGGTAAGAATTAACCCCTTCTTTAACAAGGCAGGAACCAGACACAAGACAACAGAAGAAATTAACCCCCTGTTTGTCTAATATTACCCACATTGCAAGTTGCCATGGGCAGTCGCATAATGCAAATTTTGTGGCCAATTGCAATGTGCAGTTAACACGAGAATTAACACCAATATATAAAGTTACAAAAATAAAATATAAAAATTATTACAAAATGATTACAAAGCATACATATATTTTTATAAAATATACATACATAAAAAATTATTATACAAAAAAACATATACAGGGTGGGCCATTTCTATGGATACACCTTAATAAAATGGGAATGGTTGGTGATATTAACTTCCTGTTTGTGGCACATTAGTAAATGTGAGGGGGGAAACTTTTCAAGATGGGAGATGACCATGGCGGCCATTTTGAAGTCGGACATTTTGAATCCAACTTTTGTTTTTTCAATAGGAAGAGGGTCATGTGACACATTAAACTTTTTGGGAATTTCACTAGAAAAACAATTATGTGCTTGGTTTTCACATAACTTTATTCTTTCATGAGTTATTTACAAGTTTCTGGCCACTTATAAAATGTGTTCAATAAGCTGCCCATTGTGTTGGATTGTCAATCTCTTCTCCCACTCTTCACACACTGATATCAACAACGCAGGAGAAATGCTATCACAGTCTTCCAGTAGCCGTAGTTTCAGGTGCTGCACATCTCGTATCTTCACAGCATAGACAATTGCCTTCAGAGTTTACGCAGAAGATTTTGTTCAAACTTTTATGTGAATGGTGAAGTTAACAAACAAAACCACCGCTATTGGCCTGACACTAACCCGCATTGGATAGATCCCTCCAAGACTGTTGGAACACAAAAATTGATGGTATCGTGTGGTATATGGGGTACTAAGATAGTGGGGCCATTCTTCATCAATGGAAACCTCAAGGCCACTGGATATGAGAAATGTGTTTCCCTCTTTATACACTGAAGCTGGCACGTTCCCTGGCTTTTTCCAAGATGGTGCACCACCACATTATTGGTGTTAGGTCCGAGCATTCCTAGATGAACAGTTTCCCGGAAAGGGGATTGGTCGTCGTGGGCCAGTTGAATGGCCCCCAAGATCTCCCGATCTGACCCCCTTAGACTTTTATCTTTGGGGTCATCTGAAGGCAATTGTCTATGCTGTGAAGATATGAGATGTGCAGCACCTGAAACTAAGGATACTGGAAGCCTGTGCTAGCATTTCTCCTGCGTTGTTGCTATCAGTGTGTGAAGAGTGGGAGAAGAGGGTTGCATTGACAATCCAACACAAACATCATTGTTTTTCTTGTGAAATTCCCAATAAGTTTGATGTGTCACATGACCCTCTTCCTATTGAAAAAACAAAAGTTGGATTCAAAATGGCCAACTTCAAAATGGCCGCCATGGTCACCACCCATCTTGAAAAGTTTCCCCCCTCACATATACTAATGTGCCACAAACAGGAAGTTAATATCACCAACCATCCCCATTTTATTGAGGTGTATCCATATAAATGGCCTACCCTGTATATACAATACATGCAGCAAAAACATGAAATATATATATATATATATATATATATATATATATATATACACACACACACAATACTGTAAATAATCACCGAACATTCTCTATTAATTGATTAAGCCCCTGGGGGGTCAATGTGGCAAGCTTAACCCCTTAAGGACCAAGCCCATTTTGGGCTTAAGGACCAGAGCGTTTTTTACACATCTGTCCACTGTCACTTTAAACATAAATAACTCTGGAATGCTTTTAGTTATCATTCTGATTCCGAGATTGTTTTTTCGTGACATATTCTACTTTAACATAGTAGTAAATTTTTTTGGTAACTTGCATCCTTTCTTGGTGAAAAATCCGTAAATTTGATGAACAATTTGAAAATGTTGCATTTGTCTAACTTTGAAGCTTTCCGCTTGTAAGTAAAATGTATATTACGAATATTTTTTTTTTGATTCACATATACAATATGTCTACTTTATGTTTGCATCATAAAATTGACATGTTTTTACTTTTGGAAGACACCAGAGGGCTTCAAAGTTCAGCAGCAATTTTCCAATTTTTCACAAAATTTTCAAACTCAATATTTTTCAGGGACTAGTTCAGTTTTGAAGTTGATTTGAAGGGTTTTCATATTAGAAATACCCCATAAATGACCCCATTATAAAAACTACACCCCCCAAAGTATTCAAAATGACATTCAGTCCGTGTTTTAACCCTTTAGGTGTTTCACAGGAATAGCAGCAAAGTGAAGGAGAAAATTCAAAATCTTCATTTTTTACACTCACATGTTCTTGTAGACCCAATTTTTTTATTTTTAGCAAGTGGTAAAAGGAGAACATTCTTACTTGTATGTGTAGCCCAATTTCTCTTGAGTAAGCACATACCTCATATGTCTTTGTAAAGTGGTCAGCGAGCGCAGTAGAGGGCTCAGAAGGGAAGGAGCAACAAGGGGATTTTGGAGGGAACATTTTTCTGAAATGGTTTTTGGGGGGCATGTTGCATTTAGGAAGCCCCTATGGTGCCAGAACAGCAAAAAAAAAAAACACATGGCATACCATTTTGGAAACTAGACCCCTCGGGGAATGTAACATGGGATAAAGTGAGCCTTAAAACCCCACAGGTGTTTCATGAATTTTGCAAATGTAAAAAAAAAAGCAAATTTTGCTCTTGGGGCATACCGCATTTAGGAAGCCCCTATGGTGTCAGGTCAGCAAAAAAAAAAAACCCACATGGCATACTATTTTGGAAACTAGACCCCTCGGGGAATGTAACAAGTGGTTAAGTGAACCTTCATACCCCACAGGTGTTTCCCGACTTTTGCATATGTTAAAAAACTTTTTTTTTAACCTAAAATGCTTTTCCCAAAAATTTAACATTTTTAAAAAGGGTAAAAGCAGAAAATAGCCCCCAAAATTTGTAACACAATTTCTCCCGAGTACGGCGATACCCCATATGTGACCCTAAACTGTTGCCTTGAAATACGACAGGTCTCCAAAGTGAGAGCGCCATGCGCATTTGAGGCCTAAATTAAGGGTATTCTACGCCAGTGATTCCCAAACAGGGTGCCTCCAGCTGTTGTAAAACTCCCAGCATGCCTGGACAGTCAGTGGCTGTCTGGTAATACTGGGAGTAGTTATTTTGCAACAGCTGGAGGCTCCGTTTTGGAAACAGTGGCATACCAGATGTTTTTCATTTTTATTGGGAAGGGGGGCTGTGTAGGGGTATGTGTATATGTAGTGTTTTTTTTTATTTTATTTTATTTTGTGTTAGTGTAGTGTAGTGTAGTGTTATTAGGGTACAGTCACACGGGCGGGGGTTCACAGTAGTTTCTCGCTGGCAGTTTGAGCTGCGGCAGAAAATTTGCAGCTCAAACTTGCAGCCGGATACTAACTGTAAACCTCCGCCCATGTGAGTGTACCCTGTACGTTCGCATTGGGGGGGGGGGGGACATCCAGCTGTTGCAAAACTACAACTCCCAGCATGCTCTGACAGACTGTACATGCTGAGAGTTTTAGTTTTGCAACAGCTGTAGGCACACTGGTTATGTATCACTGAGTTTGTGACCTAACTCAGTGTTTCACAACCAGTGTGCCGCCAGCTGTTGCAAAACTACAACTCCCAGCATGTACGATGCATGGTGTACGGTGACTGCTGATAGTTGTAGTTTACAACAGCTGGAGGCACACCGGTTGTGAAACACTGAATTAGGTAAAAAAAAACACTGAGTTTCACAACCAGTGTGCCTTCAGCTGTTGCAAAACTACAACTCTCAGCAGTCACCGACAGCCAACGGGCATGCTGGGAGTTGTAGTTATGCAACCAGCAGATGCACCACTACAACTCCCAGCATGCACTTTAGCTGTTTGTGCAAGCTGGGAGTTGTAGTTATACAACAGCTGAAGGTACACTTTTCCATAGAAAAAATGTGCCTCCAGCTGTTGCAAAACTATAAGGGAATGCTGGGAGTTGTGGTTGTCTGCCTCCTGCTTTTGCATAACTACAGCTCCTAGTATGCCCTTTTTGCATGCTGGGAGCTGTTTCTAAGCAACAGCAGGAGGCTGTCACTCAGCTCCAAGCCGCCGCTTCAGGTCAGTCCCGCCTCCGCTGCCGCTCCTGGGGCCCCGATCCCAACAGGGACTCCGGGGATCGGGGTCCCCAGCTCCCGGGGTCTTCTTCCCGCACCCGCTTACGTCCTCCGGAAGAGGGGCGGAGCGGGTTGCGGGAGTGACACCTGCAGCAGGTGCCCTGATTACCCCCCCTACCCCCTCCCTGATCCTCTTCTCCCCCTTCTCCCTCCTCTTGCCCTTCTCTTCTCGATCTTCTCTCATTCATTCTTTCTTCTCTCCTCTCTCACAGTTCTATGCACACTTATGTTGTATTATATTATATTGTTTTTCTGGTTTGGGCCAGACTATGAAGCACACTTGTTCCATGTTTTAGAAGCCTAGCCGTCTGTTAG
This sequence comes from Hyla sarda, assembly GCF_029499605.1. Classification (NCBI taxonomy): domain Eukaryota; kingdom Metazoa; phylum Chordata; class Amphibia; order Anura; family Hylidae; genus Hyla; species Hyla sarda. Next base: position 144,010,202 of record NC_079193.1, read on the forward strand.
ATGGGACAATGACTATGATTTCTCCCCTGTTCCTTGTAGTTTTGCATATTTTACTTGAATTTCTCGTGAGTAATCTTTATGATTGACATGCCTGTTATTGTCCCTTACTGATCCTATACTCATCAAGTCTGGATCGCGTCTGGCTTTGACATGGCTGTATACTTTGTTCATCTACTAACTTTGCATGATTTACCTGATGCCATATCTTTATTGTTTTTGACTTGTATAATTTGAAACCTTTAATAAAACTTTTATTGCACAAAAAAAAAAAGAAAATGTTCGGTTAGTTTGAAAAGAATCAAACACAGTATTGGGTGTATCATACATACGACAGCATAAGCATTGTACCTTATTTCAGGGATAACAACCCACCATTGTTGATTTAGAAGAAATTTGGATCTTATCAATGCTATTTTTCAACCTATTCAGGGCTACTAAACGTTGCAATTTTCTGGATCGCCTAAATGTCAATCCAGGGGTCACAGGCACAATGGCCCAGATTCATCAAACTGTGTGAGAGAAAGAATTCTGTGATTTTCCCACAGTAACCAATCACAGCTCAGCTAATGAGTTCTGGTAAAATGAAAGCTGAGCTGTGATTGGTTGCTGTGGGAAAATTACTCAAATTTTTCTTTCAGACAGTTTGATAAATCTGGGCCAATATCTTTTAAAACAGGGTAACTGCAAATAATAGGCCAATTACACCGCAAAATACTTCGAATCTCGGTATCTTTACAATTATAATTGGTGATAAAATTATACTAAAATGTATTTTGGTCTTTAATTTTATTTGTATTTTATTATTTTTTTATTTTTTTATAAATGTTATCTTTTTCTCCTTTTGTTGTGATGGTATTATTAATAGTGATATTATTTAGATATTCATTCTCATTCTTTTTTGGAGTAACATGCTCAGACTGTTTAATGTTTTTTTTTTTACCTTTTGATAAGCTCTACTAAGGAGGTTTCCTGGATATCCATTGGATGAGAAGTGGCCCCTAAGGATGGTTGCTTGATGGTAAAAGTCGGCATCTGAGGTACAGTTTTTTTGTATCCTCAGGTATTGGCCATAGGGGACGCTCCTCAGCCAAGAAGGATAGTGTGCACTTTCATAACTGAGAAAACTATTAATGTCTTCTGACTTAAAATAAGTTCTAGTAGAGATATGTCCTTCATGATTAAGGATCTCTAAATCCAAAAACTAAATGGCTTCCGTGGAAAAATTTTGGGAGAACTGTAATTCCTGTGTATTAGAATTTAGATGCTCAACAAACGCCAGGGCTTGTTTATAGGTTCCTGTCCAAACAAAAAACAAATGATCAATAAAACGTCGACAAAAAAGCAATATGGGTGTTATAGATCAAGGACTGTGCTATGTGGATCGTCTCAAACCTGCCCATAAACAGATTTGCGTAACTGGGGGCGAAGAGTGTCCCCATAGCACTGCCCCTGATCTGCCTGTATACGGTGTCCGAAAATGTAAAAAAAAAATTGCGCTCAAGAATAAATGAAATGGACTGTAACAAAAAATTAGCCTGATCACCACTCATAGAGGGATCCTGTTGAAAGTAATCTCGCGGGGCAGAAAGACCTAAATTAGTATTGATATTAGAATATAGGGAGCAAACATCTAATGTTAGAAATGAAAATGAAGAAGGTAATGTGATATTATTAAGCTCATAAATCAATTGTGTGGAGTCCTTAAGGTATGAAGGTAACTGTAAAACATAAGACTGTAAAAATGAATCAACCAAATGTAATAAATTAGCAGTGATGGAAGAAACCCCAGAAATAATAAGGCAACCAGGTGGTTTAACAGAACATTTGTGTAATTTGGGCAAATAATAAAAATGGGGAAGGGAATCATTTTTAATAGTCAGGAAAGCTAATTATTTTTTATTTAGCAAAAACTTTTCATTGTCTGTATTGATGAGATCCAAATATTACTTATAATAATTTGGTGACGGGTCCATAGGTATAACCTCATAATATTCGGTGTCTGAGAGAATCCTCAGAGCCTCCTCCATATAACTAATTCAATTAAGAATGGCACCCCTCCCCCTTTATCGGTGGGGCGAATGATAATTTCACTATTATTTTGCAATGTTTTGATGGCTCCTCTTTCCAATAGGTTAAATTATCATTGTTCTTAACCCCTTAAGGACATGCACCGTAAATGTACGGCGCTGCTAAGAAGCACAGCGGCGTACATTTACGGCACATCTTTCCTGGATCCCCGCGTCTCCGGACACGGTGATCGGAACGGGATGACTGCTGATATCTATCAGCAACCATCCTGGCATATCGCCCAGGGGGGTCCTGAGACCCCACCATGTCGGCGATCGCGGCAAATCACCGGTCAATTCAGATCTGCGATTTTCCGCTATTCCAGGTCAATCGGGTCTCTGGTGACCCGGAAAAAAGGGTGACCCATACCCAGCAGGAGTGAGGTGGCACGGGTGCTGCCTCATGATCACGTGATTGATTGGTCAGACCGACCGAACAATCACAGACCTGACGGCGATTGGAGAGGAGATCGGCACTGGCAGGGGTCTCCTACCTTGCCCTGGTCCGGCGGAGGTCCCCTCAGATTGGTGGCAGCGACAGCAGCAGCAGGATCGGTCCCTGCGGCAGGAGACAGCGGCGGCGGTTCAGGCGGCAGGATACAGTAGGAGGTGAGGCCTATTCACCTCCTACTGATGCTTAGCAACAACTCGCAGCATGCAAAGCCAAAGGGCATGCTAGGAGTTGTAGTTTTGCAACAGCTGTAGTTCCAACTACAACTCCCAGCATGCCCTTTGGTAGTCTGTGCATGCTGGGGGTTGTAGTTTTGCAACAGCTGGAGGCACATTTTTTCTAAGAAAAAGTGTGCAGAACTACAACTCCCAGCATGCAAAATCTACCAAAGGGCATGCTGGGAGTTGTAGCAGTGGGCCTCCAGCTGTTGCAAAACTGCAACTCTCAGCCTGTCCTTCGACTGTCAATGCATGCTGATTGTTGCAGTTTTGCAACTGCTGGAGACACATTGGTTGTGAAACAGAGTTTGTTGCCTAACTCAGTGTTTCGCAACCAGTATGCATCCAGCTGTTGCAAAAATACAACTCCCAGCATGTGCTGAGAGACTGTACATGCTGGGAGTTGTAGTTTTGCAACAGCTGGAGGCACACTGGTTGCGAAACACTAAGTTAAGTAACAAACGCTCAGTGTTTCGCAACCAATGTGCCTCCAGCTGTTGCATAACTACAACTCCCAGCATGTATGGTCTGTCAGTGCATGCTGGGAGTTCTAGTTTTGCAACAGCTGGAGGTTTTCCCCCCCATGTGAATGTACAGGGTACATTCACACGGGTGGGTGTATTGCAAGTTTTTGGCTGCAAGTTTGAGATGCGCCAAATTTTCCGCCACAGCTCAAACTCACTGTAAACCCAACCGTGTGAATGTACCCTAAAAACAATACACTACACCACACCTTCACAAAAAAAAAAAGTTAAACACTACATATACACATATCCGTACACAGTCCCCCCCCTCCCCACCAATTAAAAAAAAAAAGCGTCTTGTACAGCACTGTTTCCAAAACAGAGCCTTCAGCTGTTGGAAAACAACAACTCCTAGTATTGCCGGACAGCCACTGACTGTCCAGGCATGCTGAGAGTTTTGCAACAGCTGGAGACACCCTGTTTGGGAAACACTGCCGTAGGGTATTTTTGTGGCGGATTCAAATCCCCAATTTAGGCCTCAAATGCGCATGGCGCTCTCTCATTCGGAGCCCTGTCGTATTTCAAGGAAACAGTTTATGGGGTATTTTCGTACTCAGGAGAAAATACATTACAAATGTTGGGGGGCTATTTCTCCTTTTACCCCTCATGAAAAGGTAAAGTTGGGGTCTACACCAGCATGTTAGTGTAAAAAAAATAATTTACAATATAGTTATATCATATTTCTTTAAGCCCCTTAACAACATAGGACATAAATGTACGTACGTGCTAATGCCCTGCTACTTAACACACCAGGATGTACATTTACGTCCTATACGTGACGCGAGCACCAGACCGGTGCTCATATCATGCACAGCAGGTCCTGGATGCTATTAGCAGCCAGGGACCCTCCGGTAATGGCGGACATGCGATTGTCTGCCATTAACCCCTCAGATGCCGTGATCAATACAGATCACGGCAACTGCGGCATTGCGGACATTTGAATGGATGATTGGATTGTGGTGCTACCATGTGGATCCAATCATCCAACATGGAGGCAGTAGGTACATATATGCAAAAGTGGTACCAAAAAAAAGTACAGAGCACGGTGCAAAGAATTAGCCCTCATACAGCTCTGTGTACAGAAAAATGAGAAAGTTATGCATGGTCAAAATAGAGTGATTTTAAACATACTTCTTTTGTTTAAAAAGTTTGAGATTTTTTTAAATCCGCACAATAATAGAAAAGCATATAACATGGATATAATTTTAATTGTATTGACCCGCAGAATAAAGAAAACATGTAACTTTTACCGTAAAGTGTACTGTGTGAAAACGAAACCTTCCAAAATTTGCTAAAGTACAGTTTTCTTTTCAATTTCCCACACAAATAATATTTTTTGGTTGCGCCATACATTTTATTATAAAATGATTAATGTAATTACGAAGGACAATTGGTCATGCAAAAAACAAGCCCCCACATGGGTCTGTGGATGAAAATTTAAAAGAGAGAAGAAGGTAGTGTAGCTCACAGTAGAGAAAGGTGTACCAAGGTAACTAGTGTTAACAGAAACCCTAATTGGCCAAAATGGGCTGTGTTCTTAAGGGGTTAATAACTTTTAATCCTTGGACCTGTTACATTAGTCATATAAATTACAGTGTGCAAGAATTAGCAATGACATTAGTACATGTTTGTTTTTGTCACAATTGAGAGTATTATATGATTGTTAAAGAATTTATTATTTGCTTTGGAAATAAATAGCTTTATACTCCGCAGAACAAAACACTCAGGGTAGCGAAAGATTTGGCACTTGTTGTTAAGACGGATGTAATTATATTTGGCAGCATTTAAAGCTAGTGCTTTGCAACTTAAAAAAATAAAATATTTTCCAAAAAAGCACTTGTAGACCATCAATACCATATTTAAGTGGAAACATCCAGATCCCCTATAGGTCTGCAGCATCTATCTTAGTAACATAGTTCATAAGGTTGAAAAAAGACCACAGTCCATCAAGTTCAACCTATATCCCTAAGGAGTCCCTACTTTGTTGATCCAGAGGAAGGCAAAAAACCCTCATGCTAGAGGTAAAAATTCCTTCCCGACTCCAAATAGTGCAGTCAGAATAAATCCTAGTATACATAACCAGCGATGTTATTTTTCTCCAAAAAAACATCCAGACCCTTTTTGAACTCTTTTACAGAGTTCCCCATGACCACCTCCTCCGGGAGAGAATTCCACAGTATCACTGCTCTTACAGTAAAGAACCCCCGTCTGTGCTGGTGTAGAAACCTTCTTTCCTCTAGACGTAGGGGATGCCCCCTTGTTATAGATACAGTCCTGGGTAAAAATAGATCATGGGAGAGATCTCTGTACTGCCACCTGATATATTTATACATAGTTATTAGGTATCCCCTAAGCCTTCTTTTTTCTAAACTAAATAACCCCAATTCTGCTAATCTTTCTGGGTACTATAGTCCTCCCATTCCCCGCATTACTCTGGTTGACTGTCTTTGAACCTTCTCCAGCTCCACTATATCTTTCTTGTACACAGGTGCCCAGTACTGTACACAGTATTCTATGTGTGGTCTGACTAGTGATTTGTACAGCGGTAGAATTATTTCCTTGTCGTGGGCATATGCCCCTATTGATGCATCCCATGATTTTATTTGCCTTGGCAGCAGCTACCCGACACTGGTCACTAGAGCTACATTTGCTATTAACTAAGACTCCTAAATCCTTTTCCACGTCAGTCGTCCCAAGTGTGCTCCCATTTAATACATAATCCCAGCCCAGATTTTTCTTCCCCATGTGCATTACCTTATATTTATCAGTGTTGAACATCACCTGCCACTTCCCAGCCCAAACCTCCATCCTATCCAGATCCATTTGTAACATTGCCCTGTCCTCTATTGTGTTTACCCCGTTACAGAGTTTAGTATCACCTGCAAAGATTGCTACTTTACTATTCAACCCCTCTACAAGGTCATTAATAAATGTATTAAATAGAACAGGACCCAAGACGGACCCCTGTGGTACTCCACTAGTAACAGTCACCCAATCAGAATAAGTACCATAAATAACCAATGTTTCCTATCACTGAGCCAGTTACTTACCCACATACACACATTCTCCCCAAGCCCAATCCATCTAATTTTATGCACCAACCTTTTATGTGGCACCGTATGTCAGTATTCTTGTTTTTGAGGACATTATCCCATTTTATATTGTTTACCTTCCTAAGCTCCTGCTACCTATGGTGATGGTCTTTGATCACCATAGGTTTCAATGACATATTATACCCTAGGAAAGCTTCTCTTTGTTGCCTTAGTGTTCTGAAAACCATATAGAAGCTCACTCACCCCCAATTCTTAAAGGACATCTGCAGCAAAAAAAAATTATCCCCCTATCCACAGGATAGGGGATAAGTGTTTGATTGTGGGGATCGGCATTGCCGCTCTATGTGAGTGGCTAATGCGTGTAGCATGAATGCTGTCCTTTAAATGGGCACTGTTAGATCCAAAAACTTTTTATATGCTGTTACTGATGAAAGTTAAAGATCTTTTGTAATTTGGTTGTTTAAAAAACAATAAATTAATATTTAATAAAGAAAATGGCTCCTGAAAATCCAACCACTAGAGGTCTTCATACCTACTGGGATACTAACCAGTCCTGCATCAGCATCAGCTTGTCCTTAAGTGATGGACAAGAGAAGACTCATGGACAAGGCTGCATGAGCAGACACATCAATCACCTCCCACCACCACAAGGGAGGGACACGCCTGCTTTCCCTGAGAGGGTTTCTAACACTGTGAACTAATGAAAATAGATATTTTTTTTAAATAAATGTAGGTGTTAGAGGCATAAAAATTAGATGTTCATGGTCAGAATTAGGGACTAAGAGACATATTTTTTGTGGCATCTGACAGGTACGCTTTAAGTTTTTAATTGTTTTGGAAAGTTTCTTTTGTTAAGGATATCCCTTTCACTATGAACTTATTTTAAACACTCGGTAACCACCAACGACTTCTTTCTTTGTCACATTTTTCATCACCTTTGCATTCACTTCGAGGCAGTGGAAGAGGGAGGTGGTATTTGGTAACTTTAAAAGCAAATACACTAAGCGATTGTCTGAGCTGGCGAGTGTGTGAAAGTATACAAGTGGATGTAAGTATAAAAGTGAGGGGGACTTAAAATTAAGGGACTTTAAATTTATGGAGTTTAATTGAAATATTTGCTTCTGTTTTTTACTGTTTATTTTTGCAATTCCCAAAACTAAGATGGCTTCCATGTTTGAAAATGCAGTCCAGTGTACATCTTGCACAATGTATGCAATCCTTGAACAATAGTTTCGAATGTGCATATTGCTGTGTAGTATGTCTGCGAGTTGTTCATTTGGAAGCCCAGATCCTGGATCTAGAGGATAAACTGGCAACACTGAGACACATTGACAACTTGGAAAGGAGTCTCCTGCTCACTGAGCAAGCACTCTCAGGGGTAGAGGTGGGGGAGGATAGTGGGCTTGAGGTGCAGGACAGTCAGGCAGCTAGCTGGGTTACAGTTAGAAAACGGGATAGAGGGAAAAGTGTCAGGGAGGATAGTCCTAAACTGGCACACCCCAACAAGTTTGCCCAGTTAGCAGATGAGGGGGATGCCATTTCAGAGCTAGCAGTACTGCAGCAATACAGCCTCTAACCACAAGGGGGGTGTCTGCTTCAGCAAGGAGGGAAGGAGGCGGGCAGGGTAGGCCAGACATGTACTGGTAGTGGGGGACTCTATTATTAGGGGAACAGACAAAGCGATCTGTCACAAAGACCGGGATCACCGAACAGTGTGTTGTCTTCCTGGTGCTCGAGTTCGGCACATCACGGATAGGGTTGACAGGTTGCTGGGTGGGGCTGGAGAGGATCCAGCATTCATGGTACATATTGGCACCAATGACAAAGCAAGCAGTAGGTGGAGTGTCGTTAAAAATTATTTCAGGCACCGCAAGCTTAAGGAATGGATCTCCGAGGTAATATTTTATGAAATATTACCAGTACCAAGAGCCACATCAGAGAGGCAGCAGGAGATTAAGGAGGTAAACATGTGGCTCAGAAGCTGGTGTAGGAAGGAGGGGTTTGGGTTCATGTTGAACTGGGCTGACTTCTCTGTCGGATACGGCTCTAAAGTAGGGACGGGCTGCACCTCAATGGGGAGGGTGCAGCTGTGCTCGGGGAGAAGATGGCTGGAGCATTGTTTCAACTAGGGAATAGGGGAGGGAACTATGTCACAGCAAATATTACCAATATTGCATGAGGGGAATTAATTCACAACATACATCACAGCATATTATTTTCCTCCCGTTAAAATATAAAACATTTATTGATATGCATTAAAAAGCAATTATAACCTATATATATATATATATATATATATATATATATATATTTATATATATATATATATATATATATATATATATATATATATATAGTGTCAAAAAAAACACCCCCACTTTGATTCTAGGATTGCTAATACCACAATAATAACTTCAGCGCAGATATTCAATTCTGTACCTTACTCAGTCACAAAAGATAATATGACTGATATGCACAAAAGTTGTGGTTCACACCTATTCATCAACGTTCACCATGTGATGTTTGTGAAAAAAGAAATAAAATGATCCTACTTTAAAATTCTTCCGACGCATTTCCCCCCTGTGATACTGGGGTTTCTCAAAGAACACAAATATTTAATGGTCTGACCCTTCAATGAGGGTTCACAATAAGAACAGCCACACACAATAAAGATGCCCCAAATAGTTGGTCATTAGATGTCTTTAGATATCCCTGCCCTTTGTTGCATCAGATTACGATGGGTCCGTATCCTCAGCGGTTCGGTCACCATCTTGATGGTGACCGAATGGCTGAGGATACGGACCCATCGTTATCCAGGCTGGGCTGGGAACTATAAAGAGTTGCTCCTTTTTTCTGCTCTAATCTCCTTTTTTCTACTCTACCTGGATACACGTTATTACAGACTTTGTTACTTGTGAGGAGCACCCATTAAGAGCATATACATCTCCTGCAAGCTGCACCTTATCAAGTGGACTCATACACTCGTTCATTGCCTCCTATGTTCCGGGATTAACCCACTAGTGCCAGGTTTCTCTCTTCATTGCATGATCAGTTTGTATTATGCTCCAAGTACATGCTACGCTAAACACAGACTGTGAACTATATCCTGAGGATATATTGTGGTTATATCTCAACAGTGTGTACTACTTCTATAAGTTGTGAAGATAAATAACATAATATCACCATATAATTGGAAACGCTATATCAGTGGAAACTGTGTCGGTTATATATGCTGTGGTCATTGCAATAATCAATGCATTGGTAGTGTGGATTGCGCTTGGAACTAATCCGTGTTAACTACCTAGCATGTGTAATTAATAGAAAACACAATATCAGTGTGAATTGTATCCAAGCATCATCATGTATAGTGAATGGCACTTGAAGATATATACTTGATGTATTTACAGTAGGACTATTACAGTGCATCCTGTGCGAATTATGTCTTACAACTGTAGAAAATCTTCTCCATAGGGATGGATCCAGATATTACACAACAGTAACAGATCCCCAAGCGAAGTGGTGATGCTTAACCCCTTAAGGACCAGGCCCATTTTGGCCTTAAGGACCAGAGCGTTTTTTGCACATCTGACCATTGTCCCTTTAAGTATTAATAACTCTGGGATGCTTTTACCTTTCATTCTGATTCCAAGATTTTTTTTCGTGACATATTCTACTTTATGTTAGTGGTAAAATGTCATCAATACTTGCATAATTTCTTGGTGAAAAATTCCAAAATTTGATGAAAAAATTGGAAATGTAGCATTTTTTGAACTTTGAAGTTCTCTGCTTTTCAGGAAAATAGACATTCCAAATAAATGATATATTGATTTACATATACAATATGTCTACTTTAGGATTACATCATAAAGTTGACATGTTTTTACTTTTGGAAGACATCAGAGGGCTTCAAAGTTCAGCAGCAATTTTAAAAATTTTCACAAAATTTTCAAAATCCGAATTTTTCATGGACCAGTTCAGTTTTGAAGTGGATTTGAAGGGCCTTCATATTAGAAATACGCAATAAATGACCCCATTATAAAATCTGCCCCCCTCAAAGTATTCAAAATGACATTCAGTAAGTGTGTTAACCTTTAGGTGTTTCACAGGAATAGCAGCAAAGTGAAGGAGAAAATTCAAAATCTTCATTTTTTACACTCGCATGTTCTTGTAAACCCAGTTTTTGAATTTTTACAAGGGGTAAAAGTAGAGAAATCTTCCTAAAATTTGTAACCCAATTTCTCTTGAGTAAGGAAATACCTCAGATGTGTATGTAAAGTGTTCGGCGGGCGCAGTAGAGGGCTCAGAAGGGAAGGAGCGACAATGGGATTTTGGAGAGTGCGTTTTTCTGAAATAGTTTTTGGGGGGCATGTCGCATTTAGGAAGCCCCTATGGTGCCAGGATAGCAAAAAGAAACCCACATGGCATACTATTTTGGAAACTACACCCCTCAAGGAACGTAACAAGGAGTACAGTGAGCCTTCACATGCCACAGGTGTTTGACGACTTTTCGTTAAAGTTGTATGTGTAAATGAATTTTTTTTTTCACTAAAATGCTGCTTTCCCCCCAAATTTTACATTTTTACAAGGGGTAATAGTAGAAAATGTAACAAAATTTGTAACCCCATCTCTTCTGAGTATGAAAATACCCGGTGTATGAACGTTAAGTGCACTGCGGGCGAAATACAATGCTCAGAAGAGAAGGAGTCACATTTGGCTTTTGGAACGCAAATTTTGCTGAAATGGTTTTTGGGGGGCATGTCCCATTTAGTAAGCCCCTATGGTGCCAGGACAGCAAAAAAAAAAAAAACACATGGCATACTATTTTGGAAACTACACCCCTCAAGGAATGTAACAAGGGGTACAGTAACCTCACTTCTAAGTATGGAAATACCCCATGTGTGGACATCAAGTGCTCTGCTGACGCACTACAATACTCAGAAGAAAAGAAGCGCCATTGAGCTGAATTTGTTTGGAATGGAAGTCAGGGGCCGAGGGGCCATGTGCATTTACAAAGCCCCCAGTGGTGCCAGAACACATGTGACCCCATATTGGAAACGACACCTCTCACAGAATTTAATAAGGGGTGCAGTGAGTATTTATACCCCACTGGCGTTTGACAGATCTTTGGAATATTGGGCTGTGCAAATGAAAATAACATTTTTCATTTTCACGAACGACTGTTCCAAAAATCTGTCAGACACCTGTGGGGCGTAAATGCTTACTGTACCCCTTTTTTCATTACATGAGGGGTGTAGTTTCCAAAATGGGGTCACATGTGGGGGGGGGGGGTCCATTGTTCTGGCACTATGGGGGCTTTTTAAACACACATGGCCTTCAATTTCAGACACATTCTCTCTCCAAAATCCCAATGGCACTCCTTCACTTCTGAGCATTGTAGTGCACCCACAGAGCACTTTACATCCACATATGGGGTATGTACTTACTCAGAAGAAATGGGGTTACAAATTTTGGGGGGCTTTTTTCCTATTTTCCCTTGTGAAAATGAAAAATTTAGGGTAACACCATCCTTTTAGTGAAAACATTTTTTTTTCACTTTCCCATCCAACTTTAATGAAAATTCTTCAAACACCTGTGGGGTGTTAAGGCTCACTATACCCCTTGGTATGTTCCGTGAGGGGTGGAGTTTCCAAAATGGGGTCACATGTGGGTATTAATTTTTTTGCGTTTATGTCAGAACCGCTGTAAAATCAGCCACCCCTGTGCAAATCACCAATTTAGGCCTCAAATGTACATAGTGCGCTCTCACTCCTGAGCCTTGTTGTGCATCCACAGAACATTTTATGCCCACTTACTGGGTATTTCCGTACTCAGGAGAAATTGCGTTACAAATTTTTTATTTTTTTTTTTTGCTTTTACCGCTTGTGAAAATAAAAAGTATGGGCCAACATCAGCATGTTAGTGTAAAAATAAAAAATGTTTACACTAACAGGCTGGTGTAGACCCCAACTTTTCCTTTTCATAAGGCGTAAAAGGAGAAAAAGACCCCCCAAAATTTGTAGTGCAATTTCTCCCGAGTACGGAAATACCCCATATGTGGCCCTAAACTGTTTGCTTGAAATACTACATGGCTCTGAATTGAGAGAGCGCCAGGCGCATTTGACAACTAAATTAGGGATTGCATAGGAGTGGACATAGGGGTATTCATCACCAGTGCCTCCAGCTGTTGCTAAACTCCCAGCATGTCTGGACAGTCAGTGGCTGTCCGGAAATGCTGGGAGTTGTTGTTTTGCAACAGCTGGAGGCTCCGTTTTGGAAACACTGACGTACAGTAAGTTTTTCATTTTTATTGGGGGGGGGGGGCAGTGTAAAGGGGTGTATATGTAGTGTTTTACCCTTGTTTTTGTGTTAGTGTAGTGTAGTGTTTTTAGGGTACATTCGCACTGGCAGGTTACAGTGAGTATCCCGCTAGGAGTTTGCGCTGCAAAAAATTTGCCGCAGCCCAAACTTGAAGCAGGAAACTTACTGTAAACCCACCCGTGTGAATGTACCCTGTACATTCACATGGGGGGGGGCAAACCTCCAGCTGTTTCAAAACTACAACTCCCAGCATGTACTGACAGGCCTTGCATGCTGGGAGTTGTACTTTTGCAACAGCTGGAGGCACACTGGTTGGAAAACCTTCAGTTAGGTTCTGTTACCTAACTCAGTATTTTCCAACCAGTGTGCCTCCAGCTGTTGCAAAACTACAACTCCCAGCATGTACTGATCGCCAAAGGGCATGCTGGGAGATGTAGCTATGCAACAGCTGGAGGTACGCACCTACAACTGGCAGCATGCCGAGACAGCTGTTTGCTGTTTGGGCATCCTGGGACTTGCAGTTTTGCAACATCTGGAGGGCTATAGTTTAGAGACCACTGCACAGTGATCTCCAAACTGTGGCCCTCCAGATGTTGCAAAACTACAAATCCCAGCATGTGTGGGCATGCAAGGAGTTGTAGTTTTGCAATATTTAGAGGGCCATAGTTAAGAGATCACTGCAAAGTGATCTCCAAACTGTAGCCCTCAAGCTGTTGCAAAACTACAACTCCCAGCATGCCCAAACAGCTGTCTGGGCATGCTGGGAGTTGTATTTTTGCAACATCTGGAGGGCTACAGTATAGAGACCACTGTATAGTGGTCTCAGACTGAAGCCCTCCAGATATTCCTAGGCAACTCACCGGCTTCCGTAGGATCCAGGGAGCCACATAGCCGTATTTTTTTGCCGCCTGCTGCCACCGCCGATCGCTGCCCGCTGCCATCACCGATGGTTAAGTGGACTTCGTCCCCGGTCCCCTTTGGTTTCCCCATTCTGCCCGCCTATTGTGGGTGGGCAGGATGGGGAAAGCGAAAGTTAACCCCCCCGACCCCGATCTGCTATTGGTCTTCACGTCTTGACAACCAATAGCAGGGATAGGAGGGGTGGCACCCCTAGCCACCTCACTCCTATCCCTTCATGGGTATCGTGGGTGTTTTAGACAACCGTGGTCCCTCTTATATCACCATAGACCCGTATGACCCGGAATCGGCGCAAATTGCAAGTGTGAATTCACGGATTTGCGCCGATCGCCGACACGTGGGGGTCTGATGACCCCCCTGGGCATTTGCGCGGGGTGACTGCTGATCGATAACAGCAGTCACCCCGGTTCGGTGACAACTTTTCCTCTACACCAGTTTTGATAAATCTCCCCCAATGATCTTGCGGTAGTGACTTTATTGAAGCACGGTCACAAACATCAAAATGACAAGGTGACGATCGGACAAAAAAAGCGTTAATTTTTAACGTAAATATGTTTTTCCTTAGTCCTAACAGCAGTACAAGTGTGTGTGTGTGTTTGGTTGTGGGGGGGGGGGGGGGGGGGCGGGGGTTCTGCCCCTGTGAAGCTGGCAGGATGGTGGAATTTTTATTTCCGCCCAAGTAATTAATTTTAATTAATCCCCCCATAAAGGGCTTCCTGCCATAGGCCACATTTCTTAATAATAAGTAACAAAACTAAGGGCGGGAAATTTGTGTGCTGCTGTTAGGACTAAGGGAAAACAAATTTACGTTAAAAATTAATGCCTCCCTTACGTCCTAACCAGCAGCATAAGTGGGGACTTAGCAAGTAACAACACAAATAGGGAGGGACTACGGTAGAGTAGCACTCAGAATGGATTGCTCAAAGGCCAACTCTTCCGAATATTTGGCATTAACCTTGTAATGACTGACAAAAGTGTTATGGGTGCCCATGAGGCCGCAGCACAGATTTGTTCCAGAGGAACAGATTTTCTCTTGGCAAAAGAGGTAGATACTGCCCGGGTAGAGTGGGCAGTAACAAAGGCAGGAGGAGTAAACTCCTGGGCTACAAAAGCCTCCCGAATTGCCTCTTTAATCCATCTACTCAGAAAGGGTTTAGAGGCTTTAAGACCTTTGTTCTTTCCTGATAAAGAAATAAGAAGGTGTTCTGATCTTCGGAATTCTCATGTTCTTGCAATGTAGATCTTTAGGATTCTTGATATGCCCAGGGTATGATCCGCAGCTTCCTCGGGAGAGGACAGATTAGGACACAGAACTGGAAGAGATATGACTTGATTGGTGTTGGAGAAAGTCGGGACCTTAAGAACAAAGATAGGCAAGTATCTCAACAGGACTCTGTCCTGGAGAAAGAGTGTGTAAGGCTCAAAAGCCGAAAGGGCCTGAAGCTCACCAATTCTTTTGGCTGAGGTTATGGCCAATAAAAAGGTGACTTTAAGGGCTAAGTACCTAAAGTCAACTTCTTCCAGAGGTTCAAAGGGGGGGGGGAGAGCATAACCCCTTAAGAACAGTATATAAATCCCATCTAGGGATAGGTCTGAGGACCCTAGGTTTAAGTCTTTCAGCTCCCCTGAGGATTTGTCTGATTAGGGGCTCTTGTGACAAAGATCAGAGTGCTGAAACCTGAACCTTTAGAGTGGATGGATTTAGACCCTTGTCAAGGCCATCCTGGAGAAACGTAATAGTGCAGAAAGAGGAGGATCTGAGGCTACTACCTCTTTCATAGTACACCACTGATGAAAGATCCGTTTTATCCTGGGATAAAATTTGTTTGTTTATTATGCTCTGGAATAAGCAATGGTCCTCAAAACCTCTGCAGGAAGCCCACTATCCAGTAGGGTCCTGTCAATCTCCAAGCTGTCAGATTGAGTCTCCTCAGATCTAGGCAGAAGCCTGTGTTGTGAGACACAAGGTTCTGCACGGGGGGAAGGCTCCAATAACACCCTTGACTCATCTTTATGAGCTGGGTGAACCAGGACCTCTTGGACCAGAATGATATGATGGCAATCACTGAGGCCTATACTTGCCTGACTTTCATCAATACCCTCGCTATCATGGAAAGAGGAGGGAATATGTAGGCCAGCCTGAACCTCCATGGAATGGAGAGAGCGTATACCGCCACAGAATTGTCCTCTTTGTAAAGTGAGCAAGTTTTGCTTCAGATGTGTTGCCACTCCCCACTGTAGAGTTATCTTCTTGAGTTATCTTCTTCGTTGAGGGACCATTCGCCCCGGACCTGAAGGCCGCGACTTAGACGATCTGCTACTGTGTTGAGATCCCCCCTGATGTGGATCGCTGACAGGTGGGTTAAGTTGGTCTCTGCCCAGGAGAGGATTAGTCCGGACTCCTTGAGGAGTGCTTGTGACTTTGTGCCTCCCTGTCTGTTGATGTAAGACACCACCGTGGTCATCATTTTTCCTAGAATAAGGGGTGCGAAATGGAGGAGAGCTAGTCGAACTGCTCTCAGTTCTCTCATGTTGGAGGAGATACTTAAGATGCTGTTGGGATGCTTCACAAAGAAAATCCAAACTTAGAAGAAGGGTCTTAAATGAGTCCAGAATCTCCTCTCTGGGAACATTTCCTTCCATCCGGTCTTTGGCAAATTCAGTGACATCAGATGATGCAATAGCCACGTTAGCAGAGGCAGAAGCTGCTGAATAGCAGCGTCTCAGTAAGGAATCTACTTTCCTGTCAAGGGGATCCTGGAGATTGCTTCCGTCGTCAGCCGGAACCAGCACCCTTTTTGACAGCTTGGTGACTGCCATATTCACCTTAGGAGGTGGAAGCCAGGAGTTTGTTTCCTTTTCTGGAAGAGGATACATTGATTTAAATCTCCTAGAGAGAACGGCAGGTTTATCCGGGCGTTTCCATTCGGTAACCATTAGTTTCCTGAGAGTATCATCCACTTTGAAGGCCCACGGCCCTCTAGAGGTGGACGTTGAGGTTTCCCCTTGTTCAACATCCTGGTCCTTTGACCGGAACGGAGCAATCTTTGAGTTTTCTCTACTGGAAAAAGAGATGGAAGCACAATTTCCTCCACGGACTGTTCAGACCGCGCATCCACAGACATAGCCGAATCTTCAGGCATGGAAGTGGGACTTCTTCATGGAAGTAGGTTTCTTAGCAGAAAGCGCCGACTTCAATTCACTGATGGAGTTCCCCATGAACTCCTTCATCCAAATAAACATATCCTGAACAGTGGGTTCCGCTGGATTAGGGGGTGGCCGACAGCCAGGACACCTGTTAAACTCATAGGAGTCTGGAAGGGGAGTACCACACTCCGTACAGGTGAGATGTTTTCTCTTAGAGGTAGCTTTGTGGCTCCCAGGATAGGACTCACCACTAGGGGGAGTGGACGTTCTGGAAGAAAAAATATATTTTTAGCAGCGAATAGCTACAACAATGAAAAATTCATAAACGCTGCAGATACTACCTAAGAGATTATAGAGAATGCATTATAGAGAAATACAATATCAATTTGCAATATCACTCCAGCAGCCAGGCAGCAAGAGGCCTGCGGCATGGAGAACCTGCTTTAAATAGAGGAGTGGGCGGAAATTCAAAATAATCCCCACCCCCAAAGGATATGATCTCGTTTCCGTTACTTGAGCAAATATGAAATCTATAAATAAATATTATATTAGAGTCGTGCCCCTCTCCAATCCACTGGAAAGGGCATAGGGAGTCCTACCATACAAGCAAAATAAAGAAATGAGCTTTAACTTGCACTTTAAGAAGCGCCGACGCCGGACCGGAAGTCGTCAGATGATGCACTTCCTGTCCGCGGCCCCGCCGAACAGCGGGACCGAGTGCACAGGCAGCGCTGCTGCCCGGGGGAAGACTGTGGTAAGACGCCTATAGGGGGGAGGGACTCTTCCCGCAGATATAGGAGGTGCAAAGTGCCCCCGATACACGCAGCTCCCTGCTCTAACACAAAGACAACGGAGCCGCTGCCCGGGGAGAGCAGGGAGACAGATAAAAACAATGTCATAGATCCCAGGCGGCGCATTTAGAGAAAATACCGCCCAGGAAAAAGACCTAAAAAGGCAACAAGGCTGCAGAGAAAAACCATATAAATAGAAAAAAACACCCCCAAGAAGGAGGGAGGAAAAAAGTTTCCATGCAGGCTCAGTGAAACACACAAAGCCTGCAGCATCCTGCTGTCCGTACAGGACAGAAAAAAAAGCAATGTGGCCTGTGGGAGGAGGCCCTTTATGGGGGGATTAATTAAAATGAAAGGGGTATTCCAGGAAAAAACTTTTTTATATATATATATATATATATATATATATATATATATATATATATATATCAACTGGCTCCAGAAAGTTAAACAGATTTGTAAATTACTTCTATTAAAAAATCTTAATCCTTTCAGTACTTATGAGCTTCTGAACTTAAGGTTGTTGTCATGATTCGGCTGGCTGGAGGTGGATCCTCTGTGCCAGAGAGGGATTGGCGTGGACCGTGTCGGTGGACCGGTTCTAAGTTGCTACTGGTATTCACCAGAGCCCGCCGGAAAGCGGGATGGTCTTGCAGCGGCGGTAGCAACCAGGTCGTATCCACCGGCAACGGCTCAACCTCTCTGACTGCTGAGATAAGCGCGGTACAAGGGAGTAGACAAGAGCAAGGTCGGACGTAGCAGAAGGTCAGGGCAGGCAGCAAGGATCGTAGTCAGGGGCAACGGCAGGAGGTCTGGAACACAGGCTAGGAACACACAAGGAAACGCTTTCACTGGCACAATGGCAACAAGATCCGGCAAGGGAGTGCAGGGGAAGTGAGGTATAAGTAGGGAAGTGCACAGGTGAAGGTACTGATTAAAACCTCATGCGCCAATCAGTGGCGCAGCGGCCCTTTAAATCGCAAAGACCCAGCGCGTGCGCGCCCTAGGGAGCGGGGCCGCGCGTCGGGACAGCACAGACGGGGAATGGGTCTGGTAAGCGAGTCGGGATGCGCATCGCGAGCGGGCGTGTCCTGCATCGCGAATCGCATCCCGGCTGGGAACATTATCGCAGGGCACCCGGTCGGCAGGTCTGACCGGGGCGCTGCGACTAGGAGAACGCTGTGAGCGCTCCGGGGAAGAGCGGGGACCCGGAGCGCTCGGCGTAACAGTTGTTCTTTTCTGTCTAAGTGCTCTCTGACGACACCTGTCTCGGGAACCGCCCAGTTTAGAAGAGGTTTACTATGGGGATTTGCTTCTAAAAATTACATTGACGTGATCTAAGGTGATACAAGGTGCTCAACCCCAAGTGCAGTTGTGCACCTACTTTGGAGTGGAGGACCTGTACCTATGGATCACAATATGGTTTCACTACTGTGGTTAATGTAAACAATGGCATTAGCTAACCCTCAAAACTGTTGTAAAACTGAGACATTAGCCAGTATATCCTTATATGAAGGACACACTTGAGCCCGCACACCACGCCAAGATTTCTCAGATGGTGCGGGACCTATCCGCTAACCTACCTGGCCAGATAAATAAAACCAGAAACCAAAATACGGCAGCCATAGGTCCGACCTGCAGATTACTCTTCAGTCACCTCCAGTGTGGACTAGGCACACATACAATGGGAGGGAGTAGACAAGCTACAAGCCCCACCCCTGGTTTGTTCATTTATAGCAGGTCTCACAGGTGAAACCCTAATGCTACCCAGCAAGATGAAAGGATGCATTAGTATAAGCCCTAAGCAAAGACATAACGGCTTTTATTTTCATGAACATGGTTATAGCAGGAAAACTCAACCCCAAGTGCAGTTGTGCACCTTTGCTGGGGAGGAGGTCCTGCACTTGTAAACCGTTGCTAATATCCCCAGCAAAAATTGCATACAATGGAGGATGCCTGCAAATGATCACAAGTGCCACAATGGCATCCTGACACCAGATAAATGTGTATGTGGATGCGTTAAACATGACTGACTTTAAACAAACAATTACATTGACGTGATCTAAGGTGATACAAGGTGCTCAACCCCAAGTGCAGTTGTGCACCTACTTTGGAGTGGAGGACCTGTACCTATGGATCACAATATGGTTTCACTACTGTGGTTAATGCAAACAATGACAGGACAGAAAAAAAGCAATGTGGCCTGAGGGAGGAGGCCCTTTATGGGGGGATTAATTAAAATTAAAGGGGTATTCCAGGAAAAAACTTTTTTTTATATATATATATCAACTGGCTCCAGAAAGTTAAACAGATTTGTAAATTACTTCTATTAAAAAATCTTAATCCTTTCAGTACTTATGAGCTTCTGAAGTTAAGGTTGTTCTTTTCTGTCTAAGTGCTCTCTGACAACACCTGTCTCAGGAACCGCCCAGTTTAGAAGAGGTTTGCTATGGGGATTTGCTTCTAAACCTGGCGTTTCCCGAGACACGTGTCATCAGAGAGGACATAAAAGAACAACCTTATCTTCGGAAGCTCATAAGTACTGAAAGGATTAAGATTTTTTAATAGAAGTAATTTACAAATCTGTTTAACTTTCTGGAGCCAGTTGATATATATAAAAAAGTTTTTTCCTGGATAAACCCTTTAATTGCTTGGGCGGAATTAAAAATTCCACCGTCCTGCCAGCTTCACAGGGGCAGAACACCCCCCCCCCCCCCCCCCCACTTGTGCTGCTGGTTAGGACGTAAGGGAAAGGAAAATTCTGATGATCCAGATTTTGTCCAAACCTGGGATGACCTACATCTGAAACATGCTATGCATTTACAAAAAAAAAAAATAGTTTTGAAATAAAACAGAGCTATTTATTTATTAAAAAATGAAAAATTAATGTAGGTGTTAAAGGTATAAATATTTGATGTATATGGTCAGGATTAGGTTCTAAGAAACATTATTTTTATTTTTTGTGTGCCCCTTTAAAGCGTACAGCTTTAACCAGTTTAGGACCCAGGGCATACGGGTAAGTCCTGACACCCTGGTACTTAAGGACCCAGGACGTACCTGTACGCCCGTGGGAATTTCGGTCCCCGTCGCACACCAGACAGGGACCGGACCGGGGTGATTGCTTGTCACGTTATGCGCTGGCCGTGTGCGCATGGTCCCCTTACCTGTTGTAGCCCCAGTCCATCACTCTCCGGGCGTTTCTCCAGCCTCTGCTTCTCTGTTCCGGCACGCGTGTCCCCGTCCCCTAGGGCGCGCGCGCTGGAGCTTTAAGATTTAATGGGCCAGTACGCTCATTAGTGTAATCCCCCTGTGGCTCATTTATAAATTCCTCCACCCTCTTCAGTTTCCTGCCAGATGTTTGTTGCCTTGAGCCTGAGAGAAAGCATTACTGTTATTGCTTTGCCGTGTATCTGATCTCTTGCTTTGTGACTTGACCTTGCTCCTCTGCCGCCTGCCTACTGACCTCCTGTGCCACCTGCCCTGACCTTCTGCTATCCAGAATACGAGCGGCCTTATCCCTCCTGTACCTCGCATCTCCTCAGCCACCTGTGTGGTCGAGCCATGCCAGGGGTAGCGACCTGGGTGTTGCTTGCAGCAGCAAGTCCATCCCGCTTTGCGCCAGGGTCTGGTGAAAACCAGCAGCACCTTAGACTCCGCTCCCTAGTACAGTCCGAGTCATCTGCCACACAGGTCCAGCGGATCCACATTCACCGGTGTTCCTGTCTTCAGAAACGTGAGTGTTAAACTGCTGATATCGATCAGCAGGCACCCCGCGCAAATGCCCAGGGGGGTCATCATGTTGGCGATTGCCGCAAATCGCCAGTGAATTCACACTGGCGATTTGCGACAATTCCTGGTCATACGGGTCTCCGGTGACCTGGAAAATAAGGGGGATCGGGGTTGTCCAAGACACCCCCGATCCCCATGAAGGGATAGGAGTGAGGTGGCAGGGGTGCCACCCCTCCTATCCCTGCTATAGGTCGTCAAGAAGCGACGACCAATAGCAGATCGGGGGCGGGGTTTAACTTTTGGTTTCCCCGTTCTGCCCACCCACAGTAGGCTGGGCAGAACAGGGAAAACGACGAGGACCAGTGCCGAAGGTCCACTCACTCATCGGTGGCGGCAGCGGGCGGTGATCGGGGGCGGTGATCGGCGGCAGAAGAGGACGGTGATGCAGCTCCCTGGATCCTACGGAAGCCGATGAGTTGCCTAGCAACATCTGGAGGGCTACAGTTTGAGACGACTATTCAGTGGTCTCTAAACTGTAGCCCTTCAGATGTTGCAAAACTACAACTTCCAGCATGCCCAGACAGCTGTTTGCTTTGTGGGCATGCTGGGATTTGCAGTTTTGCAACAGCTGGAGGGCTAAAGTTTGGAGAACAGAACCTAACTGAAGGTTTTCCAACCAGTGTGCCTCCAGCTGTTGCAAAACTACAACTCCCAGCAATGAGAACCACATGTAATAGTGGCATACCCACCAGACCTCCAACGCGTTTCACCCAGCGGGGCTTTGTCCAGGACTCCTGGACAAAGCCCTGCTGGGTGAAAACGCGTTGGAGGTCTGGTGGGTAACTGTGGAGCGGAGGGAGTTCTATTGATTCATGCTACTATTACGTGTGGTTCTCATTGCGATTCGCTTTTGTGTGCTTTTTTAAACATATTGCTCTTATCTATCTATTTTGCATGTTTTTGGCACTTTAATCATGTGATTTGCACTGCAATTGACAAGTTCATATTTATTATTGTTATGAGGCAATGTTGCCCTTATATGTGCCTTATGTGTATATAATCTCTTCAATTTCACTTTGATATACCTGCCTTTTTGCACCATTGTTTAGCACACCTGGACTATATATATATATTTTTTACCCCCTTCTTTGTCTCCCCCTGCTCCCTGGTTCCCACTTTTGTTTGTCCACGCTGTGTGTGTATTTTTACATGTCTTTGAATTATCCTAAATAAAATTTATTTTATTTTATACATGGTCCGCTTTCAAGTGGTTTCTTTTCCCCTTTTTTGGTTCTATAGTTAGAGTGTTTACCACAGGACCCCATACATTTATGAGCATATCTCCTTCCCTTTTTTGGCATTTTGTTACAAAGATCTGTCAAATGCCAGTGGGGTGTAAATACTCACTGCACCCCTTATTAAATTCTGTGAGGGGTGTAGTTTCCAAAATGAGGGTCACATGTGGGGGGGGGTCTACTGTTCTGGCACCATGGGGGGCTTTGTAAACGCACATGGCCCCTGACTTCCATTCGAAACAAAGTCTCTTTCCAAAAGCTCAATGGCACTCCTCCTCTTCTGAGCATTGAAGTTCACCCACAGAGCACTTGACTCCCACACATGGGGTATTTCCATACTCAGAAGAAATGGGGGTACAAATTTTGGGGGTCATTTTCTCCTATTACTCCTTGTAAAAATAAAAAAAAATTGGGTAAAAAACAGCATTTTAGTGATTTTTTTTTATCATTTACTCATCCAACTTTAACAAAAAGTCGTCAAACACCTTGTTACGTTCCTTGAGGGAAGTTTCCAAAATAGTATACCATGTGTTTTTTTTTTTGCTGTTCTGGCACCATAGGGTCTCCTAAATGTGACATGCCCCCCAAAACCCATTTCAGCAAAAATGTGACTCCTTCTGTTCTGAGCAATGTAGTGCGCCAGCAGAGCACTTGACATCCACACATGGGGTATTTCCATACTCAAAAGAGATGGGGTCACAAATTTTGTGCTGCATTTTCTCCTATTACCCCTTGTGAAAATGTAAAATTTGGGGGAAAACTAGCATTTTATTGAAAAAAAATTATAATCATTTACACATCCAACTTTAATGAAAAGTCGTCAAACACCTGTGGGGTGTAGTTTCCAAAATAGTATGCCATGTGTTTATTTTTTTTATTTTTTTTTGCTTTTCTGGCCCCATAGGGGATTCGTAAATGTGAAATGCCCCCCAAAAACCATTTCAGAAAAACTCACTCTCCAAATCCCAGAGTCCTCTAGTTCACCCACAGAGGACTTGACATACACATATGAGGTATTTCCTTACTCGAGAGAAATGGGCTTACATATTTTAGGAAGATTTCTCTCCTTTTACCCCTTGTAAAAATTCAAAAACTGGGTCTACAAGAACATGCCAGTGTTAAAACTGAAGATTTTGAATTTTCTGCTTCAATTTGCTGCTATTCCTGTTAAACACCTAAAGGGTTAACAAACCTTTCGAATGCCATTTTGAATACTTTGAGGGGTGCAGTTTTTATAATGGGGACATTTATGGTGTATTTCTAATTAGAAGGGCCTTCAAATCCACTTCAAAACTGAACTGGTCACTGAAAAGTTTTGATTTTGAAAATTTTGTGAAAAATTTGAAAATTGCTGGTATATTTTGAAGCCATCTGATGTCTTCCAAAAGTAAAAACATGTCAACTTTATGATGCCAACATAAAGTAGACATATTGTATATGTGAATCAATATATAATTTATTTGGAATATTAATTTTCCTTATAAGCAGAGAGCTTCAAATTTAAAGAAATGATACATTTTTTATAAAATTTTGACATTTTTTACCAAGAAATGATGCAAGTATCGACAACATTTTACCACTAACATAAAGTAGAATATGTCCCGAAAAAACAATCTCGGAATCAGAATGAAAGGTAAAAGCATCCCAGAGTTAATAATGCTTAAAGTGACAGTGGTCAGATGTGCAAAAAATGGGCGGGTCCTACACTTAAAATTGGCTGGGTCCTTAAGGGGTTATATGAGTACTCCGGTGGAAATTTTTTTTTTTTTGAATGAACTGGTGCCAGAAAGATTAATGAACTGGTGCCAGATTTGTAAATGACTTTTATTAAAAAATCTTAATCCTTCCAGTACTTATTAGCAGCTGTATACTACAGAGGAAATTATTTTCTTTTTGGATTTATTTTCTGTCTGTCCACAGTGCTCTCTGCTGACACCTCTGTTTGTGTCAGGAACTGTCCAGAGCAGCATAGCTTTGCTATTGGGATTTTATCCTTCTCTGACATGGCTTTGTTCCTGATGTGCACAGAGGTGTCAGCAGAGAGCACTGTGGACAGACAGAAAAGAAATCCAAAAAGAAAAGAATTTCCTCTGTATATACAGCAGATGATAAGTACTGGAAGGATTAAAATTTTTTAATAGAAGTAATTTACAAATCTGTTTAACTTTCTGGCACCAGTTGATTTAAAAAAAAAGGTTTTTCACGAGTACCCCTTTGAGTTTTTAATTATTTTGAAAAGTTCAATATGAAGATATAACAGTACAGTTATGTAAAGCAAAACATTAATTACATACCCGATGTCCAGAAGCTCAATATACTTCATTTGTGCAAAGCCTGGAAAAGAAAATGAATATACTATAAAACAGAAAGGGATGGTATTGCTGGATTCTAGGTGTGTTCATGTAGGAACAAAAACTAGCAAAACTGCTCACCTTTGGTAGTTGGTGTATGAGCCACAACTACTGTGTCAGTAGGTATCCAAGGAAGCAGTGCCGCTTTTCCGTGGTCGGTGCTGATGGTTATAATGGAAAGAGATGCAGGAAAAAAAAAAAGGAATGATAGCGCAATCCACTCAGATGTTGGTTTAAATAATAATCTTCTTTATTAAAGCCAAATCACAATGCGTTTCGAGGCTTACACATGCCTCTTCCTCAGGTAAAAACAGGCTTACATCATTGGAAAAGAAAATGTCACTATTACAAATGACAATAAAAGAGACCAAGAGAGATACATTTTTATGTGACAAAAAAAAAATAAAGATTTGGAAAAAAATCAAGTATTTACCTAGAATAGCATAAAAGCAAGAGGCAATACAAATAAATAAGAGTTCAGATTTTATGATGACAGTCTGATAGTAGCATGTCAGATGAGAGATCCCCTGGATTAACAACTCAAGGAGTTGTCCCCTTAGAAAGAGGATCAGGAAACAAAACCAACCAGACATCACAACTCGAGACAAAAGTTGTTCACCTGGCGCAAATAAATAGTCCCAATATCGTCACCAACCTTTCTGACGTTGAACTGGATTAAGCAGAGTTGTCCGTGTTGAACAAGGGACTAAATTTCAGATTGACCGAGAATTTTTACTTAATCCAGTTTCAGAAACATCTATTTAAATTAGGAAAATCTATATTTTTTTTCTAAACATAACATTAATAAAAATGAGCAGTTGAAAGAAAGTGATATCTGTAAATAGGCGATTCAGGATTTTTTGAAACAAAAAAATGTAGCGATGAAGAAAAACAGTTTGCTGAATTTATGTGAGATTGCAAATATTGATATATCCCTCTACGAAGATGACATTCAGACTCCTTTTACAGGAGGTAACCCTTCTAATTTTTGCTCCCCTATATTATCGGGTAGTAACATTGGTATTTTTTTTTAAAAGCGGTAATAAAAGAAGTCAAGGCTATTATTTACCCTAATTCCCCCAAAAATATTACCATAGCTGTGCAAGAGATTGGATAGTAATTAGGGAACCTAATGGTTTATGAAAAATCGGACCCCACAGGAAAAATTATGGAAAAACTTAGATCATTATTGAGAAAGGACACTGAAAATAATATCCTCTCTTTTTAGGAAGCGTCTCCTTCCTTAAAATCCCTGCAAAGCATCTTGATATATCTTACCAACAATCCCTAAAGCTACTACACAGCCACCCGGTTGCCCATTTGTAGCTGGGATAGGGTACCCTTTATTGATTGGTTAATTTCTCCCCTCCTTAAAAAAGGTGCCGTAATTTCTTAGGGATACAGGAGACCTTATTACTGCCTTAGAAAGTTTTGTTTGCAACTGACGTTGAGAGCCTGTACACTCACATCCCACATCCCTCATAATGCACAGGGTGGACAGGCTGTCAGAGATACTGGCCCATACTGAAAAATCATCTACATTTATTGATTTTGTTTCCGAATCCTTAATGTTTATACTTACCAACAATGCTTTCAAATACGGCAGGGAGAGGTATAATTTTTATGGACTGGGATGGTTACGCCCACTTCTTGCTCGTATGCCAATCCCATATTTGGAGTAACTATGTGTTCACGTCATGTAATCCATTTATTAGGAAAATCAAATTGTATTTAAGGTTTGTTGACAAACTTTTTACAATATGGGATGGTGAAGAAAATGAGTTTTTACATTTTGTTGAGTACCTAAATGATGTTAACGAAGTGAACATGAGATTTACCTCACAATTCGGGGGAGACCATCTAGAGTTTTTAGATGTTCAGTGAACAACAAAATCACGACCTCTGGTTTTAGAAAGTCCATCTCTAAAAATTCTATTTTACATTATAAGTCCCAAAACAAAGTATCCATATAGTCTGATGTTGAGGTTGAGAAGAATTAACAACAATTCAGATACTTACTAACGACAGATAGATTTGCAGATGTTGTGCAGGAGGCTAGGAGGAGGGTCGATTCCGTTGCCTGAAGTGAACTCCTAAAAGATAGAAAAGAAATAATAACAAGAGATTTATATTTTCTTTTGATAATATTACTTAAACAATGTAGTACGTAATGCTATAATTGGTATATCATACAAGGGGATGAGGACATAAAAGAAGAAACTATAAGAAAGCCTATTGTTACTTCTTGAAAAATATAACGATTAGGGGTTATTTCAACAAACAAAAAAGGAAAGAAAATAATGTTCAGAGAAGGGACTGGTTAACAAAATCCAGACCTAAAGGTAATTTCTGCTGTGGTACTTGTTCTTGCTGTCATTTAAATTCCAAACTTAAAACTATCACATTAGCTGGCTATAATATCCAGATTAACCCTTTTTTTTTTTACCTGTAGGTCCACATATACAGTGTACAGTCTGGTGTGTAGCTGTAATATGTTTTACATTGGTAAAACTTAACAGCCTCTTTCACCGGGCTGAGAGCACATCCGTTCTCCAAACAGGAGTCGGCACTGTCCGATTCATCTTGCATATGCAGGAGTGTCACAACAGTGATGCAAGCACCTTTACTGCTCTTGAGCGAGTGGAATACTCGCGGAACAGAATGGACAGACACCAACGCATGTTGATCAAAGAAGCAGGATGAATAATGCGTCTTGAGGCCATGGGGCCCCTTGGCCTCAATGAACACAATGAGATGAACGTTTTATTATACCTTTTCTCACTGTTCTCAATGTTTTTTTAGTTATGTTTTTAATATGCACTTTCTTTGTTAGTATATGAAGGTTTCCATGACTACCACTAGTCATGTGCTATGAAATGTATCTTGGAACGTGATGACGTAAGGGTCAGTCGAAGCGCCACTGCTGAATGAAACGGCACGCTAAGTAACCCTTGCTTGTTAGTCTGTCCATTTCGAACCTTGTCATTTTGATGTTTTTGACCATGCTCCGTACCATCTGAGAAACCTTGGCGTTGGTGTGCGGGCTCAGGTATGTCCTTAATATAAGGATATACTGGCTAATGTCTCAATTTTAACATCAGTTTTGAGGGTTAGTTAATGTCATTGTTACATCTACCACAGTAGTGAACCTATATTGTGGTCCATAAATGCAGGACCTCTACCCCAGCTTACAGTGCACAACTGCACTTGAGGTTGAGGATTATCTGCCATTTTAGACCACATCGGTGAATTTGTCTAATGTTTAAATGTCATGCATCCACATGTTTATCATGTGTAGGATGCCCTTGTGGTACTTGTGACCGTTTGCAGGCACCCTCCATTGTATGCATATTTTCATGCTGGGGATCACCCATAGCAACGGACCACAAGTGCAGGAGCTCCACCCCAATATAGGTGCACAACTGCACTTGGGGTTGAGTATCTCTTGCCATTGCAGACCACGCAATTGTAAGTTGTTTCATGTCTAAAGTTTATACTAATGTACCCTTTTCATCATACTGGGTAGCATTAAGGTTTCACCTGTGAGGTCGGCACTATATCTAGCCAACCAGGGTGGGGCTTGTAGCCTGTCCCTCCCTCTCCCATTGTATGTGTGCATAGTCACACTGGAGCTAATCTGGGAGCAGTCTACAAGCCTAGGCCTAATGCTGCTGTAATTTGGTTCCTGGTTTTGCCTATCATGCACAGGTAGGTTAGTTGTTAGGACCCGTACCATCTGAGAAACCTTGGCGTTGGTGTGCGGGCTCAGGTATGTCCTTAATATAAGGATATACTGGCTAATGTCTCAATTTTAACATCAGTTTTGAGGGTTAGTTAATGTCATTGTTACATCTACCACAGTAGTGAACCTATATTGTGGCCCATAAATGCAGGACCTCTACCCCAGCTTACAGTGCACAACTGCAATTGGGGTTGAGGATTATCTGCCATTTTAGACCACATTGGTGAATTTGTCTAATGTTTAAATGTCATGCATCCACACGTTTATCATGTGTAGGATGCCCTTGTGGTACTTGTGACCGTTTGGAGGCATCCTCCATTGTATGCATATTTTCATGCTGGGGATCGCCCATAGCAACGGACCACAAGTGCAGGAGCTCCACCCCAATATAGGTGCACAACTGCACTTGGGGTTGAGTATCTCTTGCCATTGCAGACCACGCAAATGTAAGTTGTTTCATGCTCCAATAAAGTCACTACTGCAAGCTCATTGTTTCCTGGTGAGTGCCTTATTGATCTCTTTACTGCTGGATGCTGTACAAATAATAGAGATAAGTGTATAAATGGTGTGGACCAGTGTTGTGTGAATTGGAATGACTTACGCTGCAGTAAAGGGAATATGCAAATAACCGGTAAATATGTCAACAATAAAGTAGAGCTGTTCTTTTAGCAAATCTATAAGAGGGGTAATTTGTGAGATTTGAACTGCACTATATTATTGTGATTTGTTTGGGCATTTACAATGTTTGTAAACAATGCCCTCACATGGTAAAATTCAATTAAGCCCTTAACCCCTTGGGTACTCAGGGTTTTTCTATATTTGCACTTTTGTTTTTTCTCCTCTTCACCTTTTAAAAATCATAATCCTTTCAATTTTGCACCTACAGACCCATAAGATGGCTTTTTTTTTTTGCGCCACAATTCTAATTTGTAATTAAATCAGTCATTTTACCCAAAAATCTACGATAAAAACTAAAAATCATTGTGTGAAAAATTGAAAAAAAAAAATGACACCTTCTCTTTATTCTGTAGGTCCATATGATTAAAATGATATCCTACTTGATTTTGTATTACTTCTGGAAAAAATCATTACTGTACATGCACGAAAATTAATATGTTTAAAAATGTCCTCTTTTGACCCTTATAACTTTTAAATTTTTGCGCAGTGATCTGAAGTTTTCATCGGTACCATTTTTGTTTTGAGCGGACTTTTTGATTGCTTTTTATTCATTTTTTTATGGTACAAAAAGTGACCAAATACGCTATTGTGGACTGTGGAATCTCCTTACCTGTGTACGTCATTGACCATATGGTTTAATTAATGATATATTTTTATAGTACGGACATTTACGCACACAGCGATACCACATATGTTTATATTTATTTTTATTTACACAGTTTTTTTAATGGGAAAAGGGGGTTCATTCAAACTTTTATTAGGGAAGGGGTTAAATGATCTTTATTAACTTTTTTTCAAACTTTTTTTTGCAATTTTATAGCCCCCACAGGGGACTGTAACATGCATTACACTGATTGCCCACACTAATCAATGCTATGCTTTGTTTTCGGCGCTCCTGTCTAGATCTCGGCTAGTCTTGCCTAGATCTCAGGCTTGGAGCAATCATTCGGTGATTGGACAATGAGGAGGTAGGTAGGGACCCTCCTTGTGTTCGTATAGCTGGTCGGGACACCGCGGTTTCACCGTGGTGGTCCCGATCAGCCCGTCTGAGCTGCCAGAAATGCTTTTTTTTTAACTTTAGATGTAGCAATCAACTTTGATCACCATGTCTAAAGGGTTAATACCGGACACCACTGCTACCGTTATGCACCTGAACCGACCCGATCTGACACGGGATCACGTTATATCGTGGGAGTGGGCACAGGGCGTACAGATACGCCCTGTGTCCCCAAGAGGTTAAGGACCAAGCCCATTTTGACCTTAAAGGGGTACTCCGGTGCTTACACATCTTATGCTTTGGATAGGGGATAAGATGCCTGATCGTGGGAGTCCCGCAGCTGGGGACGCCCTTGATCATGCACTTGGCACCCCGTTTGTAATCAGTCCCCGGAGCATGTTTGGGGACTGATTACAAATGGGGTGCTGCGTGCATGATCACAGGCGTCCCCAGCTGCGGGACTCCCGCGATCAGGCATCTTATCCCCTATCCTTTGGATAGGGGATAAGATGTATAAGCACCGGAGTACCCCTTTAAGGACAGGCCAATTTTCTATTTTGCACAGTTTTTTTCCTCCTCCCCTTCTAAAAATCATAACTGTTTCAATTTTGCACCTACAGACCCATATAAGGGTTTGTTTTTTGCGCCTCCAAGTATACTTTGTAATGACATCAATCATTTAATAATAAAATCTACAGTAAAACAAAAAATATATATTTGTATAATGAAATAATAAAAAAAAACGCCATTTTGTACACAATTTTGGACTTTGGTATCTTTTTACGTGTACGCCATCGACCATGCGGTTGCGCTAACCTTATAATTTAATAGTTCGGAAATTTACGCATGCGGCGGTACAACATATGATGATTTTCATTTTTTTATTATATTATTTTACAGGGAGCTATAACATGCAATCTTTTGATTGCTTACACGGATCAATGCTATGCCATAGCCTAGCATTGATCAGTGTTCTCGGCACTCTGCTGCTCTAGCTGATGAGCAGAAGATCTGCGAATGGAGGACAAGGAGGCAGGTGAGAACCCTCCTGCGATTTTGACGCAATAGTCCCGATCAGCTCCATGGAGCTGCCAGGATAGTTTCACTTTCATTTTAGATGCTGCGATTAGCTTTGGTCGTGGCATATAAAGGGTTAATGCCAGGCATCAGCCCGATCGACAGTGCATTAGCAGTTGGTCCTGGCTGCCCGTAGCAACACCATTGGTCCTGGACATGTTAACTTGTAATTCCTACATTCTTAGATTTGGAACAATGGTGTTTTACCACCAAAGTGTTATACTTTGGCAAGAATAGTGATTTCCTAAGAAAAGTGACATGTCTGTCCTGGTCTGTATTCACACACAGCTATTGGATTTGCTCTGTGTGAACAGTTTTATGTTCTCTGGTCAGGGAATAGTTAATGTCTCTGGCTTTTTCAGCCTCTGTTGTCCAATTGCCTTTAGGTGTGTCTATTTAAGTTCAGCACTGACTAGCTTCAGTGCTGGTGATACTTAATTTGGACTTCATTACATCTTGCTACTGCCATGCTGCTAATGTAGGCTTTGCATGAAACGCTTCTTATTTGAGCTTTTAATCTACTTTCTCTGTTTTAGCATGTACCTTGTATGTTTTGGTTTTAGCCATGTTAGGTGGCATACTCTTGATGGATTTCAAGCTGTGTTTGTTTAGTCGGTTTTAGGATTTGTTTATCCTTTCTGCTATGTGACTATTCATACTGTGTTTTCTCTTGTATCCGTTTATGGGAAGTTCTGTGTTTTATATTTCTGTTTCCTACTGGGCCAGCATCCTGACCACACTGTGGAGTGAGCCGCTGGCCAGTAGACTATTTGTATCTATTATTAATGGCTACTTCGTTAGTGGAGTGGACCGTCCAGTTAGTGTGGCTAGTATAAACAGTGTCCTATGTTGCATCCCTGTTACCGTTCCATGGGGACTCCTTGTCCACTGGAGGTGTTATTCCTGTTGTGTGTTCAGTGTGAACAGTGTTCTATATCTATATCCTGTGTATTTAGGCATCCCTGTTACTTGTCCATGGGGACTCAGTGGGTATTGTTATTCCTGCCTGGAGGTGTTCTGAAGGGATTGCGATTATTCCTGTATTGTGTTCATTGTGAACAGTGTTCTATAAATATATCCTATTTATCTGGCATTCCTATTACCTGTCCATGGGGACTTCGTGTCTACTGGAGGTTTGCATAGGGAATGCGAAAATTCCTGATTAGCGATAGATCCCTGTTTCTGGTCCATGGGGACTTCGTGTCTACTGGATGTTCTGGGGAATTATGCTATATTCCTGTCTCTTCCTAAAGTCTGTTGACTTATCCGTTTTCCTGTCTGGTGTTTTGAACTCTATGTTTATTAGTTCTTTATTCAGATCTCTGGAGTTTTGTACATGACTACTAATCTATAGTGTCCTCTGTTCAGGACCACTGAGTCCTCTGTTCATGTCCGCTGATAGTGTCCTCTGTGCTGCTCACTGATCTGTGTCCTCTGAACTTATGCTATAGAGTTCTATGTTCCTGTTATGTTTCTGGTTTGTGACCGACTATTTATTAGTATGTGTTTTTATTAGGCTCCTGCACTTTAGTTCAGGTAGGGACCAGTGCCCAGTTGTCGATCCACTGTTTAGGGTGGATGGGCAAGTAGGCAGGGAGAACAGTTTTAGGGTCAGTTTAGGGCTCACTCTCCCTGTCCCCCAGTCAGTCCCTGACAAAAGTCCTTTTGTGATGTGTCCAATTTTGGTGGATAGGAATCCTAGGTGGCACGACTTTTTTTCCCAAAATAATATTGGTGTATAAAACGGATTTTAGACTTCCAGGGCCCTAGGTCCTAAATATTTTTATTTATGGGTAGTTTGAGAGAGAAGTACACTGAAAGAGTCTGCCTGATTTGCTAAAAGTGGAAACAATCTATTCTAGGGATGTCAAATCAGGCTTGTAACTCCACAGAAGTGGAAAAAATGTTTTGTTGACATAAATCTCCCTGAACATATACACCAACATTGTACCATATATCTTTGTTGTCAATATTGAGGAAATAAGAGGGTTATTCTAAAGGTGTGGGACGCACACAACCATATCATGGAAATATTAAATAAATTTGGCCTCATACCAGACACGGGAAGCAAGTCTGTGTAATGGTAGTTGTTAAGAAATGGGGAACAGGGCCCCTTCCAGGATAGGCTAATGAAATGGTGTAGTTAGAAATTGGCATAAGTAGTTTTGTATAGACAGAGGTTTCTCACACAGCTTTATTGCTCATTTTGGATGACACAATTAAAAGATAAATACCTCATAGAATTACAAGAGAAGAAAATAAAGAAAGGCAATACACAGAGAAGCAAACAACAGTAAAAAAAAAGCTTCATTAAATTAATTAATTCTTTAGAGCTCAAATAAAAATAGCAAACAAACATATTGCTCAAGAGAGGAAAACAAAACACTAAACAAATGAAACTGAAATGTCCCTCACATTGAATGAGATGATAAAGAGCTGATCTTTTAAACAGTAGAATAAATAATATTTTACAATGTTACATTACATAAGTATGTTTTCCCTGCTCTGAATTACCTTAAAGAGAATCTGTCAGCTGTATTTTCTGCTAAGAGCTGCAGACACTGTTGGATAACTGTTATGTTATGGCTTAAAAGCAAACTGTTCCTTTTTTTTTTGTGTTGATGGTTTTTGCCAATCCTATAAACAATATTTTTTTTCTTTCTCAGCGTCAAGCGTTTTTTCTTGTCAAGAAGGCAAGGCTGCTAAAGTTGCTGCTGAAGTGGCACAGTTGGGCAAGCCTCTTCATTCACCCTCACCTCCCAGTACTTGACTGACATACAGAGTGCTGTATGTCGATAAAGTAGGGGCTAGCATGTATTAATGAGTGAGGAGGAGTGCCGGCTGTGGCATAAGAGTAATTTTGTTCTGCCTCTTTTACACTTGGCTGAGAAGTAAAAATTAGATTTTAGAAGTTTGACACCCACCATCAGCTCCAGGAAAGGTACAGTTTGCTTTCATACCTTATTACAGGTATAGGCAACCTTCGGCACTGCAGATGTTTTCGACTACATCTCCTATAAAGCTCTTTCAGCCAAAATGCTGCCAAAGCATAATATTTTTTTTAAAGACTGTCAACTGACGGTGGTTGTCAAACCTCTATCGTGTAGTCATGTAGTGTTACTCTATAGTTGGTGGTACTCTATGTAGTCCAAAACATCTGCAGTTCCGGAGGTTGCCTATGCCTGCCCTATTAGCTATCAAAGTTTACCTAAATAAGTTGGTGGTACTCTATACATCCTATCGTGTCTGTTATTATGTTTACCTGAATAAGTTGGGTGTACTCTATACATCATATCATGTCTGTAATTATGTTTACATAATTAAGTTAGTGGTACTCTATACATCATATCGTGTCTGTTATCATGTTTACCTAAATAAGTTGATGGTACTC
Organism: Hyla sarda; assembly: GCF_029499605.1. Classification (NCBI taxonomy): domain Eukaryota; kingdom Metazoa; phylum Chordata; class Amphibia; order Anura; family Hylidae; genus Hyla; species Hyla sarda. The sequence goes on from NC_079193.1 coordinate 144,044,948, forward strand.
TATACATCAAATTCTGTCTGTTATTATGTTTACCTAAATAAGTTGGCGGTACTCTATACATCATATTGTGTCTGTTGTTATGTTTACCTAAATAACTTGGCGGTACTCTATACATCATATTGTGTCTGTTATTATGTTTACCTAAATGACTTGGTGGTACTCTATACATCATATTGTGTCTGTAATCATGAAATGCTGCCCCAGTGAGGTCATCATAACGAACCTAACAGGTTTTCTTCAAAGTAGCTAATTTACTGCAATTTATATTGAGTTTTTCATTTTTTGATAATTTAGGACACCTAATGCAATGAGTAATTTATGACTATTTCTAGACTGAGCAGAACAAAAGATGGATTAAAGTTCAGCTAGATTTTATGATGTCAAACTGTCATTACTATTAACAATCATACTTGAACATCTTAAATGGTCACTGTTATTTCAAACAACTTCTCTCCATGTGATAGTCCATGTGATTTCTAATAACTTCCCTCTTTGTGATAGCACGTGTGATTTCTTACATACAGTGGGAAGTATTGAGTCAGCTATCAATTGTGCCAGTTCAGCCACTTAAAAAGATGAGAGGCCTGTCATTTTCATCATAGGTATACCTCAACTATGAGAGACATAATGAGAAAAAAAAATCCATAAAATCACATTGTCTGATTAAAAAAATGTATTTGCAAATTATGGTGGAAAATAAGCATTTGGTCAATAACAAAAGTTCATCTCAATACTTTGTTATATACCCTTGGCAATGACAGAGGTCAAACATTTTCTGTAAGTCTTCGCAAGGTTTTCACACTGTTGGTATTTTGGCCCATTCCTCCATGCAGATCTCCTCTAGAGCAGTGATTAGAGATGAGCGAATTGAATTGGACGAAGTCAAATTCGTTCAGAATTTCATGCAAATTTAATTTGGACCGAATTCAAAATATTTCTTCATTAGCGACACCCCTGTGATCGTCCTGTATAATGTATAGATGCGAGGGGCTTTCTCCTGCCCTCGCATCTCTGCATTAGATAGGATGATTACAGTGGGTGTCAGGAGTGACACATGCTGTGATCTGTCCTTAACTGCTGGTACTACTGCTCCAAACATGGAGCACACTCTGCTCCATGCTGGGAGCTGTAGCACCTGCATTAATAGACAGATTGCAGCGGGTGTCATTTCTGACACCTGATGCGATCGTCCTGTATAATTTATAAATGCGGCTGGCCGCTCTTCTCTGGTCCCACTGTAGTATGAATATATGCTGTATATATACCTATTATTCATATTTCACGCAGAGAGCTGTGAGTGGCTGGAACCATCTGGCCAAACACAGCTCTCTGCCGGATATATGAATAAGTGATTTGAATTCTATTGACATCACTGGCCAGCCGGAGTATAGTGCAGTTATGCGAGTGCAGGAGAAAGCCACTCCATCTCTGCAATAGATAGGACAATCGCATCGGGTGCCAGGAGGGACACCTGCTGCAATCTGTCCTTAACTGCAGGTACTACTGATACCAACATGGAGCACATTCTGCTCAGGGCTGGGAGCTGTAGTACCTGCATTAATAGACAGATCACAGTGGGTGTCACTTCTAACACCCGATGTGATCGTCCTTTATAATATATAGATGCGGGCGAGTGGCCGCTTTTCTCTGGTCCCACTGTAGTATGAGTATATGCCATATATATACTGTGAGAAGGTGGGGGGGTTAATAGTGGACGGTCGATATGTGTCACCAAGGCTCCTGGCCTTGGTAAAGTAAGAGCCGATATTTATTCAGTGTCTGTGCTGCGATGCAGATTGACACTGTGGCCATAGTATGGCTGGAAGGCCAAGTCGGGACAGCTCTTACTGGGAATGGTCAAGTGTATGGTGGAGGCCATTCCCCACAATCCAGGTCACCTTTTGTTGGCCTTAAAGGCAGCTTGCTTCACCAGCTGCAGGGGATTTGCGAGTTGCAGCTCACACTGCCAGAGAGATCTGAGTGTAAAGATCTTCCCTCAGATTTTGGAAGCTAGTGAGCAGACTGCCTGAAGGCTTAGAAAAGACTTACTTGATACTGCATGGCATGGACTCAGGTGTGGACAAATACCTAAGGAATACAGGTGGACTGTTGTTACATTTTCCTTTGTTCTGCATTTCAAGACTGTTTGCTGTTTGCCAAGTGTGAATAAAACACTGAACTTTGATTTGAAAAGCCCTGTTTCCGTACCTCTATACTGCAACCGCACCTGTCTGCAAGAGCGAGTCATCACATTACCTATTATTCACATTTCCTGCAGAGAGCTGAGAGTGGCTGGAACAATCTGACCAGTCACAGCTCTCTGCGGGAAATATGAATAAGTGTTGTGAATTCTATTCACTTCACTGGCCAGTCGGAGTATAGTGCAGTGATGCGAGCGCAGGAGAAAGCCGCTCCATCTCTGCAATAGAAAGGATAATCGCATCAGGTGTCAGGAGTGACACCTGGGACAATTTGTCTATTAGTACAGGTACTACAGCTCCCATCATGGAACAGTCTGTTCCATGCTGGGAGTAGTAGTATTACCTAAAAAAAATTAAAAATTGAGAAAAAAGTGAAACACACACACTTTATTAAACAACATATTAACATACATTACTAATAAAAAAAAAAAATTATTATAAAAATATATTATTGTTTCATTTAAATGGCCTCTTCTTACATTTTTATTGTTTTCATCTTCATTTATAGGTACCTGCCCACCCACATAAATTGATCCCTGTTTAAAAATTAACATTAACATTTTTTTTTTTCGTCTTTCAATTTTCGGGAGAGGGCAGGGACCAGAAAATTCAGCACTCAATATTAAAAAGGAATGAGGAGTGCATTTCATATTTTTTTTTCTAGTTTTCGTTCTAAATCATAATTTTTTTACATTTTCCCTTAACTTTTATAGCCCCGTTTATAATTATTAATTACAATGACACCGTCCTTCACAATTACATTACAGTAAAATTAAATCCATTACATTAAACCCGCAAATTACAATTTGAAGTATATTTGATTTCTGATAGAAGACCTCTCTAAATTTATTGATTTTTGGTAAATTAGGGAACTAAGCCTTTTTTTGCCTACTGTGTAATACATATTACTGATGTCCCTGTCCGCTGCTCGTCGCTGACCCCCGCAATTATTCATGGAAGCCCATCTAAATGCCTGAAAAAATAAAATAAAATAAATGGGGATAAAAGAAGTAAAGTGAAAATAAAAAAAAAATTATGATTTAGAGCGAAAACTAGAAAAAAAATTATGAAATGCACTCTTCATTCATTTTTAATATTGAGCTCTGAATTTTCTGGTCCCTGTCCGCTCCCAAAAATTGAAAGTAAAAAAGAAAAAAATGTAATGTTAATTTTTAACCTGTTGGGGACGAAGGGCGTATGCATACGCCCTTGCGTCCTGGTACTTAAGGACGAAGGGCGTATCCATACGCCCGTGGGAATTTCGGCCCCCGCCGCGCGCCGGACGGGGACCGGGCCGGGGTGACTGCTGATATCTATCAGCAGGCACCCCGTGCAAATGTCCAGGGGGGTCATTAGACCCCCCCATGTCGGTGATCGTCCCAAATCGCAAGTGAATTCACACTTGCGATTTGCGACGATTCCGGGTCTATGGTGACCTGGTGACCCGGAATAGAAGGGGGATCGCGGGTGTCTAAGACACCCACGATCCCCCTAAAGCGATAGGAGTGAGGTGGCATGGGTGCCACCCCTCCTATCTCTGCTATTGGTGGTCTAGATGCGACCACCAATAGCAGATCTGGGGTGGAGGGGTTTACTTTTGTTTTCCCCGTCCTGCCCACCCACAATAGGCGGGGCAGAACGGGGAAAACGAAGAGGAGCGGCGCCGGAGTCCACTTACCCCTCCGGAGGCAGCGGAGCGACGGGGATCGGCGGCGGCGACGGAGATCTGCGGCGGCGTGCGGCAGAAGAGGATGGCTCCCGGATGCGACGGAAGCCGGTGAGTAGTTGCATAGCAACATCTAGAGAGCTACAGTCTGAGACCACTATAGTGGTCTCTAGACTGTAGCCCTCCAGATGTTGCAAAACTACAACTCCCAGCATGCCTAGACAGCTGTTTGCTGTGTGGGCATGCTGGAATTTGTAGTTTTGCAATAGCTGGAGGTCTGCAGTTTAGAGACCACTGCACAGTGATCTCTATACTGCCCTCTAGATCTTGCAAAACTACAACTCCCAGCATGCCCACACAGCTGTTTGCTGTCTGGGCATACTGGGAGTTGTAGTTTTGCAACATCTGGAGGTCCACAGTTTGGAGATCACTGTTCAGTGGTCTCTAAATTGTAGCACTCCAGATGTTGCAAAACTACAAATTACAGCATGCCCACACAGCAAACAGCTGTCTCGGCATGCTGGGAGTTGTAGTTGCGTACCTCCAGCTGTTGCATAACTACATCTCCCAGCATGCCCTTCTGTGATCAGACATGCTGGAAATTGTAGTTTTGCAACAGCTGGAGGCACACTGGTTGGAAAATACTGAGTTAGGTAACAGAACCCAACTCAGTATTTTCCAACCAGTGTGCCTCCAGCTGTTTCAAAACTACAACTCCCAGCATGTACTGACAGACCGTGCATGCTGGGAGTTGTAGTTTTGCAACAGCTGGAGGCTCACTGGTTGGAAAATACTGAGTTAGGTAACAGAACCTAACTGAAGGTTTTCCAACCAGTGTGCCTCCAGCTGTTGCAAAACTACAACTCCCAGCATGTACTGACAGACCATGCATGCTGGGAGTTGTAGTTTTGCAACAGCTGGAGGCTCACTGGTTGCAAAACTACAACTCCCAGCATGTACTGACAGACCGTGCATGCTGGGAGTTGTAGTTTTGAAACAGCTGGAGGTTTGCCCCCCCCCCCCCCCCCCCCCATGTGAACGTACAGGGTACATTCACACGGGCGGGTTTACAGCAAGTTTCCTGCTTCAAGTATGAGCTGCGGCAAATTTTTCGCCGCAGCGCAAATTCCTAGCGGGAAACTCACCGTAACCCGCCAGCGTGAATGTACCCTAAAAACACTACACTACACTACACTACCACCTAATAAAGAGTAAAACACTACATATACACCCCCTTACACTGTCCCCCCCCAATAAAAATAAAAAACGTATTGTACAGCAGTGTTTCCAAAACAGAGCCTCCAGCTGTTGCAAAACAACAACTCCCAGCATTTCCGGACAGCCACTGATTGTCCAGGCATGCTGGGAGTTTAGCAACAGCTGGAGGCACCCTGTTTGGGAATCACTGGCGTAGAATACCCCTATGTCCACCCCTGTGCAATCCCTAATTTAGTCCTCAAATGCGCATGTGCTCTCTCACTTTGGAGCCCTGTCGTATTTCAAGCAAACAGTTTAGGGCCACATATGGGGTATCGCCGTACTCGGGAGAAATTGCACTACAAATTTTGGGGGGCTTTTTCTCCTTTTACCCATTATGAAAAGGAAAAGTTGGGGTCTACACCAGCCTGTTAGTGTAAAAAAAAATTTTTTTACACTAACATGCTGGTGTTGCCCTTTACTTTTTATTTTCACAAGAGGTAAAAGGAAAAAAAAGACCCCCAAAACTTGTAACGCAATTTCTGCTGAGTACGGAAATACCCCATATGTGGGCGTAAAATGCTCTGCGGGCGCATAACAAGGCTCAGGAGTGAGAGCGCACCATGTACATTTGAGGCCGAAATTGGTGATTTGCACAGGGGTGGCTGATTTTACAGCGGTTCTGACATAAATGCAAAATAATAAATACCCACATGTGACCCCATTTTGGAAACTACACCCCTCACGGAATGTAATAAGGGGTACAGTGAGCATTTACGCCCCACAGGGGTCTGACAGATTTTTGGAACAGTGGTCTGTGAAAATGAAAATTTTAATTTTTTTGTTTGCACAGCCCACTGTTCCAAAGATCTGTCAAACGCCAGTGGGGTATAAATGCTCACTGCACCCCTTATTACATTCCGTGAGGGGTGTAGTTTCCAAAATGGGGTCACATGTGGGGGGGTCCACTGTTTTGGCACCACGGGGGGCTTTGTAAATGCACATGGCCCCCGACTTCCATTCCAAACAAATTATCTCTCTAAAAGCTCAATGGCGCTCCTTCTCTTCTGAGCATTGTAGTTCGCTCGCAGTGCACTTGACGTCCACATATGGGGTATTTCCATACTCAGAAGAAATGAGGTTACAAATTTTGGGGGGCATTTTCTCCTATTACCCTTTGTAAAAAAGTAAAATTTGGGGAAAAACCAGCATTTTAGTGGAAAATTTTTTTTTTTCATTTACACATCCGACTTTAACAAAAAGTTGTCAAACACCTGTGGCGTGTTAAGGCTCACCGTACCCCTTGTTACGTTCCTTGAGGGGTGTTGTTTCCATAATAGTGTGCGATGTGTTTTTTTTTGCTGTCCTGGCACCATAGGGGCTTCCTAAATGGGACATGCCCCCCAAAAACCATTTCAGAAAAACTCACTCTCCTAAATCCCATTGTTGCTCCTTCGCTTCTGAGCCCTCTAGTGCACCCACCGAACACTTGACATACACATATGAGGTATTTTCTTACTCGAGAGAAATTGGGTTACAAATTTTGAGAGGATTTTTTTCCTTTTACCCCTTGTAAAAATTCAAAAACTGGGTCTACAAGAACATGCCAGTGTAAAAAATGAAGATTTTGAATTTTCTCCTTCACTTTGCTGCTATTCCTGTGAAACACCTAAAGGGTTAACACACTTACTGATTGTCATTTTGAATACTTTGAGGGGTGCAGTTTTTATAATGGGGTCATTTATCGGGTATTTCTAACCAGAAGACCCTTCAAATCCACTTCAAACTGAACTGGTCCCTGAAAAATTCTGATTTTGAAAATTTTGCTAAAAATTGGAAAATTGCTGCTGATCTTTGAAGCCCCCTGATGTCTTCCAAAAGTAAAAACTCGTCAATTTTATGATGCAAACATAAAGTAGACATATTGTATATGTGAATCAATACATAATTTATTTGGAATATCCATATTCCTTATAAGTAGAGAGCTTCAAAGTTAGAAAAATGCAAAATTTTCTAATTTTTCATGAAATTTTTGCATTTTTCACCTAGAAAGGATGCAAGTATCGCCGAAAATTTACCACTAACATAAAGTAGAATATGTCACGAAAAAACAATCTCGGAATCAAATTTATAAGTAAAAGCATTCCAGAGTTATTAATGCTTAAAGTGACAGTGGTCAGATTTGCAATAAATGCTCCCGTCCTTAGGGTCATAATGGGCTCCGTCCCCAAGGGGTTAAACAGGGATCAATTTATGTGAGGTGGCAGGGACCTAAAAATGTACAATAATAAAAATACCAGCAATAATAAAAATGTAGAAAGGAGCCATTTAAATGTAAAAATAATATATTTTGTATAATAATTTTTTTTTTAACAATGTATTTTAATATTGTGTTTATTAAAGTGTGTGTGTGTATGTGTGTTTCTCTTTTCTCTCAATTTTTTTTATTTTTTAGGTAGTACTACTACTCCCAGCATGGAACAAACTGTTCCATGATGGGAGCTGTAGTACCTATACTAATATGGGGCACTGATATTACTAGATAGGTAAATTAGGTTCCATTTTGTAACTTTTCGGGGCTTCCGTTTCTACGCAATAAATTTTTCAGTAAAAATTACACCTTCTATTTATTCTGTAGGTCCATATGATTAAATGATTTTGTCGTACTTCTGGAAAAAATCAAAACTACATGCAGAAAAATGTATGTGTTTAAAATAGTCATCTTCTGACCCCTATAACTTTTTAACTTTTCTGCTTACGGGGCAGTATGATGGCTCATTTTTTGTGTCCTAATCTGAAGTTTATAGTGTACCATTTTATAATGATCAGACTTTTTTAAATCACTTTTTATTGATTTTTTAATGATTTAAAAATTAACCAAAAATATGCTATTTTGGACATTGGAATTTTTTTGCGCGTACGCCATTGACCGTGCGGTTTAATTAATGACATATTTTTCTAATTTGGACATTTCCCTCACTGCAATACACATATGTTTATTTTTATTTTAGTTTTTTTTAATGGAAAATAGGGGGTGATTCAAACTTTTATTAGGGGAGGGGACCCTCATTGTGTCCTCCAGCTGTTCGAGACGCTGGAATTTCACTGTGGCAATCACTGAGCTAGCTTGGGGTAGCTTACTTTCACTTTCATGCCGCGTCTAAAGGGTTAATAGTGCAAGGCACCGCGATCAGTGCCGCGCGCTATTAGCCACGGGTCTAACAAAAGCTGGCCCGACCCGCTATGACGCGGAGCCACACCTTGGCTCCGTATTATAGAAAGGGAGCGGATTTAAGAGGTTAAAATGTAACTTTGATTATGCTAGCATAAAATAGCATTAATGGCCGGCATTTATCATTGTAGGTGTAAGTGAAGCATTTTTCTACAACTTTTTTTGAGTGCTGGTAATGTGTAGGAGCACCAAATTTATTAAATGGTCATTTAAATGGCATTTGGCAAATTTTGTGCAGGTAAACATTTTCTGAAATTCTACTCTTCACATACACCAAAAAGCTAAGCTAAGTCTGGGCTGGTGTAGTTTTAGAGATTTTCAGTGGCTTTTTGCGCCTTTTCACAAAAAAGCGCAGTTCAGAAATCCCTTCCATATCACGTGTATTGCCAAAATCAGTGGATTGCAACTCAAAATCAGCAGAAATGTGTAAACCAAAAGGCGCAAAAAAGGCGCAAATAAACCCTGCTTGTGCCTTTTTTGCGCCTTTTGTGTAAATGTCGACCAATGTGTCAAAAATCTAGAAAAAAATAGCAAAAAACATTAAAATATATTCAGATTAGGTCTCCATCAGATTGCTGTCCTTTATAGCAGTACATCCATCTTATGATCTGAAAGTCTATGGATGCTTCAATTATAGAATATGTAAGGCTCAGCACAAGTTCACACTAGAGATGAGCGAAAAAATGTGATTCTGCCGATTCGCCCAATTTTTCGAAAAAATTTGGTTCGATACGAATTTATTTGCGACAAATCTATATTAAAAACTACTATTTCTGGACTACACAGAGCCTCAATAGGGGTTTAGAACACTTTGCGTTGTTCTAACATGCATATGGAGTGTGCTGGAGTAGTGAAATAATACTGTTATTTAGAATGACATGCAGATTACAGGCATCACTTTTAGAATCACTGCCGCAGAGCGGCACAATGACAGAGCCTGGAGGTGGCATTAGTGTGAGGAGACCATATAGTGGCTGATTGACACAGCGTGGAGGTGTTGGCAGCATGAGGAGACCATATAGTGACAGAATGACACAGCTTGGAGGTGTTGGCAGCATGAGGAGACCATATAGTGACAGAATGACACAGCGTGGAGGTGTTGGCAGCATGAGGAGACCATGTAGTGGCTGAATGACATACCTTGGATGTGGCTGAAGCATGAGGAGACCATATAGTGGCTGAATGACACAGTATGGAGGTGTTGGCAGCATGAGGAGACCATATATTGGCTGAATGACAAAGCGTGGAGGTGTTGGCAGCATGAGGAGACCATATAGTGGCTGAATGACACAGCTTGGATGTGGCTGAAGCATGAGGAGACCATTAGAGATGAGCGAACTTTTAAAAAATTCGATCAGCCGAATCTATATTAAAAAAGGCTATTTCTAGCGTACAGACAGCCTCAATACTGTGTTGGCAGCATGAGAAGACCATATAGTGGCTGAATGACACAGCGTGAAGGTGTTGGCAGCATGAGAAGACCATATAGTGGCTGAAGGACACAGCTTGGATGAGGCTGAAGCATAAGGACACCATGTAGTGCCTGAATGACACAGCTTGGATGAGGCTGAAGCATGAGGACACCATATAGTGGCTGAATGACACAGCGTGGAGGTGTTGGCAGCATGAGGACACCATATAATGGCTGAATGACCCAACGTGGAGGTGTTGGCAGCATGAGGAGACCATATAGTGGCTGAATGGCACAGCATGGAGGTGTTGGCAGCATAAGGAGACCATATAGTGGCTAAATGGCACAGTGTGGAGGTGTTGGCAGCATGAGGAGACCATGTAGTGGCTGAATGGCACAGCGTGGATGTGTTGGCAGCACTGGAATACCATATAGTGGCTGAATGACACAGCTTGGATGAGGCTAAAGCATGAGGACACCATATAGTGGCTGAATGACACAGCATGGAGGTGTTTGCAGCATGAGGAGATCATATAGTGGCTGAGTGGCACAGCGTGGAGGTGTTGGCAGCATGAGGAGACCATATAGTGGATTAATGGCACAGCCCGGAGTTGCCTGCAGCATGAGTAGGCACTAGGCCTTCACAATTCCTAAAATTAAAAGATGAATTTAGAAATTTAAACTGAAGATTTTGGATAGCGGTTGCTACCAATGATAACATTTTAATTCCCAGGCCCAGCAGCGGCATCAGTAAACCATATATTGCCTGAATGACACAGCCTGGAGTTGGCTGATGCATGAGTAGACACCAGGGCTTCACAATCCCTAAAATAAAACACAACAATTTTTGAAATTTTTGAAGAAGATTTTGGATAGCGGGTGCTACCTATGATAAAATTATAATTCCCAGACCCAGGCCCAGCAACAGCATCAGTAAACCATACATTGCCTGAATGACACAGCCTGGAGTTGGCTGATGCATTAGTAGACACCAGGGCTTCATAATCCCTAAAATAAATGTCAGGATCCGGACTGGTATGCGGAGAGGACACGGGTGGTAGATCCTCTGTGTCAGTGAGGAGATGGCGTGGGCCGTACCAGGGGAACGGAATCTAAGGGGTTACTGGTTTTCACCAGAGCCCGCCGCAAAGCGGGATAGACTTGCAGCGGAAGGTAAACCCCAGGTCGCTCCACCCGATAGCGACTCAACCTCACTGACAGCTGAGACAGGGCAAGGCAAGAGCATGGTCGGACGTAGCAGAAGGTCTGGGCAGACAGCAATGGTTTGTAGTCAGGGGCAAAGGCAAGGGTCTGGATACACAGGCAATGGAACACACAGAAAGCTTTCTTAGGGCACAAGGCAATAAGATCCGAAAGGGACAGGAATAGGGAAGTGGGTTTTTATGGAGTGGAAGTGCCAGGAACTAATTGGGCCAGGCACCAATTAATGGTGCACTGGCCCTTTAAATCTGAGAGACCCGGCGCGCGCGCACTAGAGAGCGGGGCCGCGCGTGCCGGGACTGAGCAGAAGGACGGGGCCGGTAAGAGAAACGGGATGCGACCCGCGGGCAAGCACGTCCCGCCGCGGGGGTCGCATTCCCGCCGAGGGACATAGAGCAGCGATCCCGTTCAGACTCGCAGACCGGAGCGCTGCAAGCAGAGGAGTAACACCGCGAGCGCTCCGGAGGGGAATCGGGGCCTGGAGCGCTCGGCGTTACAGTACCCCCCCCCCCTTTTGTCTCCCCCTCTTTTTGGAGCCCAGGAACCTATGGATGAGTATCTTGTCGAGGATATTGTCCTCGGGCTCCAAGACCTCTCTTCGGGGCCTCAATTCTCCCAATCAACGAGAATTTAATTTTTTTTTTACCTCTGACGACCTTGGAGGCGAGGATTTCTTTTACCGAGAAGACGTCAGAGGACCCAGTGACAGGAGCAGGAACGGTGACCTTGGGGGAAAAGCGGTTAAGAATGAGAGGTTTGAGAAGGGATACATGAAAGGAGTTAGAAATATGAAGAGAAGGAGGAAGATGGAGCTTGTAGGAGACAGAGTTTATTTGGCTTTTGACTCTATATGGTCCGAGGTAACGAGGACCCAACTTGTAGCTAGGGACACTAAACCGAATATATTTGGCAGAGAGTCACACTTTGTCACCAGGGGCAAAGAAAGGAGGAGATCTTCTCTTCTTATCCGCGTGTTTCTTCATGCGAGAAGAGGCCAGTGAGAGCGACTTTTGAGTTTCCTTCCAGATAGAAGAGAAGTCCATGTTCAAATCATCTACGGCAGGAACTCCAGATGAAGTGGGGATGGGGAGGGGGGGGGCAAGAGGGTGATGGCTGTACACCACAAAGAACGGAGACTTGGCGGATGACTCAGAGTTTTTGAAATTGTACGAGAATTCAGCCCAGGGTAACAGGTCGACCCAATCATGACGGGAGGAAACAAAATGTCGCAGGTAGTTGCCAAGGATCTGGTTCACTCTCTCCACTTGTCCATTGGACTGCACGTGGTAGGAGGACGAGAAATTTAATTTGATCTTTAATTGATTGCAGAGAGCTCTCCAAAATTTAGACACAAATTGAACGCCTCTATCCGAGATGAAATGCGTGGGAAGCCCGTGAAGACGAAAGATCTGCAAAAAAAATTGCTTCGCCAACTGTAGCGCAGAAGAAAGGCCTGGAAGCGGAGTAAAGTGAGCCATTTTGGAAAAATGATCAACGACCACCCAGATGACCGCGTTGCCATGGGATACAGGAAGATGTATGTTCCATGGCTATGTGGGACCAAGGCTGTTCAGGCACCGGCAGCGGATGGAGAAGACCTGAAGGTTTCTGACGAGGGGTCTTGTCACGTGCACATACTGTACAGGCTCATACGAAATCGGTAACATCCTTTTCCAAGGAGGACCACCAATAGTGTCTGGCAATCAACTGTAAAGTCTTTTTTTATTCCAGCGTGACCAGCCAGAAGGGAGGAATGGCCCCATTTGAGGATCCGGAGGCGAAGACGGGGAGGAACATAAGTCTTTCCTGGAGGGACAGGTACCAGAGAAGCAGGAGCAGAAGAGATCAGGCACTCGGGGGGAATGATGTGCTGAGGAATGGTCTCGGCTTCAGAGGCATCGGTGGTACGAGATAGAGCATCAGCTCTGACATTCTTGTCTGCGGGACGAAAATGGATCCGAAAGTTGAAACGGGCAAAAAACAACGACCACCTAGCATGGCAAGGATTTAGTCGCTGGGCGGATTGGAGATAAGACAAATTTTTGTGATCCGTATAAATGGTGATGGGGTGAAGGGATCCTTCAAAAAGATGTCTCCACTCCTCAAGGGCCAACTTAATCACCAACAGTTCACGGTCTCCGATGGAATAATTTTTCTCTGGAGGTGAAAAGGTTTTTGAGAAAAATCTGCAAGTGACATTTTTTCCTTTAGCGGATTTTTGTAGGAGAACAGCTCCGGCTCCAACGGAGGAGGCGTCAACCTCGAGGAAGAAGGGCTTCTGAGGATCAGGTCTGGACAAGACTGGAGCAGAGGAGAAGTCGGCTTTGAGGTGGTTAAAGGCTTCCTCTGCCTGAGGATTTCGGATTAGCACTTTTCTTAGTCAGTGCTACAATAGGAGCAACGATGGTGGAGAAGTGGGGAATGAATTGACGGTAGTAATTTGCGAATACGAGAAATCTTTGGATTGCTCGCAGGCCAGTGGGACGAGGCCAATCCATTACCGCAGAAAGTTTATCAAGGTCCATTTGAAGACCTTGTCTGGACACAATGTAACCCAAGAAGGAAAGACTGCTGCGTTTGAATAGACACTTCTCGATTTTGGCGTAAAGTTGATTTTGGCGTTGTTGCTGGAGCACTTGACGAACATGAAGGCGATGTTCCTCTAGGTTGGAGGAGAAAATGAGGATGTCGTCAAGATAGACTACCACACAAGAGTACAGCATATCCCGAAAAATTTAATTAACAAAGTCCTGAAAGACTGCTGGGGCGTTGCATAGACCAAATGGCATAACTAGGTATTCAAAGTGACCATCTCTGGTATTGAAGGCCGTCTTCCATTCATCGACTGCTCGAATACAGATGAGGTTATATGCGCCCCCTTAGATCTAGTTTGGTAAAAATCTTAGCACCTCGCAGACGGTAGAAGAGTTCGGAGATGAGTGGCAGAGGATAGCGTTTTTTTACGGTAATTTTATTGAGACCGCGGTAATCAATACAAGGGTGGAGAGATCCATCTTTTTTAGAGACAAAGAAAAATCCAGCTCCAGCCGGGGAAGAAGATTTTCGGATAAAACCTCTTTTGAGGTTTTCCTGTATGTACTCGGACATAGCTTGGGTTTCCAGGGCAGAAAGTGGGTAAATCCTACCACGGGGCGGTGTGGTACCAGGGAGCAGGTCGATAGGACAGTCATAGGGTCTATGTGGTGGTAAGACCTCTGCCTGCTTTTACAAAAGACGTCCGAAAAGTCCTGATAGGCCATGGAGACTAGGCAGGAAGAAACTGGGTGAAGACATCGCTTGTGGCAAGAAGATCCCCAGCTCTCAATGTCCCCGGTGACCCAGTCGAGGCTAGGTGAATGACGTTGGAGCCAGGGCAAGCCCAGAAGAATTTCAGAAGTGCAGTTGGGTAGCACAAAAAGTTCAATATGTTCATGATGGTGAAATCCAACAGTCATGAGTAGCGGTTGAGTGCGGTAACGCACGGTGCAGACCAGTCACTCTCCATTGACGGATGAAATGAAGAGAGGCTTGACGAGACGGGTAACTGGAATGTTGAATCTGTTTACTAGGGAGGCTTCAATGAAACTTCCTACTGAACCCGAGTCCAAGAGGGCCACAGCGGAGAAGGAAGTAGCATTAGCGGGTATAGCAATCAGCACAGGTAAAGTCAATCGTGGAGAGGTAGAATTCACTGCTAGCAACGACTCTCCTACGTTGACTAGGTGAGTGGGTGCGTTTCTCAGACACGGAGGACGAATAGGACAGTCTTTTAGGAAATGTTCAATGCTAGCACAGGTCTTCATTCCTATGGCGAGTCCTCTCTTGTTGGGTCAGGCGAGACCGATCCACTTGCATAGCCTCCTCGGCAGGAGGCACAGGAACAGATTGCAAAGGACGTTGGAGGAGAGGAGCCTGGGAGGAAAACCACCTGGTGTGAACAAGTTCCTTTTCCTGACGAAGCTCCTGGCGTCTTTCCGAGAAACGCATGTCGATGCGGGTGGCCAAATGGATGAGTTCAGACAGGTTAGTATGAATTTCTTGTGCGGCCAGGACATCTTTGATGTGACTGGATAAGCCTTTATTGAAGGTCAAGCAGAGGGCCTCATTATTTCAGGAAAGCTCAGAGGCGAGGGTGCGGAAGAGGATGGCGTATTCGCCCACAGAAGAACTCCCTTGGACAAGATTCAGCAAAGCAGTCTCGGCTGAGGAAGCCCGGGCTGGCTCCTCAAAAACACTACGTACTTCAGAGAAGAAGGACTGGATTGTAGCAGTGGCCAGATTGTTGCGGTCCCAAAGCGGTGTGGCCCATGACAAGGCCTTTCCAGACAGGAGGCTGACCACGAATGCCACCTTAGACTTCAGTGGGGAATTGGTCCGACATCATCTCCAGGTGTAGGGAACACTGGGACAGGAATCCACGGCACAGTTTAGAGTCCCCATCAAACTCGTCTGGAAGAGACAGGCTGAAACTGGGAGCAGCCACTCGCTGCGGAGGAGATGCAGGAGCTGGCGGAGGAGATGGTTGCTGTTGTTGCGGCAGAAGCTGTTGCAGCATAACGGTCAGCTGAGTCAGCTGCTGTCCTTGTTGCGTGGTCTGCTGTCATTGCTGGGCGCCCACGGAGGTTAGGTCAGCGACACTAGGCAGAATCCGGACTGGTAAGCGGAGAGGACACGGGTGGTGGATCCTCTGTGTCAGTGAGGAGATGGCGTGGGCCATACCAGGGGAACGGAATCTAAGGGGTTACTGGTTTTCACCAGAGCTCGCCGCAAAGCGGGATGGACTTGCAGCAGCAGGTAACCCCCAGGTCATTCCACCCGATAGCGACTCAACCTCACTGACAGCTGAGACAGGCGCGGTACACAAGGGCAAGGCAAGAGCAAGGTCGGACGTAGCAGAAGGTCTGGGCAGGCAGCAATGGTTTGTAGTCAGGGGCAACGGCAAGGGTCTGGATACACAGGCAATGGAACACACAGAAACACTTTCTCAGGGCACAAGGCAACAAGATCCGGCAGGGACAGGAAGGGGAAGTGGGTTTTTATGGAGTGGAAGTGCCAGGAACTAATTGGGCCAGGCACCAATTAATGGTGCACTGGCCCTTTAAATCTGAGAGACCCGGCGCGCGCGCGCCCTAGAAAGCGGGGCCGCGCGCGCTGGGACTGAGCAGAAGGACCGGGCCGGTAAGAGGCACGTCCCGCCGCGGGGGTCGCATCCCCGCCGAGGGACATAGAGCAGCGCTCCCGGTCAGACTCGCAGACCGGATCGCTGCAAGCAGAGGAGTAACGCCGCGAGCGCTCCGGAGGGGAAGCGGGGCCCGGAGCGCTCGGCGTTACAATAAAACACAAATATTTTTTAAGAAGATTTTGGATAGCGGGTGCTACCTATGATAACATTTTAATTCCCAGGCCCAGCAGTGGCATCAGTAAGCCATACATTGCCTGAACGACACAGCCTGGAGTTGGCTGATGCATGAGTACACACCAGGGCTTCCCAATCCCTAAAATAAAACAACCATTTTTGAAATTTTTGAAGAAGATTTTGGATAGCGGGTGCTACCTATGATAAAATTTTTATTCCCAGACCCAGGCCCAGCAGCGGCATCAGTAAACCATATATTGCCTGAATGACACAGTCTGGAGTTGCTTGAAGCATGAGGAGAAATTAAAATCAAAGTTTGAGTGTCCCGGACCCCGGCATGTGTGTACAAAGGACCAAATATAACAAGCCCCAACAGGTCTCATGTGGCAGTGAGATGTAGGTGCAACCTATCCATTGGCCTGACCGCCCATTGTTTCCAAGACTTTTCGCTAAGGCAAACCATGTGAAGAGCAGCTTCACACCTTCATGCCCTGCACACATGGTATGCTGAAGGGCCACTGAGACTTGTCCGGGCAGTGGAGGCTTAGGACACAGTGGAGGATGTGGAGGAAGAGTCGCACACTGTCACAGGACGAACGGGCTGACAGAGTGGAACAGGAAGCAGCATTAGTACACAAGAGGGGTTCACAACCCCTAAAATTTAAAGGTGAATGTTAAAATCTCTATTGAAGATGCATGTTAGGTAGTGCTACCATCCAAAAATGTAAGGCCCAAGCCCAGAAGCATCAGTAAGCCAAGTTATTCCTGAAACACACAGGAGCAGTCAGGAGCAGTCATCAGCAGTACACCCAAGGGTTTCATAAACCCTTACATTTAAAGATCAATGTTGAAATTTGCATTAAGCATGTATTAAGCTACTGCTAAACATACAAGGGCCGAAGCATCAGTGAGGCAAGTAGTTCCTGAAAGAGACACAGGATGGGTCAGGAGAAGGCATTCGCAGTACCAAAGAGGGTTTCATAACCCCTTACATTTAAAGATCAATGTTGAAATTTGCATTAAGCATGTATTTAGCTACTGCTAAAAATCCCAAAATTAAAGGCCCAAGGCCCGAAGCATCAGTGAGGCAAGTAGTTCCTGAAAGAGATACAGGATGAGTCAGGAGAAGACATTTGCAGTACCCAAGAGGGTTTCATTACCGCTTACATTTAAAGATGAATGTTTAAATTTGCATTAAGCATGTATTTAGCTACTGCTAAACATCCAAAAATTAAAGTCCCAAGGCCCGAAGCATCAGTGAGGCAAGTAGTTCCTGAAAGAGACACAGGATGAGTCAGGAGCAGGCATTCGCAGTACCCAAGATGTTTTCATAACCCCTTACATTTAAAGATCAATGTTGAAATTCACATTAAGCATGTATTTAGCTACTGCTAAACATCCAAAAATGTAAGGCCCAAAGCCCGAAGCATCAGTGAGGCAAGTAGTTCCTGAAAGACACAGGATGAGTTAGGAGCAGGCATTCACAGTACCCAAGAGGGTTTCATAACCCCTTACATTTAAAGATCTATCTTGAAATTCGCATTAAGCATGTATTTAGCTACTGCTAAATTCCCATAACTAGATGAAATTCCCATTCCCATAACTAGATGGCCTCCATGTTGGAAAATGCAGTCCAATGTACATCCTGTTCAATGTATGCAATCCTTGAACAACAGTTTGAGGGTGCATATTGTTGTGCGAGATGTGTGCTAGTTGTCCGTTTGGAAGCCCAGATCCTGCATCTAGAGGGGCGACTGGCAACAATGAGAAGCATTAACAACATGGAGAGGAGTCTCGTGCTCACTGAGCAGGCACTCTCGGGAATAGAGGTGGGGGAGGACAGTGGGACGGAGTTGCAGGACAGTCAGGCAGTTAGCTGGGTTACAGTTAGAAAGAGGGGTAGGGGAAAAAGTGTCAGGGAGGCTAGTCCTGAACTGGCACACCCCAACAAGTTTGCCCGCTTGGCAGATGAGGGGGATGCCATTACAGAGCTAGCAGAACTGCAGCAGGATACCGCCTCTGACCGCCAGGGGGGGTGTCTGCTCCAGTAAGGAGGGAGGAGTACAGGGCAGGCCAGACAGGTACTAGTGGTGGGAGACTCAATTATTAGGGGGACAGACAGGGCAATCTGTCACAAAGACCGGGATCGCCGAACAGTGTGTTGTCTGCCTGGCGCACGAGTTCGGCACATCGCGGATCGGGTTGACAGGTTGCTGGGCGGGGCTGGAGAGGACCCAGCAGTCATGGTACATATTGGCACCAATGACAAAGTAAGGGGTAGGTGGAGTGTCCTTAAAAATGATTTCAGGGACTTAGGCCGCAAGCTTAAGGCAAGGACCTCCAAGGTAGTATTTTCTGAAATACTACCAGTACCACGAGCCACACCAGAGAGGCAGCGGGAGATCAGAGAGGTAAACAAGTGGCTCAGAAGCTGGTGTAGGAAGGAAGGGTTTGGGTTCATGGAGAACTGGGCTGACTTCGCTGTCGGTTACCGGCTCTACCGTAGGGACGGGCTGCACCTCAATGGGGAGGGTGCAGCTTTGCTTGGGGAGAAGATGGCTAGAAGGGTGGAGGAGTGTTTAAACTAGGGACTTGGGGGGAGGGAACCTACAGCAAAGAGGGGGAAGATAGCGTAGATAGAGAGGTGGGAATTATAAATGTACCTGGGGGTGGAGCGGAGGGAGGGGTTAGAATAGTTAATAGGAATAGGCTCCATAGGAAAATAAAACTTACACCCTTGAATCCCATTAACCCCAATAACATAAAGAATGGAAATGCAAAGTGTATGTTCACAAATGCCAGAAGCCTAGCAAATAAAATAGGGGAGCTTGAGGCCTTGATACTGGAGGAACATATTGATATAGTTGGGGTCACTGAGACATGGCTGGACTCCTCGCATGACTGGGCTGTCAATTTGCAGGGGTTTACATTGTTTCGCAAGGATAGAATGAACAGAAAAGGTGGTGGAGTCTGTCTGTATATAAGAAGTGGTATGAAAGTCAGTGTGAACGATTCCATAGTGTGTGATGATTTTGAGGAGGTGGAATCACTGTGGGTAGAATTACAAAAGGAGGGAAATACTGAAAAAATAATATTTTAATATTTGGGGTAATCTACAGACCCCCTAATATCACTGAAGAGATAGAAGTTCGGCTTCATAAACAAATAGAGAGGGCCGCCCGGGCAGGTACAGTGGTAATAATGGGAGATTTTAACTATCCAGATATAGATTGGGGTCCGGGGTTGGCTAAAACTACAAAGGGGTGACAATTTCTAAATTTATTGCAGGATAATTTTATGGGCCAGTTTGTGGAGGACCCAACAAGAAGTGATGCCTTGTTGGATCTGATCATTTCCAACAACGCAGAGCTGGTTGGTAATGTAACTGTGAGGGAAAACCTTGGTAATAGCGACCACAATATAGTTACTTTTGACTTAAAATGTAGAAAACAAAGACAGGCGGGGAAGGCAAAAACATATAACTTTAAAAAGGCAAACTTCCCTGGGCTGAGGGCTGCACTACAGGACATAGACTGGGGGGGAGGTGTTGTCAAATACTGATACAGAAGGTAAATGGGACATCTTTAAATCAACTCTAAATAACTATACAGCTAAATATATACCAAAGGGGAACAAATATAAATGATTAAAACAAAATCCTACATGGCTGACAAATGATGTTAAAAGAGCAATAAAGAACAAAAAAATAGCCTTCAAAAAATACAATTCTGATGGGTCAGCGATAACATTTAAACAGTACAAAGAGCTTAATAAAATCTGTAAAAATGTAATAAAAACAGCAAAGATTCAAAACGAGAGACAGGTGGCCAAAGAAAGCAAAACTAATCCTAAATATTTTTTTAGATATATAAATGCAAAAAAGCCAAGGACAGAGCATGTAGGACCCCTTAATAATGATAATAGGGAGGTTGTCACAGGCGATCAAGAGAAAGCGGAGCTACTGAATGGGTTCTTTAGTTCTGTATACACTATGGAAAAAGGAGCTGACATTGGCCAGGTCAGTGCTGGTAACACATCATGTAATGTACTGAACTGGCTTAATGTAGAGATGGTACAAGGTAAGTTAAGTGATATAAATGTAAGCAAATCTCCAGGGCCAGATGGATTGCACCCAAGAGTTCTTAGAGAGGTAAGTTCAGTAATATCTGTACCCCTGTTCATGATATTTAGAGATTCTCTGGTGTCTGGTATTGTGCCAAGGGACTGGCGCAAGGCGAATGTGGTGCCAATCTTCAAAAAGAGCTCTAGGTCTTCCCCAGGAAACTATAGACCGGTAAGTTTAACGTGCATTGTGGGTAAATTGTTTGAAGGACTTATAAGGGATTACATACAGGAATACATAGGGGATAATTGTATTATAAGTGATAACCAGCATGGGTTTACTAAGGATAGAAGTTGTCAAACCAATCTAATTTGCTTTTATGAAGAGGTGAGTAGAAGCCTTGACAGAGGAATGGCTGTGGACATAGTGTTTCTGGATTTTGCTAAAGAATTTGATACTGTCCCTCATAGACATCTGACAGGTAAGTTAAGGTCTTTGGGTTTGGAAATTTTAGTTTGTAACTGGATTGAACACTGGCTCATGGATCGTACCCAGAGAGTGGTGGTCAATGATTCGTACTCTGATTGGTCCCCGGTTATTAGTGGTGTACCCCAAGGTTCAGTACTGGGCCCGCTGTTGTTTAATTTATTTATCAATGATATAGAGGATGGTATTAACAGCTCTGTTTCTATCTTTGCAGATGACACCAAGCTTTGTAGCACGGTACAGTCTATAGAGGATGTGCATAAGTTACAAGATTACTTGGATAGACTAAGTGTCTGGGCATCCACTTGGCAAATGAGTTTCAATGTGGATAAATGTAAAGTTATGCATCTGGGTAATAACCTGCATGCATCGTATGTCTTAGGGGGGATTAAACTGTTAGAGTCACTAGTAGAGAAGGATCTGGGTGTACTTGTAGATCACAGACTACAGAATAGCATGCAATGTTAGGCTGCTGCTTCCAAAGCCGGCAGGATATTGTCATGTATCAAAAGAGGCATGGACTCAAGGGACAGGGACATAATACTCCCCCTTTATAAAGCATTGGTACGGCCTCACCTGGAATATGCTGTTCAGTTTTGGGCATCTGTCCATAAAAGGGACACTGCGGAGTTGGAAAGGGTGCAGAGACGCGCGACTAAACTAATATGGGGCATGGATCATCTTAGCTATGAGGAGCGATTAAAGGAGTTACAATTGTTTAGTCTTGAGAAGAGACGTTTAAGGGGGGATATGATAAACGTATATAAGTATATTAATGGCCCATACAAAAAATATGGAGAAAAACTGTTCCAGGTTAAACCCCCCCAAAGGACGAGGGGGCACTCCCTCCGTCTGGAGAAGAAAAAGTTTAGTCTAAAGGGGCGACACGCCTTCTTTACCGTGAGGACTGTGAATTTATGGAACGGTCTACCTCAGGAACTGGTCACAGCAGGAACAATTAACAGCTTTAAAACAGGATTAGATACATTCCTGGAACAAAATAACATTAATGCTTATGAAGAAATATAAAATCCCATCCCTTCCCCAATATCGCGCCACACCCCTACCCCTTAATTCCCTGGTTGAACTTGATGGACATATGTCTTTTTTCGACCGTACTAACTATGTAACTATGTAACTATGTAAACTTCCAAAAATTAAAGGCACAAGGCCAGAAGCATCAGTGAGGCAAGTAGTTCCTGAAAGACACAGGATGAGTCAGGAGCAGGCATTCGCAGTACACAAGAGTGTTTCATAACCCTAATTGACAACCCAAGAGGGTTTCATAACCATAATTGTGAAGTGTTGGTGTAGCAGCATGTTCAATCTACTCTGAGGCATCTGGCATTGGTGGCTGGAAATCCTGGCTGATCCATCCCTGATTCATATTCACAAAGGTCAGTCTCTTTACATTTTTCGTGGACAGAAGAATTCGTCTTGGGGTGACTATGGCCCCGGCCGCACTAAACACCCGCTCTGATGGCACTCTACTGGCCGAGCAGGGCAAACTCTGCTAGTTGCGGCCATAAATCAAGTTTGGCTTCCCAGAAGTCCAGCGGATCTTCAATGTTTGTTGGTATGGCCACGTCAAGGTATGCCACCACCTGCTGGTTCAGGTCCTGCTCCATGTCTACCTGCTGCTGATGAGTTGATTCACTATGCACGTGAAGAAAGCTTCTCATAGCGAGGGTCCAATAACGTGGAGAGCCAGAATTTTGACAATTCGGGGGTCACTACGCAAGCAACTGAGCATGCATCGTGCCATTTGCACCAGTGACTCGGAGGGACTACCTACCTCCATCTCCACTGCATACTGCCACGCTGTGTCTGGGTCCTCTGTCTCGCCTTCCTCATAACCCTCTAGCTCCTCTGGCTGCTCCTGCTCCTCCTCTCCTGTCCAATGACTAGAAACACCAGCCATCTCATCCAACCTAAATGAAGAAAGAGTCCCGGCACTCAATTGCTTGTGAAATCTCAGTAATTTATTTATGCAACATGCATATGCTATGCATGTTGCATAAATAAATTACTGAAATTTCACAAGCACTTAAGTGCCGGGACCCTTTCTTCATTTGGATCATTTCTATATTTGGTCCTCGGGCACAAACTACCTATTTGCAGTGCCGACTTTCTCTGGACTTTCATCTCATCCAACCTAAACTGTGCTCCACCCTGCCCCTCATCCTCAACCTCCAGTTCAGCCCCCACAGGGCTCATGTAGCCTTGAGATGTAGGCGAAACGTCTCCATTGCCATGACCAGCCATTGTTTCAATCATTTGTTGTAGGAAATGTAGTAGTGGAATTACGTCGTTCATGCCGTAATACAGGCGACTTACAAATAATGGGGCTTCCTCAAAGGGCCTCAGCAAACGGCAGGTGTCACGTATGAGCTGCCACTGTTTCACATTGAAGATACACAGGGGAGTACTCCTATCTGCTTGGATCATCAAGAAATCGGTGATGGCTTTTCTTTGTTTGTATAGTCTGTCCAACATATGAAGGGTGGAATTCCAACGTGTGGCAACATCACAACTAAGAATATGTTGTGGGATACCGTTCTGACGCTGCAGCTAAAGAAGGGTGTGCTTTGCGGTGTACGAGTGGCTGAAGTGCATGCACAGTTTCCTTGCCATTGTCAGGATGTTTTGCAAATGGGGTGAAGACTTCAGGAAGTACTTGACAACCAGATTGACCACGTGTGCCATGCAGGGCGCATGTTTCACACTTCCTTGTCGCAGCGCGGAAACAATGTTCTTCCCGTTGTCGGTCACCATGGTTCCCATTTCCAGATTTCGTGGAGTAAGCAATACTCGGATTTCTTGATGAATGAATTTTAGCAGTTCCACCCCTTTGTGACTCCGTTCGCCAAGGCAAACCATGTGAAGAACAGGGTGACACCGCCGTGCCCTACACACATGGTACGATGAAGGGCCACCGAGATTTGTACGTGCAGTGGAGGTCGAGGAGTGGAGGATGAGGAGGCGGAGTCACACACTTTCACAGGACCAACGGCCTGAGAGCCAGAGCATTGAGGAGGAAGCGGTGTGACCTGTCTAAGTTACTGTTGTGGCTGTGCAGGAACCACATTTACCCAGTGGGCCATAAAAGACATGAATTGTCCCTGCCCGTAGTTACAGTTCCACACGTCGGCGCTGGCGTGCACTTTTAAACACACCGACAGGCTCAAGGACTGGCCCACCTTCTCTTGTACAAACTTATGCATGGCTGGTACTGCCTTATTCGTAAAGAAATGACGGCTTGGGACTCTCCACCTCGGCTAGGCACAAGCAATCAATGCTCTGAATGGTGCAGAGTCCACTCCTTGAAAAGGGAGGGACTGCAGCACCAGCAACTTAGACAAGATCACATTCAACTTCTGCGCCGTTGGATGAATGGGCGCATACTGTTGTCTCTTGGACATGGCTTCGCCGATGGATTGTTGGCGGAATGGCTGACAAAAAGCGGGAGAAGCAGGAGCATCTGGAGCGACAGAAGGAGGGTTTGACACACAGCTCCCGTCGGCTGAGGTGGTGGAGCCTTGGCTGGATGAAGGAGGGAGCGGATGGCCACTGGGTGATGCAGCAGGCTGGACCACTACATTGGAGCCACAGTTCTCCCAGGCTGCTTTATGGTGGCGAAGCATGTGTTGACGCAGGGCCATTGTGCCTGGCCACGCTTTACCTTCTGCCGACATATCTTGCATGTAGTTACGTGAACCTCCTCCGGATGCCTGATGAAACACTGCCACACCGCCGAATAGCTGATTTTCCCACCTACAGTCCGAACTAATTGACTGCTACTGGCGCCGTCTCCAGGAATCCCTGCTCCACTATCTCCCGGAAAGGTAGGCTGCTGCGAAGAAGTTGTTTTCCCCAGGGCATGTTTGACGCCAGAATTTCCACTCCTGCCACCATGCTGACTGCCAACCGTGCTACCGCCTTGCTGGCTCAGCTGCTGCCCCAAGGACAACCTGCAACTCTCTTCTCCTGGTTATGATAAAGCCCCTTCTGCACCCGGCTCCCAATTGCGATCGATTTAATCATCATCAACATGTCACTGATGTCTTCCTCAGGTTTCCCAACAGTGTCTGCTTCAGAACCCTGAACCCTGGCAACACCGCCTCTCACGTCACTCTCCGCATCACTACTTGGCCGCCTAGCAGAGCAAGCAGCGCATGTCTCCTCCCCTTCTTGGCTGGGCAGTAGCTGCAGACTGCCCTCTATTAGATCGTCCTCAGTGAATAGTGGAGCTGAACCCCCAGCATAAGATACTTCTTTAGGAGAGGGTACAGCATAGTACAAAGGCAATGGGAGGACAGGGACTGCTCCCAGGCCATGCCAACTAAGGGTTGTTTCTGAGGAACCCACCGACTGTTGACTGGTGGTGTCAGATGTCACTTGTGATGAAGTAGATGAGCGTGTTAACCAATCGACGACGGCAGATGGGTTGCTGGTCGAGACACGACCGCTGGCTGATAACGGGAGCTCAGGCCTCTTGCTGCGACTTCTGCTGCCACTCCCCCCAAATCTGCTGCCACCTCTGCCTGAAGTATTTAGGCCTCTGCCACTCCTCTGTGCACGTATATGCACTTCTCTGCCTGACATACTTAGTGCGTATATGAGACAATTGCAATGCGCTTCACTACTCTTTAAACACTACTTGTCTAGAACAGCAGCAGGTGATTACTTTTGGCTGTGGGCTCTTGACAGATTAACAGGTACAAAATGGTACACTTATTAGATGTTTGTATGCGGTATGCACTGATGAGGACAGAAAAATGCGCAACAATACGCAGAAAAACTCAGTATTTTTGTAAAACACCAGCCGGTGAGTACTATTGTTTGGACTTTCACAGTATGTAGGCCCTTGACAGATTAACAGGTACAAAATGGTACACTACTTGGAATGTACGTATGCAGTATGCAGTGATGAGGGCAGAAAAATTTGCAACAATACGTAGAAAAACTCTGTATTTTTGTAAAACACCAGCCGATGAGTACTATTGTTTGGACTTTCACATAATGTAAGCCCTTGACAGATTAACAGGTCCAAAATGGTACAATACTTGGATGAACGTATGCTGTATGCACTGATGAGGGCAGAAATATGCGCTAAAATGAGCTTAAAAACTCTGTAAGTTTTGTAAAACACCAGCCAGTGAGTACTATTGTATGGACTTTCACAGTATGTAGGCCCTTGACAGATTAACAGGTACAAAATGGTACACTACTTGGATGTACGTATGCGGTATGCACTGATGAGGGCAGAAAAATGAGCAACAATATGCAGAAAAACTCTGTATTTTTGTAAAACACCATCCAGTGAGTACTATTGTTTGTACTTTCACAGTGTGTAGGCCCTTGACAGATTAACAGGTACAAAATGGTACACTACTTTTATGTATGCATGTGGTATGCACTGATGAGGGCAGAAAAATGCGTAACAATACGCAGAAAAACGCAGTATTTTTGTAAAACATCAGCCGGTGAGTACTATTGTTTGGACTTTCACAGTATATCGGCCCTTGACAGATTAACAGGTACAAAATGGTACACTACTTGGATGTACGTATGCGGTATGCACTGATGAGGCAGACAAATGCGCTACAATATGCAGAAAAACTCTGTATTTTTGTAAAACACCAGCCAGTGAGTACTACTGTTTGGACTTTCACAGTAAATAGGCCCTTGACAGATTAACAGGTACAAAATGGTACACTACTTAGATGTACGTATGCGGTATGCACTGATGAGGGCAGAAAAATGCGCAACAATAAGCAGAAAAACTCTGTCTTTTGTAAAACACCAGCTGGTGAGTACTATTGTTTGGACTTTCACAGTATATAGGCCCTTGACAGATTAACAGGTACAAAATAATACACTTCTTGGATGTACATATGCGGTGTGCACTGATGAGGCAGAAAAATGCGCAACAATACGCAGAAAGACTCTGTATTTTTGTTAAACACCAGCCGGTGGGTACTATTCTTTGGACTTTCACAGTATGTAGGCCCTTGGCAGATTAACAGGTAAAAAATGGTACACTACTTGGATGTACGCATGCAGTATGCACTGATGAGGGCAGAAATATGCACTAAAATACTCATTAAAAACTATGTATTTTATAAAACACCAACTGGTCAGTACTAGTGCTTGGACTTTCACAGTATGTAGGCCATGACAGATTAACAGGTATAAAATGGTACACTACATTGATGTACGTATGCGGTATGCACTTATGAGGGCAGAAAAATGCGCTAAAATACTCTTTAAACACTACTTGTCTAGAACAGCAGCAGGTGATTACTTTTGGCTGTAGGCCCTTGACAGATTAACAGGTACAAAATGGTACACTTATTAGATGTTCGTATGCGGTATGCACTGATGAGGGCAGAAAAATATGCAACAATACGCAGAAAAACTCAGTATTTTTGTAAAACACCAGCCGGTGAGTACTATTGTTTGGACTTTCACAGTATGTAGGCCCTTGACAGATTAAGAGGTACAAAATGGTACACTACTTGGATGTACGTATGCAGTATGCAGTGATGAGGGCAGAAAAATTTGCAACAATACATAGAAAAACTCTGTATTTTTGTAAAACACCAGCCAGTGAGTACTATTGTTTGGACTTTCACATAATGTAGGCCCTTGACAGATTAACAGGTCCAAAATGGTACACTACTTGGATGTACGTATGCGGTATGCACTGATGAGGGCAGAAAAATGAGCAACAATATGCAGAAAAAAGCTGTAATTTTGTAAAACATCAGCCGGTGAGTACTATTGTTTGGACTTTCACAGTATATAGGCCCTTTACAGATAAACAGGTACAAAATGGTACACTACGTAGATGTACGTATGCGGTATGCACTGATGAGGACAGAAAAATGTGCAACAATACGCAGAAAAACGCTGTATTTTTGTAAAACATCAGCCGGTGAGTACTATTGTTTGGACTTTCACAGTATATAGGCCATTGACAGATTAACAGGTACAAAATGATACACTACTTAGATGTACGTATGCGGTTCGCACTTATGAGGCCAGAAAAATGCGCTAAAATACGCATTAAAAACTCTGTATTTTTGTAAAACACGAGCTGATGAGTACTAGTGCTTGGACTTTCACAGTATGTAGGCCTTGACAGATTAACAGGTACAAAATGGTACACTACTTAGATGTACGTATGCGGTATGCACTGATGAGGGCAGAAAAATGCGCAACAATATGCATTAAGAACTCTGTATTTTTGTAAAACACCAGCCGGTGAGTACTATTCTTTGGACTTTCACAGTATGTAGGCCCTTGACAGATTAACAGGTACAAAATGGTACACTACTTGGATGTACGTATGCGGTATGCACTGATGAGGGCAGGAATATGCCAACAATACGCAGAAAAACTCTGTACTTTTGTAAAACACCAGCCGGTGAGTACTATTGTTTGGACTTTCACAGTATGTAGGCCCTTGACAGATTAACAGGTACAAAATGATACACTACTTAGATGTACGTATGCGGTATGCACTGATGAGGGCAGAAAAATACGCAGAAAAACTCTGTATTTTTGTAAAACACCAGCCGTTGAGTACTATTGTTTGGACTTTCACAGTATGTAGGCCCTTGACAGATTAACAGGTACAAAATGGTACACTACTTAGATGTACGTATGCAGTATGCACTGATGAGGGCAGAAATGTGCGCTAAAATACGCATGAAAAACTCTGTATTTTTGTAAAACACCAACCGGTTAGTACTCGTGCTTGGACTTTCACAGTATGTAGGCCTTGACAGATTAACAGGTTCAAAATGGTACACTACTTAGATTTACATATGGGGTATGCACTGATGAGGGCAGAAAAATGCGCAACAATACGCAACAATATTTTTGTAAAACACCAGCAGGTGATTACTTTTGCCAGGACTTTCCCTGTATCTAGACTTGTTACAGATACAAAATAGTAGATTGCTTTGATGTAGGCATGTGGCATGCACATATGAGGGCAGACAAATGCACTACAGTCTGCTGAAAAAACGTATTTGTGAACAGCAGCAAGACACAACAGTGCAGTACCACCAAAAAAAACAAAGAAACAAACAAGGATAACACCCTAAATTGCACTCTGTAACAGAGTGTTAAGAATGGTGTGCACTGGTTTTTATACAGTCTACACACAATTCTAAGCAGCAGATGATTTCTGGAGCAATAAAAGCACTGAATTGCGCTGAAAAATAAGGTGATAAGATGGCTCATAAAGTTCAGGCAGCTTGTTCATATGTATGAGGCAATGAAAAGCTATCTTACCCTCTCTGATGAAATGCTCAATAACGTGAATAGGAGGTTTATGTATCGTAGGATCCTTCTCAGTGAGAACACCAAAGCACTGCACTCCTGTCTGTCCACAATGCTGATGTGACTAGCAGTTGCCAGTGGTACGCTGCGGTATGAGCTATTCACACACAGATGAGCAGCCCGTCTTCTCTCTCTGAGGGCATGGATAAAATGAAGAGAGGCAAGATGGCTGCAGATTATATAGCTCTGTGACATCACAAGGGTCAATGAATGCTGAATCTTGCATGTGTTTCAGGGTCATCTCGCCTACCTCTCTTCCCGCCGTACTTTCCCGCCGTCCCATAATCCCCTGCCCCATGTACTCACATGTGGATCCGCCATTTTAGGTCTCCTGTAGCCGGGAACGCTGTAAAATGGAATTTAAAGAAGCGATTCACGCGATAGAATCGCGTCGACATTTGCATTTGTTGCGAATCGAATATTTCATGAAATTCGTAACGAATTTGGGTTCGTCAGCTCTGATTCGCTCATCTCTGTTTATCACTTAGGTGTTAAGTAAGTTAGGGCACTTTTATCGCTCTGTTACATTGACACGTTCCAACCTCTGGCTGTTAACTGGAACATTTTGTCTATTTCGGGTTCATATGACGTAGTTTATGCTTAACCATTAATTCATGCATTACCTAACTGATGTATTTTTTGTCCCCTTTCTATAGGATACCCTTCATGGCCAGCCAGGCACACCCCAGGCCTAATTATTCATGCAAATGGTACCCTACTTACGGTACATATAAGAATCCAACCACAAGTGGAGGTTAGCTGAAACAGTTAACCTAATTTGTGGGAGGAGTCTGGTCCTTATATACCCACCTCATCCACACAGGTGCTGTCGGCAGCATGCAAGGCGTCCCCACCCTCCCCCTTTTTTTCTACAGTTACTCTCAGGGTATCCCCCTTTCTATAGGATACCCTTCACGGCCGGTCAGGCACACCCCAGGCCTAATTATTCATGCAAATGGTACCCTACTCACGGTACATATAAGAATCCGTCCACAAATATATATATATATATATATATATATATATATATATATATACACTTCCAGAAGAGCAGCACAAGCAAACGTAAAAAACTGGAGATGAGGTGCAAGCTGTGTGGGAGCCTGGGTCAGAGGATTCATAAAAATTCCAAAAACAGCAGCACACAAGCGTCTTTGTGTTAAAAAGGTGGAGGTTTATTCCATAATTCAAAAATGTCCACATGTGATTCTGCACTTGAGCCTGATAACGGTGAAATGAGGTCACAGAATCGTTGCTCGCACTTTGTTCACTGGCTTTATGGAATAAACCTCCACCTTTTTAACACAAAGACGCTTGTGTGCTGCTATTTTTTGGAATTGATATATATGTGTATAGGCCTGCGTAGCTGGCCTAAGTTTGTGGGAGGAGCGGGCTGCCTTTAAGAACCCACGGCGGCGTCACATCCAGGCGCCATGGGTTCTTCGATCCTTCAGTTCCGGGTGTCAGCTGATTTCCGTTCAAGCTGTCCGGCAGTCGGAGTCTACGTATGCGCACGGAGCAGCGCTTTGGATGGTGAGTTGCTGGGGATGCCGGGAGTCGCGTTGTCGGGCCGCCTGATTACTGTTGCGCCATATGGTTAGCCCGGCAACCTCCCGGCTCACCCAGCATACACATTTTTAATTTGCGGATCCGTCAGTATTTTCGGCGCTAATGACGGGCCCGGCTGGCCGCACTAGCCTGCCGCCCTGATAAGCGGGGCACGGCAGACTCCCGGCCTGTATGTGGGCCCCGGGGTGTTGTGTGTGTCCGGGGCCGGGGTAGCTCACCTGCCACGGGGCCGCACAGGCCCGGTGGGTGTGCTATCCCGCATCACGTCGCCCCACTGCTTACAAACAATGCAGGCACTTAATGTCATAACGGGTTACATGCTGCCTGGGTAGTTGCTGTCCTACATGCACCAGGCTCCTTAACCTCATCTGCCCATATCACAGTCATTCATTCCTATCAATGCAGAGTGGTGTCCGCCGTCTTATCATTATACATGCGGCTTAGTGTCTTACCATGAGGTGTGTGGTTCTTAATCTTAATGGTGGTCATCTTTTCTAACTATAATCAAAGATAAGTAGCCTCATATCATGTCAAATCCCATGGCCCTTGCCTCGGTCACACATAGGCTAGATCACAACATGTCCTTACGCATCCTTCCCACACGTCCTTATGCGTTTCCAAAAAAAAAAGAAAAAAAAAAAAAAAGATATATATATATATATATATATATATATATATAGGGGGTAGGTATGTGTATGTGTGTGGGTATATGTGTATGCATGTGTTTATGTATATACATATGTGTATATATATATATATATATATATATATATATATATATATATATGTATAAAAAAAAATAACAGCAGTGTGCATGGATATGTATTACGCACGTGAGTCACTGTCTTACTTGTGGTGATGCTCGGAATAACCGCTGCATGGGGTAACGTGTATTGCACAAACAATTTCGCACATTCTCGTTTTTCATTCACGCATACAATCAATCTAGTCTTTTGTTTCTCTGTTCGCATAATTGCTAGTAGTAGGTCAAGGTAACTTCAGTATGAATCTGAGTAGGTCAGTCCCATGACGCTGTTTTGTTTATCATAGGTCATGTTTGTTGTCTGCTTCTGGAGATCTTCTTAGCAAGTTACCAATATTAGGGTTAGTACTGTACTTACAGAAATATTGTCGGGGGTTTCGGTCACTACAACATGTCAAATTTAGTTCACAGGTTTATGTCAACCAGTGTCTTCAGTCAGTGTCTTTCTTGTGATTGGTCAGAGATCGTCAATTTGGCAATTGGTTATAATCAGGTATGTTCAAGTGCATTTGTCAGCTGGGGCCTCCTTTTCTGTTCATAGTTTAGGAGTACTTTCTATTACAGGTTGCGTTGTCTGGTGTTACTCGGTTCAAGGTTTTCCATAGCTCCAGGTATGGTCCGTTCCTTGGTTTCTTTGTGGTTTTGTACATAGCTAATGCGGACATTTCTGCGTAGATCCGGTGTGTCCTGACCAAACCCCAGAGTTCCGGTCCTACTCTCTCTCATCCTATTTTGCCATCTTAGATCAGGTACGTGAGTTAGGTAGGTTTAGCCTGATGCTCCTTGTTGTAGTTTTATATCTGGTTTCTGTTTCAGCTTCTAACCCAGCATTTTGAAGTGTCTTGGTCCTCAAGTATCTTGTCTCATCGGTTGTCGTTTACATCGGGTCACCACTCAGCATTTCTTGTATCCTTTCCTGATAGGTTGTGCAGGCTTAAGGTACGTCAATTCAGATTTCTCTAGTAGGTTCCTCTTCTATATTGGGTTAAGGTGAAGTTGCATGTCATGTTTATTCCAGGTTGTGCCAAGACCTGTCTCCGGTAAGAGTGTCTCAAGTACATATTAAGTAATCACCTCATGAACCTGACACGCTTTCAGGTTGTGATTACTTATTCCTTCAGTGCACTTAATCCACTTCACTAGTCACTAGTCATAGTAAAGGGTGTCGTTGGTTAAGTTCTGGCTGATCCATTTAGCACACGTGTCACTAACACATAGTCGTTTAGGCCCCTTACGCATCAGTCCGGTATCCGACACGTCTTCGGATGTTTTGTCCCCTTTTAGTATTACAGGCAAGCAGGTGAGTAGGTAAGGTAAGTTGTGGTGTCGGTGGCAGAGTAGTCTATGGCAATTTTAGCCTGGCACTGAGATTATCAGGTCTGTTCTGGGTCTGCGTGACGTTGCGTGTTATGTTTCAGTTCTAGTTTGCTTCAAGACATCTATCTTGGGTAAGAATATCAGTCGCTCAGATTAAGTAGTCACCTCATGAACCAGACATACCTTCAGGTTGTGGCTACTAGTGTTGCTCGCGAATATTCGCAATTCGAATATTATTCACGAATATCGCATATTCGCGAATTCGCGAATTTCGCGAATATAGCGCTATATATTCGTAATTACAAATATTCTTTTTTTTTTCTTTTTTTTCTTCACAGTACACATCACAGTGATCATCCCTCTCTGCTTCCAGCTTGTGTGGTGTAAAGAAGGCTGTAATACTACTGTGTGAGACTGGCGTGCGAAAATTCGCATATGCGAAAATTAGCATATGCTAATTTTCGCATATGCTAATTTTCGCATACGTGAACTTTCGCATATGCGAAAATGAAACGAGGAGATAACGAATATGCGAATATTCGCGAATATATGACGAATATTCGACCATATATTCGCGAATATTCGCGAATTCGAATATGGCCTATGCCGCTCAACACTAGTGGCTACTTAAAAACATTTTTCGGTGCACCTGTCTCACGTCATAAGTCACGTACTTGTAAGTAGTATAGGGTGTGTTGGTTGAGCGATAGTCATTTTCATCTCCTTCACTCATCACTAACACATATTTGATAAGCCCCCCCCCCTACGCATACAGACCGCTATCCGACACGCCCTCGGTTGATCTGTCACCCATTTATAGGTCATTACAGGTGGATAAGTGAGTAGGTGAAGTTAGTTGTGGTGTTGGTGGCAGCTTAGTCTAGGCCCGGCTCAGAGATTCATTGCAGTTTGATTTGGATTGTTTCAGAATGTCTTACGCCTCCGACATAGAGGACTCCGCCTCGGTGCTGGAAAATGCAGCCAGAACTTCTGAGCATGCCAGTCTTCCCTCCTTAAGAACATGGATTGTGCCGAAACTCACTGCTGAGTTGGTCAGGAGGGGTATACCCTTCCCGGCCTCTGCCCGTAAGGCAGAATTATATAGGATCTTGACAAACGAGGCTTCAGGGCTTAACCCTGAGGAAGTTTCTATGTCCACCTTGCAGACTTCCCTCACGAAGCTACATGCCATGATTAATAATCTCACGTCTAACATGTCTGAAATGCAAAATAGGATGGACGCCATGGAGAACAGGAATGCCACAGCTACTTTACCGCCGGCTATAACCCTCCCTCCACCATTCCAGCCTCAAGCTAGCACCTCAGGTACTGCCTCTGCCGTCCCTCACATCGCACCAGCCCACTTCATACCGGCACACATAAAAAAGGATATACTGGAAGGCAAAGAGGTTAATTTAGCTTTGTTATTGATAGCCACGCACGACCTGAACGAAAACAAAACTATAGCCTGTGGTGACGTATCTGTCGTATTGAAGTCCAAAGACGTCAGGTTGAATGGGAAGTTAACCTTGTCAGAATTCATAATGGCGTTCAGCATATACCGTGATATTATATGCACGGTGAAACCTGAAAGAGGGGAGGAGCTGGATCAATACCTGTACAAAATCACCGAGCTATACCATAAATTTGGAGGGCATTCCTTTTATGAGTATCATAAATAATTTGCTGCCAAAGCCACGGCCGCCCTCAGTCAGTTCAATTACAATGTCAACTGGGCAATCGTGGACACCGAGTTGTACTGCAATCATTTCGCAGGACTCAAGGCCCCGGTTTGCGCCAACTGTCATTCATCCTCCCACACCACACAGTGGTGTGTCTCGGTGAACGAAGAAACTCCTCCCAGCACTTTAGCTGCTAGCCAGGATAAGGGACCCAAAACTTCAGGCTTAACAGACAAGTTGGGTAGGCCAATCCGGTATTTAGGGAAGTCGCAAATATTTAATAATTGTAACTACACGTCTTGCACTTACAGTCAATGTAGGCTCTTACATATTTGCTTCATCTGCTACAGGGCCCACCCTAAAACCGCATGTGGTCAAAAAATGGAAAAATCCTGACTAGCTGTGGTTGATACTGTCTTCCTGGGTCAGTATTTGCAGTGCCATCCAGACCAACAATTTGTGCAGCACTTAATCTCTGGATTCCAGTCTGGTTTCCACGTGGGTCTGGTGGCTCTGCCTGATAAGACCTATGAATGCAGGAACCTAAAATCAGCCCTGGCCGATCCTGTCACTGTGTCGTCTCTTATCCAAATTGAAGTAGAGAAAGGTTTTGTGATTGGTCCATTTTCCCATTCCCCATATGACTCCTGGAGAGTCAGTCCTGTTGGCCTTGTTACCGGCAAATATATGACCTGTCTGCCCCGTATTCTTCCTCGGTCCCGAGTATCAACTCTTTAATTCCGGCAGATAAAGTCGCGTTAAAATACTCCTCTGTCGACGAAGCCATTGCCATCATTCTCACCATGGGGCAGGGAGCGTGGTTGTCTAAGGCTGACATCATGGACGCCTTTAAGCTCCTCCCCATTATTCCACAACTATGGAGATGGCACGGCATTCGTTGTCAGAGTCAGTATTATTTCGCCACTAAGCTGACGTTGGGTGCTCGGAGCAGTCCATGACTGTTCAACCGTTTCGCTTCGGCTTTACATTGGCTACTCGAAAACAGGTTCGATTGTAGACACGTTATACACTACCTGGATGATTTTTTGCTCATCGAGCCACCCAACTCCATCCCCAGGGACTTAGACATTCTACGAGCTGTGTTCCATCAGCTAAAAGTGCCCGTGTCACCGGCAAAGACCGAGGGCCCCTCAACAGTCATTACCTTCCTCAGAGTGGTGCTTGATTCGCAAAAGATGGAAGCCAGGCTCCCTGAAGCTAAGCTAGTTAGGATTAGAACTGCCATTCGCAATTTCAGAGACAACCCCCATAAACCTAAGGTAGAACTGCAGTCTATCTTGGGTATTCTCAATTTCGCCATGCGGATCATCCCGCAAGGTCGCACCTTCATTTTCCATCTGTTAAGCCTGCTTCCCTCTGCGCCTCAGCAGAATAGCATCATACACCTGGACCAACAAGCGCTGGCCGACCTGGCCATGTGGGAAGCATTCTTGACTGGGTGGAATGGTAATCTTTTTTCATACAGAGAGTAGATAATCAGTCCCCCATGATTTTTTCCGACGTGGCTTCCACTTTGGGTTTTGCCGCAATCTGGGGCACTCACTGGTTTGCTGCATCTTGGCCTACCGAGATTGCTCAGCTGGACAGGTTCACAAGCAATTCAGCAGCCTTTGAGCTCTACCCCATTGTGGTGGCAGCCCAGGTGTGGGGTCACGCTTGGAGGAAATCCACAGTTGTATTTGTGTCAGACAACGCAGCTACGGTGGATATCTTGTTGAAAGGTAGATCTAGTTGTCCTCTTATCATGGCTTTAGCAAGGTGGTTAGTTTGGTTATCCCTGCATCATGCATTTAACTTCACTTGCGCCCACATTAGCGGTGTTCAGAACATGGCAGCTGATGCCTTATCTAGAAATAATCCCTCCCGCTTTTTTCAGATAATACCAGAAGCCGACGTCATAGGGGCCCAGGTCCCGCCTTACCATTTACTAATCCTGAACTGAACCTACATTTTCAAGTAGCACAACGATTGATCAATCAATCACTTTCTACCAACACCCAAAGAATCTATGATGCGGGTTGGAATTCGTTTGCAAGATTCAAAGCCATGCACAATGAAAATACAATTGACTCTGTTCCGTTCATTTTAGCTTATATAGGGTTTTGCCACTTATCTCTGCATCTCTCATTTAATACCATCAAAAGCTATCTAGCGGGCATACAGTTCCATTTGTCCTTAACCAATCCCTATAGTCATTCTCTCTTTTCTTCTCATATAGTCAAGTCAGCCCTGAAGGGCATCCAGAAAAATGAGGTTCCCAGCATTCCTGTAAGGCAACCTATTTCGGGGGAGTGGTTCAGAAAATTGTCAGATATTCTCGATACCTCACCATTTGTGTTTCGAGATAGTTTAATCTTCAAAGCAGCCTTATATCTTGGGTTTTATGGGTTCCTAAGGCCAGGTGAATTTATGTCTAGAACTGCCGAAGGTCAGTGTCTTAAAGTCAACCAACTCAGGTTTGTTATAGACCATTATGAGTTGTCCTTGCTTAACACTAAAACCTCCCTGCCCAGTCAGGTAACCATAGTCCAGTATTTCCCTACTACCCACAAGTGGTGCCCGGTTGCCGTATTCAATGCCCTACTTGGCAAATGTGTTAGTACTTCTCCGGAGAGTCCTCTGTTAAGTTTCAAGCATGATGTGTTAACCACTTCTCAATTCATTAAGTATCTTCGCATTCTCATTAGGTCACTTGGTGGAGATCCATCTGCTTTGACTGGTCATTCACTCAGAATCGGCGCTGCCACTGCCGCATCAAAAAACGGAGTTCCAGCTCATGTCATAAAGAAATTGGGTCACTGGAAATCGAGATGTTATATGCAATACATCCCTAACCCTCGTTCAGAGATGGCTAGTGCTTTTGAAACGTTGGTCTTGTAACTTTCTGTAATAAACGTACTTCATGCAATTATTGGGTTTTGCCCTCTTTTTCCAGGCATATTCTATACGCTGCAGTTATGGCACACCTCAGACTGCTTGGCTAGATAGGGGTTGGTATTCAGTGAGATAGGTAGGTACGCTTCTCGAGCAGAAGCTACGACCACAAGTGTGTAGGCCTGCGCAGCTGGCCTAAGTTTGTGGGAGGAGCGGGCTGCCTTTAAGAACCCACGGCGGCGTCACATCCAGGCGCCGTGGGTTCTTCGATCCCCGCCCACCCTCCCCTAAGTTTCATTTACTCAGTCACAGGGTATGCCCTCTTTTTCCAGGCATATTCTATACGCTGCAGTTATGGCACACCTCAGACTGCTTGGCTAGATAGGGGTTGGTATTCCGTGAGATAGGTAGGTACGCTTCTCGAGCAGGAGCTACGACCACAAATATATATATATATATATATTTTTTTTTTTTTTCCCCAAAAAAATGGGTCATGGGAGACAAAGTCAACAGCATTGGGGGTTTGCAGCTGCCTCAAATGCGCAGTGCTCTCTCCCCACCTTAGTGGGGTGAGCATTTAAAGGGGTATTCCAGGCCCAAACTTTTTTTTTATATATCAACTGGCTCCGGAAAGTTAAACAGATTTGTAAATTACTTCTATTAAAAAAATGCTAAATCCTTCCAATAGTTATTAGCTTCTTAAGTTGAGTTGTTGTTTTCTGTCTAACTGCTCAATGATGATGTCACGTCCCGGGAGCTGTGCAGTTCCTATGGGGATATTCTCCCATCATGCACAGCTCCCGGGACGTGACATCATCATTGAGCAGTTAGACAGAAAACTTCAGAAGCTAATAACTATTGGAAGGATTAAGATTTTTTTTATAGAAGTAATTTACAAATCTGGGAAAGAAATGTATAGATTTGTGTAGCTCACTTAGTAGTAGATTGTACCTGAGGTTAAAGGTGTTGCCTTTACCCAAGAAGGCCTATAATTAAAATGTATGAGGGTATATAAACGTAATTTATATAAAACCAGTCCTCAAGGTACAATTTGAAAAAAGAGAAAAGAAAAAAGAAAAGAAAAAGGAATATAAGAAATAAGTTGGTCCAGAAAAAGTTAATATGTGGTATTTATTGATTGCAACAATTATTTAAAATATAATATAATATAGGACAACCTATTAAACCTCAGCAGGGCCCTTGCATGGGGTATAGGGGTCCAAAAATGAGAATGGTAAAATGGAAAAAAGGTAAAACAATTATGTGGAGATAAAATATAATAAAATAAAATATAGTAATGTACTGTATATCGAAAACAGTTATTGGCAGTCTCTGGTGTAAGTCGAATTCATTCGTTTGAAGCGCTTGTTAAAGGGTGCCTGAGATGTTCAGCATTGGAGTGGAAATATACTGTAGTAATGAGCTGGCGATCTGTCTCAGTTCATTCAGAAATTAGCATACAGATTTGCCGCAATGGTACAGTGTGACAATGTTGGCACAGTTCATGTGACAGTGTGTGGATATTGTCACAATTCAATCGTCGGTAGATGATACAATGTTGCCAAAGGACTGTGCTGCACTGCAGTATCGTACGGCTGTTTGTAATAGAGTTCGGTGCACAGCACCACTCACCGGCTCCTAGGAAGAACAAGACGGGACAGACTGGCACAGCTGGGCAGTCGGCACAGATGGAAAAGTGACTGTCCGGCAGTTGGATAGCTGGGTCCTGGGCTGGCACGGCTGGCGTCCGGCCTGTTGAGGTAAATGTCCTAGGACTCTGGTTTGCCGTTGGATGTTCCGGAGCTAGTTTCGGGAGTGGTGATCTGTGGTGGCATCCTCGTGTCTGAACGGAGCGCTATCTGCGCGCGTAAAGCGGTGGTCACCGCACAGAGGGCATCCAGCAGTTGCGAATGGTTGGCGATATACAGTGTACTCTCAAATGGCTATACGCGTTTCAAGGCCTCGGGCCTTTTCTTCAGTAGCAATGGAGATGTATTAAGGAGAAATTATAAAACAATTTATAGTGTCTGTACTGTGATGTCATTATCGTTTAGGATCGGTGTGAAAACCTGGAAATCAGGTAATGACTGTAAGAGATGGTTACTGGACCGTAACAGAAAAGGAGAATTAAGTGTAAGTGTGAGATAGTGGGAAAGAAAAAAGGAATAGAAATTGAGTGTAATTGGGATTAGTGTGTGTACACAGAATTGTGTATGTAAAGTCTTATAAAAATTATTTAATGAAGAGGAGATACGTGGATATAAGGATATTGATTTTTTTTAAAAAATATAGTAGATAATATGTAGTGGTAGTACATATGTAAAGATAGATGCATTATGCATATATATATATATATATATATATATATATGTGCGCATGGGTATGGGCACGTATGAATCGTGGTGTGATAAGAGTGTGTGTAGGATTATCAAATTTATCTGTGAGATAGATGTGAGTGTTGACGGACATTGGTAGTGATATGATAGGAATTTGAATTAGAAAAGGTGGTATTGAAAATCTGGATAAATATGGGGAAAAAAATATGAAAATAATGGATAAAGTGCAATAAGTAGAAACTAATATATGAGAAATAAACGAAAATAAATAAAAATAAGAATAAGAATAAATATGAGAAATGAAAATAAAAATAAAAATGATAATAATGATAAATAAAATAAAAATAATAATAATAATAATAAAGTAGGAAAAATAAATAAAAATAGAAATCAAAATAAATATAAAAATAAAAATAAATATTAAATAAAAATAAAAATAAATAAAAATAATGATGAAAGTGATGAAAAAAGTAAATGACAGTGGAGATGAAAGTGAAAATGAAAATAAGGATGGAGATGAGATAAAAATAAATAAATAAAAATGAGAATAAAAATAAAAATAATAATAATAATAAACATAATAAAAATAAACATAAAATTAAAATAGAAGATAAATAAAAATTAATAAGAATAAAAATAATAAAATTAATAAAATTAAAAATAAAAATAAAAATAAATAAAAATGAAAATAGATGGAGATGAGGATGTAGATATATGGTAAACTTCGTATTCTGTATGAGGCAATTCCTGGATAGGTTCGCTCACAGGAACCGTCACTGCGTCGATATGCGACCAGGCAGTCACGGGTCGTGGGAGCGAGCCAGATCCAGGACCTACAGGAAACCAAAGATCTCGAGTTCTGCATTAAGTCCTCTTGGTGCCAATGAGTCGAACTCGAAAATATTTCTTGATTCGGCCTTCGACATCCGTGTAATATAGTCGCCGCCTCTCCAACATCTTCGTACACTCTGTATGGCTGTGAAAAAAAGTTCGGATGGATTTTGTTTGTGATGTTCGAGAAAATGTAATGATAGTGGGTGGGATTTTAAACCTTTTCTTATGTTATACATGTGTTCGATGATACGGGTTTTAAGTTGTCTTTTAGTTCGGCCTATATATTGCTTACCGCAATTGCATTGTATCAGATAAATTACGCCTTTGCTGTTACAAATAAGGCATGCAGAGATTGTGTGTGAAAATTGGTTAGAGTTAGAGATAATTTCTGTGATTTTTCTCTGAAAATCTGTGTTTTTACAGGCTGTGCAGGTTCCACATCTGTGGAACCCTTTAGTCTGCAACTAAGTGGATGAAGATTTGCTATCAAGTGGTTCTTTAATGCTTGGGGCAACTTTTATGCCTAGATTGGGGGCCTTGGTATAGACTATTGGTGGACGTGAGGGGATGTCCTTGCCGATTATTGCCCACTCCTCTATAATTCATTTTTAGACACGCTTCCACAATATTCACCACAATGAATATTTGGACACATTTAGAGTCCAAAAAGAAAACTATTGAGGATTTCTGTTTTTCTGAGAATGAACTCAGCCGTAATTCTACACAACCTTCTAATAACACTGAACATAGTCTGACAATATCACAGGTTTTCAGAAAATTAGAAGAAATCCTATGTAAAAGACTTAAACAGCAATGGGAGGTTAAAAGTCTCCAACAATATTTAAATTTGGGACTGACCCCCAAAGGTCTTACTATTCAGAAATCCGCCGCAAACGATCTAAGTAACCCAGAATTCAATTTGAAATGGGATACATTATTAAAAGAACAATCTGTGAACATTGTCAGACTAGTCATAGAAAGAAGAGGAGAACTGGTTATAGAATTAGATAATGAAATCAATCAAATGAAAACTGTTTTAGAAACATACACCATAGATGATGAATATAGAAAATATGAAAATCTAACTATGAAACGACTTGACAATCTTGAAAAAGAAATTACTCAGAAAAAATCCAAGAAACTTTCGTGGCAAATCAATAAAACCAATACTGCCCCAACCAAATCTATAGACACAAGAGACACAAGAACAGATTCACAACCACAACAATCAGAACCTACATATAATATTCCTACACAGAATAAATTTGCTCCACTACGAGATTACAATAGAGATCATTTTTTAGGACGACAGCGGTGGAGACACCACCAATCACCAAATCCATACCACAGACCCACACACTACTACCAACAACATTATACACACAGATATTCACCCCAACCACACAAACAATACCACAACCAACATCACTATTACCAACGTCATTATTCACCAAGAACACCCAACACAACACGTCAACAACCTACTCATCACACACTTCATCACACATCTCAACATCACTCCCAAAAACAAACAACTCAAGTCGAGATTCACCCCATCCCTCCCACTCTCACATTCCACACACACCCCCCCAAAAAAAGAGGCTTCGAAGAAGACAAAAACGAAGCACCCCGAGGAACTCAACCCCCACAAAAAATGGGAAAAACAAATTAAATCACTCCAACATCGTATTTAACCTTAGTTCCACTATCCTCACTGATGCACAATTAAAATTGTTAAATAAAGGATTAAAATTTGCACCTTCCAAACCACTCAATAAATTCGATACATATATCGGTATAGAAAAATATGTAAGAAGACTATGTCGCAAAAAGTACTTTCTCAAACAACCTGTCACCACACCCACTCCTCAATCGAAATTTAACCACACGTCATGCACTTTAAAATCCAAATTTTACCCTAAATATGAAGCCGGCCCAGATATTCTTACTTTTAAAAAAGCCATCGAAACTGACATTAGAAAACTAAAACCTAACTTAAAACACAGAAACATTACTCACAAAGAAAAAATGGCCATCTCTGAACTGCAGAGCAACAACGACATCACAATCCGCCCCGCTAATAAAGGGGGCGGTATTGTGATATTAGATACCGAAAAATATAATACAGAGTGTATCAGACAATTATCTGACACACAAACATATAACAAATTGAAGTCAGACCCTACAACCGACTACAGTAAAGAACTAAAAACTCTATGCGATGACGCTCTACAGTGAGAGATTCTATTAACCAAAGAACACGAATTTATCTTGGGGACACAGGAGAGACTTCCAGTCTTTTACGGCCTCCCCAAAATACACAAAGATCCTCTCAACCCCCCCCCCCCGGTCACCCCATAGTATCAGGCATAAACTCACTCACTTCCAATCTTTCCCAGCTTATTGACCGCCTTCTCCAACCCATCGTACAAAAAACTAGATTTTATCTGAAAGACACAACTCAGGCAATTATGATTTTAGAAAGTATCACATGGGAACCAGACTACATCTTGGTTTCCCTTGACATTAGCTCATTGTATACAATCATTAAACATGAAGACGGCCTTAGGGCCGTCAAACACTATCTGACGGAAGGGAATGTCCAACCCGAACAAATCGATTTTATTCTACATGCTATTAATTTCATTTTAACACATAACTATTTTTATTTTAATAATGAATTTTACTTGCAAGCCACCGGCACCGCCATGGGTACGAGATTCGCGCTCAGTTATGCGAATTTATTTATGGCATCCTGGGAAGAACAAAACATAACTCCCAAGATCGGCGCGGATCTCGTACTATGGCGGCGCTATATAGATGATATCATTTTTATTTGGAAAGGGACACAAGACACGTTAGAGAATTTTATCCAGGAAATTAACAACAATACCTCAAATTTAAACTTTACCCCACAAATTAGCACTGGCACTTTAGAATTTTTAGACCTTTTAGTCACTATAGAATCACCAAAACTGATGTGTAGTACATACCATAAGCCAGTTGCGAAGAACAGTTTTATTCTTTTTGACAGCTGCCACTTACCAAGATGGCTTTTAAACATCCCTATAGGCCAATACCGCTGATTAAAACGCAACTGCACCGTGGACTCCAAATTTAAAGAAGAAGCTCAAAACCTTACAGACAAATT
This sequence comes from Hyla sarda, assembly GCF_029499605.1. Classification (NCBI taxonomy): domain Eukaryota; kingdom Metazoa; phylum Chordata; class Amphibia; order Anura; family Hylidae; genus Hyla; species Hyla sarda. The sequence goes on from NC_079193.1 coordinate 144,088,683, forward strand.
CCTGGATAAAAACTATCCCAAAAAGATTCTTGATACATCTTACAATAAGATATGCACTTTAGAGAGATCATCACTTTTCATCCCTAGATCTGATGACCACTCAAATACAAACGATGATCCCAAACTCATTCTACCTTTTAGCAGTGACCATAAAAAAATCGAAGCCATTATTAGGAAAAACTGGCATTTCTTAATCAATGACAAAATAATCGGCAAGGACATCCCCTCACGTCCACCAATAGTCTATACCAAGGCCCCCAATCTAGGCATAAAAGTTGCCCCAAGCATTAAAGAACCACTTGATACCAAATCTTCATCCACTTGGTTGCAGACTAAAGGGTTCCACAGATGTGGAACCTGCACAGCCTGTAAAAACACAGATTTTCCGAGAAAAATCACAGAAATTATCTCTACCTCTAATCAATTTTCACACACAATCTCTGAATGCCTTACTTGTAACAGCAAAGGCGTAATTTATCTGATACAATGCAATTGCGGTAAGCAATATATAGGCCGCACTAAAAGACAACTTAAAACCCGTATCATCGAACACATGTATAACATAAGAAAAGGTTTAAAATCCCACCCACTATCATTACATTTTCTCGAACATCACAAACAAAATCCATCCGAACTTTTTTTCACAGCCATACAGAGTGTACGAAGATGTTGGAGAGGCGGCGACTATATTACACGGATGTCGAAGGCCGAATCAAGAAATATTTTCGAGTTCGACTCATTGGCACCAAGAGGACTTAATGCAGAACTCGAGATCTTTGGTTTCCTGTAGGTCCTGGATCTGGCTCGCTCCCACGACCCGCGACTGCCTGGTCGCATATCGACGCAGTGACGGTTCCTGTGAGCGAACCTATCCAGGAATTGCCTCATACAGAATACGAAGTTTACCATATATCTACATCCTCATCTCCATCTATTTTCATTTTTATTTTTTTTTATTTTTAATTTTATTAATTTTATTATTTTTATTCTTATTAATTTTTATTTATCTTCTATTTTTAATTTTATGTTTATTTTTATTATGTTTATTATTATTATTTTATTTTTATTCTCATTTTTATCTATTTATTTTTATCTCATCTCCATCCTTGTTTTCATTTTCACTTTCATCTCCACTGTCATTTACTTTTTTCATCACTTTCATCATTATTTTTATTTATTTTTATTTTTATTTTTATTTAATATTTATTTTTATTTTTATATTTATTTTGATTTCTATTTTTATTTATTTTTTCTACTTTATTATTATTATTATTTTTTTATTTATATTTATCATTATTATCATTTTTATTTTTATTTTCATTTCTCATATTTATTCTTATTCTTATTTTTTATTTATTTTCGTTTATTTCTCATATATTAGTTTCTACTTATTGCACTTAATCCATTTTCTTCATATTTTTTCCCCAATTTTTATCCAGATTTTCAATACCACCTTTTCTAATTCACATTCCTATCATATCACTACCAATGTCCGTCAACACTCACATCTACCTCACAGATAAATTTGATAGCCGGTGAGTGGTGCTGTGCACCAAACTCTATTACAAACAGCCGTACGATACTGCAGTGCAGCACAGTCATTTGGAGACTTTGTATCATCTACCGACGATTGAATTGTGACAATATCCACACACTGTCACATGAACTGTGCCAACATTGTCACACTGTACCATTGCGGCAAATCTGTATGCTAATTTCTGAATGAACTGAGACAGATCGCCAGCTCATTACTACAGTATATTTCTACTCCAATGCTGAACATCTCAGGCACCCTTTAACAAGCGCTTCAAACGAATGAATTCGATTTACACCAGAGACTGCCAATAACTGTTTTCGATATACAGTACATTACTATATTTTATTTTATTATATTTTATCTCCACATAATTGTTTTACCTTTTTTCCATTTTACCATTCTCATTTTTGGACCCCTATACCCCATGCAAGGGCCCTGCTGAGGTTTAATAGGTTGTCCTATATTATATTATATTTTAAATAATTGTTGCAATCAATAAATACCACATATTAACTTTTTCTGGACCAACTCTTATTTCTTATATTCCTTTTTCTTTTCTTTTTTCTTTTCTCTTTTTTCAAATTGTACCTTGAGGACTGGTTTTATATAAATTACGTTTATATACCCTCATACATTTTAATTTACAAATCTGCTTAACTTTCCGGAGCCAGTTGATATATAAAAAAAAGTTTTTGCCTGGAACACCCCTTTAAGGTAACAGAATAGGGACGGCCACACATCACACTCCCAGAATGATTATTAAGAGCATAGAGTTTGGGGCAGGCATCATTTTTACTTTCGACTATACTCTGGGTCATCATTCTGGCAATTGGCATATCAGTAGTAAAATTGCAATTTTCTTCCCCCCCCACCCCCCCCCCCATAGTACACTTCATCCATTCCTGGAAAATAAATTAGGGAACACCCGTCTGTTCCAAATCTACACTTCACCCTTATACACCTACCCTAGGGGGTGTACTGTTTGTAAAAGGCTCACATGTGGGGGTTCCTTTCTTGCATTTTCCTCTGAATATATGTAACTGTTAGGTCCGTAACAAACATCGGCCTCAAATGTGAAGCGTCCTCCCTTATGAGCTCTGTCATATTTCCAGGCGACAATTTGGAGTCACATGTTAGTTGTTCCCAGAAGGATGAAGCAGAGCATAGGTTGAAAATTGCAATTTTCAAAAGCTACCCTTCACCCATTCCTGGAAAATAAATTTAGGAAACACTGATGCGTTCAAAATGTCCTCTTTACCCCTATACCCATTCCTCAGGGGGGGGGGGGTACTTTCTGTAATGGTGTCACATGTGGGTGTTTCATTTTTGTATTTTCCTCTGATTGTATGTAACCGTCAGCTACTGCTATGCCATAGGCCTCAAATGCAAACAGACCTCTATGACTTCTGAGCCTTGTTGTGCGCCCGCCCAGCATGTTACCCCAAATGTGGATGCATTTCCATAGTCAGGAGAAAAAGCCCTCCAAAATTGGTAACCCAATTTCTCCCATTACACCTTGTGAAAATCTAAATTATTGGGTAACCCCAGCATTTTAGTGTAAAAAAATAAAATTTTTCAATTTTCTTCCCACTGTTCAGAAAACCTGTGAGGTGTAAGTACTCACTGTAGGGGATAAGTTTCAAAACTGTGGTCACTTGCTGTTTTTTTTTGTTTAGATTTTATGTGCAAATCACCACTTTAGGCCTCAAATCTCAACGGTGCCGTCTCAAGCCCTGTTTTGCACCCTCATAGTGATTTTCCGCCTTTTATGGGATTTTTTCTCTTACTACTTGTAAAACAAACACATTTTTGGTTAATACCAACAATTAAGTCTTAAAAATCAATTATTTCACTTTTACGGCCCACTGTTTAAAAAACATGTGAGGTGTAAGTCCTTACTATAACCCTTGTTACGTTCCTTGAGGGATGTAGTTTCCAAAATGGTATCACATGTGTGGAGTTACTGCTGTTCTTGCACAATGGGGGCATTATAAATGCACATGGCTCTCGACTTTAATTCCAACAAACTTTTCACTTCAAAAGCCCAATGGTGCTTCTTCTATTCTGAGCATTGCAGTGTGCCCACAGAGCACTTTACATCCACACATGGGGTTTTTTCTTTCTCAGGAGAAATTGCACTACAAATTTTGGGGGCCTTTTGCCCTATTACCCCATGGGAAAATGAAACATTTGGGTTGACACTATCAATTTAGTGCGAAAAATCTAATTTTTCACTTTTAAGGCCCACTGTTCAAAAAATCTGTGAGTTGTAAGTACTCACTGTAACCCTTGTTAGGGGTCTAGTTTCCAAAATGGTGTCACATGTGTGGGGTTTCTACTGTTCTGGCATCATGGGAGGTTTGTAAATTTACATAGCCCCCGATTTCAATTTCAGCAAAATTATTTTTCCAAAAGTCTAATGGCGCTTCTTCTGTTCTGAGACCTGTAGTGTGGCAGTAGAGCACTTAACATCCACATATGGGGCATTTTCTTAATCGTGCTTCAAATTTTCCTCCTATTACCCCTTGTGAAAAAGAAAAATTTGGGGTAACACCATAATTTTAGTGTTTAAAAAAAAAATTTCCGTTTTCACATCCAACTTCAACGCAAAGTCGTCAAACACCTGTGAGGTGTTAAGGCTCACTATACCCCTTGTTACGTTCCTCGAGGGGTGTAGTTTCCAAAATAGTATGCCATGTTGGTTTTGTTTTGCTGTTCTGGCACCATGGGGGGCTTCCTAAATGCAACATTGCCCCCCAAAAACCATGACAGCAAAATTTGCTTTAAAAAAATTCCACAGTTGCTCTTTAACTCTTGAGCCATGTTGTGAGCCCACAGAGCAATTTATGTCAACATATGAGGTATTTCCGTGCTCAAGAGAAATTGGGCTACAAATTTTGGGGGGCTTTTTCTCCTAATACCACTTTTAAAAATGAAAAAAATGGGGTTACAAGAACATGCTAGTGTAAAAAATGTGGATTTAGGTTTTTCCCCTCCACTTTGCTGCTATTCATGTGAAACACCTAAAGGGTTAACAAGCTTTCTGAATGTCCTTTTGAATACTATGAGGGGTATAGTTTCTATAATGGGGTCATTTATGGGGTATTTCTCACAGAGAGGCCCCTCAAATCCACTTCAAACTTAACTGGTCCCTGAAAAATTCAGATTTTGAAACTTTCGTGAACATGTTGAAAATTGCATCTATACTTAGAAGCCTTCTAATGTCTTCAAAAAGTAAAAACATGTCAACTTTATGATGCCAACATAAAGTAGACATATTGTTTTTGTGAATCACTAAATAATGTATTTTAAATATACATTTTGTTTACAAGCAGAGAGTTTCAAAGTTAGAAAAATGCTAAATTTTCATGAAATTGTTGATTTTTCACCAAGAAAGGATGCAAGTAACAATGAAAATTTACCACTATGTTAAAGTAGAATATGTCACAAAAAAACTATCTCAGAATCAGAATAAAAGCATCCCAGAGTTATTAATGCATAAAGTGTCAGTGGTCAGAATTGCAAAAAAGGGCTGAGTCCTTAAGGTGAAAATAGGCCCTAAGGGGTTAAGGCCAAAATGGGCCTGGTCCTTAAGGGGTTAAATGTGTGTGGACATTTAGACATTTGGACACCTAGAACTATAATATCTTAGGGTATTTTACAGCTTTGATCAAGTGTTATGCTAATCTTGTCATTTACTTCCCCTTATACGTCCCTATCTGCACTCACTAGTCCTTTCTAGTCCATGTGTGCTACTAACATTGGCCCAAATTTAACAAAGTGTGTGTGAGAAAAAAATGTAGTGATTTTCTCACAGCAACCAATCCCAGCTCAAGTTTTACTTTACCAGAGCTTGTTAGTTGAGCTGTCAGGGCCGGATCATCATTGGCCCGCAGGGGGCCCCCGTCACATTCAGAACATCCCTGTGTCCCGAAAAATCTTTTCAGGACACAAGGATGTCCCGGTTACCTCTCTGCAGCCCCGCGTTAACTTTAAAAATGCAGGGGCCGCCGGGAGGTAGCGCCCAAAGGAGAAGAGCAGAGCGGAGCATCGAGGAGGACGCGGTCATGGTAAGTCACCAGCACCAGCTGGCAGCACGTCATTTTCAGTGTTCCGACCACCACTCCTCTGGTCCTGAGACCTACTGCTATGTCCCATAGGCCATAGCAGTAGATCGTGACCCCGGACCGTAGGAGCGGTGGTTGGAACACTGAAGTGGGGCAGTACACAGGCATACAGCCTCAAGCCATACACTGTAAATGGCTGAAGGCTGTATGTCTGTGGGGGAACTGTACTGCACCTTATGTGGGGGAACTGTGCTGCACCTTCTGTGGGGGAACTGTACTGCACCTAATGTGGGGGAACTGTACTGCACCTAATGTGGGGGAACTGTACTGCACCTAATGTGGGGGAACTGTACTGCACCTAATGTGGGGGAACTGTACTGCACCTAATGTGCGGGGACTATACTGCCAACCTAATGTGCGGGTACTTATACTGCCAACCTAATGTGCGGGGACTTATACTTCCAACCTAATGTGGGGGAACTATACTGCCAACCTAATGTGGGGGAACTATACTGCCAACCTAATGTGGGGGAACTGGGGGTGGAGTTGGTGAAGAAAAGTTTAGTGGAGAAGGACCAGGAGGGCATGGGGGCCTGAAGTGAGGTTGTTTGGGTGGGGTGGGGGGTGAGGTAAGGTAAGTGTTGGTTTGGCAAAGGGGCAGAGGAGTGTGAAGGGGACTGAGGGGGGAGGGTAGGGGTTGCAGAAGAGTGGAATAGTGGAGAAGGACGAGGAATGTTGAAGGGGGAACTTAAGGACCAGGGCTAAATATCCAGAGAAGGCAAAAGCACAAGAAAAAAATGCCAAAAAATTACCATAACACAGGAAAAAGCAGTAGCAGTTTTTCTGTGTTTCTGCAGGTAAAAAAAGGGGGGAAACCTAGCCTTAGGGGGTCTCTGGGAGCAGGAGTCTGGAGGAGGACTTAGGGGTCTGGGGAGGGGGGGGTGGCAGAGGGGTCTGGGGGAATTAGGGCTTGTCCACACCACAAACTTCCACCAGCCGAATTTCACTTGTTTTCAATGGGATGCTGCTGCTCTAGGCACACTATGGAAGACAGTGTGTGGTAGTATTATTTTTAGAGGGCCTGATGTTTGGCAGTATAATATACAGGGTACACAGAGTTTGGCAGTATTATATTTAGGAAGCACAGTCTCTTGAATGGTTATAATGACTTGTCTTTATAGAGAAGTATTGGAGGAAAAAAGCTGCGCTGGCGCTCCCAAGGAAGTAACCCAAGTCGTGGGTATTGATGCAAAATAATTTATTCTTACAGCATAAGAAATCAAAGAAAATAATAAATATAAAGCAAAACGGGTTTCGGGAGTCACAGCTCCCTTTTTCAATTGCAGGTGGTTGCTGATAAAGCAACCACCTGCAATTGAAAAAGGGAACTGTGACTCCCGAAATGCGTCTTGCTTTATATTTATTATTTTCTTTGATTTCTTATGCTGTAAGAATAAATTATTTTGCATCAATACCCATGACTTTGGTTACTTCCTTGGGAACGCCAACGCAGCTTTTATCCTCCAATACTTCTGCATTACTCTACGGACTCTCCTCTGGGCTCCGTCCTCACGCTGCTGGCCTGCATACCAAGCTACCATCACCGACAAGGAACACGCTACCCCCACCTGGGTACCCACCTATACCGGATAAAGACCTACACCGCACCCGGCGCTACCTCCGCTTTTTTCCTCCATTTTATTGGTACAGAGGAAAATGGAGTTGGAAGAAGACATGGCGTCTGGACCAGATGAAGAAGAAAAGAAAAGGAAAGACAACAGAAAAGACGTCTCCTGTGAGTCATTTTATGTTTGTGTATTCTCCTGACTGTCCCATTAGATCTCTCATCACTTCTAAGTTTTGCAGTAATAATGGATGAAACTGTACCCCAATTTGAGGCTCTAGCTGTTACAAAACTACAACTCCTATAATGCCTGAAGTTTTCCAGACATAATGGGTGTTGTAGCTTTGCAACAGCTGGAAAGAGTGACTTGAACTGAAGTGATTTTAGAACATGCAGCCCATTTTATTTTAACGGGGGCCTGACTCGTGTGACACCCACCAAAAAAAAAGGTGACATAGTCTTAAATGCCCAGGCCTATTTTTGGTCTTAGTCTGGGCCCCATCATGATGAAGGGGTCCGTCTTCCAGGCAGCCTTAATATGGCCCTGAGAGCTGTGATTGGCTGCTGTAGGAAAATCACTAAATTTTTACTCTCACACAGTTTGATAAACCTCCCCCATTGTTGTCTACAAGACTTCTCCCATGCAGCCCCCCACTTGGCAATTAACTTATCCCCTTGCTGCAAAACACTAGGTTTATATGGCGCTGCAGCACAGGAGCTGAGATCGCATCATACCCGCACGGTCCTGGCTTCTATCAGCAGCCAGGACCCATGGCTAATGCCGGACATTGCCGATCTGGCAGACGTCCGGCATTAACTCTTTAGAGGCGGCGATCAAAGTTGATTGCCAGGTCTAAAGTGAAAGTGAAAGCTTCCCGGCTGCTCAGTCGGCTGTTCGGGACCATCGCAGTAAAATCGCGATGTCCCAATCAGCTAGGACGCAGCAGGAGGGTTCCTTACCTTCCTCCTGTTCCTCCGATTGGCGATTGCTCCATGAAATCCATGCTTGAGCAATCAACCGCCGATAACAATGATAAATGCATTGCAATGCAAAGTCATTGTTCAGTATAATGAATCAATGTACTGCATTTTATAGTCCCCTATGGGGCTATAACATTGCAAAAAAAAAAAAGTTTAAAAAAAAAGCAAATAAAGATAATTTAACCCCTTCCATAATAAAAGTTTGAATCACCCCCCTTTTCCCATAAAAAAAAAAACTGAAAATAAAAATAAGCCTGTGTAGTATCGCCGCATGCGTAAATGTCCGAACTATAAAAATATATTGTTAGTTAAACTGCACTGTCAATGGCGTACATGCAAAAAAATTCCAAAGTCCCAAATAGCGTCTTTTTGGTAACTTTTTATACAATAAAAAATGAATAAAAAGCGATCAAAAAGTCAGATCAAAACAAAAAAGATACCGATAAAAACTTCAGATCACAGCCCCAAAAATTAGCCCCCCCTCCATACCACCCTGTACATGGAAAAATAAAAAAATTATAGGGGTCAGAAGATGATAATTTTAAACATTTAAATTTACCTGCATGTAGTTATAATTTTTTTCAGAAGTAATACAAAATCAAACCTATATAAGTAGGGGATCATTTTAATCATATGGACCTACAGAATAAAGATAAGGTGTCATTTTTACAAAAAAAATGTACTGCGTTGAAACGGAAGCCCAAAAAATTACAAAATTTAGTATTTTCTTCCATTTTGTCGCACAATGATTGTTTTTCCCGTTTTGCCATAGATTTTTGGGTAAAATTACTGATGTCATTACAAAGTTGAATTGGTGGCGCAAAAAATAAGCCATCATATGGATTTTTAGGTGCAAAATTGAAAGGGTTATGATTTTTAAAATGTAAAGAGGAAAAAACAAAAGTGCAAAAACAGAAAAACGCTATGTCCTTTATGGGTTAATACATCAGACTCCCCCAACCTTTAAATTTTAAATAATCCATCTCAACAAAGTATAAGCTTACAATATCCTTGCTTCCACATCATAACTAGATTACTTACTTCAAACATACCTACTATCTACATCTCCTTTACTGCATCTTGTTGATTCTAAACTCTAAAGTGTAGATGTAGTGGATTAGATATTAAAATGTCTATTTTTCCTAAACTGCATATGTGGTGTCCCAGTACAGCATCAAGTGTTCCTTTGTACTCCTGCCCATACTGTGTGGCAGATGCAGATTCAATGTCCGTTTTGGGCCGACTCTCCTTAGAACTCTTCATAATGCACTAAATAATGTAATGTTACATAAGCATAATGTACTGTATTTTCTATGCATTTGTTACATTAATAAACCTGTTGTCAAGGACCTTGCTGTTAGGGGAGTATGCAGAGGTGAACCAGGTGACTGATCCAGCCAATGGGATCTCTCTAAATTCCTCCAATATATAGTGAGGTCAGGGTTCAGCTCTCTATCTTAACCCCTTAAGGACACAGGGCGTATCCATATGCCCCCGTTTCCAAGTCCTTAAGGACACAGGGCGTATGGATACGGCCTGCGCATTTCCGGCCCCAGCCTCTAGCTGGAGCGGAGCCGATGCCAGAGACGGCCCCGAATAGCCATAGCCAGCAGGGGTGAGGTGGCACTGGTGTCCCGGTCGACCAATCAGGGCGCCTGCTGCGGGCATCACTCCCGCAACCCGCTCCGCCCCTCTTCCGGAGGACGTGAGCGGGTGCGGGAAGAAGACCCCTGGTGCTGGGGACCCCGATCCCCGGCGTCCCTGTTGGGATCGGGGCCCCAGGAGCGACGGCGGTGGAGAGAGACTGACCTGCGCGGCGGCGTGGAGCAGCAGCAGTAGGAGGTGAGTGACCGCCTCCTGCAGTTGCTTAGCAACAGCTCCCAGCATGCAAAAAGGGCATGCTGGGAGCTGTAGTTATGCAATAGCAGGAGGCAGACCACCACAACTCCCAGCATTCCCTTTTGGGCATGCTGGGACTTATAGTTTTGCAACAGCTGGAGGCACATTTTTTCTATGGAAAAGTGTACCTTCAGCTGTTGTATAACTACAACTCCCAGCTTGCACAATCAGCTAAAGTGCATGCTGGGAGTTGTAGTGGTGCATCTGGTGGTTGCATAACTACAACTCCCAGCATGCCCGTTGGCTGTCGGTGACTGCTGAGAGTTGTAGTTTTGCAACAGCTGAAGGCACACTGAGTTAAGTAGCAAACCAGTGTGTCTCCAGCTGTTGCATAACTACAATCCCCAGCATCCCCAGCCAAAGTAGTATGCCTCTGGCTGTTGCATAACTACAAGACCCAGCATGCCCTTCCGCTGTCCGTACATGCTGGGGGTTGTAGCTTTTGCAACAGCTGAAGGCAAACTGGTTGCAAAACACTGAGTTTGTTACCAAACTCGGTGTTTCACAACCAGTGTGCCTCCAGCTGTTGCAAAACTACAACTCCCAGCATGCACTGATAGACCGTACATGCTGGAAGTTGTAGTTTTGCAACAGCTGGATGTTTCTCTCCCCCCCCCCCCCCAATGTGAACGTACAGGGTACACTCACATGGGCGGAGGTTTACAGTAAGTATCCGGCTGCAAGTTTGAGCTGCTGCAAATTTTCTGCCGCAACTCAAACTGCCAGCAAGAAACTACTGTGAACCCCCGCCCGTGCGACTGTACCCTAAAAACACTACACTACACTAACACACAATAAAATAAAAAGTAAAAAACACTACATATACACATACCCCTACACAGCCCCCCTCCCCAATAAAAATGAAAAACGTCTGGTACGTCACTGTTTCCAAAACGGAGCCTCCAGCGGTTGCAAAACTACAACTCCCAGCATGCACTGATAGACCGTACATGCTGGGAGTTGTAGTTTTGCAACAGCTGGATGTTTCTCCCCCCCAATGTGAATGTACAGGGTGCACTCACATGGGCGGAGGTTTACAGTAAGTATCCGGCTGCAAGTTTGAGCTGCGGCAAATTTTCTGCCGCAGCTCAAGCTGCCAGCGAGAAACTACTGTGAACCCCCGCCCGTGTGACTGTACCCTAAAAACACTACACTAGACTAACAAAAAATAAAATAAAAATAAATAAAATAAAAAACACTACATATACACATACCCCTACACAGCCCCCCTCCCCTCCCCAATAAAAATGAAAAACGTCTGGTACGCCACTGTTTCCAAAACGGAGCCTCCAGCTGTTGCAAAACAACTACTCCCAGTATTGCCAGACAGCCACTGACAGTCTAGGCATGCTGGGAGTTTTACAACAGCTGGAGGCACCCTGCTTGGGAATCACTGGCGTAGAATACCCCTATGTCCACCCCTATGCAAGTCCCTAATTTAGGCCTCAAATGCGCATGGCGCTCTCACTTTGGAGTCCAGTCGTATTTCAAGGCAACAGTTTAGGCCACATATGGGGTATCGCCGTACTCGGGAGAAATTGTGTTACAAATTTTGGGGGGTATTTTCTGCTATTACCCTTTTTAAAAATGTAAAAATTTTGGGAAACCAAGCATTTTAGGTAAAAAAAAAGAAAAAAAATGTTTTCACATATGCAAAAGTCGTGAAACACCTGTAGGGTATTAAGGTTCACATTACCCCTTGTTATGTTCCCCGAGGGGTCTAGTTTCCAAAATGGTATGCCATGTTTTTTTTTTGCTGTTCTGGCACCATAGGGGCTTCCTAAATGCGGCATGCCCCCAGAGCAAAATTTGCTTTCAAAAAGCCAAATGTGACTCCTTCCCTTCTGAGATGTGTAGTACGCCAGCAGAGCACTTTTCACCCCCATTTGGGGTGTTTTCTGAATCGGGAGAAATTGGGCTTCAAATTTTGGGGGGTATTTTCTGCTATTACGCTTTTTAAAAATTTAAAAATTTTGTGAAACCAAGCATATTAGTTACATTTTTTATTTTTTTTTTACATATGCAAAAGTCGTGAAACACTGGTAGGGTATTAAGGTTCACATTACCCCTTGTTACGTTCCCAGAGGGGTCTAGTTTCCAAAATGGTATCCCATGTATTTTTTTTTGCTGTCCTGGCACCATAGGGGCTTCCTAAAGGTGACATGCCCCCCAAAAACCATTTGTCGCTCCTTCCCTTCTGAGCCCTCTACTGCGCCCGCTGAACAATTTACATCGAGAGAGAAATTGGGTTTCAAATACAAGTAAACATTTTCTCCTTTTTACCCCTTGCAAAAATTAAAAAAATTGGGTCTACAAGAACATGCGAGTGTAAAAAATGAAGATTTTGAATTTTCTCCTTCACTTTGCTGCTATTCCTGTGAAACACCTAAAGGGTTAATACACTTACTGAATGTCATTTTGAATATTTTGGGGGGTGTAGTTTTTATAATGGAGTCTTTTATGGGGTATTTCTATTATGAAGACCCTTCAAATCCACTTCAAACCTGAACTGGTCCCTGAAAAATAGTGAGTTTGAAAATTTTGAAATTTGAAGCCCTCTGGTGTCTTCCAAAAGTAAAAACTCATAAATTTTATGATGCAAACATAAAGTAGACATATTGTATATCTGAATCCAAAAAAATATTATTTTGAATATCAATTTTCCTTACAAGCAGAGAGCTTCAAAGTTAGAAAAATGCTAAATTTTCATTTTTTTCATCAAATTTGGGGATTTTTCACCAAGAAAGGATGCAAGTTACCATAAAATTTTACCACTAAGTTAAAGTAGAATATGTCACGAAAAAACACTCTCGGAATCTGAATGATAACTAAAAGCATTCCAGAGTTATTAATGTTTAAAGTGACAGTGGTCAGATTTGCAAAAAACGCTCTGGTCCTTAAGGTGTAAAATGGCCTGGTCCTTAAGTGGTTTAGATTGTTCTGAGGTACAGTTTGGTGAGGAGTGAAGTCTTTGAGGTGTATCTGAAAGGACGCATCTACTACAAGTTAACCCCACTAGCCAGGTGAAAGTCAAAGCCTTGTGGTAAGCCTACAGTCTTGGGGATATGATACAAATCAAGTCCAGCAAGTTAGTCAAGTCCAAGTCCCTAAAGTATAGCATGGGCTGCATACCAGTCAAGTCAATTATATACAGCACAACCAACTATAAGTCCCAGGAAGCCGATAAGCTTCCCTAAGTTGACCCTGCAACTCCTTCACGCTAATCTGAGCTGTAGCAGATAGTACCTTCTTTCTAACCTCAGTAAAGCAAGCCAGTTATCCATAACCTTGCCTCGGAGTGATTATTTGCCCATGCCTGGCACAGGTGAAGCTGTCCTCCCTCGGATGGTGTATTGGTTAACCACGCCCTGGCATCACGAAACAGTTAATTACACATTACCCCATCTGACACCACACATACAGAAATCCTCACTGAACTAAACTGCACCTTCCCCCTCCCATCGAGCATCGAAGGTGGTGCTGGAATGTAGCAGAGATAAGAAATGCTACTCTCTAGAAAAGTACACAGAAGGAGATTTAACCAATAAAGCACTTTTAACACCCAGTTTACACAGCCCCTTTTGCAGACATCACTATCGTCTATTTAAACCTTGTACAACTTTTTTTCAGTTAATAAAGAAAGTATGATACAACTGCCAACATGTGCAGTACTTTCTAGAGTGCGCACCACTTCTGATAGAACTAATCAGGAAGGGGGAAGATCCTCACTGGTACAACCAGAATCTATTTCCTAGACCCACCTTTCTTTAGTATTAGTCTTTTACTCAGTAAGTTCTTGTTGTATATTTTACTTGCTTGTTTTTATTGTATGATTTATTTTATTCATTTATATAGCACAGTCAAGCTCCATGCATACGTGGCCCTTGTTTGGATTGGATACAAAGACCCCAGTACTTTAAGGCAACAATCCTCTGAACTCTAAGGGTGTGTTCACATGTGCAGGATTTTCTGTGAAACTTTTCCACAGCAAAATATCCACAGCTTGCAAATCCATAGCTTGCAAATCCACAATTGTCCAGATTTTGGTGGGGGTTTAGTGTGGATTATGAAGTCGCATCCACATGCATTGTACTGTATCCACTGCATATATTACTTGTGCAAACCTGTACAATCTGCAACTTTTCTGCTAAGTGTGAACATAGCCTAATGGTCTGGATAGTAAATGATGATAATTTTTCCAAGTTCAGTCTTTATTGACTTTATCAATAGCATATATAAACATAAACATAAGAAGGTTGCAATGTAGTGAGGCGAGTTGAGTAGAAACACAAAATACAACAAATACATGTCATCTGATCAACATACCACAAAGTAAGGTACATATGATGGCATTGCGGGATCATGATACACTCTAATGGGTATCACAAGGGATGGTGATTCTGGTATGCATCATGCCCTAGCGACCGTTACCGTCTCATCAACGGGATGTGGTGAATATTGGAGGGTGCGTAGTTAACGGCAAGAGGTAATAAGTAATAAATCCAAGCATATCCAGGTAATGTGGTGGAACGACATCCACTCAACTCTATGAAGAGACATGAAACTGGGACAGTAGTAGGATAGGAAGGGAAGGGAAAGACCCTAACGAGGGGATCCCCATCAAAGGAAGAAAAGGACAGTGGACAGGAATAGGGAGAAGTGAGTTTGAAAAAGTAGGATACAGGGGTACAGGTAGGATCAGTGAGACAATGACAGGACTTACCTCACAGGCCAGGGCAGCTTCTCTCCCCCACGGCAGCAGTGTAGGCAGTTCAGCGATTGATGGGAAGGACATGTAAAAAGGGATAATATATGTAGAGTGTATGGGGGGCACGACAATAAGTCTGTCATAACAGTGCATGGGCCATTAACCAGCCAGGTGAATGGTGGAAAATTCCTGAGAGTTCAGGAAAATAGTCCAAGGGCGCCAAGTGGCAGTGAAATGATTTGATTGGTTGTGTCCGCAGTCAGCTCTTCCATTCTATGTATATGGGATACCTCCCTGAGCCAAGTTGAGATGGTAGGGGGCGTCATTGACCTCCATAGTCTAGGAATAACAGCTCGGGCTGCCATTAAAAGATAGGTGATCAACTTTGTGGTGTTTTTAGGTAGGTTGGGGGGAAGCATGGATAAAAGGATAGTTTCCGGCGTAAGGTCTAGATGTGTTGAAGTGATACGGGTTATTATATCAGTCACTCTCTTCCAAAAATCCGAGATAGCAGGGCATGTCAACCAAATATGGATCATGTCTCCCCTGCCAGAGGCGCAACGCCAGCACTTGTCCGACACCCCCTGATAAAAGGTTGCCAGCAGGGTCGGGACCCTATACCACCTAGTCAGGATTTTGTAGTTAGTCTCCTGGGTTTTACAGGATATAGAGCTCTTGTGGCAATTAGCGATGGCCCTGCACCACTGGTCGTCGGAGACAGGATGACCCAAATCTCTTTCCCAGCCCTGTTTAAAGGGAAGGGGGAGAGCGGTTACAGCTTCCAGGATAGTAGAATAAAGGAGGCTAATGGAGTGATCAATGGGTCGGGTGGAAACGCAGAGTGATTCAAATTTAGTCAATGGTCGGTGAAGGCGTAGTTTGTCTTTCATCGAATGATAATAATGTCTCAACTGTGTGTACTGAAAGATGTGTGTCATTGTGGGGATTATATCTTGAAGGAGTTCTTCTATGGCCTTTAGCGATGTTTGGTTGGTGATGTCGCGAACAGTGATGGTACCAGTGTGCGCAAGGCCTGAGAATTGGCTGCAATGCTGTGTTGGAGGAAATGTGGGGTTATCAAATATGGGGGTCAGGGGGCTGTCTTGTGGAAGAAGGCTTAGTTTTGTCAGATAAGTCTTACGGGCATGAAGTATTGAAGAGAGCACTGGAGGGAGTGTAAGGACATTTTTCGTAGGCGGACTGCATTGAGGTCGCCATAGGATTGTCGTCAAGTCACATCCCAACACTATACCCTACATCGCCACCCATTGCTTATCACTTTTGCGGTGACAACAGTCCAGTACTCTGGTCAATGTGGTCGATAAATGGTACAATAAGTAGTCTGGAAGAGCCAGACCCCCATCTTGCTTCTTGCGTATGAGTACATGTCTTGCTAGTCGGGGGTGTTTAATGGCCCACACAAAGGAGGATTGCATCTTAGAAACTTCATTGAAGAAGGTCCGAGGAAGGTGGATAGGCAGGCAAGAAAACAAATAAAGGAGTCTGGGGAGTATGTTCATTTTCATGATATTTACTCTGCCCAACCACGAGAAATCCTTATTATTCCACCTCGTCAGATCTCTCCTCAATAAGTCCAGGAGGGGTGGGAAGTTGAGTCTGTATGTGTGGGATAAATCCGCCGGCACTTGGACACCCAGATATGCAAGGGAAGTAGATTGCCATTTAAAAGGGTACACCGATTGTAGATGTTGCACTACTGACGTTGGGAGAGTGAGGTTTAGAGCTTCGCATTTAGATGGGTGGAGTTTGTAATTACTTAACTGTGAGAACCTTTTAATTGTGGCCATCAGAGAAGGGAACGAGACATATGGGGATGAGAGATATAATAATAAATCGTCCGCAAATGCAGAGCATTTATAATGGTTCGAACCCAGGATTAGTCCCTTAATATCCGGGTTTAGTCGGATGTCTATTAGAAGGTGTTCCATGCATAGTACGTATAGGACGAGGGAGAGGGGGCAACCCTGTCGTGTGCCATTACATATATCAAAGCATTGGGATAAGCGACCGTTTACATGTATTCGTGCCTGGGGTTTCGAGTATAAGGCCATTATGCGGGAAAGCATGGCAGTGCCAATACCCAGTTGGGATAGCGTAGCCGACATGAAGCCCTAGTCCACCCGGTCGAAGGCCTTTTCAGCGTCAAGGGAGAGGAGAAATAGGAGGTTTTGTTGTTTGACATGGTGTACTGCCGAAAACGTACGGTGGGTATTATCTCTAGCTTCTCTACCCCTGATAAAGCCGTCCTGGTCCGGGTGGACAAGGGATCCCATGTGGGAAGACAATCTGTTGGCTATAAGCTTGGCAAACAATTTGGCGTCAGAGTTAATTAGGGATATTGGCCGATAGCTAGGGCACAATAATGGGTCCTTACCAGTCTTGGGCAATACAGTTATATAAGCTCTTAAAAATGAGGGGGGCAGGGGCGAGGACACTGATATGTCATTGAAGACCTCCAATAGAATAGGTGCGATACTCGGATGCATTATTTTGTAAAATTTTGCTGTATAACCGTCGGGGCCTGGGCTCTTTCCAGACGGCATTGAGATTGAGGAGATAGCGGTCTCCAATTCCATAGGAGTGAACGGCGCCTCCAAGTCTTGGATAGCTAGAGGGCTAAGACAAGGGAGAGCCGTCTGCGAGATGTATTGGGTGAGGGACATGGGTTTGGGTCCCGAGGAGTCCAGACGGGTGGGAGGAGGTAGATTATAAAGGGAGGTATAGTATTGGCGAAACGCCTCAAGAATGTCAGGTGTCAGTGAACAAAGTGAGCATCCCGCATCTTTGACTGAGGGAACAAATAAGGAAGATTTTGTGTCCTTGAGAGCGTTTGCTAGCAGTCTACCTGCTTTGTTCCCCCACTCATAAAAAAGGCGTCCCGTCATTTGTTTATAATATTTATATTTGGAGGATATGTTCTCTAGACGCTCACTTCGAACCTGTATAAGTTCTCTCATTATAGAGTCCTGGTGTGATTGCTTATGTTGGGTTTCCAAGGTCTGTAGCCGTAGGTGCAGGCTCTCTAGTTTTGCCGACGCTTCCCTCTTCAATCGGGAGCCATGTTTAATCAACACACCCCTGAGCACACATTTTAATGTTTCCCATTTAATCATGGGAGAGGAGGTATCAGAAGAGTGGTCAGAGAGAAAGTTAGTTACAGAGTCTTTGAGATCCTCAAGGCACACCGTGTCTCGAAGAAGCAATTCATTCAACCTCCAAGAAGAATGTGGTCTCGACATGGAGGGAAGCATCAGCGAACAGTAGACAGGTGCATGGTTTGACAACAGCCTTAAGCCTATGTTGGTGAAGACTATGGATGGCAGGAGAAAATGTGGGCAAAACATATAGTCAATGCGACTGTATGATTGCCTGGGCGGGGAATAAAACGTGAAATCTTTATCCTGGGGATGAAATGTCCTCCATGTGTCACTCAGTTGCATTTCATGTAGGCATCTCCTCAGGGCTCTTAGTTTGTTATGGGATACTATGGAGGTGCCTGAGGATGTATCTATGTGGGGGAACATCGGGAGATTAAGGTCTCCGCTGAGAAGTATGGGGCCTAAAGCAAAGTCGGACAAGATGGTGAGGGTTTGTACCCAGTACAAAACGTATTTGGTCCCTATTAGGTGCATACATCGAGGCCACGGTAAATGTCTGGTTAGCAATTACGCAGTTAACAAACAGATAACGGGCAACAAGGTCTATGTGGGACGAGAGGATTTTCACCGGTAGCGATTTATGGAATGCCACGAAGACACCCTTGGACCTGGAGTCAGGATTGGTGCTATGTATCCATTGTGTGTAGTATTCGGTAGACAGAGTTGGAACATGGTTAGTTTTAAAATGGGTTTCCTGTAGAGTCACGATGTGTGTCCTTTGTTTGTGAAACATGAGTAATTGGGCACGTTTTTCGGGGGTATTAAATCCCTGAACATTCAGGGAAACTAATTTAATGTTAGCTGCCATGGTGAGGGTAGAAGGGGGTAGGCCACTTACAAATTGTGCCATGAGGGAGTCTACCATGCCGCGAGGCAAGGAGGTGATGCAGGAGGTGGTCCTAAAGAAAGAGGGAGAGGGAGGTGTGGGTGAACAAGCAGCCCTACAGAATTGGGTGCATGGGGTCTAAGAAGGGAGGCCATAAGGGCCATAATCAGGATAGGCACCAGTCCTATCGTCACACTAGGGGGGGTAAACATGGAAGCCGCGCCATGAACGAAGCACAGAACAATAGAAGTCATCAATATAAAGTTCGTAGCGATAGAGGGGAAGGGCTAACATGTCAAATATACTAGTAATGTCCCCTAGGTAAACTAATGGTACAGGCAGGTGACATAGTTGACGGGGAACTCTCCTAATGATAGGCACTATGTTAGAAGAAGCTCGGGAGTATTAAAGCTCCCAATAATTTAAAGGTGGAGGGAGGCAGAACTAAAATAGAACAACTGGAACAATAAATGGTGGGGCAGTGGGCAGTAATATGTGTATAGAAGCCCAACCGCAGAAGAACAGACACGCAAATGGGTCAAGTAGCAACAGGTAACCGTGAGGAGTCTTTCACGTCACAGAACTCTAGACGGGTCCAGCTCAGGCACTCAGCAGGATCAGGTCTTGTTCTCCTGTTGCAGGAAGCGTTGGGCCTTCTTCAGGTAGGCGGATCCATCCTGCAGCTGTTGTTGGCGGTCCGGTGGCTTTGGTCTAGTCTAGTTGAAACATGCTGTCCCATTCAGGCAGTGGGGCCTGTGGTAGCTTAAAGGTGGCCAGGAAGGCAGGTAAGTCCTCTGGTTTACGAAGTGTTGCAGTTGTGCGTCCATGTCTGGCAATCAAAGAGAAAGGAAACCCCCATCTGTAGATAATCTTTGCGTTTTTCAGCATCACAAGGAGCGGCTTCAGAGTTGCCCTAAGCTTGAGGGTACGCAATGATAAATCTGGGAACAAAGAAATAGGGGAGCCATTGTACGTCAGTTGCTTCAGGTCCCTTGCCTTGCGCATAATTTCTTCTTTGGTCTTGTAGTGACGGACTTTGCAAATAACATCTCTAGGTCTCAGCGGGTCAGGATGTTCTGCTTTAAGGGCTCGGTGTGCTCTATCTAGCTCCACCGGTGTGTCCAGTGGTTTTTGAAGTATTTCATTGTAAAGTTTTTGCAGGGTTTTATCCAGGTCCTGTGGGAAGACTGCTTCTGGAAGGCCTTTAATCCTGACATTGCGCCTATTCATGTTGTCCATGTCATCTAATTGGTCAACCGCCATGGATTGGCGCAAGGAGAGGGATTTGGTCATATCATGAGAGGGGGGTCACAGGCCTCGGAGCTTCGTCCCTCGGCTGTGCGGCTGTGAAGAAGGCAGTAATGACACCAGTTTGTTCTGCGGAGGGTAGGGAAAGTTTCTTCTTACTCTTGCCCCTTTTTCTGCCTCTCATATCCAGAAATAGTGCCTTTTAGCAGGTTGCCCAGCAGGAGCTCTCACTCTGGACTGCTCATCTCTAGCGTGGCAAGCCACGCCCCCCAAATGATGATAATTTTATGATATACAGTCAAAGGCGTAAATGTTGGCACCCCTGAAATTTTTCTAGAAAATTAAGTATTTCTCACAGAAAAGGATTGCAGTAACACATGTTTTGCTATACACATGTTTATTCCCATTGTGTGTATTGAAACTAAACAAAAAAAAAAAGGGAGGAAAAAAGAAAATTGGACATAATGTCCCACCAAACTCCAAAAATGGGCTGGACAAAATTATTGGCACCCTTAACTGAATATTTAGTTGCACACCCTTTGGAAAAAATTACTGAAATGAGTTGCTTCCTAAAGCCATCAATAAGCTTCTTACACCTCCCCTTGCAAATTGCTCCAGGTCTCTGTTATTGGAAGGGCGCCTTTTCCCAACAGCAATTTTAAGATCTCTCCACAGGTGTTCAATGGGATTTAGATCTGGACTCATTGCTTGCCACTTCAGAACTCTCCAGCGTTTTGTTGCCATCAATTTCTGGGTACTTTTTGACGTATGTTTGGGGTCATTGTCCTGCTGGAAGACCCAAGATCTCGGACGCAAACCCAGCTTTCTGACACTGGGCTGTACAGTGCGACCCAAAATCCATTGGTAATCCTCAGATTTTATGATGCCTTGCACACATTCAAGGCACCCAGTACCAGAGGCAGCAAAACAACCCCAAAACATCCTTGAACCTCCACATATTTCAGTGTAGGTACTATGTTCTTTTCTTTGTAGGCCTCATTCTGTTTTTGGTAGACAGTACAATGATGTGCTTTACAAAAAAGCTCTATCTTGGTCTCATCTGTCCACAAGAAGTTTTCCCAGAAGGATTTTGGCTTACTCAAGTTCATTTTGACAAAATTTATTCTTGCTTTTTTATGTCCCTGTGTCAGCAGTGGGGTCCTCCTGGGTCTCCTGCCAAAGCGTTTCATATAATTTAAATGTCAATGGATAGTTTGCGCTGACACTGATGCTCTCTGAGCCTTGAGGACAGCTTTAATATCTTTGGAACTTGTTTGGGGCTGCTTATTTACCATCTGGACTATTGTGCGTTTATACCTTTCATCAATTTTTCTATTCTGTCCACGCCCAGGGAGATTAGCTACAGTGCCATGGGTTGCAAACTTCTTGATAATGTTGCGCACTGTGGACAAAAGCAAATCTAGATTTCTGGAAATGGACTTGTAACCTTGAGATTTTAGTTTGTAACTGGATTAAACACTGGCTCATGGATCGTACCCAGAGAGTGGTGGTCAATGATTTGTACTCTGATTGGTCCCCGGCAATTAGTGGTGTACCCCAAGGTTCTGTACTGGGCCCGCTGTTGTTTAATTTATTTAAAAATGATATAGAGGATGGCATTAACAGCTCTGTTTCTATCTTTGCAGATGACACCAAGCTTTGTAGCACGGTACAGTCTATAGAGGAGGTGTATAAGTTACAAGATGACTTGGATAGACTAAGTGTCTGGGCATCCACTTGGCAAATGAGGTTCAATGTGGATAAATGTAAAGTTATGCATCTGGGTACTAATAACCTGCATGCGTCGTATGTCTTAGGGGGATTAAACTGGCAGAGTCACTGGTAAAGAAGGATCTGGGTGTACTTGTAGATCACAGACTACAGAATAGCATGCAATGTCAGGCTGCTGCTTCCAAAGCCAGCAGGATATTGTCATGTATCAAAAGAGGCATGGACTCGAGGGACAGGGACATAATACTCCCCCTTTATAAAGCATTGGTACGGCCTCACCTGGAATATGCTGTTCAGTTTTGGGCACCAGTCCATAAAAGGGACACTGTGGAGCTGGAAAGGGTGCAGAGATGCGCAACTAAACTAATATGGGGCATGGAACATCTTAGGTATGAGGAGCGATTAAAGGAGTTACAATTGTTTAGTCTTGAGAAGAGACTTTTAAGGGGGGATATGATAAACGTATATAAGTATATTAATGGCCCATACAAAAAATATGGAGAAAAACTGTTCCAGGTTAAACCCCCCCAAAGGACAAGGGGGCACTTCCTCCGTCTGGAGAAGAAAAAGTTTAGTCTCAAGGGGCGACACGCCTTCTTTACCATGAGAACTGTGAACTTATGGAACAGTCTACCTCAGGAACTGGTCACAGCAGGAAAAATTAACAGCTTAAAAACAGGATTAGATACATTCCTGGAACAAAATAACATTAATGCTTATGAAGAAATATAAAATCCCATCCCTTCCCCAATATCGCGCCACACCCCTACCCTTCAATTCCCTGGTTGAACTTGATGGACATATGTCTCTTTTCGACCGTACTAACTATGTAACTATGAAACTATGAGATTGTTGATATTTTTCCACAATTTTGGTTCTCAAGTCCTCAGACAGTTCTCTTTTTTCCTCTTTCTGTTGTCCATGCTTAGTGTGGCACACACAGACCCACTAATGTAAAGACTAAGTGAATTTCTCTCTTTATCTGTTTTCAGGTGTGATATTTCTATTGTCCACACTTGTTACTTACCCCAGGTGAAATTAAAGGAGCATCACATGCTTGAAACAATCTTATTTTTCCACAATTTTGAAAGGGTGGCAATAATTTTGTCCAGACGATTTTTGGAGTTTGGTGTCACATTATGTCCAATTAGCTTTTTTACCTTCCTTTTTTGGTTTAGTTCCAAAACACACAAAGGAAATTAACATGTGTATAGCAAAACATGTGTTACTGCATACTTTTCTGTGAGAAATACTTCATTTTCTAGAAAAACGTCAGGGGTACCAACATTTACGGCAGTGACTGTATTAGGTTAATATATTAATAAGAGAGAGTGGTTTCATTATTTTTCTGACAGTCATCCTTTTTTCCTTTTTGAGGCCATCTCCTTCTTAGCTAATTATAAGGTAGGTAAAAATAAATTCAGCTCTAGGGTGAAGTATTATCCTGGATGCCTTATATCAATTTGTTTCAGCCTATAAAATAAAAATAATGTGACAGGTAAAGGCCATGTCAACTATTATGCTAATATGAAGGACTGTATAATAAGATGACATTTTTATTTTAGATACATATCCATTACAAAGAAAAACTATATTAACCAAATGGACTTTTAACCTTCTAAAGGTATTTGAATTGAATCTGTTTTAATTATAAATGTATCTCATTTTTAGCTGCTATAAGAATGAGAGCTACAATATAGGAGCCAATGGCAAGAAAATTACAGGTTTATATCTCCATTTATCATTTCCTTTTTGGAATCAAAATATATAAAATATATTTGAAAGTTTATTAATATAATATTATATATATATATATATATATATATATATATATATATATATGATCCGGTGTACTGTATTAATTTGTGGGAAACACAAATATTACATTTATTATGATTTCATTATTGTTTTCATAACCTAAAAGAAGAGGAAAATATAGATGCAACCATTGAAGCTGACTTCACGGTTTGTGATGGGATAGGCTAATGATCTAATTTGTATTTCTCTGGCAGCCGTTACTAGAAAGAAGGAATGGGCATGTTAGATTTCTGGATATTTGTCCTTTATTCCCCTAAGACATAAGCACTGCCATAGGCTTATCTCCAACTATCTTTTCAAACAAAGTCAAGCAAAGCTTACTTATGGGAAGATGGGTCCACAGCTCTCACATAGAAAATGCAGCTTTAGCATCTTTACTCTAGGAAGCCAGTGGTGTAGCCAGCATCTTATGGTCTTGTGATTGTATCTATTATGTCTATTGTTTACTCATCATAAGTATTGACCCCTAACTACTACTCTTATAATGGGAACCTGTCACAATGAAAAATATTATCTATTGGCATTAATTATTGCTATACCTGTTCTTTATATTCTAAGGAGTCCAGTTGACAGTGTTAGAGATTTCATTCAATAATTGACAAATCAGGCTAGGTTCACACAGTTTAACCCCTTAAGGACACAGCCCATTTTCACCTCTAGGACGCAGCCCTTTTTTGCACATCTGACCACTGTCACTTTAAACATTAATAACTCTGGAATGCTTTTACTTATCAATCTGATTCCGAGATTGTTTTTTCGTGACATATTCTACTTTAACATAGTGGTAAATTTTTGTGGTAACTTGCATCCTTTCTTGGTGAAAAATCCCAAAATTTGATGAAAAAATTGAAAATTTTGCATTTTTCTAACTTTGAAGCTCTCTGCAAGGAAAATGGATATTCCAAATATTTTTTTTTGGATTCACATATACAATATGTCTACTTTATATTTTCATCATAAAATTTATGAGTTTTTACTTTTGGAAGACACCAGAGGGCTTCAAAGTTCAGTAGCAATTTTACAATTTTTCACAAAATTTTCAAACTCGCTATTTTTCATGGACCAGTTCAGGTTTGAAGTGGATTTGAAGGGTCTTCATATTAGAAATACCCCATAAAAGACCCCATTATAAAAACTACACCCCCCAAAGTATTCAAAATGACATTCAGTAAGCGTTTTAACCCTTTAGGTGTTTCACAGGAAAAGTCAAAATCTTCATTTTTTACACTTGCATGTTCTTGTAGACCCAATTTTTGAATTTTTACAAGGGGTAAAAGGATAAAATTTATACTTGAATTTGTAGCCCAATTTCTCTCGAGTAAGCACATACCTCATATGTCTATGTAAATTGTTCGGCGGGCGCAGTAGAGGGCTCAGAAGCGAAGGAGCGACAAGGGGATTTTGGAGAGTACGTTTTTCTGAAATGGTTTTTTGGGGGCATGTTGCATTTAGGAAGCCCCTATGGTGCCAAAACAGCAAAAAAAAACATGGC
The DNA here is from genome assembly GCF_029499605.1 of Hyla sarda. NCBI lineage: Eukaryota > Metazoa > Chordata > Amphibia > Anura > Hylidae > Hyla > Hyla sarda. The sequence goes on from NC_079193.1 coordinate 144,113,793, forward strand.
ATACCATTTTGGAAACTAGACCCCTTGAGGAACGTAACAAGGAATTAAGTGAGCCTTAATACCCCACAGGTGTTTCATGACTTTTGCATATGTAAAAAAAAAAAAAAAAAATTTCACTAAAATGTGTGTTTCCCCCCAAATTTCAAATTTTTGCAAGGGTTAATAGCAGAAAATACCCCCCAAAATTTGTAACCCCATCTCTTCTGAGTATGGAGGTACCCCATAAGTTGACCTGAAGTGCATTACGGGCGAACTACAATGCTCAGAAGAGAAGGAGTCATATTTGGCTTTTTGAGAGCAAATTTTGCTCGGGGGGCATGTCGCATTTAGGAAGCCCCTATGGTGCCAGGACAGCAAAAAAAATGACATGGCATACCATTTTGGAAACTAGACTCCTTGAGGAACGTAACAAGGGATAAAGTGAACCTTAATACCCCACAGTTGTTTCACGACTTTTGCATATGTAAAAAAAAATTTTTTTTTTTACCAAAAATGCTTGGTTTAGCAAAAATTTTACATTTTTAAAAAAGGTAATAGCAGAAAATACCCCCCAAAATTTGAAGCCCAATTTCTCCCGATTCAGAAAACACCCAATATGGGGATGAAAAGTGCTCTGCTGGCGCACTACAGGTCTCAGAAGAGAAGGAGTCACATTTGGCTTTTTGGAAACAAATTTTGCTCTGGGGGCATGCCGCATTTAGGAAGCACCTTTGGTGCCAGGACAGAAAAAAAAACCCACATGGCATACCATTTTGGAAACTAGACCCCTTGGGGAACGTAACAAGGGGTAAAGTGAACCTTAATACCCCACAGGTGTTTCACGACTTTTGCATATGTAAAAAAAAAAAAATTTTTTTACACTAAAATGCTTGTTTTCCCCCAAATTTTACATTTTTACAAGGGATAATAGCAGAAAATACCCCCCAAAATTTGTAACCCCATCTCTTCTGAGTATGGAAATACCCAATAAGTGGACGTGAAGTGCACTGGGGGCGAACTACAATGCTCAGAAGAGAAGGAGCATCATTGAGCTTTTGGAGAGAGAATTTGGCCATGTGCATTTCCAAAGCCCCCCCGTGGTGCCAGAACAGTGGACCCCCCCACATGTGACCTCATTTTTAAAACTACACCCCTCACGGAAGGTAATAAGGGGTGCAGGGAGAATTTAAACCCCACTGGCATTTGACGGATCTTTGGAACAGTGGGCTGTGCAAATTAAAAATTTTATTTTTCATTTTCACAGACCCCTGTTTCAAAGATCTGTCAGACACCTGTGGGGTGTAAATGCTCACTGTGCCCCTTGTTATATTCCGTGAGGGGTGTAGTTTCTAAAATGGGGTCACATGTGGGTATTTATTGTTTTGCACTTATGTCAGAACCGCTGTAAAATCAGCCACCCCTGTGCAAATGACCAATTTAGACCTCAAATTTACATGGTGCACTCTCCCTTCTGAGCCTTGTTGTGCGCCCCCAGAACACTTTGCGCCCACATATGGGGTATCTCCGTCCTCAGGAGAAATTGCGTTACAAATTTTGGAGGCTTTTTTTCTTTTACCTCTTGTGAAATTTTAAAGTATGGGGCAACACTAGTATGTTAGTGTACAAAAATGTTTTTTTTTTACACTAACATGCTGGTGTAGACCCCAACTTTACCTTTTCAGAAGGGGTAAAAGGAGAAAAAGCCCCCCAAAATTTGTTAGGCAATTTCTCCCGAGTACGGAAATACCCCATATGTGGCCCTAAACTGTTGCCTTGAAATACGCCAGGGCTCCGAAGTGAGAGAGCGCCATGTGCATTTGAGGCCTAAATTAGGGATTTGCATAGGGGTGGACATAGGGGTATTCTACACCAGTGATTCTCAAACAGGGTGCCTCCAGCTGTTGCTAAACTTCCAGCATGCTTGGACAGTCAATGGCTGTCCGGAAATGCTGGGAGTTTTTGTTTTGCAACAGCTGGAGGCTCCGTTTTGGAAACACTGCTGTAGGATACGTTTTTCATTTTTATTGGGGGGGAAGGGGTGGTGGTGGGGGGGGGCAGTGTACGTGTGTATATGTAGTGATTTACTCTTTATTTTATGTTAGTGTAGTGTAATGTTTTTAGGTTACATTCACACTGACGGCGGATTACACTGAGTCTCCCGCTAGGAGTTTGAGCTGCGGCTGCAGCTCAAACTTGAAGCAGGGAACTCACTGTAATCCGTCGCAAGTGTGAATGTAACCTGTACATTCACATGGGAGGGGGGGGGACTACAACTCCCAGCATGCACTGACAGAACGTGCATGCTGGGAGTTGTAGTTTTGCAACAGCTGGAGGCACACTGGTTGGAAAATGCTGAGTTAGGTAATAGAACCTATTACCTAACTCGGTATTTCCCAACCAGTGTGCATCCAGCTGTTGCAGAACTACAACTCTCAGCATGTACTGATTGCCAAAGGGAATGCTGGGAGATGTAGTTATGCAACAGCTGGAGGCATGCAAGTACAACTCCCAGCATGCCGAGACAGCCATTTGCTGTTCCTGAATGCTGGGAGTTGTAGTTTTGCAAGATTTAGAGGGGTTGGCCCTCCAGATGTTGCAAAACTACAAATCTCAGCATGCTAAGACAGCAAACTGCTGTCTGGGCATGCTGGGAGTTGTAGTTTTGTAATATCTGGAGGGCTACAGTTTAGAGACCACTGTCAGTGATCTCCAGCCTGAACCCCTCTAAATCTTGCAAAACTACAACTCCCAGCATGCCAACACAGCAAACAGCTGTCAAGGCATGGTGGGAGTTGTAGTTTTGCAACATCTGGAGGGCGACAGTTTAGAGACCACTCTCTAAACTGTCGCCCAGCAGATGTTGCTAGGCAACAGACTCTGCACACGCGCCGTCATACTTACCTCCACCGCCGCCGTAATCACAGCCGCCGCAGGGTAAGTGACCGCCGCTGCCGCCGCCGCCGCTATTACACGGTTCCCCCCGCTGTGCCCGGACACCGATGGGTGGGCATAGCGGGGGGAACCGAACTTTAACCCCCCCGCCCCCAGTCTGCTATTGGTCGGCCGCTCCGCCGATCAATAGCAGGGATAGGAGGGGTGGCAACCCTGCCACCTCACTCCTATCTCTTCAAGGGGGATCGAGGGTGTCTTGGACACCCCCGATCCCCCTTATTTTATCGCGGCGCCACGATTGATGGGCAGGGGGAGAGCGCTCCCCCTGCAAACACCGTAGATGCCGTGATCAGAACTGATCACGGCATCTATGGGGTTAATGCTGCCGGGACCGGCGCGATCGCGGCCCCGGCAGCTGCGGTGGGACTCCAGCTGTGATTGACAGCTGAGTCCCACCCGCGATCTCCTGCGCTGCCCGCGGCAGAGCAGGAGATCGCTTGGACGTATGCATACGTCCATTTGCGCGAACGTGTAATTCGCCTGGACGTATGCATACGTCCAATAGCGGGAAGGGGTTAAAATGATAAAAAAATAAAAATAAAACAGCAGTAAAATAGATATAAAAGCAGCTAAATAATAATGTTTTCTATTAGAGTCTATGGCTGACATTTATCATTGTCTTTAGACTATTTTTGTGTGTGTAGAATAGGCACAAAAAAGGCACAAGCAGGGTTTATTTGCACCTTTTTTTGTATCTTTTGGTTAACACATTTCTGATGATTTTGAGTTGCAATCCACTGATTTTGACAAGACACATGATATGGAAGGGTTTTATGAACTGTGCCTTTTTGTGAAAGGGCGCAAAAAAGGCACAAAACCACTGAAAAGTCTCTAAAACTACACAGGCCCAGACTTGGCTTAGCTTTTTGGTAAATGTGAAGAGAGAAACTTCAGAAAATGTTGCCTGCACAAAATTTATCAAATGCTCTGTGACTATTTATAAAATGTGGTGTTCCTACACATTACCAGCACACACACACACACACACACACAAAAAAAGTTGTAGAAAAGTGCTTCACTTACAATGATAAATGCTGGCCTATGTGTTCAATGTGATGAGTTCCCTTTTAAGATATCAAAAGTGGAATGATCTGTAGATCATATACATTGTCACTCCTCTATTTTATATATTGTGTCTAATTTTCTAACTTTCTATATTTAGTGCCAACATATTTTTATAATGGAGTTGTACTGTTTACTGGAACACATTGTACTTTGGCATGTAAATTATATTGTATACTGCTTGTATTAAAGGGGAAATCTGGTGGGGATTTTTTTTTTTTTTTCAAATCAACTAGCTTCAGAAAGTTAAACAGATTTGTAAATTATGTATAGAAAAATATTGCCCGGACCTTCCAAGGTAGTGTGATTTGATTAAATAGACAATAGATAACTGGGTCGTGCTCCAATAATAATTCAATGGTTATTTATTAAAAATGTATAGTGCATTACTCCTCACAGGGCCCTTGTGAGAAAAAACACATATAATAAATGTACAAGATTAAACGATCTTAAAATGTTAAAAAGTATCACTGGCATATAAGATGGCTCTATGTAGACAAATTCATATAACGTCTTTACGGTATTGGGAAGATACAATATAAATGTCTTTTTGTATGGCAATTATAAATCAAAGTGGGTACTCTGTTACCGGTCCTGGATGATGTGGCTCTGTCAGCTCCCGTGCCTGGATATCACAGTCAGCGGTCTTAGATGGTGCTGTGGCTTTGACTCTCAAGATCCAGGTGTTATGCGGTGGTGGTCGTCCCAGGCTGGTGGCACTGGCAGGCGCCGATGATGGAATCGCCGGGAGACCGTGCGCTAGCAGGCGCTGATGGTAGATTTGTCAGGAGACCAAGCGCTGGCAGGCGCTGATGGTATCGATCTCCTCACCGCTGGACTTGGAAGCCGGAGACTACACGCTGGGTAGATGGAGTTTGCCTCGTGTAGATGGCGTGTGACGTCAGCTTGAGCCGGAGCTGGCCAGGTAAAATCAGGACCGGACACTAGTCTAGATCGACTAATGCGTAGGAGATCCACAATGTGATGAATTTGCTCCGTGAGCAGTAGCTTAAGTTCATAAAGAGCATAAATGCCAGTGAACAAGATTAATAAACAGGACTAGACGCGTTTCAGGGTTCTCAGATACGACCCTTTCCTCAGTAGTCATGATGATTAATAACGATGTTTATCTATTTATAGGAGCACAAATCCCATGATTCAACAGTATTCTAAGTGATAACAAAAACATGGAATGGATAATCAAAAGTTACCTAGAGAGCAAAGTAGATGAATGTGTATGTGAATACCGTCAGAAGACGGAAAATAGGCGTATTAGATTACGTATATGAGTGAAACTGACTGGACTACTTGTGGGATTGCAATTAAATATCTTTCCCACAATTACAGTGAAAAAATAGACACTATTAATGAAATGAAAGTACAAATAAAAGTGAATATGGAAATAAAAGTAAAATTGAAAGTAAAACATAAATAAAAATGAAAATGAAAAAGAGAATAAAAATAAAGATGAACATAAAAGATAAAAAGTAAAGAGTAATAAAATAAAAACAGGAATAAAAGTAAAAATAGATAAATACAAAATAAGATAAAAATGTGTAAGTAAGATGACAGTGTAGAGGATGGAATCAGTCCATGGGGCACCCCCCTAAAACACTACAGGGGTGATCCCATGGGCCAAGTGCATCCCCTACAGAAATCCAAATAGTTCAAAACTGGAGTTGAGTCCCCCTGGTTCTAAAGTTGCAAATTCAAAGATCTTCTTACTTTCAGCCTTGGACATTTTGAGCAGATAACTGCCACCACGCCAATCTTGTTTGACTAATTGGAAACCAGTGAAGGAGAGAGAAGACATATCGCTATTATGGATGGTAGAAAAGTGAGCTGATAACGGATGTTTTAAGTTTTTATTTTTGATGTTATTGAGGTGTTCAGCTATCCTCATCTTAAGGGCCCTTTTGGTACGACCCACATACTGCTTTTTACAGCCGCATTCGATTATGTAAAGCACACCTTTTGAATTACAGGTAATTAGCTCTTCTATTTTCCATTTGAACGTGTTAGTTTTAGAACAGATCTCTAGAACTTTTTTAGGGCCCTTGATTTTCATACAGTTAGCACATGTTCCACACCTCACAAAACCCTTTGTGTTTAACCAGGTGGTATTCTGTTTCCTTGGGGGAGCTTTTATGGATGGTGCAACCGTAAGGCCCAAATTTGGGGCCCGAGTATATACTATCGGGGGGCGTGATGGTAAGAGTGCCCCCACCTCACGGTCTTGTTGTAGCAAATGCCAGTGTTTCCGTATTATTTTTTCTACTTTTTTATATGAATTATTAAAAGGAATTACTAATTTTCCTCCAAAATCGGCTTCTTTTTTTTCTTTAGTGTTTTCAAAAAAAGTGGTTCTGTCTAATAGTTTGATATTTTCAAGAGATTGTTCCAGGAGCTGATCGGGATAGTGTTTCTCCTTAAATTGATTTGTAAGGAGGCTGGCCTCGACCAAAAATTGGTCATCAGAGGTACAATTTCTTTTTAACCTTCGATATTGTCCCTTTGGGACATTCATTAGCCACCTAGGTAGGTGGCAACTCGAAAACCCTATATAGCTATTTTTAGCCGTTGGTTTATAGTAAGTCTTGCAAGTAGGGCCATCCCGATCAGCGCTGATAACAATATCCAAAAAATTGATGGATTCCCTACTGATTGTGGATGTGAAGTGTAAATTATAATCTTGTGTGTTTAAACCTAAAATAAAGTGCTCTAAACTTGTTGTGTCTCCCTCCCAAATTAAAATAATATCATCAATGTACCGCTTCCAGAGCACCAGGCCTGCGCCAAGATGGGGTATGATGTGACTTTCCTCCCAAGCTGCCATAAATAAATTGGCATAACTTGGCGCAAACCTGGTGCCCATAGCGGTACCAATTAATTGTAAATAATAATCCCCTTCAAAATAAAAATAATTGTGTGTCAAAATAAATCGGATGGCTGAAGTGATGAAATTAATCTGTGATAATTTGATGTGCCCATGTTTCAAAAAGTGTTCGACTGCTGCTATCCCTAAGTCATGTCGAATAATCGTATAAAGTGAAGAGACATCCAAAGTGGCTAGTATGTCTTTGTCGGACCACTTAAATTTTTCAATGATGTCAACAACTTGAGTGGTGTCCTTAAGGTATGTGTGAGTTTTTTGCACAAATGGTTGAAGAAATCTGTCTACGTATTGGGACAGGTTCGAGGTGATTGAGCCTATCCCTGACACGATGGGACGGCCGGGGGGATTGATCAGGCACTTATGTGTCTTCGGGAGACAGTAAAAAATCGGCAAGCGGTCTAGGGTCCCTATTGATGTTCCTTCTCATTGAGAAGGAACATCAATTTATAATAGGGACCCTAGACCGCTTGCCGCTTGCCCCCCTTTTTGAAACATGGGCACATCAAATTATCACAGATTAATTTAATCACTTCAGCCATCCGATTTATTTTGACACACAATTATTTTTATTTTGAAGGGGATTATTATTTACAATTAATTGGTACCGCTATGGGCACCAGGTTTGCGCCAAGTTATGCCAATTTATTTATGGCAGCTTGGGAGGAAAATCACATCATACCCCATCTTGGCGCAGGCCTGGTGCTCTGGAAGCGGTACATTGATGATATTATTTTAATTTGGGAGGGAGACTCAACATGTTTAGAGCACTTTATTTTAGGTTTAAACACACAAGATTATAATTTACACTTCACATCCACAATCAGTAGGGAATCCATCAATTTTTTGGATATTGTTATCAGCGCTGATCGGGATGGCCTTACTTGCAAGACTTACTATAAACCAACGGCTAAAAATAGCTATATAGGGTTTTCGAGTTGCCACCTACCTAGGTGGCTAATGAATGTCCCAAAGGGACAATATCGAAGGTTAAAAAGAAATTGTACCTCTGATGACCAATTTTTGGTCGAGGCCAGCCTCCTTACAAATCAATTTAAGGAGAAACACTATCCCGATCAGCTCCTGGAACAATCTCTTGAAAATATCAAACTATTAGACAGAACCACTTTTTTTGAAAACACTAAAGAAAAAAAGAAGCCGATTTTGGAGGAAAATTAGTAATTCCTTTTAATAATTCATATAAAAAAGTAGAAAAAATAATACGGAAACACTGGCATTTGCTACAACAAGACCGTGAGGTGGGGGCACTCTTACCATCACGCCCCCCGATAGTATATACTCGGGCCCCAAATTTGGGCCTTACGGTTGCACCATCCATAAAAGCTCCCCCAAGGAAACAGAATACCACCTGGTTAAACACAAAGGGTTTTGTGAGGTGTGGAACATGTGCTAACTGTATGAAAATCAAGGGCCCTAAAAAAGTTCTAGAGATCTGTTCTAAAACTAACACGTTCAAATGGAAAATAGAAGAGCTAATTACCTGTAATTCAAAAGTTGTGCTTTACATAATCGAATGCGGCTGTAAAAAGCAGTATGTGGGTCGTACCAAAAGGGCCCTTAAGATGAGGATAGCTGAACACCTCAATAACATCAAAAATAAAAACTTAAAACATCCGTTATCAGCTCACTTTTCTACCATCCATAATAGCGATATGTCTTCTCTCTCCTTCACTGGTTTCCAATTAGTCAAACAAGATTGGCGTGGTGGCAGTTATCTGCTCAAAATGTCCAAGGCTGAAAGTAAGAAGATCTTTGAATTTGCAACTTTAGAACCAGGGGGACTCAACTCCAGTTTTGAACTATTTGGATTTCTGTAGGGGATGCACTTGGCCCATGGGATCACCCCTGTAGTGTTTTAGGGGGGTGCCCCATGGACTGATTCCATCCTCTACACTGTCATCTTACTTACACATTTTTATCCTATTTTGTATTTATCTATTTTTACTTTTATTCCTGTTTTTATTTTATTACTCTTTACTTTTTATCTTTTATGTTCATCTTTATTTTTATTCTCTTTTTCATTTTCATTTTTATTTATGTTTTACTTTCAATTTTACTTTTATTTCCATATTCACTTTTATTTTTACTTTCATTTCATTAATAGTGTCTATTTTTTCACTGTAATTGTGGGAAAGATATTTAATTGCAATCCCACAAGTAGTCCAGTCAGTTTCACTCATATACGTAATCTAATACGCCTATTTTCCGTCTTCTGACGGTATTCACATACACATTCATCTACTTTGCTCTCTAGGTAACTTTTGATTATCCATTCCATGTTTTTGTTATCACTTAGAATACTGTTGAATCATGGGATTCGTGCTCCTATAAATAGATAAACATCGTTATTAATCATCATGACTACTGAGGAAAGGGTCGTATCTGAGAACCCTGAAACGCGTCTAGTCCTGTTTATTAATCTTGTTCACTGGCATTTATGCTCTTTATGAACTTAAGCTACTGCTCACGGAGCAAATTCATCACATTGTGGATCTCCTACGCATTAGTCGATCTAGACTAGTGTCCGGTCCTGATTTTACCTGGCCAGCTCCGGCTCAAGCTGACGTCACACGCCATCTACACGAGGCAAACTCCATCTACCCAGCGTGTAGTCTCCGGCTTCCAAGTCCAGCGGTGAGGAGATCGATACCATCAGCGCCTGCCAGCGCTTGGTCTCCTGACAAATCTACCATCAGCGCCTGCTAGCGCACGGTCTCCCGGCGATTCCATCATCGGCGCCTGCCAGTGCCACCAGCCTGGGACGACCACCACCGCATAACACCTGGATCTTGAGAGTCAAAGCCACAGCACCATCTAAGACCGCTGACTGTGATATCCAGGCACGGGAGCTGACAGAGCCACATCATCCAGGACCGGTAACAGAGTACCCACTTTGATTTATAATTGCCATACAAAAGGACATTTATATTGTATCTTCACAATACCGTAAAGACGTTATATGAATTTGTCTACATAGAGCCATCTTATATGCCAGTGATACTTTTTAACATTTTAAGATCGTTTAATCTTGTACATTTATTATATGTGTTTTTTCTCACAAGGGCCCTGTGAGGAGTAATGCACTATACATTTTTAATAAATAACCATTGAATTATTATTGGAGCACGACCCAGTTATCTATTGTCTATTAAATCAAATCACACTACCTTGGAAGGTCCGGGCAATATTTTTCTATACATATTTCGTTATTTTTTGCAGCTGTGGTATAGTTGCATGCCCTGTTGACCTCAGGTAGGGTTTACACATTAATTGTGAGCTGCACTTGCACCTTTTTTCCTTTTCTTCAGATTTGTAAATTACTTCTATTTAAAAATATCAAAACCTTCCAGTACTTATCAGCTGTGTAAACTACAGAGATACTACAGAGAAATTTGTGAAGTTCTTTCCAGTCTGACAACAGTGTTCTCTGCTGACACCTCTGTCCATGTCAGGAACTGTCCAGAGCAGGAGAGGTTTTCATTGGGGATTTGCTTCTAATCTCGGCAGTTCCTGACATGGACAGAGGTGTCCGCAGAGAGCTGGAAGGATTAAGATTTTTTAATAGAAGTAATTTACAAATCTTTTAAATTTCTGGCACCAGTTGATTTGAAAAAAAAAAAAATTCCCACTTGTTTCCACCAGAGTTCCCCTTTAACCTCTTGCGGACCACAGGCGTATGGAAACGCCCTTGCGTCCTGGTACTTAAGGACCAAGGGCGTACATTAACGCCTGTGAGAATTTCGATCCCCGCCGCTAGCCAGTCGGGGACCGGACCGGGGTGCTTGCTGAAATCATTCAGCAGGCACCCCATGCAAACCCCTGGGGGGTCCTGAGACCCCCCATCCAATGTCCGCAAATCACCGATCAATTCAGATTGGTGATTTGCGGCAATTCCGAGATGATCGGGTCTCTGGTGACCTGATAGCCTGGAAAATAGGGATGATTGGAACTGTCAGAGACCGCTCCGATCATCCTGAAGGATTGGAGCGAGGTGGCAGGGACTAACTGACCAATGGCAGTTGGGGAGGGGGTTACAGTTCAAATCCCTGCTCTGCCCGCCCATGGATGCCTGGGCAGAGTTGGGGGAAGATATTGGCAGTACCTGCGGCATCGGTGGCGGGGACCTGCGGTAAGCAGGCAGCGGTGGATGCAGCAGTGAAGATCTCCTCCACCGCTGCCTTCTAGGAATTGCCAGACTACAACTCCCAGGATGCCCAGACAACCAAAGGCTGTCTGGGCATGCTGGGAGTTGTTTAGCAAGATCTGGAGGGCCCCAGTTTGGAGACAACTATACTGTGGTGCCCAAGCTGTAGCCCTCCAGATGTTGCAAAGCTACAACTCCAAGCATGCCCAGACTGCCCAGGCATGCTGGGAGTTGTAGTTCGGCAACATCTGGCCCTTCAAATGTTGCAGAACTACAAGCCCCAGCATGCCTGGACAGTCTCAGCATGATGGGAGTTGTAGTTTTGAAACATCTGGAAGATCACAGGTTGGAGACCACTATACAGTGGTGACCAAACTGTAGCGCTCCAGCTGTTGCAAAACTACAACTCCCAGCATGCCTGTGCAGTCTGAGCATGCTTGGAGTTGTAGTTTTGCAACATCTGTAGGGCTACAGTTTGGACACCTCTACACAGTGGTCTCAAAACTTTTCTCCTTCAGTTTCATAACTACAACTCCCACCATGCCCTTCGGCTGTCTGGGCATGCAGGGAGTTGTAGTTTTGCAACAACTGGAGGCACACTGGTTGGGAAACATTGTCTGTTTCCTAACTCAGTGTTTTCCAACCCGTGTGCCTCCAGCTGTTGCAAAACTATAACTCCCAACATGCACTGACACAGGTTGGGAAACACTGAGTTAAGTAACAAACTCTGTGTTTTGCAACCAGTGTGCCTCAAGATGTTGCAAACTACAACTTCCAGCATTCCCTTTGGCTGTCCGTACATGCTGGGAGTTGTACTTTTGCCACAGCTGGAGGCACACTGGTTGCGAAACGCTGAGTTAAGTAACAAACTACCCCCCCCTCCACCCAATGTGAAAGTACAGGGTACATTCACACGGGCAGGTTCACATTGAGATTCTCACTGCAAGTTTGAGATGCAGCAAATTTTCTGCTACAGCTCAAACTCCTAGCGGGATACTCGCTATGAACCCCCTCCCATGTGAATGTACCCTAAGAACACTACAATAACACAAAATAAAAAGTAAAACACTACATATACACATAACCATACACAGTTACCCCCCCCCCCCCGCCAATAAAAATGAGAAAGGTCTGGTATGGCATTGTTTCTAAAACGGAGCCTCCAGCTGTTGCAAGACAACAGCTCCGAGTGTTGCCGGTCAGCCATTGACTGTCCAGGCATGCTGGGAGTTTTGCAACAGCTGGAGGCACCCTGTTTGGGGAAAGTGTGATTCTTACATCCACGTCCGTCCCTATGTAAATCCCTAATTTAGGCCACAAGTTCACATGGCGCTCTTTCACTTCGGAGCCCTGTCGTATTTCAAGGCAACAGTTTAGATCCACATATGGGGCATTTCTGTACTCGGGAAAAATTGCCTAACAAATTTTGGGGGGCTTTTTCTCCTTTTACCCCTTATGAAAAGGTAAAGTTGGGGTCTACTCCAGCATATTATTGTAAACTATTTTTTTTTTTTACACGGACATGCTGGTGTTGCCCCATACTTTTCATTTTCAAAAGAAGTAAAAGGAAAAACAGACCCCCAAAACTTTTAATGCAATTTCTCCCGAGTACGGAAATACCCCATATGTGGACGTAAAATGCTCTGCGGGCTCACAACAAGGCTCAGGAGTGAGAGTACCATGTACATTTCAGGTGATTTGCACAGGGGTGGCTGATTGCTACAGCGGTTCTGACATAAATGAAAAAACAAACAAAAAAAAAACACCCACATGTGGCCCCCAATTTGGAAACTACACCCCTAACGGAATGTAACAAGGGGTATAGTGAGCATTTACACCCCACAGGTGTTTGAAGAATTTTCATGAAAGTTGGACGTGAAAATGAAATGTTTTTATTTTGTTCACTTAAACGCTGGTGTTATCCCAAATATTTCATTTTCACAACAGGTAATAGGAAAAAAGCCCCCCATAATTTGTAACTCCATTTTTTCCGAGTATGGAAATGCCCCATGTGTAGATGTAAAGTGCTGTGCGGGCGAACTACAATGCTCAAAAGAGAAGGAGTGGCATTGGGCTTTTGGAGAGAGAATGTGTCTGGAATTGAAGGCCATGTGTGTTTACAAAGCCCCCATGGTGCCACAACAATGGACCCCCCCCCCACATGTGACACCATTTTGGAAACTACACCCCTTACAGAATTTAATAATTTAATAATAATTTAATAGAACAATGAATGGTGTAAACATAAAATAATGGAGGACAGAATTGCTGATTTTTGGTTACTTCATATACCAGAAAATAATGAATAAAGATCAATCAAAAAGTCACATCAAAGCAAAAATGGTTATCAATAAAAACAGATCAAAAAATGGGGTCAGAAGAGGACTATTGAAGCATGCTCATTTCTTTTTCTTTTTCTTTTTTTTTTTGTAGCAAAATAATACAAAGCCTATAGAAATTGGGTATTGTTGTAATCATATTGACCTACACACTAAAGATAACATGTCCATTTAACTGTAAGTTGTGTAGAAACAAAGCCCCCTCAAAAAAACAATCCTGGTTGGGGAAGCCTAAAGCAGCCAAAGCAGGAAAGATATGCAATATGTGTAACTCCCTTTGACTTTAATAGGTGTTGCGAAAATGGTGTATCCCCTTGAGCAAAGCTGTTTATGTAACTTTGGTAGTAAACAATGCAATTTTTCAAGCAATTTCACAAAGTGGGGCATCTTTTTAAATGGCAATATCCCTGTAAATGGTGGTAATACAACAATTTTAGTTTCTTCTATTTTCAATGAAGTACAAAACTCATAATAGTTACAATCACCTAAAGAGGTATTGTAATGATTTAAACCCTAGAAGAGGTATACATCTTGGCAGCTTCTCTCTTACTTGGTGGTTGCAGTTTCTTAAACAACAGAACATCTGCAGAAATATTTACCTAGTCTCTTCTTTAACCCCTTGGGGACGGAGGGTTTTACAGTTTTTGCACTTTCGTTTTTTCCTCCTTACCTTTTAAAAAAATCATAACCCTTTCAATATTGCACCTAAAAATCCAAATGATGGCTTATTTTTTGCTCCACCAATTCTACTTTGTAATGACCTCTGTCATTTTACCCAAAAATCTACAGTGAAATGGAAAAAAAATTATTGTGCGACAAAATTGAAGAAAATTTATGTAAATTTTGGGGGCTTCCGTTTCTACACAGTAAGTTTTTCGGTAAAAATGACAACTTAACTTTATTCTGTAGGTCTATACGATTAAAATGATACCCTACTTATATAGGTTTGATTTTGTCGTACTTCTGGAAAAAATCATAACTACATGCAGGAAAATTTATACATTATGGGTGCGTTCCCACAGGGCGTATACGCAGCATATTTGATGCTGCGCAAAATGTATGGCAGCAGCGGGAAATACGCTGCGTATCCCTTGCTCACTATACACACAGGGCTTTCTGGCGGCAGCCCTATGTGTGTAGTGAGTTTTGGAGGCGGAGCCGCGCGTCACAGATACGCCGGCACACGGCCCCGCCTCCAAAACTCACTACACACATAGGGCTGCCGCCGGAAAGCCCTGTGTGTATAGTGAGCAAGGGATACCCAGCGTATTTCCCGCTGCTGCCATAAATTTTGCGCAGCGTCAAATACGCTGCGTATACGCCCTGTGGGAACGCACCCTAAAATTGTCATTTTCTGACCCCTATAACTTTTTTATTTTTCCGCGTACAGGCTGGTATGAGGGCTCATTTCTTGCGCCATGATCTGAGGTTTTTAGTGGTACGCCATTGACCATGCGGTTTAATTAACAATATATTTTTATAATTCGGACATTTCCGCACGCGGAAATATCACATGTTTATTTTTATTTACACAGTTTTTTTTTCTTTAAATAGGAAAAGGGGGGAGTAATTCCAACTTTTATTAGGGATCTTTATTGTTTATTAGGAATCTTTATTAACTTTTTTTTTTGCAGTGTTATAGCTCCCATATGACACTACACACACTGATCTTTTACATTGATCAATTGCTTCTCATAGAAAACCATTGTTCAATGATTCTACTGCCTGACTGCACATGCCTGGATCTCGGGCACTGAGCAGTCATTTGGCGATCGGTCAGGAGGCAGGTAAGGGGACCCTCCTGTTGTCCTACAGCTGTTTGGGATTCCGAGATTTCGCTACAGCGATCCCAAACTGCCCTCTGAGCTAATCGGCATTAGTTTACTTTCACTTTAGACGCGGCGTTCAACTTTGAATTCCGCATCTAAAGGGTTAATAGCGTGCGGCACCACGATCAGCGCCGTGCTCTATTAGCCACGGGTCCCGGCTGTTGTTAGAGGCCGGTCCCGACCCGCAGTGACGTGGCTCCGCATTATAGAAAGGGAGTGGGGGAAGGGCGTACAGGTACGCCCTCCATCCCCAACAGGTTAAGTGAATCTGTCAGCTGTATTTGCTGCTAAGAGCTTTAGAGACTGCTGGATAGCTATGCTATAAAAGCAAACTGTACCTTCCTGGAGCTGATGGTGGTGACCAAACTTATAAAAGTATATTTTTGTCAATCTGGTGGTGTCACGCTGCTCAACTGTCACAGCCTGTCAATCAAGGAGTGGCTCATGGGTGATGGCAGACAAGGAGGTGTTGTATGCAAGGTTGTAGCACTTTAACAGCTCAGCTCTGAATCCTTGACACTTGGCTGAGAAATAAAAATTGTAAGTTTGTCAAGCATCATCAGCTCTTTAAAAGGCGAATAGGTTCACTTTAAGACCTAATGATCAGGTTCTGACTGCACCAGCCATTTGTATATGATGCTCCAGAACCTCCAGGGATGGCTGTGAATGCTTCTTCAATACCCTATTTCAGAATCACTCTAACTAATCTAAGTTATACACTATGCATGAGGCCTGTATGTCAATATCACTTAGTATGATTCAGGTCCATGGTTCATTCATGCTTTCTTCCTCCTACAAAGTACTTTTTTGATTCATAATCCAAGAAGAGAAAACATTGGCACTGCTGCCACAATATAATCCCAAATGGTATGAAGCTAATCAGTATATGCCATCCGCAGTAGCTATTAATATTCTGGTGGTGCTCATGTTAAAGATACAGTCTTTGCAAAACATTCAGCAATAAGAAGTGAAACGGAGCACTCACCTCTTCCAAGCTGCAGCCTGACCTGCGGGAGTACAGTCACAATAACCTGGATGGCGTTAGGATGGCACGGATGGGTGGTAGATGTTCCAAGGCAGGGGACATAAGAGGATGCCGGGCGACAATTTTCCGTGCCGAGCTGGCACTTTCTCAAGCCCTTTCTGTTGTCACACACTTCACCTGTTTAAACTTTTGGGGACGGAGGGCGTACGCCCATGAGAATTTCAGTCCCCGCCACGCACCGGGCAGGGACACGGCCGGGATGATTGCTGATATCTATCAGCAGACATCCCGTGGCAATGCCTATGGGTGGCATGGGGTCCCCATGTCAGCGATCGCTGCAAATCGCTGGTCAATTCAGACCGGTTATTTGCAGCGATTCCAGGCCAATCGGGTCACTGGTGACCCGATCGCCCAGAGAATAAGAATGACCGGAGCTGTCAGAGATAGCTCCGACCATCCTAAAGCCTGGGTTCTCAACCCATGGTACGCATACCCCTAAGGGTATGCCATGGGTTGACTGGGGGTATGCCAAAGCGCTGACAAATACCGGCCACTGCAAGGGAGCTGCGTCCTTGCTGGGGAGACGTGTGACCTCTCCTGACGTTGCGCACAGCGCAGGAGGATGCCACGCGTCAGTGCGGCCCCGCCTAGCGCTGCACGAAGAAGCAGGCAATGGGACCGCAGGAGGCCTGGTAAATTAAAAAAGTTTTAAAGTTAAAAATAAGTGTATGGGATGGAGGGAGGGCGTTAAGATAGGGGGGGGGGGTATGGGTCAGAGCAAAAGGCATTAAGATGGAGGGGGGTGAAGGATAATGGTGGAGGAGGGATGGGGAGAAGTAAAGAACAATGCATTAAGCTGGAGGGGGAGGGATAGTGGAAAAGGGGATCAGAGGGAGGGGGAATAATGGCACAAGGGGGTTAATATGGAGGAAGGGATGATTAATCCCCCCCTCCATATTAATCTCCTTGTGCCATTATCCCCCTCTCCTCCCTCTGATTCCCTTTTGCCATATCCGATAATAATAGCTCAAGGGGATTAAGATGGAGGGGGGATATTGGCCCTATGGGAATTATTATGGAGGTGGGGGGGGGGAGTAATGATTAACCCTCCCCCCCTCCATCTTAATATCTTGTGCCATTATTCCTCCCTCCTTCTGATCCTCTTACACTATTTCCCCCCTCCTATTTAATCCCCTTGTGCCATTTTTTCCCCCTTCCTCTGATTCCCTTTTGCCGTATCGGATAATAATGGCACAAGGGTATTGAGATGGAGGGGAAAAAAGGCACAAGGAGATTAAAATGGAGGGGGGAATAATGGCACAAGGGGATTAAGATGGAGGGGAGAATAATGGCACAAGGGGATTAAGATGGAGGGGGGATAATGGCACAAGGGGATCAATATTGAGGGAGGAATAATGGCAAAATGGGGATCAGAGGGAGGGGGGGGGGTTAATTATCCCTCCCCTCCATTTTTATACCCTTGTGCCATTATTCCCCCTCTATTTTAATCCCCCTGTGCTATTATTCCCCCTCCATTTTAATCCTTGTGTGCCATTATTCCCCCTCCATCTTAATCCATTTGTGCCATTATTCCCCCTCCATCTTAATCCCCTTGTGCTATTATTCCCCCTCCATTTTAATCCCCTTGTGCTATTATTCTCCCTCCATCTTAATCCCCTTGTGCTATTATTCCCCCTCCATCTTAATCCCCTTGTGCTATTATTCCCCCTCCACCTTAATCCCCTTGTGCCATTATTCCCCCTCCACCTTAATCCCCTTGTGCCATTATTCCCCCTCCACCTTAATCCCCTTGTGCTATTATTCCCCCTCCATCTTAATCCCCTTGTGCTATTATCCCCCCTCCATCTTAATCCCCTTGTGCTATTATTCCCCCTCCACCTTAATCCCCTTGTGCCATTATTCCCCCTCCACCTTAATCCCCTTGTGCTATTATTCCCCCTCCACCTTAATCCCCTTGTGCTATTATCCCCCCTCCATCTTAATCCCCTTGTGCTATTATTCCCCCTCCACCTTAATCCCCTTGTGCCATTATTCCCCCTCCACCTTAATCCCCTTGTGCTATTATTCCCCCTCCACCTTAATCCCCTTGTGCTATTATTCCCCCTCCACCTTAATCCCTTTGTGCTATTATTCCCCCTCCATCTTAATCCCCTTGTGCTATTATTCTCCCCTCCATTTTAATCCATTTGTGCCATTATTCCCCTCCATCTTAATCCCCTTGTGCCATTATTCCCCCCTCCAGTTTAATCCCCTTGTGCTATCATTCCCCCCTCCCTCTGATTCCCTTTTGACATATTGACATATTGGATAATAATAGCACAAGTGGATTAAGATGGAGGGGAGAATAAAAGCCCAAGCGGATTAAGTATCGCATTAGTAAGAAAGCAAGAACACGCCTTTTGTCCGCGGGTACCCCTCACGGGTAAATTCCACGCAAGGGGGTACCCGCAGACATACTTTCAGCCTTTGGGGTACAGTCACCAAAAAGGAGACCATGGCCGGCTTGCCGGACTAGCGGCGGTGGCGGCATGGAGCAGCGGCATCATCGGAGAAGCGGCGGCTGCAGGAGGAGTGCGGTCCGAAAGTGCGGCGTGGGAGGAGGCTTCAGTGAAGATCGCCGGTAAGTGATCTTCACTGTGGCCTTCTATAAGTTGCAAAACTACAACTCCCAGCATGCCCAGACAGCCAAAGGCTGTCTGGCCATGCTGGGAATTGTAGTTTTGCAACATCTGGAGGGCCACAGTTTGGAGACCACTATGTAGTGGTCTCTAAACTGTGGTCTTCCAGATGTTGCAAAACTACAATTTTCAGCATGCTCTGACTGTCTGGGCATGCCGGGAGTTGTAGTTTTGCAACATCTGAAGTGGCACAGTTAGGGGACCACTATACAGTGGTCTCCAAACTGTAGCCGTCCAGATATTGCAAAACTACCATTTTCAGCATGCCCAAACAGTCAGGGATGCTGGGTGTGTAGTTCTGCAACATCTGGCCCTTCATCTGGAGGGCTACAGTTTGGAGACCACTACTTAGAGGTCTCCAAACTGTTCTTCCCCAGTTGTTGCATAACTACAACTTCTAGCATGCCCAGACTGTCCAGGCATTCTGGGAGTTGTAGTTCTGCAACATCTGAAGGGCCAGATATTTCAGAACAACATGCCCAGCATCCCTGACTGTCTGGGCATGCTGGGAATTGTAGTTTTGCAACAGCTGTAGGCACACTGGTTGGGAAACACTGAGCTAGATACTGTTTCCTAAACCAGTGATTCCAACCCATGTGCCTACAGCTGTTGCAAAACTACAACTCCCGGCATGTACGGTCTGTCAGTGCATTCTGGGAGTTGTAGTTTTTCAACAGCTGAAGGTTTCGGGTGCCCCATGTGAATGTACAGGGTACAGTCACACGGGCGGTGGTTTACAGTGGGTTTCCTTCTACAAGTTTGAGCTGCGCCAAATTTTCTGCCGCAGCTCAAACGCCTAGCGGAAAACTCACTGTGAACCCCCACCCATGTGAATGTACCCTAAAAACACTACACTAATATATTATAAAAAGTAAAACACTACATATACACTACATATACACCCCTTTACACGTCCCCCCCCCCTCCCCCCCAATAAAAATGAAAAATGTCTCATACGGCAGTGTTTCCTAAACGGAGCCTCCAGCTGTTGCCGAACAACAACTTCCAGTAGTGCCGGACAGCCACTGACTGTCCTGGCAGGCTGGGAGTCTTGCAACAGCTGGAGGCACCCTTTTTGGGAAACACTGCTGTAGGGTTTTGGTGGAGACAAGCCCCATCCTTGTATCCGGGTCCGCCCCTATTGCAAATTCCTCATTTAGGACTCAAATGCGCATGGCGCTCTCTCACTTCAGAGCCTTGTCGTATTTCAAGGCAACAGTTAAGGGCCACATGTGGGGTATTTCCGTACAAATTTTGTGGGGATTTTTCTCCTTTTACCCCTTATGATAAGGTAAAGTTGGGGGCTACACCAACATGTTAGTTTAAAAATTGTACACTAACATGCTGGTGTTGCCCCATACTTTTCATTTTCACAAGAGGTAAAAGGAGGAAAAGACCCCCAAAATTTCTAATGCAATTTTTTCTTCTGAGTACGGAAATACCCCATATGTGGATGTAAAATGCTCTGCGGGCGAACTACATGGCTCAGGAGTGAGAGAGCACCATGTACATTTGAGGCCTAAATTTCTGATTTGCACAGGGGTGGCTGATCATTACAGCGGTTCTGACATGAACACAAAAAAAAAGGAACATAACAAGGGGTATAGTGAGGTCTTTGACAAATTTTCGTTAAAGTTGGACATGAAAATTTTAAATGCTTTTTTTTCCCTGAAATAATGGTGTTATCCCAAATTTTTCATTTTCACAAGGGGTAATAGGAAAAAAGCCTCCCAAAATTTGTAACCCAATTTTTTCTGAGTATGGAAATGCCCCATATGTGGATGTAAAGTGCTCTGCAGGCGCACTACAATGCTCAGAGAAGGATCGACATTGAGCTTTTGGAGAGAGAATTAGGTTGGAATTGAAGGCCATGTGCATTTACAAAGGCCACAATAACAGTGGAACCCATCCACATGAGACCCCATTTTGGAAACTACCCCCCTCATGGAATGTAATAAGGGGTGCAGTGAGCATTTATGCGCCACAGGTGTCTGACAGATTTTTTGATCAGTCGTCCGTAAAAATGAAAAATGTAATTTTTCATTTGCACAGACTACTGTTCCAAAGATCTGTCAAACGCCAGTGGGGTGTAAATGCTCACTGCACCCCTTATTAAATTCTGTGAGGGGTGTAGTTTCCAAAATGGGGTCACATGTGGGGGGGGTCCACTGTTCTGGCACCATGGGGTCTTTGTAAACGCACATGGCCCCCGACTTCCATTCCAAACAAATTCTCTCTCCAAAAGCCCAATGGCGCTCCTTCTTTTCTCAGCATTGTAATTCGCCCGCAGAGTACTTTACATCCACATATGGGGTATGGGGTATTTCCATACTCAAAAGAAATTGGGTTACACATTTTTGGGGGCTTTTTCTCCTATTACCCCTTGTGAAAATGAAACATTTGGGGTAACACCAGCATTTTTTTTCTTTATGTCCCAATTTAACGAAAGTTCGTAAATCACCTGTGGGGTGTTAAGGCTCACTGTATCCTTTGTTACATTCCTTGAGGGGTGTAGTTTCCAAAATAGTATGCCATGTGTTTTTTTTTTTTTTTTTACTATTCTGGCACCATAGGGGCTTACTAAATGCAACATGCCCCCAAAAAACTATTTCAGCAAAATTCGCTTTCCAAAATGCCATTGGTGCTCCTTTCCTTCTGAGCCCTCTAGTGCACCCACAGAGCACTTTACATCCACATATGAGGTATTTCCTTACTTGAGAGAAAATGAATTACAAGTTTTGGGGAGACTTTTTACCTTTTACCCCTTGTGAAAATGAAAACAAATGGGGCTACAATAACATTTTAGTGTAAAAAAATTGAGATTTTGATTTTTCTCCTCCAATTTGCTGCTATTCCTGTGAAACACCTAAAGGGTTAACACATTTTCTGAATGTCATTTTGAATACTTTGAGGGGTGCGGTTTTCAAAATGGGGTCCATTATGGGGGATTTCCAACAATTTCACAGTGCTTGAAAAATTCAGATTTTGAAATTTTCGGAAAAATTTGAAAATTGCTGCTGTTACGCCGAGCGCTCCGGGTCCCTGCTCCTCCCCGAAGCGCTTGCGGCGTTTCTCTCCCTGCAGCGCCCCGGTCAGACCCGCTGACCGGGAGCGCTGCACTGACATTGCCAGCGGGGATGCGATTCGCATAGCGGGACGCGCCCGCTCGCGAATCGCATCCCAAGTCACTCACCTGTCCTGGTCCCCGGCTGTCATGTTCTGGTGCGCGCGGCTCCGCTCTCTAGGGCGCGCGTGCGCCAGCTCTCTGAGATTTAAAGGGCCAGTGCACCAATGATTGGTGCCTGGCCCAATCAGCCTAATTAGCTTCCACCTGCTCCCGGGCTATATTACCTCACTTCCCCTGCACTTCCGTGCCGGATCTTGTTGCCTTAGTGCCTTGAGAAAGCTACTACTGTGTTTACCCATACTGTGTTCCTGACCTGCTATTTCTATAGACTACGAACCTTGCCGCCTGCCCCGACCTTCTGCTACGTCAGACCTTGCTCTTGCCTTATCCCTTGTACCATGCCTATCTCAGCAGTCAGAGAGGTTGAGCCGTTGCCGGTGGATACGACCTGGTTGCTACCGCCGCTGCAAGACCATCCCGCTTTGCGGCAGGCTCTGGTGAAAACCAGTAGCAACTTAGAACCGGTCCACCGACACGGTCCACGCCAATCCCTCTCTGACACAGAGGATCCACCTCCAGCCTGCCGAATCATAACAGTTGCTATACTTTGAAGCCCTCTGATGTTTTCAAAAAGCAAAAACATGTCAACTTTATGATGCAAACATAAAGTACATCAAAGCAAGAAAAAAAGAAAAAAGGGGAACACTGAAAAAATGTATCACCACACCAATATATAATGATGTCGCAAACATAAAATTTTCGGTTCGCGAACGCAAACTTCCGCAAATGTTCGCGAACTGGCGAACCGGGCGAACCGCCATTGACTTCAATGAGCAGGCAAATTTTAAAACCCACAGGGATTCTTTCTGGCCACAATAGTGATTTAAAAGTGCAGAGTGCTGTGCTGTTACTCTGAGAAGGATCATTGATAGCTAAACTTCCTATTCACGTTATTGAGCATTGCAGCAGAGAGGGGCAGATAGCTGTCAGCTGCCTCATACAGATCTCCAAGCTGCCTGAACTTTCTGAAGCATCTCATCTCCTCATTTTTCAGCCCAATTGAGTTGTTTTTTTCTCCACAAATCTTCTGCTGCTCAGAATTGTGTGACAGAGGGCAATTTAGGGTTTAATCCCTGGATTTTTTTTGTGGTGCTTCACTGTTGGGTCCTGCTGCTGTTCAGAAATAAGTCATATTAGTGTGGACTTTAGTGCCTTTTTACCATTTTTCACCTGTTACTCTGTCTCTGTGCTAAATTCAGTGTTATACCACACATTACACACCTGCCGGTGTATTAAAGAATTTTTTTTTTCCTGAGTACAAATACGCTTTTTCAGTGGCCTTATCATTGCAAAGGGCCTAAATACAAGCAAATAGCGTACCATATACTACCTTTTTTTCTGGCTCTGTGCTAAATTCAGTGTTATACCACACGTTATACACCTGCCGGTGTATTAAAGAAAAAAAAGTTTTTCCTGAGGACAAATACGCTTTTTCAGTGGCCTTATCATTGCAAACGGCCTAAATACAAGCAAATAGCGTACCATATACTACCTTTTTTCTGTCTCTGTGCTAAATTAAGTGTTGTACCACACGTTATACACCTGCCTGTGTATTAAAGAAAAAAAGGTTTTCCTGCGTATAAATACGCTTAACAGTGGCCTTATCATTGCAAAGGGCCTAAATTCAAGCAAATAGCGTACCATATACCACCTTTTTTCCTGTCTCTGTGCTAAATTAAGTGTTATACCACACGTTATACACCTGCCGGTGTATTAAAAAAAAAAAAAGGTTTTCCTGCGTACAAATACGCTTAACAGTGGCCTTATCATTGCAAAGGGCCTAAATACAAGCAAATAGCGTACCATATACTACCTTTTTTTCTGTCTCTGTGCTAAATTCAGTGTTATACCACACGTTAATCACCTGCTGGTGTATTAAAGAAAATAAAAAAGTTTTTCCTGCGTACAAATACGCTTAACAGTGCGCTCATCATTGCAAAGGGCATACATACAACCAAGTAGTGTACTATTTAGTACCTGTATTTCTGTCTCGGTGCTAAATTCAATGCTATTCCACACATTAGTATACACCGGCTGGTGTATACAACAAAAAAAGAGTTTTTTTCTGCGTATAAATATGCTTAGCAGTGCGCTCATCATTGCAAAGGGCATACATAGAACCAAGTAGTGTACTATTTATTACCTGTTATTCTGTCTCTGTGCTAAATTCAGTGCTATTCCACACATTAGTATACACCTGCTGGTGTATTTAAAAAAAAAAAGTGTTTTTTCTGCATAGAAATACGCATACCAGTGCGCTCATCATTGCAAAGGGCATACATACAACTAAGGAGTTTACTATTTAGTAACTGCTATTCTGTCCAGGGCCTATATATTTTGAAAGGACAGCCGTAAGTAATCACCTGCTGCTGTTCTATACCCTCATAAACGCACTAAGTATGTCAGGCAGGGAAGTGCCAGGACGTGCACAGAGAAGGGGCAAAGGCCTACATACGTCAGGCAGAGTTGGCAGCAGACTTGGGGCTAGTGGCAGCAGGAGTCGCAGCAATAGGCCTGAGCTCCCGTTAACACCAAGCGGTCGTGTCGTCGATCCATCTCTCCTCATCGATTGGTTTGCACACTCATCCCCATCATCACAAGCAACATCTCACAACCCCATTCAAGAGTCGGTGGGTTCCTCAGACACAACCCTCAGTTGGCATGGCCCGGGAGCAGTCCCCGCAATCCCATTGCCTTTGTCCTATGCTGTTCCCTCTAGCAAAGAAGTATCTCATGCTTTGGGTTCAGCTCCACTATTTACTGAGGACGATCCAAATGAGGACAGTCAGCAGCTAATGGACAGCCAAGAATGTGAGGAGACATGCGTCGCTTGTTCCGCAAGGCGGGCAAGTAGAGATGCGGTGAGTGACGTGGGAGGCGGTGTTTCAATTGTTCAGGGTCCTGAGGCAGACACTGTTGTGGAACACGAGGAGGACATCAGTGACGTGCACACATCTTTTGATGATGATGAAGCCGATCACAATTGGGAGCCGGGTGCAGAAGCCGGGGCTTCATCATCATCAGGAGAAGAGATTTGCTCTTTGTCTATGAGGCAGCAAGGCGGTAGCACGGTTGGCAATCAGCGTGGTGGTGGCAGTAGTGGAAATTCAGGAGCCAAACGTGCCAGGAGGAGAACACCTGCTTCGCAGCAAGCTACCATTCAGGGAGGTAGTGGAACAGGGGTTCCTGGAGACGGCGCCAAAAGCAGTGAAATAGTGCGGACTGTGGGTGGGAAAATCAGCTACTCTGCAGTGTGGTTGTTCTTCATAAAGAATCAGGAGGACCTTAGCGTAGTCACATGCAAAAACTGTCGGCAGAAAGTGAAGCGTGGCCAGGGTCCCAATCTCGGCAACACGGCCCTGCGTCAACACATGATTCGCCACCATAAAGCAGCCTGGGATAACCGTGGCTCCGAGGTAGTGGTCCAGCCTGCCGCATCACCCAGTGGCCATCCGCTCCCTCCGTCATCCAGCCAAGGCTCCACCACCTCAGCCGAAGGGAGCATTGTGTCAAACCCTCCTTCTTGCGCTCCTGCTTCTTCCGCTCATAGTGGGCCATTCCGCCAAACAATCGATCGGCGAAGCCATGTCCAAGAGACAGCAGTATGCGCCCACTCATCCAACGGCGCAGAAGTTGAATGTGCTCCTGTCCAAGTTGCTGGTATTGCAGTCCCTCCCTTTCTAACTGGTGGACTCTGCAGCTTTCAGGGAATTGATGGCTTGTGCCGAGCCGAGGTGGAGATTCCCAAGCCATCATTTCTTTGCGAAGAAGGCAGTACCAGCCCTGCATAAGTTTGTACAAGAGAAGGTGGGCCAGTCCTTGAGCCTATCGGTGTGTTCAAAAGTGCACGGCAGTGCCGACGTGTGGAGCTTTAACTACGGGCAGGGACAATACATGTCTTTTACGGCCCACTGGGTAAATGTTGTTCCTGCACAGCCACAACAGCAACTTGGACAGGTCACACCGCTTCCTCCTCCATGCTCTGGCTCCCAGGCAGTTGGTCCTTTTACAGTGTGCGCGTCCTCCTCCTCCCCCGTGTCCTCGGCCTCCACTGCACGTCCAAATCTCGGTGGCCCTTCATCGTACCACGTGTGTAGGGCACAGCGGTGTCAAGCTGTCCTTCACATGGTTTACCTTGGCGAACGGAGTCACACAGGGGAGGAACTGCTAAAGTTCATTAGGGAAGAATCCGTGTATGGCTTACTCCACGAAATCTGGAAATGGGAACCATGGTGACTGACAATGGGAAGAACATTGTGGCTGCGCTGCAACAAGGAAGTGTGAACCATTCGATCTGCATGGCACACGTGTTGAATCTGGTTGTCAAGAAGTTCATCAAGTCTTCACCCCATTTGCAAGACGTCCTGACAATAGCAAGGAAACTGTGCATTCACTTCAGCCACTCGTACACCACCAAGCACACTTTGCTTGAGCTGCAGCGTCAGAACGGTATCCCACAACATAGTCTCATTTGTGACGTTGCCACACGTTGGAATTCCACCCTCCATATATTGGACAGACTATAGGAACAAAGAAAAGCCATCACAGATTTTTTGATGATACAAGCAGATAGGAGTACTCCCCTGTGTAACTTCAATGTGAACGAGTGGCAGCTCATACGTGACACCTGCCGTTTGCTGAGGCCCTTTGAGGAAGCCACATTTTTTGTTAGTCGCTCGAATTACGCCATGAACGATGTAATTCCACTCCTACATTTACTCCAAAAAATGATTGAAAACATGGCTGGTCACGGCAATGGAGATGATGTGCCTACATCAGAAGGCTACATGAGTCCTGTGGGATGAACTGGAGGAGGATGATGAGGGGCAGAGCGGAGCACAGTTTACGGTGGATGAGATGGCCGGTGTTTCTGGTCATTGGACAGGAGAGGAGGAGCAGGAGCTGCCAGAGGAGCTGGAGGATTATTACGAGGGAGGCGAGACAGAGGACCCAGACACACCGTGGCAGTATGCAGTGGAGATGGAGACAGGTAGTCCCAGCGAGTCACTGTCACAAATGGCACGATGCATACTGAGTTGCTTGCGTAGTGACCCCCGAATTGTCAAAATTCGTCAGCGCGATGACTTCTGGATCTCCACCTTATTAAACCCTCCCTACCGGCCCAGAATGGGGGCCTTTTTTACACCCACTGAGAGGGAGGATAAACTGACCTACTTCAGGGTGCTTCTACGTAGTCGGTTGGCCGATGCCTATCGGCCACATGGTCTATCCACTCGCAGGTCTGACTCGGGGGGCCCTCTGCGCTCACCTTCCACTGCCACGGCTGCTGGGGTGGGGTGGCAGGAGCATTACCGGCTCACTCAGCAGCAGCCTGAGTCTACAGTCGCTGATGAGTAGCTTCCTTCAGCCGCATAGTGAAGCTACTCATCAGCAGCAGGTGGACATGAAGCAGGACCTAAACGAGCAGGTGGTGGCTTACCTCGACATGACACTGCCAACAACCGTTGAAGATCCGCTGGACTTCTGGGCAGCCAAACTCGATTTATGGCCGCAACTAGCGGCGTTTGCCCTGGAAAAGCTGTCCTGCCCGGCCAGTAGTGTGCCATCAGAGCGGGTGTTTAGTGCGGCCGGGGCCATAGTCACCCACTAAAAAGAGACTGACGTTTGTCAAGATGAATCAGGGATGGATCAGCCAGGATTTCCAGCCACCAATGACAGATGGGTCTGAGTAGATTGACCATGCTCCTACAACTAAATTTTCTCTATTGTGGTTGGTTATGAAACCCTCTGGGGCAGACCTGGGCATTGTACGGCCCGCTTGCCACATACGGCCCTTTCATTGGCTCTGACCGGCCCGCGCTGATTGGGGGACAACTATGCTGCCTAATCTGGGGGACATCTATGCTGCCTAATCTGGGGGATATCTATGCTGCCTAATCTGGGGGACATCTATGCTGCCTAATCTGGGGGACAACTATGCTCCTTATCTGGGGGACAACTATGCTCCTAATCTGGGGGACAACTATGCTCCTAATCTGGTGGACATCTATGATGCCTAATCTGGGGGACAAGTATGCTCCTAATCTGGGGGACATCTATGCTGCCTACTCTGGGGGACAACTATGCTCCTAATCTGGGGGACATCTATGTTGCTTAATCTGGGTGACATCTATGCTGCCTAATCTGGGGGACATCTATGCTGCCTAATCTGGGTAACAAGTATGCTCCTAATCTGGGGGACATCTATGCTGCCTAATCTGTGGGACAACTATGCTCCTAATATGGGAAAAACTGATGCTTCTGGCCTTGGGCCTATAATTTTTTGAAGTTTAGCAGTAGCTAAATACATGCTTAATGCAAATGTAAACATTGATCTTTAAATGTAAGGGGTTATGAAAACCTCTTGGGTACTGCAAATGCATGCTCCAGACTCATTCTGTGTCTATCAGGAACTACTTGCCTCCCTGGTGCCTCTGGCCTTGGCCCTTACATTTTTGGATGTTTAGCAGTAGCTAAATACATGCTTAATGCAAATTTCAACAATGATCGTTAAATTCTCGGCACTCTGCCAGGGCCTTTTCCTACCCCGCCTGGGCCGATCCGAGGACCTCACTAACCAACTCACTAACTAATCCAATCGCTTATAGCGACGGGCGGTGTGTACAAAGGGCAGGGACTTAAACAACACCAGCTTATGACCCTCTTAGTGGTAATTCCTCATTTTAAGGTTAAATAATTGCAATCACAGATCCCTATCATGAACTGGTTTCAGCATGCAAAACTCACCTGTCCTTGAAAGATAGAGACACACTAATCCTTTCAGTGGAGCGCTAGAGCGGCCCAGGACACCTGAGGCCATAACACACCTGTTATTGCTCAATCTCGCAATTGATCGGGCAAGGTAAGGGGTTATTAAAGCCTCTCGGGTACTGCTGAGGCCTACTCCTGACTGCTCCTGGTGCAATGTATGGGGTAATTAAACACTCTTGGGTACTGTTATTGCTAAATT
This sequence comes from Hyla sarda, assembly GCF_029499605.1. Classification (NCBI taxonomy): domain Eukaryota; kingdom Metazoa; phylum Chordata; class Amphibia; order Anura; family Hylidae; genus Hyla; species Hyla sarda. Next base: position 144,142,853 of record NC_079193.1, read on the forward strand.
TACTGGTAATTTTATCAGTAATAAAATTGAATTTTGCAGAATGCTAACCGTTACACAACGGAACGCTTGTTGCGTGTGATTTTCTAATGAAAAATATAAATAAATAAATGGAGAGGGATTAACTCTGCTTAATCATTTTTGGCGATTAGAATCCTTTTGTCACCTGATTTTTTGGAGACAGATGCGCTTACACACATGTAATAATTTTTTTAACCAAATTTCAAACATTGTGTGGTTTATTATTTTTGAGAAGAATGTCTTTTGGTGGTCCACCATCCTGCATTATAGAGTCTTCTGAACTGCTGTATATGCGCTTGTTTTAAAAGAAAAAAAAGGTATTTTGTCAGACAATTTCAATAAAATGTTGCGTTTTTTTGGGGTGGATTGTGAAGCCCGGGTGTGTAGTGTGTACTCGCGCATCAGTCAACTCCAGTCTGTGTCCGTTAGGCAATATATGGGTTACTGATGCAGCAGAGGTGGGGCCTTGGTCTTGGAATTTCAATTATTTAAAAAAAATGTAACATATTGTGTGGTTTATTATATTAGAGAAGAATGTCTTTGGGTGGTCCACCGTCCTGCCTTATAGAGTCCTCTGAAATGTTGGATATGCGCTTGTACTTACACAAAGTTGTAAATAATAAAAAAAATGTATACAATTTTGTTGATTTTGGGGTGGATTGTGAAGCCCTGTGTGTACTGGTGCATCAGCCAACTCCAGGCTGTGTCCTTCAGGCAATAAATGGGTTCCTGATGCCACAGAGGTGGGGCCTGGGTCTGGGAATTTAAAATTTTTGGATTACGGATGCAACAAAAAAAGATGGACACACCCTAATCCGTTCAGTGGAGTACATCTGCGGCCCCGGACATCTGAGGGCATAGCACACCTGTTATTGCTCGATCTCAGGAGAAGGGGGGTTCATCATCGGGAGAAGAGAGTTGCAGGTTGCCCTTGAGTCAGCAAGGCGGTAGCACGGTTGGCAGTCAGCATGGTGTGGCAGTAGTGGAAATTCTGGAGCCAAACGTGCCCAGGGGAGACCACCTGCTTCGCGGCAGCTTACCTTTCCAGGAGTTAGCGGGTTACCAGCACCGGTCGATGAAAGATAGAGACATGCTAATCCGTTCAGTGGAGCGCGCCTGCGGCCCCGGAAATCCGAGGGCATAACACACCTGGTATTGCTCAATCTCGCAATTGATCGTGCAAAGGTAGGGGGTTATTAAAGCCTCTTGGGTACTGCTGAGGCCTACTCTTGACTGCTTCTGGTGCAATGTATGGGGTAATTAAACACTCTTGGGTAGTGTTTTTTTTTTAATTTACTGATAATTTTATCAGTAATAAAATTGAACTTTCCAGAATGCTAATCGTTACACAACGGAACGTTTGTTGCGTGTGATTTTTTAATGAAAAAAAAATAATAATTCATACGGACAGGGATTAACTCTGCTTCATCATTTTGGGCGAAAAAAGTCCTTTGGTGATCTGATCTTTTGGAGACAGATGCGCTTACACACATATTGAATTAGTTTTTGTAAAAAAAAATCAAACATTGTGTGGTTTATTATTTTTGAGAAGAATGTCTTTGGGTGGTCCACCGTCCTGCATTATAGAGTCTTGTGAACTGTTGGATATGCGCTTGTTCTTACACAAAGGTATTTCTTTAAAACATTTCTAAAATGTTGTTGTTTTTTAGAGGGGATTGTGAAGCCCGGGTGTGTACTGGTGCATCAGCCAACTCCAGGCTGTGTCCTTTAGGCAATATATGGGTTCCTGATGCCGCAGAGGTTGGGCCTGGGTCTGGAAATTTCTAATTTTTGGATAGCGGGTGCTACCTATGAGAAATCTTTGTCAAAAATGTCATATATTGCGTTGTTTTTTTTGGGGGGGAATGTGAAGCCCTGGTGTGTACTACTGCATCAGCCAACTCTAGGCTGCGTCCTTCAGGCAATATATGGGTTACTGATGCCACAGAGGTTGGGCCTGGGTCTGTTAATTTCAAATTTTTGGATAGCGGGTGCTACCAATGAGAAATCTTTGTCAAAAATTTCCTATATTGTGTTGTTTTTTTGGGGGGGATTGTGAAGCCGTGGTGTGTAGTGTACTAGTGCATCAGCCAACTCCATGCTGTGCCATTCAGCCACTAAATGGTCTCCTCTTGCTGCCAACATGTCCACGCTATGTCATTCAGTCACTATATGGTCTCCTGACACTGATGCCACCACCAGGCTCTGTCATTGTGCTGCTGTGCGGCAGTGATTCTAAGAGCAATGCCGGTAATCTGCATGCTATTCTGAATAAAAGTATTATTTCACTACCCCAGCACACTCCATATGCGTTTTAGGAAACAGCAAAGTGTTCTATACCCCGAATCGGCCGAATCGAATTTTTGAAAAGTTTGCTCATCTCTAATTACGAATATTCATCTTTTTTTCAAACTGTTTTAAAAACTGAGCACATTGTAGGGATCTCCTTCGACTGATAAATGCAATGCTTTTATCATTGAAGACCCAGGGATGAGACTGTGAGGCGAAAGGTTTATGCATGCGAATATTCGCATTGCGAACATTCGCAATACAAATATTCGCAATGCAAATATTCTTTGAAATTCCGCCCTACTTATGCCTGTGAGCCAATGAGAGTTCTGCAAGCACAGTTGTCAGAGCTTAGCAATGACCCTAGCAACCAATAGAAACTTGCTGGCATGACCAGTATATAGCATCACTCCCCACCAGCATTCCTTTGCAGATTCACATGGTGGTTTAGAGAGGAGAGTGTTTCTGTGTTTTTGCTTGCGTCCTTTGTGCCTTGTATCCTGCGACAACCAATTGCTTTTTTAAAAGCAGAAGAGAACCCAATTGTTTTTTTTTTAAAACAGAAGAAGCACAACTGATAACACAATGATAACTCTCTGAGTACAGATAATGTAGTAGATGTGACCTGCAGTCCTATGTAATACCACAGATAACACAGTGCTCCAAAGTGAGAGCGTCATGCGCATTTGAGGACTAAACAAGGGAATTGCATAGGGGTGGACATAGGGGTATTGTACGCTAGTGATTCCAAAACAGGGTGCCTCCAGCTGTTGCTAAACTCCCAGCATGCCTGGACAGTCAATGGCTGTCTGGTAATACTGGGGAGTTGTTTTGCAACAGCTGGAGGCTCCGTTTAGGAAACAGTGCCGTACAAGAGGTTTTTAATTGTTATTGGGGAGGGGAGGGGGGCTGTGTAGGGGTATGTGTATATGTAGTGTTTTTTACTTTTTATTTTTTGTTAGTGTAGTGTAATGTAGTGTTTTTAGGGTAAAGTCACACGGGCGGGGGTTCACAGTAGTTTACCGCTGAGAGTTTGAGCTGCAGCGCAAATTTTGCTTCAGCTACAAACACACTGTAAGCCCCTGCCCATGTGAATGTACCCTCTACATTCACATTGGGGGAGAGGGGGGGGATGCAGGGAGTTGTAGTTTAGCAACAGCTAGAGGCACAATGGTTGCAAAACACTGAGAGTTTGTTACCTAACTCAGTGTTTCACAACCAGGGTGCCTCCAGCTGTTGCAAAACTACAATCCCAGCAGGCATGGTCTGTCAGTGCATGCTGGGAGTTGTAGTTTTGCAACAGTTGGAGATACACTGTTTGGGAAACACTGCTATCTGATTTTATATCATAACTTTTAAACTAGTCTAAAATGCAGTTAAATATAATGAAATAACACTGGTGACATTACTTACACAAATCAGCAGTTTTTTCTCACTTGGTGAAAAGTTACTCCCCACCATCTTCGCTTCGCAGGGCAGCAGAAAATCACAATGCGAAAAGCAACTGGCAAAGATCCAGGAAATGATCTCCGTTCTCGCATGATGTCATAGCGCGCATGCGCAGACGAGCGAAAATTTTAAATAGCGAAATTTTGCAATAGCTAAATTTCGCAATGGCGAAATTTCGCAATGGAAAAAAAACCTCATGAATATCACGAATATTTGAATTTCACGAATATGGGATGAATATTCGTCCTCATATTCGCGAAATATCGCAAATTCGAATATGGCATATGCCGCTCATCACTAATCACCAACAGTAATCAGAGTTATGATACAGAAAAACTACATAAAAATGATCATTTATACCACAATATGTATGTGTGCGTATGTGTTCACATGTAGAATTTTTATTGCATTTTTTCTGCTTCAATGTTCAAAAATCATGGTTAAAATAAAAAATGTTTACTGTGCGGTGCACAATTGTGGAATACAAAAAAAGCACCTTTTTGTCATCAATTTGGAGAAATTCACTGCAAAAACATAAAGGGGGGCATTTATCAATGTTTGCTTAGGTATTCCTTTTTTAGTCCTTTTTTCCTTACTATTTTTTTTTTCACCCCCAAACAGGTCTCACCCTGTTGATAAATGTTGAATTCCAAAGCTTTTTTTTGTATTTTGGCTTACCTGCTCCTTTCTTTTTTTTTTTTTTTTTTTTTTTTTTTTTGCTTAAAAAAGCCGCATGGGTGATGTCAAATTGTCTTTTTAAAAGCTATTTAATTATTGTAACTTTAAAAGAAAAATGGAAAACAATCAAGGGAAGAGGAGACAAAAAAGGAAACATATATCATCACCTACTGCAGCTTAGTGTTGCTCGCGAATATTCGCAATTCGAATTTCATTCGCGAATATCGCATATTCGCATATTCGTTTTTTTTTTTTTTTTTTCACAGTACACATCACAGTGATCATCCCTCTCTGCTTCCAGCTTATGTGGTGTAAGAAGGCTCTAATACTACTGTGTGAGACTGGTGTGTGAATTTTCGCATATACGAAAATTTGCATATTCTAATTTTCGCATATGCGAATTTTCGCGTATGCTAAATTTTTTATATGCAATTTTCGCATATGTTAATTTTCGCACCCGCGAATATTCACATATGCGAAAATAAAACTAAAATATTACGAATATGCGAATATTCGCGAATATGACGAATATTCGTCCATATATTCGCGAATATTCGCGAATTCGAATATGGCCTATGCCGCTCAACACTACTGCAGCTGAACAATTGCTGCTTTCTATGGCTTCTGAAAGTGAGGGCTCACAATCCGAGCCTTTGTTAGAAGCTCCGATGTTCTTGGAGGCTTCTGCGTCTGGACCCAAGACTCGATTATATATATATATATATATATATATATATATATATATATATATATATATGTATATATATATATATATATATATATATATATGTATATATGTATATATATATATATATATATATATATATATATATATATATGTATATATGTATATATGTATATATATATATATATATATATATATATATGTATATATATATATATATATATATATATATATATATATATATATGTGTGTTCATTGCATTTTTTTAACCACTTTTTTCCCCCTAAATGTTTTTTTACTTCTCATTCAGATCCGTGTATCCTGTGGATTACTTTAGATTCGGAGGAGTACAATTACCAACTTTTTGGTTTAATGTTAATAAAATGGTTAGTTCTTGTGGGATAGTGTTTTTTAGGAAAACATTTTTTTTTTAAACGTGTTGTGTTTTTTTTTATTTACTTGACAGGCTTAGTAATGGAAGCTGTTTTATAGATGGAGTTCATTACTAAGCCGGGGTTTAGTGTTAGACACAAAACAGCTAGAGCTAACCCCCAATTATTACCCTGGTACCCACCACTACAGGGGTGCCCGGAGGAGCCGGACCCAACAGGCTGGAAGCATCAAAAATGGTGCTCCTGGGCCTAGGCGGTAACAGGCTAGCGTTATTTAGGTAGGGGAGGGCCAGTAACAATGGTCCTCACCCACCCAGGTAACGTCAGGCTATTGCTGCTTGGTTGGTATTTGGATGAGAATAAAAAAAGGGAGAATCTTATGCTTTTTTTTGCATAGTTAAATATAAACAAATAAAAAAAACGCATAGGGTTCCCCCTATTTTTATTTTCAGCCAGATACCAACCAAGCAGCAACAGCCTGACATTACCAGGGTGGGCGAGGACCATTGTTACTGGCCCTCCCCAGCCCAAATAATGCCAGCCTGTTACTGCCTAGGCCCAGGAGCGCCATTTTTGACGCTCCGGGCCTGTTGGTACCGGCTCTTCCTGGCACCCCTGTGGTGGTGGGTACCGGGGTAATAATTGGGGGTTAGCACTAGCTCCTTTTGGGGCTAATGCTAAGCCCAGGCTTAGTAATGGACTCCGTCTATTAGACAGCTTCCACTACTAATCCTGTAAAATAAATAAATAAAAAAAAACACGTTTAAAAAATGTTTTTTGCCAAAAAAACACTCCCCCACAAGCCCTTGTTAACCATTTTATTAACATTGAACAGAAAGGGGGAAAAACGGCACAGTCCATCAAATCTGAAGTAGTCCACAGGATACACGGATCTGAAATGAGAAGAAAAAAACAAAAAAGAAAAGAAAAATAGGTTAATACATTTATTGTCACCCACCAATGCATCTCCCGTGCTGCACAACTGCAATTCCCAGCATGACCTTACAGTAAGGACATACTGGGGGTTGTAGGAGGGGAAAGGTGACAAGCTTGTTACCCGCCCCCTGCCGCACAACTATAACACCCAGCATGTCCTTACTGTAAGGCCATGCTGGGGGTTGTGGGGGGGGGGGGGGGAAGGTGACAAGCTTGTCACCCGCCCCATGCTGCACAACTACAACTCCCAGCATGACCTTACAGTAAGGACATACGGGGGTTCGTAGGAGGGGAAAGGTGACAAGCTTGTTACCCGCCCCCTGCCGCACAACTACAACACCCAGCATGTCCTTACTGTAAGGCCATGCTGGGGGTTGTAGGGGGGGGGGGGGGGGCAGGTGACAAGCTTGTCACCCTCCCCATGCTGCACAACTACAACTCCCAGCATGACCTTACAGCAAGGACATGCTGTGAGTTGTAGTTGTTGTGCGGCACGGGACGGGTGACAAGCTTACAGTAAGGACATGCTGGGTGTTGTAGTTGTGGGGCAGGTGACAAGCTTGGCAGGTGACAAGCCTGTCACCCACCCCACAACTACAACTCCCAGCATGTCCTTACAGTGAGGGCACGCTGGGAGTTGTAGTTGTGCAGCAGAGGGCAGGTGACAAGCACCCCACAACTACAACTCCCAGCATGCCCTTACAGTAAGGGCATGCTGGGAGTTGTAGTTGTGTAGCAGAGGGCAGGTGACAAGCTTGTCACCCACCCCACAACTACAACTCCCAGGGAGTTGTGCAGCAGAGGGCAGGTGACAAGCACCCCACAACTCCCAGCATGCCCTTACAGTAAGGGCATGCTGGGAGTTTTAGTTGTTCAGCAGAGGGCAGGTGAAAAGCTTGTCACCCACCTCACTACTACAACTCCCAGCATGGGCATGCTGGGAGTTGTAGTCGTGCATGCCAGGTAAGCGAGCGGTAATGCGCTCCGCTCCCTGGCTGGGGGTTAAAAGAAAATCACTGTTATTTCATTTTTCCGGCCGGGTCCCATGACACAGAACCTGGCTGGAAATGTGAAATTACAGCAAAGTCTGCGGTGCCGTGGTAAGGAGCCCGGGCTGACATAACTCTGCAGCCGCCTGGGACATGTGCAGGAGCCATCCCTGCCTTCTCTCAGCATGTACCGCAGTGCTGAGGGAGGGCAAGGACGGCTCCTACACATCTCTCCGCCCGGCTGCGGGAGTCCCGGGCGGCTGCAGTGATGCCAGCCTGGGCTCTTTTTAACATATAGAAGTTTTTAATCGCTTCTGTCACATCAAATTTCCCGTCGGGTCCCATGATTGGCTGCTCAGTTTCAGACAATCACGGGACCCAGTGGGAAATATGAAATTACAGTCGGGGATATAGAAACTCTGCAGCTCTGTGCTATGTTAAAAGGAGCCCAGGCTGGCATCACTCTGCAGCTGCCCGGGCTCCATCTGATTCTATCCCCGCTACCCTAACATAATGACGGGGACACTGATTTACATCCCCCTTTGTCTCCCACCCGCCTGTAGCACATCTCCTGCCCGCTACCTGCTACAAGACTACAACTCCCAGCATGCCCTCACTGTAAGGGCATGCTGGGAGTTGTAGTTTTGCAACAGGTAGTGTGCAGGAGATGTGCGACGGGCGGGTGGGAGACAAGGGGGGGGGGATGTAAATCAGTGTCCCCGTCATTAAGTTAGGGTAGCGGGGTTAGAATCAGAGGGAGCCTGGGCGGATGAATAGTGATGCCAGCCCGAGCTCCTTTGTACAGTTGTAATATCATATTTCCCGCTGGAGCAGTGATCACGGCTGCCAGCGGGAAATATAAAGATTTGCTCTCCAAAGCCGTTTGTACGCCAGCTCCGGAGCTGGCTTACATTTACACTGTTTTGGAGGGCTCGCGACTGTTTGTGCGACTTTCGCACTTGATAAATCCCTGACCACTGCAAAGTAAAAAATAAAATTAACTTTCGTACGCTCTTTTGTAGCTTTTTGCTTACAGCCAAAAGTCGCACAAAAAATTGTTTAGGTGCTAATGCGACTTTTTATGCGACTTTTGTAAGCAAAAAAAAGAGCTCTAAATCCCTTGATAAATGTCCCCCATAAAAATCAGCAAAAATGCAATGCATGAACAGACATAGCAGATGGAGCTGGATGGGAAGCAATCTATGAGCTACTGAAAGGAATCTGGTAGATGATGATGTAAGAATAAGAATATGAAGAGTCAGACTGGTGATCACATGACCAAGTTAGAGTAATGAAACACATATATGCAGCTGTGCTGGAATAATATAAATGGTGCTGTAGGACTAGTGATAGTGAGTAGACATGATATATGCAAAAAAAAAAAAACAGTAAGGAAAATGAGCTTGTTTAATGGTATTCAATGAACCTGGGAAATACTTTTGTAAGGGGGCCCTTATTAACCTCTTAACCCTTTAAGGACCCAGCCAATTTTCACTGTAGGACCCGGACATTTTTTGCACATCTGACCACTGTCACTTTAAACATTAATAACTCTGGAATGCTTTTACCTTTCATTCTGATTCTGAGATTGTTTTTTCGTGACATATCCTACTTTACGTCAGGCGTAACATTTTGTCGATCCTTGCATCGTTTCTTGGTGAAAAATTCCAAAATTTGATGAAAAAATTGAAAATTTTGCATTTTTCTAACTTTGAAGCTCTCTGCTTATAAGGAGAATTAATATTCCAAATAAATTATATATTGATTCACATATACAACATGTCTACTTTAAGTTTGCATCATAATGTTGACATGTTTTTACTTTTGGAAGACGCCAGAGGGCTTCAAAGTTCAGCAGCAATTTTCAAATTTTTCACTAAATTTTAAAAATCAAAATTTTTCAGGGACCAGTTCCGTTTTGAAGTGGATTTGAAGGGCCTTCTTATTAGAAATACCCCAAAAATGACCCCATTATAAAAACTGCACCCCCCAAAGTATTCAAAATGACATTCAAAAGGTTTGTTAACCCTTTAGGTGTTTCACAGGAATAGCAGCAAATTGAAGGAGAAAATTCAAAATCTTCATTTTTTACACTGGCATGTTCTTGTAGACCCAGTTTTTGAATTTTTACAAGGGGTAAAAGGAGAGAAATCTTCCTAAAATGTGTAGCCCAATTTCTCTCGAGTAAGGAAATACCTCATATGTGTATGTCAAGTGTACGGCGGGCGCAGTAGAGGGCTCAGAAGGGAAGGAGCGACAATGGGATTTTGGAAAGTGAGTTTTTCTGAAATGGTTTTTGGGGGGCATGTCGCATTTAGGAAGCCCCTATGGTGCCAGAACAGCAAAAAAAACACATGGCATACCATTTTAGAAACTATACCCCTCAAGGAACACATCAAGGGGTACAGTGAGCCTTAAAACCTCACAGGTGTTTGACGACTTTTTGCTAAAGTCGGATGTGTAAATGAGAAAAAAAAATGTTTCACTAAATTGATGGTTTTCCCCCACATTTTATATTTTTACAAGGGGTAATAGGAGAAAATGACCCCCAAAATTTGTAACCCCATTTCTTCTGAGTATGGAAATACCCCATGTGTGGACATCAAGTGATCTGCTGGCGCACTACAATGCTCAGAAGAGAAGGAGCGCCATTGAGCTTTTGAAGACAGAATTTGGTTGGAATAGAAGTCGGGGGCCATGTGCGTTTACAAAGCCCCCCCCGTGGTGCCAGAACAGTGGACCCCCCCACGTGACCCCATTTTGGAAACTACACCACCCACAGAATTTAATAAGGGATGCAGTGAGTTTTTACACCCCACTGGCGTTTGACAGATCTTTGGAACAGTGGGCTGTGCAAATGAAAAATTACATTTTTCATTTTCACGGACCACTGTTCCAAAAATCTGTCAGACACCTGTGGGGCGTAAATGCTCACTGCACCCCTTATTACATTATGTGTAGTTTCCAAAATTGGGTCATATGTGGGGGGGTCCATTGTTCTGGCTCTATGGGGGCTTTGTAAACACACGTAGCCTTCAATTCCGGACAAATTTTATCTTCAAAATCCCAATGGTGCTCCTTCTCTTCTGAGCATTGTAGTTCGCCCGCCAAGCACTTTACATCCACATTTGGGGTATTTTCTTACTCAGAAAAAATGGGGTTACAAATTTTGGGGGGCTTTTTTCCTATGTTTCCTTGTGAAAATGAAAAATTTTGGGTAACACCAGCATTTTTGTGAAAATTTTTTTTTTTAATTTTTCCATCCAAATTCCTCAAACACCTGTGGGGTGTAAAGGCTCACTATACCCCTTGTTACTTTCCGTGAGGGGTGTAGTTTCCAAAATGGGGTCACATGTGGGTATAAATTTTTTTGCGTTTATGTCAGAACTGCTGTAAAATCAGCCACCCCTGTGCACATCACCAATGTAGGCCTCAAATGTACATAGTGCGCTCTCACTCTTGAGCCTTGTTATGCGCCCGCAGAGCCTTTTACGCCCACATATGGGGTATTTCTGTACTCAGGAGAAATTGCGTTACAAATTTTGGGGGGCTTTTTTTCCTTTTAACACTTGTGAAAATAAAAAGTAAAGGACAACACCAGCATGTTAGTGTAAAATTTTAATTTTTTTTACACTGACAGGCTGGTGTAGCCCCCAACTTTTCCTTTTCATAAGGGGTTAAAGGAGAAAAAGCCCCCCAAAATTTGTAACGCAATTTCTCCCGATTACGGAGATACCCCATATGTGGCCCTAAACTGTTTCCTTGAAATACGACAGGGCTCTGAAGTGAGAGCGCCATGCGCATTTGAGGACTAAATTAGGAATTGCATAGTGGTGGACATAGGGGTATTCTACGCCAGTGATTCCCAAACTGGGTGTCTCCAGCTGTTGCTAAACTCCCAGCATGCCTGGACAGTCAGTGGCTGTCCGGAAATGCTGGGAAATGTTGTTTTGCAACAGCTGGAGGCTCCGTTTTGGAAACACTGCCGTACAATACATTTTTCATTTTTATTGGGGGGACAGTGTAAGGGGGTGTATGTGTAGTGTTTTACCCTTTATTATGTGTTAGTGTAGTGTAGTGTTTTTAGGGTACAGTCACACTGGCGGGTTACAGTGAGCTTCCCGCTAGAAATTTGCACTGCGGCGAAAAGTTTGCCGCAGCTCATACTTGAAGCAGGAAACTTACTGTAAACCCGCCCATGTGAATTTACCCTGTACGTTCACATGGGGGGGCAAACCTCCAGCTGTTTCAAAACTACAACTTCCAGCACGTACTGACAGACCGTGCATGCTGGGAGTTGTAGTTTTGCAACAGCTGGAGGCACACTGGTTGGAAAACCTTCAGTTAGGTTCTGTTACCTAACTCAGTATTTTCCAACCAGTGTGCCTATAGCTGTTGCAAAACTACAACTCCCAGCATGTACTGATCGCCGAAGGGCATGCTGGGAGATCTAGTTATGCAACAGCTGGAGGGATCGCAACTACAACTCCCAGCATGCCGAGACAACTGTTTCGGCATGCTGGGATTTGCAGTTTTGCAACATCTGGAGGGCTACAGATAGAGACCACTGCACTGTGATCTCCAAACTGTGGACCTCCAGATGTTGCAAAACTACAAATTCCAGCATGCACAGACAGCAAACAGCTATGTGGCCATGCTGGGAGTTGTAGTTTTGCAAGATCTAGAGTGCTACAGTATAGAGATCACTGTGCAGTGGTCTCTAAACTGTAGACCTCCAGCTGTTGCAAAACTGCATCTCCCACCATGCCCAGCAGCTGTCTGGGCATGCTGGGAGTTGTAGTTTTGCAACATCTGGAGGGCTACAGTCTCAGACAGTAGCCCTCTAGATGTTGCTAGGCAACTTACCGGCTTCCGTCGGATCCAGGGAGCCGTCCTCTTCTGCCGCACGACATCGCCGCCCGCGCCGATCACCGCCGTCGATCCTGTCCCGCAGCTTCCACCGACGGGTAAGTGGATCTTCGGCGTTCGGTCCCCGTCATTTCCCCGTCCTGCCCCGCCTATTGTGGGTGGGCAGAACGGGGAAAATGAAAGTAAACCCCCCTGCCCCTACTCTGCTATTGGTGGTCGCGTCTAGACCACCAATAGCAGAGATAGGAGGGGTGGCACCTCTGCCACCTCACTCCTATGGCTACAGGGAGATCGTGGGTGTCTTAGACACCCGCGATCCCCCTTCTATTCCGGGTCACCGGGTCACCATAGACCCGAATGACCCGGAATCTGCGCAAATCGCAAGTGTGATCGCCGACATGGGGGGGTCTGATGACCCCCCTGGGCATTTGAACGGGGTGCCTGCTGATCGATATCAGCAGTCACCCCGGCTCGGTCCCCGCCCGGCGCGCGGCGGGGACCGAAAATTCCCACGGGCGTACAGGTACGCCCTGGGTCCTTAAGACCCAGGTACAGAAGGCGTATCCATATGCCCTAGGTCCTGTACGGGTTAAGGACCAGGCCCATTTTGGCCTTAAACTCTTAAGGACTCAGGGCCTACCTGTACGCCCTGAGACTGGTCCCGGTGTTTAAAATGGGGTCACGCCGTGACCCCGCATCACAATGGGTTGGTCCCGGCTGCTATTCATAGCCGGCACCGATCGTTGTGCCGCGCGCTATTAACCCTTCAGACGCTGCGATCAAAGTTGACAGCCGCATCTGAAAGTGAAAGTAAACACTTCCCGGCAGCTCAGTCAGGCTGATTGGGACATCACGATAAAATTGCGATGTTCCTTTAGATACGATGCATAAACTCACATCCATTTGCCTCCCTAGGGAGCCAGCCCCATTACTGTTGACGATATTCCCACCAGACCTTCCTAAATGGTCTGCAAAATTGTCGAGGTTCATGATTCAGGCCGCGCGTACATGTATACCTAGACTTTGGAAATCACCGAACCCTCCTTCAGTCACATCCTGGTTCCAAGAACTATCCCACTTACATAAAATGGAGGAACTTCTAGCTGACTCTAGACAACAAGTTGAGAAACACCACCTTACTTGGGGCCCATGGCTCAACTTCACAGACACTGATGAATACAGAACCATATATCCTGAACCACCTACCGCACATGTTACCTGAGCCCTCAGGAATTCACGTTCTGTGCCGCCATCCTCCGAACCTGCACCTGGGATTCTTGTCTGCATGTCTCTCCCTAAGGTCAGTCCTGCTTGTATCACCATACTCACAGCATTTTACCTGGTGTCATAACTCTCTGCACCTTTCCTTTTCTTCCTGCAGTCTCTACTCTCTACTCTCCTTTTCTCTTTATTCTCTTTTCCTCTCTTCTCCTCCCTTTCCTTTCCTTTCTCCATTTGTACTTTTCCTTCTCTTCCTACCCTCCCCCGCCCTCCCCATTTAGGTTCCTGGTGTCTTTTTATGCCGGTAGAGCACCGTGGCCCCTGACGGGAATGCCGCGGCAAGGACTCATAACTGTGTCCCCCACACCAATGGAGATGCAGCTGAAGGTACCTACTATCTTACTGAACACATGCCCTGCCATCTCTTGCCTTTACGGTTATAGAGTCTAGTAATAGTTGAAACTCATTGGCATAGTTTCGCTCAGTCAATTTATGTGGAACATAACTGAATATAGCGTCTGTTATGATATTGACTCCTGCCACAAGCGAAATTGTATTGTACTGTATTGTATTGTCTACTATCTTGTTTATTTTAGCTTGCAAACTTCAATAAACACCTTTAATACAAAAAAAAAATTGCGATGTTCCAATCAGCTATGACGCAAGCGGAGGTCTCCTTACCTGTCTCGGCGGCGTCCGATCGGGGTTTGATTGCTCCAAGCCTGAGCTACAGGCTTGAACAATCGAGCCCCTATCTCGCTGATCCATGCAAAGCTATGGCTTTGCAAGGATCAGCATAAGAGATCAGTGTGTGCAGTGTTATAGCTCCCTATGGGAGCTATAACACTGCAAAAAAAAAGTGGAAAAAAAGTTAACAAAGGTCATTTAACTCCTTCCCTAATAAAAGTTTGAATCACCCCCCCTTTTCCCATAAAAAAAAAAACTGTGTAAAAAAAATAAAAATAAACATATGTGGTATCGCTGCGTGCGGAAATGTCCGAACTATAAAAATATATAATTAATTAAATCACACGGTCAAATGCGTACGCGCAAAAAAATTCCAAAGTCCATAATAGCGTATCATGAAAAAATGAATAAAAAGCGATCAAAAAGTCAGATCAATAAAAAAATGGTACCGATAAAAACTTCAGAACACGGCGCAAAAAATGAGCCCTCATACTGGCCCGTACGTGGAAAAATAAAAAGTTATAGGGGTTAGAAGATGAGAATTTTTTACATATAAATTTTCCTGCATGTAGTTATGATTTTTTTTCGAAGTATGACAATATCAAACCTGTATAAGTAGGGCACCATTTTAACCATATGGACTTACAGAATAAAGATAAGGTGTTATTTTTACCGAAAAATGCACTGCGTAGAGACGGAAGCCCCCAAAAGTTACAAAGTGAAATGTTTTCTTCAATTTTGTCGCACAGTGAATTTTTTTTTCCGTTTCGCCGTGGATTTTTGGGTAAAATGACTAATGTCACTGCAAAGTAGAATTGGTGGCGCAAAAAATGAGCCATCATATGGAATTTTATGTGCAAAATTGAAAACGTTATGATTTTTAGAAGGTGATGAGGAAAAAATGAAAATGCAAAAACGGAAAAAAGCGGCGTCCTTAAGGGGTTAAGGACCAGACCAATTTTATTTTTGCATTTTCGTTTTTTTCCTCCTCGCTTTCTAAAAATCATAACTCTTTTATATTTCAATCCACAGACCCATATGAGGGCTTGTTTTTCGCGTCACCAATTGTACTTTGTAATTACATCACTTATTTTACCATAAAATGTACGGCGCAACCAAACAAATATTATTTATGTGGGAAAATTGAAAAGAAAACTGCAATTTAGCAAATTTCGGAAGGTTTTGTCTTCACGCCGTACACTTTCTGTTAAAACTGACATGTTGTCTTTATTCTGTGGGTCAATACGATTAAAATGATATCCATGTTATATGCTTTTCTATAATTGTACCGCTTAAAAACAAATCTCAAACCATTTTAACAAAATTAGCTTTCAAATTTTTCCGTATATGGGGCGGTATGAAAGCTAATTTTTTGCGCCATGATCTGTAGTTTTTATCAGTACCACTTTTGCTTAAGTTTTACATTTTATACATTTTTTATAAATTTTTGGGGGAATAAAATGTGACAAAAAAAGCCGCAATTTTGAACATTTTTATTTTTTTACGTTCACGCCGTTCACCGTATGGGATAATTAACAATATATTTTAATAGTTCAGGCTTTTATGCTTTTTTGGGGGTAATACTGGAAAAACAGATGTTTTACTTTTTTTTATTGGGGGAGGGGATTTTTCAATTTTTTTTACTTTTTTATTTAACTTTTTTTTTTACACTGTAATAGTCCCCATAGGGGACTATTTATAGCAATCATTTGATTGCTAATACTGTTCAGTGCTATGCAGCGCTGCGGGTGATCTGATCATCCATTCAAAGAACCGCACTGCCGCAGATCACGACATCTGAGGGGATCGTGGATGTCCACCATTACCGGCGGGTCCCTGGCGGGGACCTGCCGCGCATGAAGCGTAAATGTACGTCATGATGTACCATGGCACCATGATGTACATTTACGTCCATTGTCATTAAGGGGTTAACCTGTTTAGGACGTAGGGCGTATGCATACACCCTGCATCCCGAGTCCTTAAGGACTAGGGCGTATGCATACGCCCGTGGGAATTCCGGTCCCCGCCGCTAGCCGGTTGGGGACCGGATAGGGATGCCTGCTGAAATCATTCAGCAAGCATCCCGACACATCGCCGAGGATGTCGGCAATCGCAGAAAATCGAATGTCAATTCAGACATGCGATTTTCTGCTATTCCGGGCTGATCGGGTCTCTGGTGACCCGATCGCCCGGAAAATAGGGATGATCGGAGCTGTCAGTGACAGCCCCGATCATCCTGAGGGATAGAAGTGAGATTGCAGTGCTGCGATCTCCTCCTATCCCCTGCCATTAGTCAGAAATGAATTCTGACCAATGGCAGCGCACGACAGGGGGTTGCCATGGAAACCCCCCACTCTGCCCACCCCTGGATGTCGGGCAGAACAGGGGAAGAAGATGGCGGCCGGTACCTGCAAAGATGATGCCTTGGGGACCGCCGATCATTGTTGGAGACTGCTTAGATAAGCGGCACAGATAGGGAAGCAAGGGTGGGGGGGGGGAGGAAGGGGGCAGTAAAGAGATCTTTACTGCTGCCCTTCTAGTGGTTGCCAAACTGCAACTCCCAGCATGAATAGGTTTGCTATGGAGATTTGCTTCTAAACTGGGTGGTTCCCGAGACACGTGTCATCAGAGAGCACTTAGACAGAAAAGAACAACCTTAACTTCAGAAGCTCATAAGTACTGAAAGGATTAAGATTTTTTAATAGAAGTAATTAACAAATCTGTTGAACTTTCTGGAGCCAGTTGATATATAAAAAAAAGTTTTTCCCTGGATAACCCATTTAAGAAGTTAAGTATACCTGTGATTTTACTGCATTTGCAATCGAGGTTTCTTGCTTTTCATGACTATATATATGAGCCATGTCTAATGTATAATTCATGACTCTCATGTATATGCACCAAAGCAAAACATGCAATCTTGGAAAATCTGTTATGGCATCAAGGTTTCTTTTATGTTTTTTGGTTGACTGGTTTCCATTAAATTTAGACTTGTTTGAATTTTTTAGGAGCATTAAACCTAAAGCATTACTGTCTTTAAATATAACTTTTGACAAATCGATCAAACATGTCAAAAATTGTTGACTTAATAGCCGGGGATGAAGGGCATTGTGCTCCGCTCCCTGGCCGACAGAGAGATTTGTCCATTTCTCTGCATATATAGATACATGGAGATGCATTGATGGCGATTTTGTCGTCTGGAAGTCTGCTTGGCAAAACAATACTGCTGACAAGGATAAAAAAAGAAAAATTACTATTCCTTCCTCTAATGTTTTACTGCAATTTCTTGACACTTTGGTCTATCAATAGTACGGGAAATTCTTGACAGATATTTATGTCAAACCTATTGATATGAATAATCTATTGGGGTTTTTTTCGACAGTTTTTTTTTTCATGCTAGACTTACTCCCATATAAATCCTGAGAAAGTGGCATTTGGATTTGATGAGATGTGTGTGAAGTTTTGCAAAAGAAAATATACAGATATGATCCACAATAGTCATAAAGCATGCGTCCTAATGTTCCCTTGGGAGACATTTCTACGGTAATGTGTGTCTAAACAAACCCTTTACCTATCTATTTATCTGTCTATCCATCAAATCTATCTATCTACTATCTATCTATCTGTCTCTCTGTCTGTCGGTCTATCTGTCTGTCTGTCTATCTGTCTGTCTGTCTATCTATCTGCTTTAGACAGCCAAATAATTTGCCAATTAGTATCTGTCTGTCATGATATTTGCATACTTTTGTATATAGGTGGGTTTCATATAATATTTATGCCCTTTATATATAGAGCTACTAGTTTATGACTGACTATTTTTACTAAATCAATGTGTTTGCTCCCATGAATGTGCACTAAAGCAAAGGAGCGAGAGGAGTCTTGGACAATCTGTAATGACATCCAGGTGACTGACTCTTTCTTGCTCATTGACATATAAATTTTGTACACATTATGCACTCAGGAGCAGGTGACGGCAATGCTGGTGCTGGATCTGCAGACATGAGAAAAAACCTTCTAGAACAGGGTCACAGTCTGGTGGTGATGTACTTAGCTCTTTACAGTATGCTGCCATGTGGAAATTCTCCTGCCATTACCCTTTCTGCTGCTAATTCAAACCAGGCATCCGGCACAGTTTCCTTCCGGCATGCACCGGAGGGAAACTGATTCTAGATCTGATCCCATTCATTTGAATGAGACAGTTCACAATCATCCAGCATCTCAATTTTGATGCCGGATGGTTGCACATGCTGGAGGGCACCAGACAGGGGAACATAGCTTGCTGCATTCCCCTGTCCGCTGTGCAAAAACAATGGATGCTGGATGCCATACAACTGATGACAACTTGTCATAAGTTGTGGCATCAATTGTATCTAGATTTAGGCTGCGTTCACCTATGCCGGATGCCGGACATATGTGAACCCAGCTTAAGCTGGCCTGTAACCAGTCCCTCTAGTCCACCATCACCATTGCTGCTGCTACTTCCAGCCAGACTTGTAAAAATCAGAAAAAAATATATATATGTAAACCTCCTGCTGTACACTGGTACTACAAGCCTCACTAGTCCACCAGACTTTGTAGACTCAAAACCTGAAAAATCCATGCCATCTTTTCAACTTGGCAGACTCCAAACCCTTTGCTACTTCCAAAAGGGGATCATTTTATACACATTTGGAAAAAGCCACTGTGTCTTCCAATACCTCTGTTTGCATTTTAACACTGGGTGTCATCTACCAACAACCATGGATACTTTATGGCACTTGCAACCAGCAAATAAATGAAGCTCATCAGTAATATACAACACTCATTTTTTCACTGCCTCTGCAAGTATGATGAGGCTATGTTCACATGTTGCGGTTGCATTAATGTTTATTTGCAGTACTGAAGTGGTACTGCAGCATTTTCACTGGGATTATGCAGTGCTATGACAATACTGCAACAGTACTGCAATGCAACACATAAACATAGATTAAATTGGTTAGAAAATGTTTTATTCAATATTAACCTCTTCAGGACACAGGGCGTATGGATACGCCCTGCATTCCGAGTCCTTAAGGACCGAGGGCGTATCCATACGCCCGTGGAAAATCTGCTAGCCGGTTGGGGACCGGAGCCGGATGCCTGCTGAAATCGTTCAGCAGGCATCGCGGCATATCACCCAGGGGGGTCATTATGTCCTCCCATGTCGGCAATGGCCGCAGATCGTTGGACAATTCAGCCCAGCGATCTATGGTGATTCCGGGTCAATCGGGTCTCCAGTGACCCGGTGACCCGGAATTACAGGCTGTCTCTGATGGCCCCGAACAGCCATAGCCAGCAGGGGTGAGGTGGCACTGATGCCACCTCACGATCGCTCTGATTCGTCGGCCGGTTTACCGTCCGACCAATCAGGGCACCTGCTGCGGGTGTCACTCCCGCAACCCGCTCTGCCCCTTTTCCGGAGGACGTGAGCGGGTGCAGGAAGTTGACCCCAGCAGCTGGGGACCCCGATCCCCGGCGTCCCTGTTGGGATCGGGGCCACAGGAGCGGCGGCGGCGAGGGACTGACCTGTGTGCGGTGGCGTAGAGCAGCAGTTGGTGGTGAGTGACAGCCTCCTGCTGTTGCTTAGCAACAGCTCCCAGCATGAAAAAAGGGCATGCTGGGAGCTGTAGTTATGCAACAGCAGGAGGCAGACCACCACAACTCCCAGCATTCCCTTATGGGCATGCTGGGACTTATAGTTTTGCAACAGCTGGAGGCACATTTTTTCTATGGAAAAGTGTACCTTCAGCTGTTGTAAAACTACAACCCCCAGCTTGCAGAAACAGCTAAAGTGCATGCTGAGAATTGTAGTGGTGCATCTGCTGGTTGCATAACTACAACTCCCAGAGAGTTGTAGTTTTGCAACAGCTGAAGGCAAACTGGTTGTGAAACTCAGAGTTTTTTTTTACCTAACTCAGTGTTTAATGACCGGTGTGCCTCCAGCTGTTGCAAGCTACAACTCCCAGCATGCACCGTACATGCTGGGAGTTTTAGTTTTGCAACAGCTGGAGACACACTGGTGGTGAAACACTGAATTAGGTCACAATCAGTGATACATAACCAGTGTGCCTACAGCTGTTGCAAAACTAAAACTCTCAGCATGTACAGTCTGTCAGCGCATGCTGGGAGTTGTAGTTTTGCAACAGCTGGATGTTCCCCCCTCCCCAATGTGAATGTACAGAGTACACTCACATGGGCGAAGGTTTACAGTAAGTATCCGGCTGCAAGTTTGAGCTGCAGCAAATTTTCTGCCACAGCTCAAACTGCCAGCGAGAAAGTACTGTGAACCCCCGCCCGTGTGACTGTACCCTAAAAACACTACATTACACTAACACAAAATAAAATAAAAAGTAAAAAACACTACATATACACATACCCCTACACAGCCCCCCTCCCCTCCCCAATAAAAATGGTACACCACTGTTTCCAAAACAGAGCCTCCAACTGTTGCAAAACAACTACTCCCAGTATTAGCTGACAGCCACTGACTGTCCAGGCATGCTGGGAGTTTTACAACAGCTGGAGGCACCCTGTTTGGGAATCACTGGTGTAGAATACCCCTATGTCCACCCCTATGCAAGTCCCTAATTTAGGTCTCAAATGCGCATGGCGCTCTCACTTTGGAGCCCTGTCGTATTTCAAGGCAACAGTTTAGGGTCACATATGGGGTATCGCCGTACTCGGGAGAACTTGTGTTACAAATTTTGGGGGCTATTTTCTGCTTTTACCCTTTTTAAAAATGTAAAATTTTTGGGAAAACAAGCATTTTAGGTTAAATTTTTTTTTTTTTTTTTACATATGCAAAAGTCGTGAACAACCTGTGGGGTATAAAGGTTCACTTAACCCCTTGTTACGTTCCCCGAGGGGTCTAGTTTCCAAAATAGTATGCCATGTGTTTTTTTTTTTTTGCTGTCCTGGCACCATAGTGGCTTCCTAAATGCGACATGCCCCCAGAGCAAAATTTGCTTCCAAAAAGCCAAATGTGACTACTCCTCTTCCGAGACCTGTAGTGAGCCAGCAGAGCACTTTTCACAGGGGTGTTTTCTGAATCGAGAGAAATTGGGCTTCAAATTTTGGGGGGTATTTTCTGCTATTACCCTTTTTAAAAATGTAAAATTTTTTGGAAAACAAGAATTTTAGGTAATTTTTTTTTTTTTTTTTTACATTTGCAAAAGTCATGAAACACCTGTGGGGTATTAAGGCTCACTTTATCCCATGTTATATTCCCCGAGGAGTCTAGTTTCCAAAATGGTATGCCATGTGTTTTTTTTTTTGCTGTTTTGATACCCTAGGGGCTTCCTAAAGTTGACATGCCCCCCAAAAACCATTTCAGAAAAATGTTCTCTCCAAAATCCCCTTGTCGCTCCTTTGCTTCTGAGCCCTCTACTGCGCCCGCCGAACACTTTACATAGACATATGAGGTATGTTCTTACTTGAGAGAAATTGGGCTACAAAGACAAGTAAAAATTTTCTCCTTTTACCACTTGCAAAAATTCAAAAATTGGGTCTACTAGAACATGCGAGTGTAAAAAATGAAGATTTTGAATTTTCTCCTTCACTTTGCTGCTATTCCTGCGAAACACCTAAAGGGTTAAAACACTGACTGAATGTCATTTTGAATACTTTGGGAGGTGTAGTTTTTATAAAGGGGTCATTTATGGGGCATTTCTAATATGAAGACCCTTCAAATCCACTTCAAAACTGAACTGGTCCCTGAAATATATCGAGTTTGAAAATTTTGTGAAAAATTGGAAAATTGCTGCTGAACTTTGAAGCCCTCTGATGTCTTCCAAAAGTAAAAACTCATCAATTTTATGTTGCAAACATAAAGAAGACATATTGTATATGTGAATAAAAAAAAACCTTATTTGTAATATACATTTTCCTTACAAGCAGAGAGCTTCAAAGTTAGAAAAATAGAAAAAAAATTCACATTTTTCATAAAATTTTGGGATTTTTCACCAAGAAAGGATGCAAGTTACCACAAAAATTTACTACAATGTTAAAGTAGAATATGTCACGAAAAAACATTCTCAGAATCAGAATGATAACTAAAAGCATTCCAGAGTTATTAATGTTTAAAGTGACAGTGGTCAGATGTGCAAAAAACGCTCTGGTCCTTAAGGCCAAAATGGGCTCGGTCCTTAAAGGGGTACTCCGCCCCTAGACATCTTATCCCCTATCCAAAGGATAGGGGATAAGATGTCAGATCGCCGCGGTGCCGCTGCTGGGGAGCCCCGGGATCCCCGCTGCGGTACTGCGCTATCATTACAGCACAGAGCGAGTTCGCTCTGTGCGTAATGACGGGCGATACAGGGGACGGAGCCGCGTGACGTCATGGCTCCGCCCCTCGTGACATCACGGCCTGTCCCCTTAATGCAAGTCTATGGCAGGGGGCGTGACGACTGCCGCGCCCCCTCCCATAGACTTGTATTGAAAGGGGTGGGCCGTGACATCACAAGGGGCGGAGCCGTGAAGTAACGATGCTCCGGCCCCTGTACTGAGCGTCATTACGTGCAGAGCGAACTCGCTCTGGGCTGTAATGATAGCACAGTGCCGCAGCGGGGGTCCCGGGGCTCCCCAGCAGCGGCACCGCGGGATCTGACATCTTATCCCCTATCCTTTGGATAGGGGATAAGATGTCTAGGGGCGGAGTACCCCTTTAAGGGGTTAAATAAATCTGTAAAGGGCATTATATTACCTAGTCTAATTACTGGTGGGAATGATAATTGCTATTAAAGACTTGGAACATTAGAAAATATAAATAGATAGAAAGACAAATAAAAAGATAGATTTTTAACATAAAAATAAACATTCCTGGAGTAAAATAATTATACATTATAGCTTTGATGATTTGGTTGTTACTGTACCACACTTTTTTTTTTAAATAATTACATGATTTTTGACATATCCCATATTCATCAGTATGACAGGTAATTTACATATGAATAAATGACAGTTCCTTGAAAAATGTACTGTCGGAACATGTTCAAAAACTGCAGATGGATTTTTTATATTACAATCAATGTTATAAAATAATATATTCTTAGAAGAGTGATCAGGTAAATGATGTTTCAGAATTTTTTTATCTTTCCATTATGCCATTTTTCAGGAATTGTTATGTAGAAGCTAATCTATATCTATGTATATATCTATATCTGTATCTATATCTATATATATGTGTGTGTGTGTGTGTGTGAAACTCAATGGGGAGATTTATAAAAACCCAGAGGCAAAGTTGCCCAGTACAGTATAGCAACCATTCAGCTTTATTCTTTCATTTTTCAGATGCCTTGTTAAGAATGTAAGAAATAAGCTGACTGGTTGCTCTTTGCTTCTGCACAGGTTTTGATAAATCTCCCCCAATATGTGTGTATGTATGTGTGTATGTATGTATGTGTCATGAACAAGGGGGGGGGGGTGCAGGGAGAAGTGAGCCCTAAAGCTGTCCTTAAGACCACTTTCCCTGGCTACTTGCCCAGCCGCCCTAAATGACAGATCGACAACTTGGAGCCGGTACCTTTCTAGCGATATAGTGCATGGGCATCAAAGTCAAACAAAACAAACAGAACTGTACATGTCGGGGACAGGTCAGGAACATAACGGGAATGCCGCAAAGCAACAAACAGATATATAAATACAAACAAGGCAGGATATAGCAAACTAGCATTAAATGGGTCAGGAAGTAAAAGGCACTGTTCACACTGGACTCAAAACAAAGACTCTAGACACCCCTCTCCAAACATGGAGGGGCATCAATACCAAAGCTAAATATACTCCTAACCAGCAGGCACTCTCCACCGAGTGATCAGTATACTGGCCCAGGAGGAAACAGAAATGCTAAATACAAGCAAACATGGGTACATACACAAGACTCACTAATTCCTAGATAGACAGATTAGCCAAAGACTCAGAGCAAGATTCTATCCTAGGAGTAGCAAGAATAAACAAGGTAAAAACAGGACTGACATAATGCACAGTGTAAATACGAACATACACAAATACGAACATGAACGAACATACACAAATACTAAATCCCGACAAATGTACTAAAACAAAGCAGGCTAAAATCTATTTATCAAACAGGACAGATAACCATGGTTAAAACTAGGATATGTGCTCAAACAGACATAAGCTAAAGTACATAGTACAGCTCTAATTACCAGTAGTGAGTTCCAGCAGATCCAGGGTCTAAATAACCACACCCAAAATGCCATAGGCTTGAAGCATTAACTCTTCCCCAACCAGGGAGAGTTAACACAGAATCTGTTCAGGCATAAACCTAATTTCTGAACAGTCCTGTAGCGTGTATGGGAGGTAGGAATCCCGGCAAGGGTCTCCTTTTCTTCCCATGGGGGAAAATTGTGGCGCTGCAGCGCTACACTGGAGGAGTGGAATAAGCAGTTGGAGATAGCGCAGAGGATGATGATCACTTTTTATTAATAGTCATAAAAAGGATCAGTTTTATGATGGACAACGCGTTTCGGAGGGCTCCCTTCTTCGTCAGGTCCGCATTCCTACCTCCCATAAATAGGACAGATGTATACTGTCATATCATATCATGTATATTGTCTTATCATTAGTCATTGTGAAATATGGCTAACTAATGGGGGAGTAGGATGCGCACCTACTGAGCTCCCGTTTATCACCTCTCACCAACATGTTAAAAGACATCTTACAGGCTCCTCTGGGGCACTGAACCAATACCATGTTATGCAGAAAGAAGTCTGTGTCTTTCCACTGAAAACTGAATCCTGGGTAAATCACATTTTTGTTTTTTGGCAACGGCAAATGGCAATTCTGCAACATGGTGATGGCTTTGCTCCACTGCCTCTAGAAGCCTGGGGGCCCTGTCTAGCTGCTGCTCTTGAGGGGATCAGTGCCTCACTATCCCTATTTTCTCCCTTGTTGGGTGGTGTTATGCCATTTTGCCCTCTTACCCGGCAATGCGTGATTTGTGCAAAATTGCTGTAAAATCATGGCAAATACACCATGAATAGCACAAATGTGGCAGATTACAATAATGTAAATGTTGTCCTTTAGTTTTTGTGCTGTAAGCCAATAGAGCAGCACCGACACCGTCACAGGGCCTTTTGGACCTGCAGTGACATTGTTAGGTAATGAAAGGTCCTGCATAAGTGCACAGAGGAGGACGAGGTAATAGGGGAAAGTATGGGGGGGTGGGGGTGGTATAGAAACCAATGTATATGGGGGTGGGAAGGTCATGGGGAGCAGTATATAGGGTGGATGGGGGCCATAGGAGTTTGATCCTGCATATGAGAAACTGTGAGAAAAGTATTTGGGTAGACAGCTCTCAACAGAACAATGACACAAGTCTCTTCTGCTGACTCATGAGCTTTTAGTGTCATATAAGATCCGGGAGCTCAACTTCATGGGATGTATCAAGAGAGGCATAGAGGCTCGAGACAAGAACATAATTTTGCCTCTGTATAGATCATTAGTCAGACCACATATGGAGTATTGTGTCCAATTTTGGGAACCTGTATATAGGAAAGACATGGCTGAACAGGAGAGTATACAGAGGAGAGCGACAAAGATAATTCATGGATCAAGAAACAACATATTTCCACAGTGATGATTTATTGTGAGTCACACAACATTCAGTGCATTCAGTGATAGGTACTATCTTTGAAATTAGAAGCGAGGTATCCTTAAAGTAGTTTTATTAGCCAAACATTACGCATTTTGGAGCATAGGAGCTCCTTCCTCAGATGAAATGGCAGGATAGCCTATGGATATGGATATACTGCCATTTCATCTGAAGAAGGAGCTCCTATGCTCCGAAACGCATCATGTTTGGCTAATAAAATTACTTTAAGGATACCTTGCTTCATCTGTTTGGTGGACTGTGGCAAAAACCCGGTAATATTTTCTTCTATTCCTGAGTTCATGCTGTTTGGCCAGGATCATTCCAGGTTCCGACATTGGGAGACTGTACCAATTGTATTGTTACATGCGCTGATATGGTTGTGTCTATTACAAAACTGAGCAAGGTGAGCAGAATACAGTCACATTTGCAAACCATTCTTTCACCATCACCATTTATACCAAATGGTACTTGTCCCATGATGAGCTCTGCTAATTTTTTCTTATAGATCGCATATAGATAACAATGTTATATATGGGTAGACCGGGATTGATGCATACTGTTTATATCTCCTCTCACCTTAACTAAATGTGACACCTGCCTGACAACTGCAGGTCACTTGTCCTTATGACAAGGGCCTGCACCGGAACCTCCTGTCTGAGTCCTGATATCTTAAAAATGGGGATTTCTTAGATAAGGGTTAGGTATACATAAGACCACGGTAAGTAGTACATGTTGATCCTAGTACATGTTAATCCAACCCCATCACATGTCAGATAGCAGGCAGATGATCCGTATAACATTGATAAAGCGCATAGTTATATAGAGATTAGACTAATCTCGATATAACTATGTGCTTTATCAATGTTATACTAATTTCAAAGATAATACCTATCACTGAATGCACTGTATGTTGTGTGACTCACAATAAATCCACACTACGGAAATATGTTGTTTCTTGATTTATAGATTTTGCTTTACATATTCCCTAAGTATCTAGATCAGTAACATCTTTAACAGTTACATATATGCAATGACAATTCATGGTATGGGAGGAATACAGGACCAAGACAGGTTTTCAAGCTTGCGGGTATTTAGTATGGAAAAAAGATGTCTTAGAGATGATTTGATCACAAATATATGAATGTACAAATATATGAATGGACAGTACAGAGATCTTTCTAGTGATCTTTTTATAAATAGGCCAACAACCATGACAAGGGGGCATCCTCTACACATAGAGGAAAAAGGGTTTCACTATCATCACAGACAGAGATTCTTTACTGTAAGAGCAGTGAGACTATGGTACACTTTGCCACGTGATGTTGTGATGTCTTATTCAGTAAACAAATTCAAGGAGGACAAGGAGATATATATATATATATATATATATATATATATATATTATTTTTTTTTTAAATATAATATTTAACATTAAGTTATGGATAATAGATTTACGAGGATAGAGCAATGATCCAGGGATTTATTCTGATCGCCATACTGGAATCAGGAAGGAACTTTTCCTCTATAACTGTATATTACTATATTAAAATAATAATAATACTTCAGGAAAGCTCCAAAAGCTCATCTATGTCCTTGATCTGTTGGCATTGTATGTCTTCAACTGGTCTCTGGTGAGAGGTTTTTGCCATATACTACCACATATGTACCACTCATCTGCAATGACTCACTGCACCTGCAATGGCTCTTTAAATGATCTTAATTGGCAATATAGAGATTTTCAGCAACATTTTTGTATAGCCCCCATACAGGTTATTTCTAGGCTTTAGAAGTTGACACCTAACCCTTCTCGTGCAGTATGGTTTGAGGCGTTGGCAGAGCTGTTTGCAGAGGATGCTAACTGCTTCTCTACTTTTTATGTGGTATGGTCTGTCTGACTGTATTCAAAGAAACCACTGCTTTCCAGACATGGCTATCAATGGGTGCACTCATGTCTTTTTTAGATAAATTTTTTATCCTTTATGCTTTAAAGTAGCTTCCCTTCAAATGCCTCCTCTCCTTTTCCATTAGTTTAGTTTTCACTCCCTAGGCTGTATTCACGCCCGAAGCTACAGGACAGGCAAACCAAGCAATTGCTTGGGGCCCCGAGCGGCTGGGGGGGCCCCGAGCAGAGCCAGTACTTGCCCATCCTGTAGCGACGGGCAATTCACCCCATCACTATTAAGGACATCCCTGTGTCCCGAAAGATGTTTTTGGGACACATGGATGTCCTCGTTAACTCTCTGTGGCCCTGCGTTAAGTTTAAAAACGCAGGGGCCGCCGGGAGAGAGCGCACGCTGGGACATCACTGACGTCCCGTGCGTGCGCCCTTAGCAATGGAGGCGCAGAAGACCGGACCATCGAGGAGGAGGAAGACGTGCGTTGGCCAGCTTGGTAAGTGACCAGCGGCACGTCATCTTCCGACCACCGCTTCTCCACTCCCGGGAACTAATGCTATGGCCGTACCGGAGGAGCAGTGGTCGGAGCACTGAAGTGGGTAGTACACAGGGATACAGCCTCCAGCCATACACTGTATATGGCTGGAGGCTGCATGTCTGTGGGGAACACTGCCTACCTAATGTGGGGGAACACTGCCAGCCTAATGTGGGGGAACACTGCCAGCCTAATTTGGGGGGAACACTGCCAGCCTAATGTGGGGGAACACTACCAGCCTAATGTGGGGGAACACTGCTAGCATAATGTGGGGAGAACTCTGCTGACCCTAATGTGGGGGGAACTCTGCTGCACCTAATATGGGGGGAACACTGCCTACCTAATGTGGGGAGAACTCTGCTGCACCTAAGGTGGAAGGAACCCTGCTGCACCTAATGTGGGGGGAACACTGCCTACCTAATGGGAGGAGAACTCTGCTGCACCTAATGTGGGGGGAACACTGCCTACCTAATGTAAGGTGAACTCTGCTGCACTTAATGTGGGGGGAACACTGCCTAAATAATGTGGGAAGAACTCTGCTGCACCAAATGTGGGGGGAACACTTCCTATCTAATGTGGGGAGAACTCTGTTGCACCTAATGTGGGGAGAACTCTGCTGCACCTAATGTGGGGGGAACTGTGCTGCACCTAACGTGAAGGGAACTGTGCTGCACCTAACGTGGGGGGAACTGTGCTGCACCTAACGTGGGGGGAACTGTGCTGCACCTAACGTGGGGGGAACTGTGCTGCACCTAACGTGGGGGGAACTGTGCTGCACCAAATGTGGGGGGAACACTTCCTACCTAATGTGGGGAGAACTCTGTTGCATCTAATGTGGGGAGAACTCTGCTGCACCTAACATGAGGGGAACTGTGCTGCACCTAACGTGGGGGGAACTGTGCTGCACCTAATGTGGGGGGAACTGTGCTGCACCTAACGTGGGGGGAACTGTGCTGCACCTAACATGGGGGGGAACTGTGCTGCACCTAATGTGGTGGCACTTAATGTGGTTCGCTCACGTCGCGCTCCCAGAATTCAAGGGCCGGAGTTACTAAGTCCTGACGCAGGCCCTAGAGCGCAATGTGCGTGAACATCAAGGGGGGGGGGGCTCCATGTCCATTTTGCTTGGGTCCCTCAAATTTCTTCAAACGGCCCTGCCTGTATTGGTTTCGATAGGTCATTTTACACAAACAACCATAGTGAAAAATACAATACTTGATGATCTGGAGGTTAATAAAAATGTTGTTGAACCATAAAATTAATTACTTAATTCACGTTTGTTTCTTTTAAATGGTGAAGAAAATCCATCATTCAGTATCATAGAAGTTGCCTTCATTGATAAAATATTGAAAAATACTTCTTAGGATATTGACAACACCATATTCAAAATTTTAGTATATCAGAAGATTTAGGAAAAAAGATTAACAAAGCTATTTTGAGGCAATAGTGTACTATTAAACAAAAATGAAAACTCTTATCAGGCTGAGACAGTGTTACAACTCGCACCGCGGCCGGACATGCTTGCCCGTCTCCCTGTACTGTGTCAGGGAGTTCCTGGCTCCTCTGTTTCTCCCAACAGCCAGCATGCGCATACCCACTTCTCTGAAATTTAGCAGGCCAGCGCACCGGTAATTAGCTATTGCCGGGCACTGACCCTATAAAGTGTTCTTACTTCCTTTGACTCCTGCCGGATCTTTGTGCTACATTGCATTTGAGAAAGCATATCCTAATTGTGTTTTGCTATAAGGTGTACCAGTTCTGTCTGCTACGTTCCTGTCCACTGCATCTTGCCGCCGGCCCTGACCTTCCTGCCTGTCCCTTACCAAGAGTCCTTCCTTACTAGTCTGTACCTTGCCTCACCTTAGCCGCCACTATGTGCAAGTTGCAACCGGGTAGTTCGCCTGCTGCAACAAGTCCATCCCGCTTTGCGGCGGGCTCTGGTGAAAACCAGCAACTCCTTAGACTCCGCTCTCTTGTGCGGCTTTCACCATTGTCCTCAGTGGTACAGCGGATCCACTATTGCAGCCCTTACAGTAAGATCCGTCCATGGATCCCCCCGAGGTGCTTCTGCCGAACATTGCTGATCTCACCTCCAATGTGGCTCAACAGTCTTAGCAGTTAGTGCAACAGTTGAATCAGCCATCTGCTATGATGCAGCAGCTCCTCTCCTCCCAGCTGCAGCAGCAGCCGCAACTGCAAAAGCCGCAACCTGCTCCTCTGGCTTCTCCGGTGTCTGAAGCTTCTGTGATATCTTTTGGTCCTAAGCTTCATTTGTCCCTGCCTACCAAGTATGAACTAGTAGAAAAGAAAAGAAAAAAGAGAACAGAGCCTCGGGTATTACCCAAGGTACCGTAGTCCCTGTGAGTGGCAGGAACGTGCAGCCTCTATAGAATAGCCGCTCACCTGTCTATGGTAAAAACGTGCATATTACCCTTTATGGGGGTCTGGAGAGATCCTTTAAGTCCGAACCACTGAGCCCAAGGTGCAAATGGGTAGAAGGTGAACTTTTCCCATGAGGAACAAGTAAACTATGTAGAAATAAACCTTTTCAACGGGCGCTGTTCAGAACTCCAGAAGAATCCAAGTAAAAGCCAAGTAGGGATAAAAGTGCAAGGAAGCACTATGTTTATTATATACCAAATACGCGTTTCGGAGGGTCAATCCTCCTTCCTCAGTAATGGCAGGTTGCCATTACTGAGGAAGGAGGATTGACCCTCCGAAACAGGAGTACCCCTTTAACTGCTATTTGGCAGGAAACCTGGCGCTCTTTAGTTCACGCCTATATCCGCATGAAGACTCAGGCTGACAAGAAGATAAGACTACCCACGATTTTCTCTCCTGGGGACAAGGTTTGGCTGTCTGACAAATTTGTACGTTTTGAAGATCCCATGTTACAAACTTGGTCCTCGGTTTTTAGGCCCTTTCAAGATCTTGCATCGTATTAACCCAGTGTCTTATAAACTCTGCCTGCCTCCATCCCTTCGTATTCCGAACTCTTTTCATGTCTCCCTCCTTAAGCCGCTAGTTTTTAACCGTTTCTCCCACGGTGATGTCTGACCATCAAGACCATCAAGACCGTTAGGAGAAAATGATTCTTCCTGGTAGACTGGAAGGGGTTCGGACCTGAGGAAAGGTCCTGGGAACCAGGGGAGAACATTCTGGTCCAGATGGGGGGTACTGTTACAACTCGCTACAAGGCTGGACATGCTGGCATGTCTGGCTGCGGGCGCACTCAGCCGGCCGGAGGATACTTATCCCAGCACGTTCCTGGCTCCTCTGTTTCTCCCGACAGCCGGAGTGTGCATACCCACTTCCTAGGGCATGCGCGCCGTTTCTCTGAAATTTTAAGGGCCAGCGCACCGATAATGGCTATTGCAGGGCGCTGACCCTATAAAGTGTTCTTACTTCCTTTGACTCCTGCCGGATCCTCGTGCTACATTGAGAAAGCATATCCTAATTATGTTTTGCTGTACCATGTACCAGTTGTGTCTGCTACGTTCCTTTCCACTGTATCTTGCCGCCGGCCCTGACCTTCCTGCCTGTCTCTTACCAAGAGTCATTCCTTTCTAGTCTGTACCTTGCCTCACCTTAGCCGCCACTGTGGGCAAGTTGCGCCAGGGTGCGGCTTTCACCATCGTCCTCAGTGGTACAACGGATCCACTATTCCAGCCGTTACAGACAGTCATACAGATAAGGTGACAGATAACTGATTCACATTTGCCACTGCAATCAATGGAAGTTTTCTACGTGTATGTCATATATTTCAAAAGTATAGATAAAAAATAAACTGAACACTATGTTCCTCATTAAAATATTGACCTGGTCCAAATGAAAGAAATAAGATAAGCATTTAGGGGGAGATTTATCAAAACCTGTCTAGAGGATAAGTAGCTGAGTTGCCCATAGCAACCAATCAGATCGCTTCTTTTTGTTTTGAAAAGGCCTCTGAAAAATTAATTGCTACAGGCAACTCACAACTTCTGGACAGGTTTTGATAAATCTCCCCCTAAATCTTTAAAAATCTTTATAAAGTTACAATTTTCTTTGACAAATCTTTGTGCTCCCAACCTCCCATGTCTTCTGGCATCAACAAACTATTTACAATCGTAGAAATGACAGTCGGCATTTTAGTCATTCTCAACTTTACTTAGCAAATGCTTAAAAAAATAAAAAGTCTGAATAGCAGAGAAGACACAACTGGGAATATTAGATTGGATATGACAAGGTCATATCATGCAGGTACATTTTTTAACAGCTAGTTGTACTCTCATTGGCATTATGACTCTATTACTGTGAACAATACATACCCCACGGAAATAAACATGTTAGAAATAGGAGAAAACCAGTAAGGTTAACCAAAATAGTTAGAGATTATACCTTTCTAAAGCCTGTTAAGGCTGTATTTCTGCAAGGGGCAAGGTGGGGCTATATTATGGCCCCTTTACCCCTAGGCGGGGTGTACAATTTTAGTGGAAGCGGAGCCCTATGGTGACTCTCTAAGTCTGCGTTGGGACCCTCAAAATAGGAGAATTTGGTAGTGTCACGCACAGGGTTCGCTGGCTCTGCCCGCAACTGTGATGGGATCCCGGATCCAGCAAGCGCAGGTTATGGTCTAATAAAGGCTGTAGGTTGGAGGTTGGAGCTGTATTCATTTATATCCCCCGTGGGCTCAGCACTCAGAATTAGTACAAAGTCAGCTGGCTTATTTGTCTCTACAGGGTCATTCACTGTTTAGCACTTTGCACTTCCCCTTGCAGCACTGCTGGTAGCCTCTAAACTCTACTAGGTCACATGTGCCCGACTGGAAACACTATGTTCTGGTTTGAATCATGCGGCGCAAGCCTTAGCAGTACAGCTGGGAGTTTTCAGGCTGCCAGATCACTGTTTTCGTGGTCCTGGTTGTTAGAGTACCCCTCATGATCTTGTTAAATGTTATAACCTCCCAGTTCACTGCCCCTCATGATAAACCACCCCATGCCTTTATTTTTATTATTTGTTAGTTTTCTACCTTGATATTGCTCTGTACTTTCCGCTCAGGCTGTGACTTCATCTGAAGCCATATAGGGGAAAACTTCCTCCCTCACTCACACGCAGCCCAGAGCAGTTCAGTGTGTGAGATGAGCTCTGACTGTATAAGACTGCAAACACCCCCCTCAGCATTTCCTGCTTTCCTGCTTCCTTCTGCCAGGCCAGCAGGAGTCCAAAGTCTGTGCAAAAGATGGGGAAAAATGTGCTCTTGCCAAGTAGAGACACCTAGTAGCAGCTTTTTTAAACACAAATAAAACATAGAAAATTTAATTTTTTGTAAAAAAAAAAAAAAAAGTACATTACAAAGATTTTGTCTTATAAGCCTGGACTGGAAACACTATGCCTTTAGGATACTTACATGGCAACACTCCAATCTGTATATGCCACCCCTAAATATGTGCACTGTTACACATATTATACATATGTCACTATACCATGTACAGATTCACAAATACATTCACTATGCTACATACCACGCACACGTTACTTTACCATGCTCACACTCACTATAACACGTTTACCATACATACGTTATTATTCCATGCTTATTTTCATTGTTACACACTAAGATGCACGTTACTATCTATGCATACACTTTCTAATACATTACCATGCATACATTATGATGCTAGTATTACTCTCACTAACACATATATTATGCATATGTTTATACCATATTTCCGTTCAATATACCGTATATACTCGAGTAAAAGCCGACCCGAATATAAGCGGAGGCCCCTAATTTCACCCCAAAAGCCCAGGAAGAAAAAAAAAAAAAAAAAAAAAAAAAAAAAAAAAAAAAAAAAAAAAAGTTATTGACTCGAGTATAAGCCTAGGGTGGGAAATACATCATCCCCCCTGTCATCATCCAGACCCTCATCATCATCACCCTGTCATCATCCCCCTTTCATCATCACCGCCTGTCATCATCCCCCCTTCATCATCCCCTTGTCATCATCCCCACCCCCCTTGTCATCATCCTCTTGTCATCATCCTCTTGTGAACTATCCGCCCTCAGTGGTCTTCAACCTGCGGACCTCCAGAGGTTTCAAAACTACAACTCCCAGCAAGCCCGGGCAGCCATCGGCTGTCCTGGCTTGCTGGGAGTTGTAGTTTTGAAACCTCTGGAGGTCCGCAGGTTGAAGACCACTGCGGCCTTCGACATCATCCAGCCCCCTCTCACCCCCTTTAGTTCTGTACAGTACTCGCCTCCGCTCTGCGCTGGTCCGGTGCTGCAGGACTGTCCGGTGGGGAGGTCATCCGGTGGAATAGTGATTCCGGGCTGCCATCTTCACCGGGGAGGCCTCTTCTCCGCACTTCGGGTCCAGAATAGAGTTGTTGCCTTGGCGATGACGCAGAAGGACGTTGGTAATGAATGCACCTCTGCGTCGTCGTCAAGGCAACGTGACTATTCTGGGGCCGGGCCCGAAGCGCGGAGAAGAGGCCTCCCAGGTGAAGATGGCAGCCCGGAACCACTATCCCACCGGACGACCTCCCCACCGGACAGTCCTGCAGCACCGGACCAGCGCCGAGCGGAGGCCAGTACTGTACAGAACTAAAGGGGGTGAGAGGGGGCCGCAGTGGTCTTCAACCTGCGGACCTCCAGAGGTTTCAAAACTACAACTCCCAGCAAACCCGGACAGCCGATGGCTGCCCGGGCTTGCTGGGAGTTGTAGTTTTGAAACCTCTGGAGGTCCGCAGGTTGAAGACCACTGAGGGTGGAGAGTTCATTCGAGTATAAGCTGAGAGAGGTATTTTCAGCACGAAAAATCGTGCTGAAAAACTCGGCTTATACTCGAGTATATATGGTAATACATATACCTTGTAGACATTACTGTACCATATACGTTCACTGTAAAACATATAGCAGGCTTATGTTATTATACCATGTTAAAAAGAAAATTACATAGCATTTACAAGGATTATACGTTTATAACATTTAGAATGTGTATGCAGTTAGTAGTATTTATAATGTGTATGCGTTCATAGCATTACTGTGTATTCGTTCATAGCAGTAAACTGCATACATCTTCATAGCATTTATAACGTTTATGTTCACAGCATTCATAATGTTTATGTCCATAGCTATTATAATGTTTATGTTCATAATATTTATAATGTTTATATGATCATAGCATTTATAAGGTGCATACATTTATAGCATTTATAATGTTATACGTTAACATTACAATGTATATACATTTTCATGCCATACGTTCATAGCTTTTATAGTGTTTACGTTTATAGCATTTATAGAGTGTATACGTTCATGGCTTTTATAGTGCATATGTTCATAGCATTTATAGTGTGTATACGTTCATGTCATTTATTGTTTGTATACGTTCATAGAATTTAGTTTTAAATGTTGATAGCGTTTACAATGTGTGTAAGTTCATAGCATTGTGTGTATACATGATAGCGTTTGTAGTGTGTATAATTGATAGCGTTTTACAGTGTGTATACGTTACAGTGGTTTATAGTATGTATACATCTATAGCATTTGTAGTGTGTGTACTTCTATAGAATTTATAGTGTGTACGTTCATAACATTTATAGTGTGTGCATGCTCATAAAAATTATAGAGTGTATATGTTCATAGCATTTATGTTTATACATTCATAGCATTTAAGGTGTGTATACGTTCATAGCATTTATAATGCATTTACATTTATAACATTTACAGTGTGTTTATAGCATTTATAGTAAGCATACTTAATGCAAACGTTGCAACATTTTAACATGTATCCGAAGTAATAACTTGTACTAGGCATACGGTACGTTAGTTTGGTCCATGCATACATTGCAATAGTCCGTACAGTTTGTATGTTGCAATATCTTGTAGCATTCATACAGTACAATATGCTCATATCAGGCAAATGTCTCAAATGAGCTATATGTGATGTGAATTTGTACCATGCATACACTACGACAGAGGTTACCATACATACACTACTAAACTGTTTTGTACCATAAACATGCTTCATTAAAGTTGTACTATGCATACATATATACAGGTGGTGTATACCCAATATGCCTGCCATGGCTGCAGGGGCATGCATTGTGCGGTTATTGTTACTGACACGTTTTCAGAGCAATAACGTCTCGACACATAGGTGGTTGTATATCTGTCTTACCTGCCACGTCTGCAGGGGGATGCACTACTCTAGTTATTGTTTTCTGACATGTTTTTTTAGAGCAATGACTGTCACGATGCCGGCTGGCAGGAGGTGGATCCTCTGTGCCAGAGAGGGATTGGCGTGGACCGTGCTAGTGGACCGGTTCTAAGTCACTACTGGTGTTCACCAGAGCCCGCCGCAAAGCGGGATGGTCTTGCTGCGGCGGTAGTGACCAGGTCGTATCCACTAGCAACGGCTCAACCTCTCTGACTGCTGAAGATAGGCGTGGTACAAGGGAGTAGACAGAAGCAAGGTCGGACGTAGCAGAAGGTCGGGGCAGGCAGCAAGGATCATAGTCAGGGGCAACGGCAGGAGGTCTGGAACACAGGCTAGGAACACACAAGGAAACGCTTTCACTGGCACGATGGCAACAAGATTCGGCGAGGGAGTGCAGGGGAAGTGAGGTATACATAGGGAGTGCACAGGTGAACACACTAATTAGAACCACTGCGCCAATCAGCGGCGCAGTGGCCCTTTAAATCGCAGAGACCCGGCGCGCGCGCGCCCTAGGGAGCGGGGCCGCGCGCGCCGGGACAGGACCGACGGAGAGTGAGTCAGGTACGGGAGCCGGGGTGCGCATCGCGAGCGGGCGCCACCCGCATCGCGAATCGCATCCCGGCTGGAGGCGGTATCGCAGCGCACCGGGTCAGTGGATCTGACCGGGGCGCTGCAGTAGCGAGAGTGTAGCGAGCGCTCCGGGGAGGAGCGGGGACCCGGAGCGCTCGGCGTAACAGTACCCCCCCCTTGGGTCTCCTCCTCTTCTTGGAGCCTGAGAACCTGAGGACCAGACTTTTGTCTAGGATATTGTCCTCAGGTTCCCAGGATCTCTCTTCAGGACCACAGCCCTCCCAATCGACCAAAAAAAAAGGTTTTCCCTCTGACCTTCTTGGAGGCCAGTATCTCCTTTACGGAGAAGATGTCCGAAGAGCCGGAAACAGGAGTGGGAGAAACAAGTTTGGGAGAGAAACGGTTGATGATGAGTGGTTTAAGAAGAGAAACGTAAAAGGCATTAGGAATACGAAGAGAAGGAGGAAGAAGAAGTTTGTAAGAGACAGGATTAATCTGGCACAAAATTTTGAAAGGACCAAGATAGCGTGGTCCCAATTTGTAGCTGGGAACACGGAAGCGGACATATTTAGCGGAGAGCCATACCTTGTCTCCGGGAGAAAAAATGGGGGGAGCTCTTCTTTTCTTATCAGCAAACTTCTTCATGCGTGATGAAGCCTGTAAGAGAGAATTTTGGGTCTCTTTCCATATGGTGGAAAGATCACGAGTTATTTCATCCACAGCGGGCAAACCAGAGGGCAAGGGAGTAGGGAGGGGGGGAAGAGGGTGAAGGCCGTACACCACGAAAAATGGGGATTTGGAAGAAGATTCAGAGACTCTGAAGTTGTACGAGAATTCGGCCCATGGTAGAAGATCTGCCCAGTCATCCTGGCGGGAGGAAACAAAATGCCGTAAATAATCACCCAGGACCTGGTTAATTCTTTCTACTTGCCCATTGGATTGAGGATGATAAGCAGAAGAAAAGTTTAATTTAATCTTGAGTTGTTTACAGAGAGCCCTCCAGAATTTTGACACGAATTGGACGCCTCTATCCGAGACGATCTGCGTGGGCAACCCGTGAAGACGAAAAATGTGTACAAAAAATTGTTTTGCCAACTGAGGCGCTGAAGGAAGACCAGGAAGAGGAATAAAATGTGCCATCTTGGAAAATCGATCAACGACCACCCAAACAACAGTGTTGCCACGGGATGGGGGTAAGTCTGTAATAAAGTCCATACCAATCAGAGACCAAGGCTGTTCGGGGACAGGCAGAGGATGAAGAAGACCAGCGGGCTTCTGGCGAGGAGTCTTATCCCGGGCACAGACAGTGCAGGCCCGCACAAAATCAACAACATCCGTCTCCAGAGTCGGCCACCAATAGAAACGAGAGATGAGTTGCACGGATTTCTTGATGCCCGCATGGCCTGCGAGATGGGAGGAGTGACCCCATTTGAGGATTCCGAGGCGTTGGCGTGGAGAGACGAAGGTCTTCCCTGGAGGAGTTTGCCTGATGGAGGCTGGAGAAGTGGAGATCAGGCAGTCAGGAGGAATGATGTGTTGCGGAGAGAGCTCTACTTCCGAGGCATCCGAGGAACGAGAGAGAGCATCGGCCCTAATGTTCTTATCGGCAGGGCGAAAGTGAATTTCAAAATTAAACCGGGCAAAGAACAGAGACCACCTGGCCTGGCGAGGATTCAGCCGTTGGGTAGACTGGAGATAGGAGAGATTCTTGTGATCGGTGTAAATAATAACTGGAAATTTTGATCCCTCCAGCAGATGCCTCCATTCCTCAAGTGCTAATTTAATGGCCAGTAGCTCTCGATCCCCGATGGAGTAGTTCCTCTCCGCCGGAGAGAAGGTCCTAGAAAAAAAACCACAAGTAACAGCATGCCCGGAAGAATTTTTTTGTAGAAGAACCGCTCCAGCTCCTACTGAGGAGGCATTAACCTCCAATAGGAAGGGTTTAGATGGGTCAGGTCTGGAGAGCACGGGAGCAGAAGAAAAGGCAGACTTGAGCCGTTTAAAGGCGTCTTCCGCTTGAGGAGGCCATGACTTAGGATTGTCATTCTTTTTGGTTAAAGCCACGATAGGAGCCACAATGGTGGAAAAATGTGGAATAAATTGTCTGTAATAATTGGCGAACCCCAAAAAACGTTGGATAGCACGGAGTCCGGAGGGGCGTGGCCAATCTAAGACGGCAGAGAGTTTGTCTGGATCCATTTGTAGTCCCTGGCCAGAGACCAAATATCCTAGGAAGGGAAGAGATTGACATTCAAACAGACATTTCTCTATTTTGGCATAAAGTTGATTGTCACGAAGTCTCTGAAGAACCATGCGGACATGCTGGCGGTGTTCTTCTAGGTTGGCAGAAAAAATCTGAATATCGTCCAGATACACAACAACACAGGAATATAAGAGATCACGAAAAATTTCATTAACAAAGTCTTGGAAGACGGCAGGGGCGTTGCACAGGCCAAAGGGCATGACCAGATACTCAAAATGTCCATCTCTAGTGTTAAATGCCGTTTTCCATTCATCCCCCTCCCTGATGCGGATGAGATTATAAGCACCTCTTAAGTCCAGTTTGGTAAAGATGTGGGCACCTTGGAGGCGATCAAAGAGTTCAGAGATAAGAGGTAGGGGGTAGCGGTTCTTTACCGTGATTTTATTAAGACCGCGGTAGTCAATGCAAGGACGTAGGGAGCCATCTTTTTTGGACACAAAGAAAAATCCAGCTCCGGCAGGAGAGGAGGATTTGCGGATAAAGCCCTTTTTTAAATTTTCCTGGATGTACTCAGACATAGCAAGAGTCTCTGGGGCGGACAGAGGATAAATTCTGCCCCGGGGTGGAGTAGTGCCCGGGAGGAGGTCAATAGGACAGTCATAAGGCCTGTGAGGAGGTAGAGTCTCAGCTTGTTTTTTGCAAAATACATCAGCAAAGTCCATATAGGCCTTTGGGAGACCGGTTACAGGGGGAACCACAGGGTCACGGCAGGGAGTACTGGGAACCGGTTTAAGGCAGTCCTTGAAACAAGAGGTACCCCAGCTCTTGATCTCCCCTGTGGACCAATCCAGGGTTGGGGAATGGTGTTGAAGCCAGGGTAGTCCAAGGAGAATTTCGGAAGTGCAATTGGGGAGGACCAAAAACTCAATTTTTTCGTGATGAGGTCCGATGCACATTAGGAGGGGCTCCGTGCGGTAACGTATGGTACAGTCCAATCTTTCATTGTTAACACAATTGATGTAGAGGGGTCTGGCGAGACTGGTCACCGGGATGTTGAACCTGTTGATGAGAGAGGCCAAAATAAAATTTCCTGCAGATCCGGAATCCAAGAAGGCCATAGTAGAGAAGGAGAAGGTAGAGGCAGATGTCCGCACAGGCACAGTAAGACGTGGAGACGCAGAGTTGACATCAAGGACTGTCTCACCCTTGTGCGGAGTCAGCGTACGTCTTTCCAGGCGGGGAGGACGGATAGGACAATCCTTCAGGAAGTGTTCGGTACCGGCACAGTACAGGCAGAGATTCTCCATGCGGCGTCGTGTCCTCTCTTGAGGTGTCAGGCGAGACCGGTCAACTTGCATAGCCTCCACGGCGGGAGGCACAGGAACGGATTGCAGAGGACCAGAGGAGAGAGGAGCCGGGGAGAAAAAACGCCTCGTGCGAACAAAGTCCATATCCTGGCGGAGCTCCTGACGCCTTTCGGAAAAACGCATGTCAATGCGAGTGGCTAGATGAATGAGTTCATGTAGGTTAGCAGGGATTTCTCGTGCGGCCAGAACATCTTTAATGTTGCTGGATAGGCCTTTTTTAAAGGTCGCGCAGAGGGCCTCATTATTCCAGGATAGTTCTGAAGCAAGAGTACGGAATTGTACGGCGTACTCGCCAACGGAAGAATTACCCTGGACCAGGTTCAGCAGGGCAGTCTCAGCAGAAGAGGCTCGGGCAGGTTCCTCAAAGACACTTCGAATTTCCGAGAAGAAGGAGTGTACAGAGGCAGTGACGGGGTCATTGCGGTCCCAGAGTGGTGTAGCCCATGACAGAGCTTTTCCAGACAGAAGGCTGACTACGAAAGCCACCTTAGACCTTTCAGTAGGAAACTGGTCCGACATCATCTCCAAGTGCAAGGAACATTGTGAAAGAAAGCCACGGCAAAACTTAGAGTCCCCATCAAATTTATCCGGCAAGTATAGTCGTAGGCCAGAAGCGGCCACTCGCTGCGGAGGAGGTGCAGGAGCTGGCGGAGGAGATGATTGCTGAAGCTGTGGTAGAAGCTGCTGTAGCATCACAGTCAGTTAAGACAGCTGGTGGCCTTGTTGCGCTATCTGTTGTGACTGCTGGGCGACCACCGTGGTGAGGTCGGCAACAACTGGCAGAGGAACTTCAGCGGGATCCATGGCCGGATCTACTGTCACGATGCCGGCTGGCAGGAGGTGGATCCTCTGTGCCAGAGAGGGATTGGCGTGGACCGTGCTAGTGGACCGGTTCTAAGTCACTACTGGTGTTCACCAGAGCCCGCCGCAAAGCGGGATGGTCTTGCTGCGGCGGTAGTGACCAGGTCGTATCCACTAGCAACGGCTCAACCTCTCTGACTGCTGAAGATAGGCGCGGTACAAGGGAGTAGACAGAAGCAAGGTCGGACGTAGCAGAAGGTCGGGGCAGGCAGCAAGGATCGTAGTCAGGGGCAACGGCAGGAGGTCTGGAACACAGGCTAGGAACACACAAGGAAACGCTTTCACTGGCACGATGGCAACAAGATCCGGCGAGGGAGTGCAGGGGAAGTGAGGTATACATAGGGAGTGCACAGGTGAACACACTAATTAGAACCACTGCGCCAATCAGCGGCACAGTGGCCCTTTAAATCGCAGAGACCCGGCGCGCGCGCCCTAGGGAGCGGGGCCGCGCGCGCCGGGACAGGACCGACGGAGAGTGAGTCAGGTACGGGAGCCGGGGTGCGCATCGCGAGCGGGCGCCACCCGCATCGCGAATCGCATCCCGGCTGGAGGCGGTATCGCAGCGCACCGGGTCAGTGGATCTGACCGGGGCGCTGCAGTAGCGAGAGTGTAGCGAGCGCTCCGGGAAGGAGCGGGGACCCGGAGCGCTCGGCGTAACAATGACATCTTGATGCATAGGCAGTTTTATACCCATTGTACCGTTCACATTTGCTGGGGAGTGCACTGCGCAGTTATTGTTACTGACACATTTTTCAGAGCAATAACATCTCAACACATAGGCAGTTGTACACCTGTCATACCTGCCACATTTGCAGGGGGATGTACTGCACAGTTTATTGTTACAAACACATTTTCAGAGCAATAACATCATGGCACACAGGCGGTTGTAAGTAGCATGATGGTTATGTAAAGACCTGTCACATCTGCAGGCACAAAGGTTACGAAAAGGCATCTCTCCTCTACAGGCATGGTGGTTACGCAAAGACCTGTTTCGTCTATAGTCAAAGCAGTTAAGTAGGACCTGTCATGTTTACAGGTGGACTGGCCATATAATGGACTATTAAGTGGACAGGTAAAGCTGGTTTTCAGGAAGTGGGTATATTTACAGACAAACTGACGGTGCTAGGTCAGGCATAGGGAAAGCTCCTTCCATCAGGCATGGTGCTTGGAGCATCCATCTAGTTGCGTGAGTATCATATTCTTTTTGGGAACACGATGAGTTGACTTGGCTATGTTAACTTTTACATTTCAGGTGATTGCATCTTTCATTTCATTTTACCTATGGCACATCATCAAATTGGCATGATTTCCTTGCATCAAGTCATTGGGTTAGTGGTTTACAATGTATGTGATTGTTGTTTGTTTTTTTTATAAACTTTTTATTGTTGTGTATGCTATGTCCCCTCTACTGGTTAAATGGCATTTCCACAAGTTACGCTTTCAGGCTGATGTCATAACTAGTTTGTATCTGCTTAGACGTTGGATAATAGAATTCAATGGCTTGTTGATTTTCATTGTCACAGGTCCTCATGTACCATTTCCCTAGTCGTCTTCATTTTGCCCTTTATTGCAAGGTACAGATGATGTTATGCCTGTGTCTGACAGACACTTGGTTTCTCTTCTGCTTAGCTTGCCACAGGCAAGTTTGACAAACGTTTATACGTCAGTTAGGAGGTCAACATGATCTGTTCCCGTTGATGAGTAAGTGCGGCCCCCATGGCTTCTTAGTGCCAGGTT
Organism: Hyla sarda; assembly: GCF_029499605.1. Taxonomy (NCBI): domain Eukaryota; kingdom Metazoa; phylum Chordata; class Amphibia; order Anura; family Hylidae; genus Hyla; species Hyla sarda. Next base: position 144,186,061 of record NC_079193.1, read on the forward strand.
TTGGTTCACATGGTCAGCATTTGGGTGATTATACTCTGTCATGTAAAGTTATTTACAGTCTACAGAATAAGATGTCTGATGCTTTCAGTTTTGGTATGGTATTGTGATTATAGCCTTTGTTTTCATCATAGCACACTACAACTGCAATGGTAGGGTCTACTATCAATAATACAGGTACATATGCAATGTCGGCTTATGGCACACTTCAACAACTATGGTAGGGTCTACTATCAATCATACAGATACGTATGCAATGTTTGCAGCCATGAGCACAAGTTTTAAGCCTGTTAAGGCTGTATTGGTGTGAGGCGCCTGGGTATTTTACGCTCCCGCACCTCACAGTGGGGCTCTATTACGCCCCCTGTACCCCTATGCACGGTGAACCGTTTTGGTGGAACCCTCCCAACCCTCCCTTACTTTTACTATCTATAGGGTATGCCCTCTATAGTCGTGCCCTCGGATGCTGTTTATGAAACACTTCAACCGCTATGGTAGGGTCTACTATCAATAATACAGGTACATATGCAATGTCAGTTTATGGCACACTTCAACCACTATGTTAGGGTCCAATATCAATCATAGAGGTACGTTTGCAATGTTTGTAGCCATGAGCACAAATTATAAAAGGAAAGTATTCAGACTACTGAAACAAGAAGTTAGTGGGGAGGAAGTTAAAATGATAAATAGTGGAATAAATTCTGCAAGAAACTTGGCAACAATTGCAATAGAGATAATGATAGCCATAGAAAGTAAAAATAATCAAAAAAATATTCTTTACCTTCATTAATAATATGACAATTAAAACAGAAAATATTGCCCCCCTCCCAAGAAAAAAATCTAAGTGTAATGGTAAAGACGGAGAAGGAAAGGCCAATCTACTAAATCGCTTCTTCTATACTGTATTTAATGTAAATAATAATGTAAATAATGACAATGATATGCGAATTCTCCAGCCAATCACACCTGATTAACGCAACAAGAAGTATGGGGCCACCTTAATAACATTAAAACAAACAAATTACCAAGCCCAGATGGAATCCATTCTGAGTTCTGCAGGAACTAAGTACTTTGCTAGACATACCCTTGTTCCATATTTACAGACTCTGTATTGTCAGGGATATAGGCCTGTAAGTATAACATGTATTGTTGGTAAAATATGCTATTCTGAGATGCTATTCAGGGGTATCTTAATGGGGGGGGAAAAAAATGTACAACACAGCGCCAGCATGGGTCTATGAGGGCTCAGTCCTGTCAGACTAATCCCATCAACTTCTATGAGAAGGTTAGTTAAAGATTGGCCCAGGATGAAGCTGTGGATGTTGTTTATGGACTAATGTATTTAATACAGTGCCACAAGTTAATACATAAAATGAGGATGTTGGAACTATTGGAGGATATATATGTAAATGGATTAGCAACTGGCTTAGCAAGTGATAGAAAGCAGAGGGTGGGGATCTATAGAACTTACTCTGATTGGGTAAACGTGGGGTACCGCAGGGGTCAGTACCGGGTCCCCTTCTTTTCAATGTGTTTATTAAAGAGAAGCTGACAGCTATTTTACCCGTACTAAACCCAGTATGCTATGTATACTGTCAGAAGGTTACTCACAATTATTGGTTACGTTTTTTTCTGTGTTCTGGCCATTTATAGTTTTATTCCTATTGCGCAGCTTTGCGTAATGGAGATGGGGGGGCTGGCTCACCCAGCTTTACTGCTTCATCAATATTCCATGCCTGTCCAGCCACCTTTCTGAATATGCAAACATCTGTGGGGGTAGGGGGAGATGAGCACTCTACTCCTCGCTACACCTGGAAGGCAGTGGTGCCTGCACACCACGGGATAGTATGTATATTTACATACTCATGATAGTGGCAGGCCAGGCAAAGAATATAGAGAACAGATGCGCAATTGCTACATACATGTAAACTGCCTGAACCCTGCAAATACTTAAAGTAAAAATGTGATTAACCCTTCTTTTTGCAGCTATTCACCTGCAATAAAACCCAGTATATTGAGTTTGGAGCGGGTAAACTTATATATATAGTAATGGCCGTAATTGTTTGCACCCCTGAAATTTTTCAAGAAAATTAAGTATTTCTCAAAGAAAAGGATTGCAGTAACATGTTTTTCTATACACATGTTTATTCCCTTTTGTGTGTATTGGAACTAAACCAAAAATGGAGGGAAAAAAAGCAAATTGGACATAATGTCACACCAAACTCCAAAAATGGTCTGGACAAAATTTTTGACACCCTTTCAAAATTGTGGAAAAATAAGATTGCTTCAAGCATGTAATGCTACTTTAAACTTGCCTTGGGCAAGTAACAGGTGTGGGTAATATAAAAATCACACCTGAAAGCAGATAAAAAGGAGAGAAGTTCACTTAGTCTTTGCATTGTGTGTCTGTGTGTGCCACACTAAGCATGGACAACAGAAAGATGAGAAGAGAACTGTCTGAGGACTTGAGAACCAAAATTGTGGAAAAATATCAACAATCTCAAGGTTAAAAGTCCATCTCCAGAGATCTAGATTTGCCTTTGTCCACAGTGTGCAACATTATCAAGAGGTTTGCAACCCATGGCACTGTAGCTAATCTCCCTGAGTGTGGACAGAAGAGAAACATTGATGAAAGGTGTAAATGCAGGATAGTCCAGATGGTGGATAGGCAGCCCCTAACAAGTTCCAAAGATATTCAAGCTGTCCTGCAGGCACAGGGAGCATCAGTGTCAGCACAAACTATCCGTCGACATTTGAATGAAATGAAACACTATGGCAGGAGACCCAGGAGGACCCTACTGCTGACACAGAGACATAAAAAAGCAAGACTACATTTTGCCAAAATTAACTTGAGTAAGCCAAAATCCTTCTGGGAAAACGTCTTGTTGACAGACGTCTTGTTGACACATCATTCTACTGTTTACCAAAAATGGAATGAAGAATACAAAGAAAACAACACAGTACCTACAGTGAAATATGGTGGAGGTTCAATGATGTCTTAGGTTGTTTTGCTGCCTCTGGCACTAGGTGCCTTGAATGTGTGCAAGGCATCATGAAATCTAAGGATTTCCAATGGATTTTGGGTCACACTGTACAGCCCAGTGTCAGAAAGCTGGGTATGTGTCCAAGATCTTGGGTCTTCCAGCAGGACAATAACCCCAAACATACGTCAAAAAGTACCCAGAAGTGGATGGCAACAAAGCGCTGGAGAGTTCTGAAGTGCTCAGCAATGAGTCCAGATCTAAATTCCATTAAACACCTGTGGAGATATCTTAAAATTTCTGTTGGGAAAAGGCGCCCTTCCAATAAGAGAGACCTGGAGCAGTTTGCAAAGGAAGAGTGGTCCATCATTCCGGCTGAGAGGTGTAAGAAGCTTATTGATGGTTATAGAAAGCCACTGATTTCAGTTATTTTTTCCAAAGAGTGTGCAACCAAACATTAAGTTAAGGGTGCCAATAATTTTGTCCAGCCCATTTTTGGAGTTTGGTATGACATTATTTCCAATATGCTTTTTTCCTCCCTTTTTTACACACAAAGGGAATAAACATGTGTATAGCAAAACATGTGTTACTGCAATACTTTTCTGTGAGAAATACTTCATTTTCTCGAAAATATTCAGGGGTGCCAACATTTACGCTCTTGACTGTATATATAGATAGCAAAACATAGCTTGCTAGGGACTTTGGTAAGTTCTGTTGATGGGCCTGGATTTTATTTAATGACAGGCAGATTGAAAATGGGGCCTGTTATTCCTTTCCTGGCTAGACTGGGTATTGATTCAGTCTCACACAGCCCAGCTCATTAGTTGGCTAATGTAGGTCTGCACAGTAACACAGTCAAAGCTAGGATAGTTTGTGTAAACACTGTTGGAAGTCCCTGTTCGAACGTTTGGTATGTGAGGTCCAATTTCACTGACAGTACAGAATGGATCACCCACTAGGATACACAATTTTGAACAGTGTCTGGTACCTTGGTCTACTGTACCTGGGGAGTGATTTGCTGGAGTGATAAACCAAGGTCTCTCAGGTCAAGGATTTTATTTGTCTCAGTTTGCAACATGTGGTATTAACTGGAGGATTTGCACAATCATTCCAGACTGATTGAATCCAATTACTGAGGCTTCATGTGTCTGAAAACAATGTCTTTGATATGTTTTTTTTTTAAATGAAATCCCTACCACATTTACTTCTTGTGCATGCAAGAGATGCAGGATCTGAGGTCACTTCATGTGAGTCTCCGATTAGCAACAGCCTGGGACTCGCTGGTAATGGCGGACATCAGCAATCAAGTTGATGCCTACCATTAACCCTTTAGATACAGTGATCAATTCTGATCTTGCCATCTGTGGCATTATCGGGGCTTGGGGAACTCATCGGCTACCCTCAATTGTGGTAATTGTGGAGGTTCGATGAGTTGAACTGGTCCCACGGTGACCCCGCATCATATCACGGCGGGCCCGGCGTCATAGTGAAGCCGGGACCCACCGCTAATAGTGCGCGGCACTGTTCGCGGTGCCGCGCACTATTTACCCTTTAGCCGTGCGCTCAAAGCTGAGCCACGTGGCTAAAAGTGAAAGTAAAAAGTGCCGGTTAGGTCAGGGAGCTGTTCGGGATCGCCGCGGTGAAATCGTGGCATCCCGAACAGCTGTACTACAGGAGAAAGATCTCTTACCTTCCTTCCTGCAGTCCGATCGCCGATTGAATGCTTCAAGCCTGAGATCCAGGCTTGAGCAATCAATCGCCGAAAACACTGATCAATGCATCCCTATGGAGATGCATTGAACACTGTTATTATAGCCTATGGAGGCTATAATATTGCAAAAGAAAAGTGTAAAAAAAATCATTAACCCTTTGAATTATCCCTTCCCCTAATAAAATTTTGAATCACCCGGCATAATAAAAAAAAAACTAATCTAGGTATCCCAGCAAAAGAGTTAAACTTCTTAAAGCTAAATTCCCTTTTAGCTGGTCAGCCTCGTCCCTGCAATACTTGGGCATTAAACTGTCCTATTCCTCATCACGACTCTTTAGTGATAACTACATTACCTTGTTAAAAGAAACTAAACAATCAGTATCGCACTCGTCTACAGCTGGTGTTTCCTGGCTAGGGAGATTGGCAGCGATAAAAATGATGGCCCTCTCTAGAATACTGTACACATTCCGTAATGTCCCTATCTTGTTACCACTGTCCTATATGAGAAAGTTACAGTCTGTTCTGATGAACTATATATGGGGAAATAGAGCACCTAGAGTCAAAGCGGACATATTGTACAAACCCCTCAATAAGGGAGGGGTAGGTTGCCCCTCAGTATTACAATACTACAGGGCGGTTCTTCTAGATCAACTTAAATGTATTTGGTCTAATGATGTATCCAAAAACTGGGTACATATAGAATCTGCTATTATAGGAGGACACACATTACGCGATCTCTTAACGGCATCATACTTATTTAATCTGCGGCCACTTAATAAACACCCTACATTGGGAGCAATTATTCATTTGTGGACCTCGTATGTACTTCCTAAACAAATATTCCACATGCCAGCACCTACAGCCTCATGCTCAATTCTTGAGGCTGCTATTCCAAATGTATGTATTACCTCTTGGATAGCTGGAGGACTAAACTCACTCGCTGATTTTTGGTCAGAGGATGTTTTTGAATCTTTTGAAGACATAAAACTTAAGTTTCATCTTACTAACAAAGATTTTTATAAATATCTACAAATACGGCACCTGTTGTCCCCGCTTAATATTGAAACCCAGACCCCGCCATCGGCACTAACCAAATGGTTGAATTCCCCAAACACTGTTATAAAGGGGATCTCCTATTGTTACTCTCTTCTCCTAGATTCTTATGTTTCCATACCTGATATATACAAATTGAAGTGGGAAGAGGAAATTGGTGCTAAATTTTCAGACCGCCAGTGGTCTCAAGCCCACTCGATTATACCCTCACTATCCAAATGTATTAATCACCTAGAAAATGCAAAAAAATTACTCTACAGATGGTATTTAACCCCCCAGAGAATGGCTCAATTCAAGAATACGCCAAACACTTGCTTGAGATGTAATGGAGACGGCACTCTATCTCATATTTGGTGGTCATGCCCACCTTTACTGATCTTTTGGAGAAAGATAGGCAGGTTTTTGTCCCAGATTTGCGGATTTCCAGTTATATTGAGCGACTCATTAACTATCCTTAATATAAACCTGGACTCCTTCTCTCATTTACACAGAACGATTATTTTGCATACCATTCTAGTTACTAGGTTGAAGATAGCACAGAGATGGAATTCCTCTACTATACCATCTTTGAAAGAGGTAATTGCCGGAATTAACAACAACTGCTGGCATGAATATAAGATTGCCGAATCTCAGGACAGATTGTCTTCCTTTTTATACAAATGGGACATTTGGCTACACAGCCCTCAAAATACTGTTCAGATTTAGTCCTTTTTAATACTACTATCACCCTCCACTTTAGCTTCCTACTCTATTTAGACTCACACCCGTGGAGCTTTCACCTTTTACCTTTTATTTTATGATTAATTTTCCTTTTTTTTGTGTTGGTTCTCTATTGATCATATAGCTAAACTAAATGGAATGTAATTTGGTCTCTTGACTTGTTTTAAATACTACGAATCTGATCCATACTTATTTTGATACCTCTTGTTTGTATTAACTTGAAAAATGTTTAATAAAATTCAAGTTTAAAAAAAATGCAAAAAAAAAATGTGTAAATAAAAACAAAAATAAACATATGTGGTATCGCCACGTGCGGAAATGTCCGAATTATAAAAATATACCACTAATTAAACCGCACGCTAAATGGAGTACGCGCAAAAAAATTCCAAAGTCCAAAATAGTGTATTTTTGGTCACTTTTTATATCATGAAAAGATGAATAAAAAGCGATCAAAAAGTAAATGCAAAAATGGTACCGACAAAAAAATTCAGATCACGGCGCAAAAAATGAACCCTCATAATTCCCTGAACACGGAAAAATAAAAAAGTTATAGGGGTCAGAAGATGACAATTTTATACCGTATAAATTTTCCTGCATGTAGTTATGATTTTTTTCTGAAGTAATACAAAATCAAACCTATACAAGTAGGGTATCATTTTAACTGTATGGACCTAGAGAATAAAGATAAGGTGTCATTTTTACCGAAAAATTTACTACGTAGAAACGGAAGCCCACAAAAGTTACAAAATGGCTGTATTTTTTGGCAGAATTTTGTCGCACAATAATTTTTTTCTCGTTTCGCCGTAGATTTTTGGGTAAAATGACTGATATCATTACAAAGTAGAATTGGTGGTGCAAAAAATAAGGTACATTCCCACACGGCGTATTTGCTGCGTATTTGCTGCTGCGTATTTTATTTTCTCTGTTGAAGTCAATGGGTAGGAAAATACGCAGCACCAAATACGCAGCAAATACGCAGCAAAATACGCCGTGTGGGAACGTACCCTGATACAGATTTCTAGGTGCAAAATTTAAAGAGTTATGATTTTTTAAAGGTAAGGAGGAAAAAACGAAAGAGCAAAAACCGAAAAACGCCCGGTCCTTAAGGGGTTAAAATATAATGTTAATTATCCCATACAGGGCTGAACACATAATCATAAAAAAAAAAAAATCCAAAACTGCTGCTTTTTGGTCAAATCTAATTCCGGAAAAACAAATGAAAATGAATGAAAATGAATACAAAATGATCAAAAAGTCACATATACGGAAAAGTGGTACCAATAAAACACAGTGCAAAAATAGCCCTCATATAGCTCTGTATATGGAAAAATAAGAAAGCAATAGAGATCTAAATTGGGCGAATTTAAACATACTTTTTTTTTTAGATATATAAATGCAAAAAAAACAAGGACAGAGCATGTAGGACCCCTTAATAATGATAATGGGGAGGTTGTCACAGGCGATCAAGAGAAGGCGGAGCTACTGAATGGGTTCTTTAGTTCTGTATACACTATGGAAGAAGGAGCTGACATTGGCCAGGTCAGTGCTGGTAACACATCATGTAATGTACTGAACTGGCTTAATGTAGAGATGGTACAAGGTAAGTTAAGTGATATAAATGTAAGCAAATCCCCAGGACCGGATGGACTACACCCAAGAGTTCTTAGAGAGGTAAGTTCAGTAATATCTGTACCCCTGTTCATGATATTTAGAGATTCTCTGGTGTCTGGTATTGTGCCAAGGGACTGGCGCAAGGCGAATGTGGTGCCAATCTTCAAAAAGAGCTCTAGGTCTTCCCCAGGAAACTATAGACCGGTAAGTTTAACATGCATTGTGGGTAAATTGTTTGAAGGACTTATAAGGGATTACATACAGGAATACATAGGGGATAATTGTATTATAAGTGATAGCCAGCATGGGTTTACTAAGGATAGAAGTTGTCAAACCAATCTAATTTGCTTTTATGAAGAGGTGAGTAGAAGCCTTGACAGAGGAATGGCTGTGGATATAGTGTTTCTGGATTTTGCTAAAGCGTTTGATACTGTCCCTCATAGACGTCTGACAGGTAAGTTAAGGTCTTTGGGTTTGGAAATTTTAGTTTGTAACTGGATTGAACACTGGCTCATGGATCGTACCCAGAGAGTGGTGGTCAATGATTCGTACTCTGATTGGTCCCCGGTTATTAGTGGTGTACCCCAAGGTTCTGTACTGGGCCCGCTGTTGTTTAATTTATTTATCAATGATATAGAGGATGGTATTAACAGCTCTGTTTCTATCTTTGCAGATGACACCAAGCTTTGTAACACAGTACAGTCTATAGAGGATGTGCATAAGTTACAAGATGACTTGGATAGACTAAGTGTCTGGGCATCCACTTGGCAAATGAGGTTCAATGTGGATAAATGTAAAGTTATGCATCTGGGTACTAATAACCTGCATGCATCGTATGTCTTAGGGGGGATTAAACTGTTAGAGTCACTAGTAGAGAAGGATCTGGGTGTACTTGTAGATCACAGACTACAGAATAGCATGCAATGTCAGGCTGCTGCTTCCAAAGCCGGCAGGATATTGTCATGTATCAAAAGAGGCATGGACTCAAGGGACAGGGACATAATACTCCCCCTTTATAAATCATTGGTACGGCCTTACCTGGAATATGCTGTTCAGTTTTGGGCACCTGTCCATAAAAGGGACACTGCAGAGTTGGAAAGGGTGCAGAGACGCGCGACTAAACTAATATGGGGCATGGATCATCTTAGCTATGAGGAGCGATTAAAGGAGTTACAATTGTTTAGTCTTGAGAAGAGACGTTTAAGGGGGGATATGATAAACGTATATAAGTATATTAATGGCCCATACAAAAAATATGGAGAAAAACTGTTCCAGGTTAAACCCCCCCAAAGGACGAGGGGGCACTCCCTCCGTCTGGAGAAGAAAAAGTTTAGTCTCAAGGGGCGACACGCCTTCTTTACCGTGAGGACTGTGAATTTATGGAACGGTCTACCTCAGGAACTGGTCACAGCAGGAACAATTAACAGCTTTAAAACAGGATTAGATACATTCCTGGAACAAAATAAGATTAATGCTTATGAAGAAATATAAAATCTCATCCCTTCCCCAATATCGCGCCACACCCCTACCCCTTAATTCCCTGGTTGAACTTGATGGACATATGTCTTTTTTCGACCGTACTAACTATGTAACTATGTAACTATACTAATTTTGTTTAAAACGTTTTTTTTTGTTTTTTTTAAATAGTACAGTTATAGTAAATCATGCAAACAGGGTCATCATTTGAATCATATTGGCCCACACAAAAAAAGAAAACATGTCAGATTTACTGTACTGTGCATGGCGTAAAAATTAAATCCTACAAGATTTGCAAAAATTGCAGTTTTTGTTTCAATTTCTCCACAAAGTAATATATGTTTTGTTGCACCATAAAATTTATGGTAACATGAAAAGTGTAATTACAAAGTACAATTGGTCAGGCAACAACAAGCCTGCATATGGGTCTGTGGATGGAAAAATCAAAAAGTTATCCCCTATCCACAGGATCCACACACCCTGCATGTATCTCTATGGAAGAGCCGGAGATACAGCTCTTGAGTATAGGGAATAAGAACTCATGTACCAGAATTCCCCTGTGAGCTGTGTCCTTAACCCCTTAATGACAATGGATGTAAATGGACATCATGGTGCGGTGGTACTTAACGTACCATGACGTACATTAGCGCTCTGCCATGACTGCGAGCACCAGACGGCTGCTCGTTTCATGCACAGCAGGTCCCGGCTGCTATCAGCAGCCAAGGACCTGCTGGTAATGACGGACATCCGCTATTGCGCGGATGTCCTCCATTAACCCCTGAGATGCCTTGATCGATACAGATCACGGCATCTGCGGCAGTGTGGTCCTTTAAATGAATGATCGGATCACCCGCAGCGCTGCCGCGGGGATCCAATCATCCAGTATGGCAGCCGGAGGTCGTCTCACCTGCCTCCGGCCATCTCCTGGGGTCTTCTGCTCTGGTCTGAGATCAAGCAGACCAGAGCAGAAGATTGCCGATAACACTGATCAGTGATATGCCCTAAGCATAGCACTGAACAGTATTAGCAATCAAATGATTGCTATATATAGTCCCCTATGGGGACTATTAAAGTGTTAAAAAAAGTGAAACATTTTTAAAATCCCCTCACCCAATAAAAATGTAAATCATCAGTTATTCCCATTTTAACCCCAAAAAGCGTAAAAAGATAATAAATATATTTGGTATCATCACGTGTGTAAGTCTGAACTATCAAAATATATTGTTTATTATCTTGTACGGTGAACAACGTAAAAAAAATTCCAAATTGATGCTTTTTTGTCACATTTTATTCCCCAAATTTATAAAAAATGAATAAAAAGTAAAATAGAAGCAAAAGTGGTACTGATAAAAACTACAGATTACGGCACAAAAAAATGAGCTCTCGTACCGGTGGTCACAATAGGGCAATTTCAAACATACTAATTTTATTAAAATAGTTTGAGATTTTTTTAAAGCGGTACAATTATAAAAAGGCATATAACATGGGTATAATTTTAATCATATTGACCCACAGAAAAAAAACATGTAATTTTTACCGTAAAGTGTACAGCGTGAAAACAAAATCTTCCAAAATTTGCTAGATTGCGGTTTTCTTTTCAATTTTCCCAAATAAATCATATTTTTTGGTTGCACTGTACATTTTATTGTAAAATAAGTGATGTCATTACAAAGTAAAATCGGTGACACAAAAAAACAAGCCTCATATCTGTGGATGGAAATATAAAAGAGTTATGATTTTTAGAAGGCGTGGGGGGAAATACGAAAATGCAAAAAAAAAAAAAAATTGGCCTGGTCCTTAAAGGGGTACTTTACCCTTCCAGTACTTATTAGCAGCTGTATGCTACAGAGGAAATTCATTTATTTTTGAATTTCTTTTTTGTCTTGTCCACAGTGCTCTCTACTGACACCTGATGCCCGTATCAGGAACTGTCCAGAGCAGGAGAAAACCCCCAAAGCAAACCTATGCTGCTCTGGACAGTTCCTAACACGAACAGAGGTGCCAGCAGAGAACACTGCGGACAAGACAAAAAAAGAAATTCAAAAAGAAAATAATTTCCTCTGTAGCACACAGCTTCAATAATTACTGAAAGGATTGAGATTTTTAAATAGAAGTAATTTACAAATCTGTTTAACTTTCTGCCACCAGTTCACTTAAAAAAAATAAAAAATAAAAAGTTTTCCTCCGGAGTGCCCCTTTAAGGCCAAAATGGGCCTGGTCCTTAAGTGGTTAATGGGTAGTGTACATATGCACACACACATATGTATAAATATATATATTCTTAATTTAAAGAGCGGCGCATCCAAAGGACAGAATCCAGTGTAGAAATTAAAGGGCATGTGTCTGTGCTGGGGAGGCGGCATGGCTGGAGGAAGTGGAAGATAGCTCCTCCTCCTGACCCTGAAGCCTCATGGCTAAGCCTGAAATGAAGACCCTAGAGCCGGCGTTACTATGAGGGCTGGAGAATAGAGATAGAGAAGCTGCTGCCTGACAGTGAAAAGAAGCAGGGAGGTAAACCCCCTGGCCGCCCACTCAGGCCCGTCGCCACCGGACCGGCAAACCAAGCAATTGCTTGGGGCCCCGAGCTGGCTGGGGGGCCCCGAGCAGAGCCGGTGCTTGCCCGTCCTGTAGCGACGGGGCACTTCAGGGGGCCCGCACATTTCACTAAAATTACCTTTTTTGGGGGGCGCGGGCCCCTTAAGAAACAAAGCAGGGCCGGCACCGGACAGGTCAGGGGATGATTGGAGTAGAGACGTCACGTGCCCCGCGCAGGCACGCACGTCTACGCCAATCACCTGACCTGTCCCTGCTTGCGTCCCCGCGGGAACCTCCAGCATCCTCCGTGCAGTGACAGGAGCAGCAGCAGACTCACACCGCTGCAACGATCCCTGGCAGGGTAAGTAAACTGGAGCGGGGGGCCCGGGGGGGGGGGGATTGTATGGTTGTTAGAGGACTGCAATGGTGATGAGAGGTGCATGTGTGGTGTGTGTGTGTGTGTGAGTGTGGTGTGTGTGTTTGTTTGTGTGTGTGTGTGTGGTGTGTGTGTGGGGGGGGGTGTCATGGGGGTCATGAGAGATGCAGGGGTGTTATTGGGTCATGAGAGATGCAGGGGGTGGTGTTATGGGGGTCATGAGAGATGCAGGGGTGTTATGGGGGTCATAAAAGATGCAGGTGGGTGTTATGGGGTCATGAAAGATGCAGGAGGGTGTTATGGGGGTCATGAGAGATGCAGGGGGTGTGTTATGGGGGTCATGAGAGATGCAGGGGGGTGTTATGGGGGTCATGAGAGATGCAGGGGGGTGTTATGGGGGTCATGAGAAATGCAGGGGGGTGTTATGGGGGTCATGAGAGATGCAGGGGGGGTGTTATGGGGGTCATGAGAGATGCAGGGGGTGCTATGGGGGTCATGAGAGATGCAGGGGGTGTTATGGGGGTCATGAGAGATGCAGGAGGGGTGTTTTGGGGGTCATGAGAGATGCAGGGGGTGTTATGGGGGTCATGAGAGGTGCCCCCCCCTGCACCTCTCCTCATCACCCCCCCCCCATAACCCCCCCTGGTTATAATAGTGATGAGGAGAGCTGTGGGGGGGTTATAGTAATGATGAGGAGAGGTTTGGCGGGGGGTTATGGGGATGATGAGGACACAGAGGATAAGAGGGGGTGTATATATGATGTGTATGCATGTGTGGCAGTATTGTATTCAGTGGATACAGTGTGGAGCAGCATTATATTCAGGGTACAGTGTGTGGCAGCATTATATTCAGGGTACAGTGTGTGGCAGCATTATATTCAGGGTACAGTGTGTGGCAGGATTATATTCAGGGTACAGTGTGGGGAAGTATTATATTCAGGGGTACAGTGTGTGGAAGCATTATATTCAGGGTACAGTGTGTGGCAGTATTATATTCAGGGTACAGTGTGTGGCAGCATTATAGTCAGGGTACAGTGTGTGGCAGCATTATATTCAGGGTACAGTGTGTGGCAGTATTATATTCAAGGTACAGTGTGAGGCAGCATTATATTCAGGGTACAGTGTGTGGCAGCATTATATTCAGGGTACAGTGTGTGGCAGTATTATATTCAGGGGGTACAATGTGTGGCAGGATTATATTCAGGGTACAGTGTGGGGCAGTATTATATTCAGGGGTACAGTGTGTGGCAGTATTATATTCAGGGTACAGTGTGTGGCAGCATTATAGTCAGGGTACAGTGTGTGGCAGCATTATATTCAGGGTACAGTGTGTGGCAGTATTATATTAAAGGTACAGTGTGAGGCAGAATTATATTTAGTGGGTACAGTGTGGGGCAGTATTATATTTAGTGGGTACAGTGTATAGCAGTATTTTATTCAGGGTACAGTGTATGGCAGTATTATATTCAGGGTACAGTGTGGGGCAGTATTATATTTAGGGTACAGTGTATAGCAGTATTATATTTAGGGTACAGTGAATAGCAGGATTATATTTAGTGGGTACAGTGAATAGCAGGATTATATTTAGTGGGTACAGTGTGTGGTAGTATTATATTTAGTGGGTACAGTGAATAGCAGTATTATATTTAGTGGGTACTGTGTATAGCAGTATTATATTTAGGATACATTGTGGGGCAGTATTATATTCAGGGTACAGTGTGGGGCAGGATTATATTTAGTGGGTACAGTGTATAGCAGTATTATATTCAGGGTACAGTGTGGGGCAGTATTATATTCAGAGTACAGTGTGGGGCAGTATTTTACTCAGGGTACAGTGTGGGGCATTATTATACTCAGGGTACAGTGTGGGGCAGTATTATACTCAGGGTACAGTGTGGGGCAGTATTATATTCAGGGTACAGTGTGGGGCAGTATTATATTCAGGGTACAGTGTGGGGCAGTATTATATTAAGTGGGTACAGTGTATAGCAGTATTATATTCAGGGTACAGTGTGGGGCAGTATTTTATTTAGGTTACACTTTCTGGCAAGGTTATAATGATTACTGTCTTCATGCAGAGGATGAGGATCTGCTGACACTGAGGAGCCAATGATGTCTGGATGTCAGACTCTGTAGAGAAGATGGAGCTGGAGGAAGACCTGGTCTCTGGACCAGATGAAGAAGAAAAGATAACAAAGAAGATGTCACTCAAAGCAGAAGACATCGCTCAGGTCACTGATATCATTGTGTATTGTCCTGACTGTCCCATCAGAACTGTAGTCACTTGTAAATTCTGCAGTGATGATGTGTAAAACTGTGTCCAATCTGTGTCTCTTCAGCTGTTACAAAACTACAACTCCCATTGCAAGAGGCTCTCCAGAATGATGGGAGTTTTAGCTTTCCAACAGCTGGAGAACCACTTTAACCGAGGTGATCGGTGGGGGTCTCAGCAGTCAAACCCCCACCCAAAAAAATGGCCCTGGGGGGGGGGGTCTGGACAGGGGGTATGGGTAGGGAACACTGCTGCACCTAATGTGGGGGGAACACTGCCTACCTAATGTGGGGGGAACACTGCCTACCTAATGTGGGGGAACTCTGCTGCACCTAATGTGGGGGGAACACTGCTGCACCTAATGTGCATCGTATCGACGTTCGCTCACGTTGCGCTCCCAGAATTCAAGGGCCGGCGTAACTATGTACTGACGCCGGCCCTAGAGAGTGACGTGCGTCAACATCAAAGGGGAGGGGCCTCCGTGTCCATTTTGCTTGGGGCCCCCAAATTCCTTCAAAGGCCCTGCGCCCACTGACTTACCTCCGGATGACCTGGGTGGAGACTGGGCCCTGCCGAGGTTTGTAGGTGGGTTCCTTTGCTGGGGACACCCGAGAGTGCGGGAGGCACACCAACACACGGGAACGAAGTGTACTGCCTTGGCTGAGAGGTGAATCGGCTCCACGGAAGCGATCTCTATGCGAGGAGACAGGGAAGCGTGCTGCAACACATGACCCGGACATCTGGCCTGCTGTTTGGACACGCTGATGAGGGAGGCATGTGGTAGCTGTACGCTGGAGACGGGTACAATTAAAGATAGCGTGGAGCTGAGAGAAGCCGGACACCGGAGAAGGAAATCCGGAGCTGGAGGAGAGTGGAGCGGTGCAAAGGCCCGTCTGATGCTGTTTGTCGCTCTTGGGTTGGATGAGGAAGCTCGGAAACGAGCTGGAGGTGTAAGAGGAACAGCAGATGGGTGAGATCGCTCTGATTTTCATTTCTCTTACCCAGGATGTAAAGATGACATAGTTCAATACATGTCTGTTAATTTGCTATTCATACTGAACTCTAGTAGTTGCAGATGAGACTGTCACCTAAAGCATTTATTTATTAAAGAGTATTGACCACCAAGAAAATAAGAACTTAGTCTATAGAATATACTGTAATAGCAAACGGATAAGGAGCAAAATCCTCCCAAAAAATATATATGCCAACTTGGGAGGTAGAAAAGAGTATAAGAGTTGTCTGGCGGGCAGAGTTGCTGAATCTTGAACTCTGTATTTGTTAGTCAAGTGGTCACTAAATTGCACCAGGAAAGTTCAAAAAGGAGAAAAAGGAAAAAAGTTGCAACTGCACCCTGTGTTGATAATTGGAGGGCATCCGATAAACTAACTTCTAGGGTGGAATAAACGAAAATATTAATTTAATGGATATGTAATGTGAAATCTTGGTTATTTACCCCCCATGTCTATTTTTTTGGACGGTAACAAAAAATTCTAAGTGGACACACCCCGGACTGGTAAAGTTTATGTATTGATGGACTTCATATCAACCAACTAATATTGGTGTAAATCACAAATGCATTGATTAATGAGTAGAACAGAGATATGTTTTGTATAAGCTAAGTATCAGTGGTGATAAAAAGGGAATTGACCCTTAATATACGTGGTACTTCCTGTTTGACAACTGGTTTAGTATATTATTGCTCTTGTGATAATAAAAAATAATCTTAGACAACATGGGGCCCAGGGCAAGAAAATCAATTAGCCTGGTTAAGGATAAAAATACTGCAAAGATGGATAAATTCCTGGCCTCACCAGGGGTAGCATCCAAAAATAGAGGTCAAACTCCCCACAGCTACACTGGAAACGATACTAGAAGCAATAAACAAATGTAATCATTCTATAGACTCCCTAGCGGGACAAGTTGGGGTGATAGGAGGTGACATAACTACAATTAGAGAAGATTTAAAGAATATTAAAGAAAGATATTCAGAAATGGAGCAGAGGATCTTATTAGTGGAGGATTAAATGCATATAGTTAAGACTCAAGTTGAAAAAATGGTGATGGAGAATAAAGTTTTGAGTCAAAAAGCAGTAGATTTAGAATATTGCTCCAGGAGGAGCAATTTAAGAATAGAAGGATTACCGGAAGGGGTGAAGCGGAAAGACATGGAGGGGTTTTTACAGAAATGGATTTTGTCCATATGTGAGGAAAAAAATCTATCACCATTCTTTCACATAGAAAGAGCTCATAGGGTACCTATGCAGCCCTTGCCACCTGGTAGTCACCCGAGGGTGATAATTATGAAACTCCTAAATGTTAGAGATCGAGACATCATTATGCAAGTAATGCGAGGGAAAAACAAAGTCATGTATGGTAGCAATAGTGTTACGCCGAGCGCTCCGGGTTCCCGCTCCTCCCCGGAGTGCTCGCAGCGTTCTCCTGTTCGCAGCGCCCCGGTCAGACCCGCTGACCGGGTGCGCTGCGATAATGACCCCAGCCGGGATGCGATTGGCGATGCGGGACGCGCCCGCTCTCGGTGCGCATCCCGACCCGCTTACCAGACTCGTTCCCCGTCTGTGCTGTCCTGGCGCGCGCGGCCCCGCTCCCTAGGGTGCGCGCGCGCCGGCTCTTTGCGATTTAAAGGGCCAGTGCGCCACTGATTGGCGCATGGTTTTAATTAGTGTGTTCACCTATGCACTTCCCTATATTATCTCACTTCCCCTTCACTTCCTTGCCGGATCTTGTTGCCTTTGTGCCAGTGAAAGCGTTCCTTGTGTATCCCAAGCCAGTGTTCCAGACCTCTTGCCGTTGCTCCTGACTACAATCCTTGCTGCCTGCCCTGACCTTCTGCTACGTCCGACCTTACTCTTGTCTAATCCCTTGTACCGCGCCTATCTCAGCAGTCAGAGAGGTTGAGCCGTTGCCGGTGGATACGACCTGGTTGCTACCGCCACTGCAAGACCATCCCGCTTTGCGGCGGGCTCTGGTGAAAACCAGTAGCAACTTAGAACCGGTCCACCGACACGGTCCACGCCAATCCCTCTCTGGCACAGAGGATCCACCTCCAGCCTGCCGAATTCTGACAGTAGATCCGGCCATGGATCCCGCTGAGGTCCCGCTGCCAGTTGTCCCTGACCTTACCACGGTGGTCGCCCAGCAGTCGCAACAGATAGTCTTCTGCCGAGACTGCCCTGCTGAACCTGGTCCAGGGTAATTCTTCAGTAGGCGAGTACGCCATCCAATTCCGTACTCTCGCCTCCGAATTATCCTGGAATAACGAGGCCCTCTGCGCGACCTTCAAAAAAGGCCTATCCAGTAACATCAAAGATGTGCTGGCCGCACGAGAAATCCCTGCCAACCTGCATGAACGTATTCATTTGGCCACCCGCATTGACATGCGTTTTTCCGAAAGACGCCAGGAGCTCCGCCAGGATATGGACTTTGTTCGCACTAGGCGGTTTCTCTCCCTGGCTCCTCTCTTCTCTGGTCCGCTGCAATCTGTTCCTGTGCCTTCTGCCGTGGAGGCTATGCAAGTAGACCAGTCTCGCCTGACACCTCAAGAGAGGACACGCCGCCGCAATGAGAACCTATGCCTGTACTGTGCCAGTATCGAACACTTCTTGAAGGATTGTCCTATCCAACCTCCACGTCAGGAAAGACGCACTCCGATTCCGCACAAAGGTGAGACAGCTCTAGTTGTGAACTCTGCTTCTCCACGTCTTACTGTGCCTGTGCGGATTTCTTCTTCTTCTAACTTCTCCTTCTCAGGTGTGGCCTTCTTGGATTCCGGATCTGCAGGAAATTTTATTTTGGCCTCTTTCGTTAACAGGTTCAACATCCCAGTGACCAGTCTTGCCAGACCTCTCTACATCGCCTCAGTTAATGGTGAAAGATTGGACTGTACTGTGCGTTACCGCACAGAACCCCTCTTAATGTGCATTGGACCCCATCACAAAAAGATTGAATTTCTGGTACTTTCTAACTGCACCTCTGAAATTCTTCTCGGACTACCTTGGCTTCAACGCCATTCCCCTACCCTTGACTGGACCACCGGGGAAATCAAGAACTGGGGTACTTCTTGCTACAAAAAATGCCTTATGTCTGCTCCCAGTCCTGCCAGTCAAAACCCTATGGCTCCTCCGATACCAGGTCTCCCCAAGGCCTATCTGGACTATGCTGATGTTTTTTGCAAAAAACAAGCAGAGACTTTGCCTCCTCACAGGCCTTATGACTGTCCTATTGATCTCCTCCCTAGTACTACTCCACCCCGGGGCAGAATCTATCCTCTGTATGCTCCGGAAACACAAGCCATGACTGAGTACATCCAAGAAAATTTAAAAAGGGGATTTATCCGCAAGTCTTCCTCCCCTGCCGGAGCAGGGTTCTTCTTTGTCTCCAAAAAAGACGGTTCCTTACGACCATGCATTGATTACCGCGGTCTTAATAAAATCACTATAAAAAAACGCTATCCCCTGCCTCTTATCTCAGAACTCTTTGACCGCCTAATTGGATTTAAGAGGTGCATATAATCTCATCCGCATCAGGGAAGGGGACGAGTGGAAGACCGCGTTTAACACCAGAGACAGACACTTTGAATATCTGGTTATGCCCTTTGGGCTTTGCAACGCCCCTGCCGTCTTCCAGGACTTTGTAAATGAAATTTTTCGTGATTTATTATATACCTGTGTTGTGGTCTACTTGGACGATATTTTGATTTTCTCTTCTAACCTAGAAGAACACCGCCGTCATGTCCGCATGGTTCTTCAGAGACTCCGGGACAATCAGTTATATGCCAAGATGGAGAAATGTCTCTTTGAATGCCAATCTCTTCCCTTCCTAGGATATTTAGTCTCTGGCCAGGGACTTCAAATGGACCCGGACAAACTGTCGGGCGTGTTGGATTGGCCACGTCCCTCCGGACTCCGAGCTATCCAACGTTTCTTGGGGTTTGCCAATTACTACAGACAATTTATTCCACATTTTTCCACCATTGTGGCCCCAATTGTGGCCCTAACCAAGAAAAACGCCAACCCTAAGTCCTGGCCTCCTCAAGCGGACGAGGCGTTCAACCGTCTCAAAACTGCTCCCGTACTCTCCAGACCTGATCCATCTAAACCCTTCTCACTGGAGGTAGACGCCTCCTCGGTGGGAGCCGGAGCTGTACTCCTACAGAAAAACTCTTTTTCTAGGACCTTCTCTCCGGCGGAGAAAAATTACTCCATTGGTGATCGAGAACTACTGGCCATAAAACTGGCCCTCGAGGAATGGAGGCACCTGTTGGAGGGGTCCAAATACCCAATTATTAAATACACTGATCACAAGAATCTCTCTTATCTTCAGTCTGCCCAACGGCTGAACCCTCTTCAGGCTTGGTGGTCGTTGTTTTTTGCCCGTTTTAACTTTGAGATTCATTTTCGCCCCGCTGACAAGAACATCAGGGCTGACGCCCTCTCTCATTCCTCGGATGCCTCTGAAATGGAAGCCTCCCTGCAACACATTATTCCTCCTGACTGTCTGATCTCTGCTTCCCCAGCTTCCATCAGACAAACTCCTCCTGGAAAGACCTCCGTCCCTCCACGTCAGCGCCTCAGGATTCTCAGACACTCCTCACACCTCGCCGGCCATGCTGGCGTCAAAAAGTCCATCCAGCTCATCTCTCATTTTTATTGGTGGCCTACCTTGGAAGCAGATGTTGCTGATTTTGTTCGGGCTTGTACAAAACTCCTCGTCAGAAGCCTGCCGGTCTCCTTCATCCTCTGCCTGTTCCTGAGCTACCATGGTCTCAGATTGCTATGGACTTTATTACAGACCTGCCTTTATCCCATGGCAACACAGTTATTTGGGTGGTTGTTGATCGTTTCTCCAAGATGGCACATTTTATTCCACTTCCAGGTCTTCCTTCTGCGCCACAGTTGGCGAAACAATTTTTTGTGCACATTTTTCGCCTTCACGGGCTTCCTACGCATATCGTGTCGGATAGAGGCGTTCAATTTGTGTCAAAATTCTGGAGGGCCCTCTGTAATCAGCTTAAAATCAAATTAAACTTCTCGTCTTCCTATCATCCCCAATCCAATGGGCAAGTGGAGAGAGTTAATCAGGTTCTTGGTGACTATTTGCGACATTTTGTTTCCTCCCGCCAGGATGATTGGGCCGATTTTCTACCATGGGCCGAATTCTCGTACAATTTCAAAGTCTCTGAGTCCTCCGCTAAATCCCCATTCTTTGTGGTGTACGGCCGTCACCCTCTTCCCCCCCTCCCCACTCCCACGCCTTCTGGTTTGCCCGCTGTTGATGAGGTGACCCGGGACTTCTCCACCATCTGGAAAGAGACTCAAAAATCTCTCATACAGGCCTCATCCCGGATGAAGAAACATGCCGACAAAAAAAGAAGAACTCCTCCTGTCTTTGCTCCTGGAGACAAAGTGTGGCTCTCAACCAAATATATCCGCTTCCGTGTCCCCAGTTGTAAACTGGGACCACGTTATCTTGGACCCTTTAAAATAAAGTGCCAAATCAACCCTGTCTCCTACAAACTCCTTCTTCCCCCTTCTCTCCGTATTCCCAATGCTTTTCATGTCTCTCTCCTTAAACCGCTTACCCTTGACCGCTTCTCTCCCAAGGTTGTTGCTCCTACTCCTATCTCCGGGTCTTCAGATGTCTTCTCGGTTAAAGAAATTCTTGCATCCAAGATGGTCAGAGGTAAAAAAAAAATTCTTGTAGATTGGGAGAATTGCGGCCCGGAGGAGAGGTCATGGGAACCCGAGGAGAACATCCTTGACAAGGACCTTATTTACAAATTTTCAGGTTTCTTAAAAGAGGGGGAGACTCAAGGGGGGGGTACTGTTACGCCGAGCGCTCCGGGTTCCCGCTCCTCCCCGGAGCGCTCGCAGCGTTCTCCTGTTCACAGCGCCCCGGTCAGACCCGCTGACCGGATGCGCAGCGATAATGTCCCCAGCCGGGATGCGATTCGCGATGCGGGACGCGCCCGCTCGCGGTGCGCATCCCGACCCGCTTGCCAGACTCGTTCCCCGTCTGTGCTGTCCCGGCGCGAGCGGCCCCGCTCCCTATAGTGCGCGCGCGCCGGCTCTTTGCGATTTAAAGGGCCAGTGCGCCACTGATTGGATGATTTTTTTTAGTAACGCAACAGAAGCAACAGAATGGAGAGATAAACAGGGTCTTAAAAGTGTTACAATCAGTTAGAGTAGAGGTAAAAGGGTCAGGCAACAAGCCAGGATAGAGGCTTGTCAGTTTTTGGGGCAAGCTAAAAAGGGGTTGGGGGGGAGGTAAGGGTATTTTGGGTTAGTGGGGTTAGGTGGGGGGGAGGGAGGGAACCATGTGTTGGAGGGGCTTAGGGGGGGTGGAATATCACCTCTGCTCCGGTAGGGGAGGGGAAGGGAAAAAAACGTTACATTTTTTCTCCCCTCTCTCTCTTCCCTTCGTATTGCCCCTCCCCTTTGGTGTTGGGATTTAATAATTAAAGTACCCTTACAAATAGTGACTGTTTGAAAAGAGGGGACCTAAAGCACACAAATGGTAGTATTTCTATGCCTAGAAACTGAATGATTACACACATACTCACATGGAATATTAGGGGGTTGGGAGATAGAACAAAGAGGTTAGCTATTATATGGGTTATTAAAAATCATTTACCAGGGATAGTGGGATTACTAGAAACACACTTAACAAAAGAAACAATACACGTATTGAAGAGAAATTGGTGGTCACACTGTTACCACTCTTGTTTCACGACATACTCTAGAGGAGTTTCAGTATTAATTCACAGAAATGTAAAATGGGAACCATATGGGAAATGTATGGATAATATTGGTAGATTTGTAGTTTTACAAGGAAATTTGGATGGATTCATCTGTATAATTGCTTTTGTGCCACCATACCGCCACCATATTCGTCCAGGGTTTTGGAAATGATACTTGAATTTTGTGTGAGGAAAAACTATTTTCATAAAAGGAGATTTGAACTGTGTCATGGAGGAAAAGCAAGATAGACTTAGGGTTCAAAATAATGGAGGGGAAAATAGGGGATCACCACTAGCAAAATTATGCCAAGAAGCGGGACTAATTGATATGTGGAGAATAAAAAACTCTGACATTTTTTTTTACTCCTGCTGGAACAAATCATGTCAAACTTTATCACAAATAGATTTATGTTTAGGTAATAGAGAAGCAATAAAAAAAAAATAAGATGCTTGACACGTCGAATTTCAGATCATACACTACTGGAAATTACTATTAATACGGACACACCCATTAGTACAGGAATGAAAAAAATAAATGCATATTGGTTAGAGTTAATTGATATAAAGGGGATAGAGGAGCATCTACAAGAATTTTTCCATCTTAACTGGGACACAGCACCAGATCAGATTGTTTGGGATACGGCTAAATGTTTTTTGAGAGGAGAAGTGATGTGGGCAATCTAAAAAAAAAAAGGAGAGTTTAAAAAAAAGGAACAGCATTCAATATCAGAAGTGAGAAAAGCAGAAGATAGTCATATAATGGACCCATCCAATACGGAAAAGCAGAAGTATTGGACAGACCAGCAGGATAAATTGAACACATATTTACAGGAAAAAAGTAAGAAAAACATTTAATTTCATAGGTCAAAGTAGGATTTGGTAATCAGGAAAACCAAATAAGAGATTAAAGGAGTAGTCCAGTGGTGATTCAGTGGTGAGCAACTTATCCCCTATCCTAAGGATAGGGGATAAGTTGCAGATCACGGGGGGTCCGACCCCTGGGGCCCCCCGCGATCTCCTGTACGGAGCCCCGACAGCCCGCTGGAAGGGGGCGTGTCGACCTCCGCACGAGGCGGTGGCCGACACGCCCCCTCAATACAACTCTATGGCAGAGCCGAAGCGCTGCCTTCGGCAATCTCCGGCTCTGCCATAGAGATGTATTGAGGGGGCGTGTCGGCCGCCGCCTCGTGCGGGGGTCGACACCCGCTATCTCGGCGGAGAGCCGGGGCCCCGTACAGAGAGATCGCAGGGGGCCCCAGCGGTCGGACCCCCCGCGATCTCAAACTTATCCCCTATCCTTAGGATAGGGGATAAGTTTTTCACCACTGGACTACCCCTTTAAAGGGGTTATCCAGGAAAAAACTTTTTTTTATATATCAACTGGCTCCAGAAAGTTAAACAGATTTGTAAATTAGAATTAAATTGGAGAGTACCAGTCCTCAAGAACACTAGGAAATATGGTATAGAAAGATAAAATGAGAGATATGGATCCAGTCATTTTAATTAAATTTATTAATAATATATAGTATGTAAAATGACCAATCACTCTGCAGGGCCCTGGCAAAGATAATGGTATATGTTCACTTATTATAAATGTAATAAAATAAAAATAAATGTATAAAAGATGAAAATTAAACCAATCAATATATAGTACCAACCAATATATATTGCTAATGTCCACTGTAGTGAGTTTGCAACAAGTCTCTTTCAATAATCACAGTTCATTCACAGTTAATCAAGCAGATAATTAATCCAAATGTATCCAGTGTTGAATATTGAATGAATCCTATGAGTCAGTATTGGATATTGATTAAATCCTGTAAATTACTTCTATTAAAAAATCTTATTCCTTTCAGTACTTATGAGCTTCTGAATTTAAGGTTGTTCTTTTCTGTCTAAGTCCTCTCTTATGACACCTGTCTAGGGAAACGCCCAGTTTAGAAGCAAATCCCCATAGCAAACCTCTTCTAAACTGGGCGTTTCCCGAGACAGGTGTAATCAGAGAGCACTTAGATAGAAAAGAACAACCTTAACTTCAGAATCTCATAAGTACTGAAAGGATTAAGATTTTTTTATAGAAGTAATTTACAAATCTGTTTAACTTTCTGGAGCCAGTTGATATATATAAAAAAGTTTTTTCCTGGAATACCCTTTAATGAGCATAATACAAAACCAACAGAGTAAGTTCTAAATTTCAGATATAAAAATAGCAAAGGGGAAATATGCAGGGAAGCGAATGATATAAAGGATGAATTTGAATGTTATTTAAAAAATGATATACTTCAGAATGGAGATGAACAAAAAAGGAGATTAAAAATTATTTGGATAAAATAGAATTGCTCAAAGTACCAGAACAGTGGGTAGGGAAATTGGGTGAACTGGAGATGGTATTAAAGGGGATTAAGGGAAACATGTCTCCTGGGGGAGACGGGTTCCCCTTTGAAATACATAGGAAATACAGAAAAGTTATGTTACCAGCAATACTTAGAATAATAAATAAATCATTAGAAGAGGGAAAGCTTTAAATCATTAGAAGAGAGAAGCAGAAATAATATTACTATTGAAACCAAATAAGGATAAAACGGAAATGGAATCATAGAGACCCATATCGCTTCTGAACACGGATGCAAAAATACTAGCTAAAACCACAGCAGTAAGATTGCAAAGTATAATAGGTGAGTTGGTCAATGAAGATCATGTGGTTTCATACCAGGTAGGATGACTAAACATAACATCTATAACATCTACAGGGTATTATCTAACATTCAACTCGCAGAAGGGAGTGAGGGAACCCACTCCATCATGTCCTTAGATGCAAGTAAAGCATTTGACAGGGTGGAGTGGGAGTTCCTCTGTGAAGTGTTGGAGAAATACGGATTTAATAAAGAGTATATTGATTTAATTAAATTGTTTTATGCTGGAGCGGAAGCTAAAATTCATATTGAGAGAAATAGATCAGGGGTTTTTAAATTGTCCTGGGGAACTTGACAGGGATGTCCCAACTCCCCCTGATCTTTGCATTGGTATTGGAGCCCCTGGCAGCATGTATAAGAGCAGATAGTAGAATGAGGGGCTTTGGAGCAGGGGGAGTAGGGGAAAAAATTTTGTTATATGCAGACGATATTTTAGTTTTTTTGGAAGACCCTGGAAAATCACTATCTAGGGTAATGGAGGTGATTGGTGAGTACGGGGCCTTTGCTGGTCTAGCAATAAACTAGACAAAATCCACATTACTGAGGAGCGATTGACCCAGTTCAAGACCTAAAAGTATTGGAAAGGGGAGAAAATATTGCTTATCTAGGTATTCAAATATCAGGAGATATAACAGAATATCATAAATTAAACACTAAACCATTGACAAAAAAGATGGAAAATAAAGTGAGGGTTTGGAACGAATTCAAATTATCGAGGGCGGATAGGATAGCCATCGCGAGATCAATTATTTCGCCGAAATTTTTGTATGTGTTTGGGGCAGCTCCAGTGTGGTGGGATAGGGGTATTTTTAGTAAAATGATAGCCATGTTCAATGCTCTCATATGGGGGAGGAAAAGAATATGGATAAAGATAGACTATCTCTGTCAAGATAGAGAGAAAGGTGGAATAAAGTTCCCTGATATTCAGGGATACTTTTTGGCAAGTCAGATGTATTATCTAGTAGAGTGGAGGAAATTTGGGATTTTTAAAAATATTATAGGAAATATTAAGGGAAAATATGAAAATATATTCCAGGTTCTTGAGTCAGGACAACTAAAAGGAAAAGACTGGAAAGGAAATAGCATGGTTAGAGGACTTTGTAAGACATAGGGAAAATGCAAAGGGGGAAGAAAAGTACAAGGTATACTAGATGGGCACCAATTTGGTATAATCTAAATTAGCTAAACTAGAACCAAACCAGCTATATGGATATGGATGTAAAATAGTTAAGGTGTGGAGGAATGGGGACATGAGGAGCTGGAAGGAGGTAAAGGAAGAATTTAGTCTAGGAAAAGGTATATGGCTGGAATTTGAGGGTCAAGAGATCAATTAGGGAAAATAATTTACAGAACAGAAATAATTAAGAACTTAGAAGAAGGAAAAATAGTAAAAAGGATTATGGCTAAAATATATAGTATAATAAGGGGAAAAAAAGAAGGGGATTTAAAACACAAATGTTTCTATCAATGGCAAACAGAGATAGGTGGGAGGAATAATTGTAATTGGTCAAATTTATTTTTAGGAATAAAAAATTTTCATCCCCAAGTGCAGATCATCAGTTGATTCACTGGAATATTATCTATAGAATATATTATACACCAAGATTCTTATTTAAAATTGGGAAGAGAGGGGACAATAATTGTCCAAGATGTAACAGTGAAAATGTGGGATTTCTACATATAATATGGGAATGTGGGAGCATACAGGAATATTGGGGTAGAATTATAAAAAAGATAGAAGAAGATACACAATACAAAATAGAAGATAATATAACACTGATATTATTGGGAGATGATAGTAAAGTTAATCTACCTAGAGGGGAGAGAAGGAAATTATTGGTGATGCTTTTTTATGCAAGACTAACTCAGAACATATTATATCACCAACATACACTAAGGGAGGAAAATTATCCAACCCGAGGAGAGAAGCCACCACTGGCCTATGCAATATATATATATTCACCAACAAAAAAGAACCAGTAGTGTAAAATTTTAAATTTTATTTAACATATATGCCAATTACAGACATTTAAAAGTATAGAGAAAAATAAAAACAAGGCACTACAAGAACAACTGCAGATAAGTGGAGGGGGTATAACAGGCAAAGACACATGGAGTACAGGGAAACTGTCCTCTGGATATATGAAAGGCAATAATTTGGGTATAAGACCTCTATATATGATATCTATAGGACAGTACAGCATACAAAAAATGTAACAGATAAATATCTAAATGTCTGTAATTGACATATATGTTAAATAAAATTTAACCTTTTACACTACTGGTTCTTTTTTGTTGATGTATATAGCTCCGAACATGCCAGCAATAGAAGAATGGGGAGAAAGGGTAAAGATAGTGGTAGGGAACTTGGAGGGGGAGGAGAGGAGAGGAACTTGATTTAAAAAAAAATTCCCCTTTCTCTCGTCAGAAAGGTGGCGATAGAAAAAGGGAGGGTAGGGGTATTTGAAGTTGCTGTTGACAAATCTTTTTTGTCTAAATTTTTGATTAAATTTGACAATGTGAAGGGGCAGGTAAACAGGGGGACATGAGTTATAATTCAAGGAAATGGGGTATGGTTTAGTAGCAAAGAGGGTGGAGATTAATAGTAGAGGTATACAATATAAACATATAAATTAATAGGTATATAATAGATGAGAAAATAAAAGACTCTTGTGACCCCATGAGTGCATGTTACCTAATATGAAATAATGTTTGGAATGGGGGAGGGGATGGCGGGGTTTTTATACCTTTGTTGACAGAATATTGGAATAAAATGTTACATATGCTTGGAATAAAAAAAAGAAAGAAGAGAAAGAAAAAAAAGGGCAGGTGTGCAAAGTCTATCAATTCTGCTATCCAACAAAAGGTTCACAAAAGGTGCACAAACTGTGTCAAATAGCTTTTTCATTCCATCAAATGTAACCAGGACAATGTTTTGATTCTCTCCCAGAACATTTTTTTGAAAGGACCTCATTCACTATGCCCCTGAGGAAGACATTACAAAAACAAATATTGAAGGTAGTTCATTCTTGTTTGTATATTATACAGTACATATTGTCAGATGCTGGGGTTTTTAATTGATGTTAAATGATTATAAAGTACTTAGTTTCAGTTTTCCCAAGGAAGGCATTATAATAAACTATTACTGGATATCATTCAGCTTTTTCCTGTATTTGCAATGCCCACTGTTAGCAATCACGGCAGGTGGACAGCAGGTGGATCCTTTGGGCTTGTGTGGAAGGAGACTTGAGCCATGCCAGGGAGCGGGGTCTAAGGTTCCACTGGTTTTCACCAGAGCCCGCCGCAAAACGGGATGGTCTTGCTTTGGCAGGTGACACAAAGGTTGCTACCCCTGGCACGACTCGTCCACACAGGTAGCTGGGAGGTGACGTGGCACTGACAGAGACTGGCAGGATGTGGCAGGCAGGATGTGACCGGCAAGGCAGAAGGACAAGGCAGGAACACGGGAACAGGACAGGCCAGAACTAGGGACAGGTACACAGACACTGGAAGAGGACTTGACACTGGAAGAGGACTTGACTCTGGAACAGAACTTGACTCTGGAACAGGACTTGACTCAGGCTAGGACAAACAAAGAATAAGACAGACAACCAAAGAATACCAAAGATCCGGCCCAGGGAGCAGGGAGGAGCAGATACTTATAGCCCAGGGAACAGGTGCAGGTACTAGAACTAATTGGGTGCTGACCCTTTATGAAACAGAGCTCCGGCACATGCACGCCCAAGGGGCCAGAGGCACACACACCGGAGCTACGGGGACATCAGGGAGCAAGGACACAGGAAGGTGAGTGACGGGCTGAGACTCACATGCGGGCGTGCCCCGCACTGCGAATCCCAGCCCCAATGACAGCAGGGACAGAAAGTTCTCACGGCCGGCGACCCACATTATACGCTGTAACACCCACATTATACACTTTGTTCTGGATTGCTGGTAGAACTGAAAGATCCACTTTAAATAGCATTGGACATTCATGTGACCATTCAATTTATTAAGAAATATTAACCTGTTATACATTTGTAAAATCCACATGGTACCTAAAGTGTCATGTCATGTTAAACACAGCTTTGATATGCCAGCTTCATGTTAAAGAGAAGAATGAGCTCACTAAATTTGATATATTGTTTTGTGGAACAAACTTACTTTTATCAAGCAATCAGATTTATGGGAAAACTTTTTTTCTATAAATGCAGCAAGAATCCTTTTAAGATATAACTTTTAAAAATTCTATTAAAACATTATACATACCAAAAATTGTACAAATGTCCAATTTTTGGTATTTATTATATTTTAATAGAATCATTAAAAGTTGTTTCTTAAAAGGATTCTTGCTGCATTTATAAAAAAAAATATATTGTTTAGTGGGAAAACATTCAGTACAAATTGAATTTTAAATTTTTAAATCTCTGCTTATTTTTACGAGAGATAAGTGAATGAATTTGGAACAAATCTTTCAGAATTTTGAATAAAAAATAAGATGCATCCAAACATAACTTCTTTAATGTTTATGGAAGTTGTGCAAATTGCCCCAGGGTTGTTTTTGGCTTCCCAACCACCTCCAGTGGCAGCAATTCCTTAAGAGGTGTTATTCCAAGAGGTGGGATCAGCATATTCAGCGGATATGACATAAATGTCCAAAAGGGACTATCCCTTTAAGTGCCATTATTTTCCTCTTTATGTAGCAAAAATTAGTGAAACACCTAAATAACTATGAAATATTTTACAGATAAATATAGCAATTTTATTGTTCAGGTACATCATTCTTTCTTAAAATACACAGCATCAAATATACATGCATGCAAAATGACATGGTTACTTTTCAGAAGTGACTCATGAGCTTTTTGTAATTTACTGTGTTAGACATTCTTTTGATCTGGTATTCATGAATCCAAAAATAGCCTCAGCATTGTGATCTCATGTTCCAAGAACAAACCTACAGCTTTATGTTATCTGATGAATGAATTACTGGTATAATGAGTCACATTGGGTATACTTACAGGTTACTTATACCATGATCAGTCAATCACAATTACTATAGTTTTCCTTCTAAGCATACTTCAATAAATAACACCAATTACAAAGACAGTTATTATGGTTGAAATAGAAAACACAGATAGGACATAAATATATATTTTTGTTGTTTCTGTTTATTATGTCCCATAGTGAATGCTTATGTACACAAGCATCTACAAATTTATGAATAAACAATTTACTTTGAAAATATGAATAGACAATTTACTTTGAAAAGTGAACCAATCTAAAATGGTATGCATTTATATTTTGTATTTCGAATAATGTATTAAGCTTAATTGAAAATGTGTTTTTCTTTACAACTATTTTAGAAGAAAGGAAAAATAGTGTTATAAGCTAGGTTCATACTGCGGAATCTCCGGGCAGAAAATTTTCGCCCGGAGATTCCGAGTGCAGCCAGTGCCGACTGAATCTGTCAGCGCTATTGTAACGCCTGCACTCCAGCCGTACATGTCGGCCGTGAGCGCTCTTTGCTCTTGTCCCCTCCTCCGGCGGGCTGGGATTCGCATTGCGGTCCACGCCCACATGCGAATCCCAGCCCGTCACTTACCTTCCTCATGTTCTGCCTCTCCGTGTCCTCACAGCCCCAGCGTGTGTGCAGAAGCTCTTACTCTTAAAGGGCCAGTGCTCATTTAATCAAGTGTCTACACCTGCACCCTCTCCTTAAATATCAGCTCCTCCCTTGGCTCCATGCTGGATCTTTGGTTACCTTGCGCCATAGTGAAAGTCCTGTGTCCCTTTTACCGTGTACCTGTTCCTTGCTACCTTACCTCCCCTGCACCTGTGTTACCTGCCCTGACCCACTGCCTTCTTGGCATGTCCTGCCAGTCTACTTCTGTGCCACGTCCCCTCCCAACTACCTGTGTGGACGAGTCATGCCAGGGGTAGCGACCTGGGTGCCGCCTGCCGCAGCAAGACCATACTAATTAGCGGTGGGCCCTGATGAAACTAGCGGCACCTTAGACTCGCTCCCTGGCAAAGCTCACGTCATCAACCACACAGGCCCAGACCCTTCACCACCTGCCAAGACCCATTACAGTAAGATCTAGCCATGGATCCCGCTGGGGTGCCTTTGCCAGATCTCTCAGATCTTCCCACTGTCATAGCTCAACAGTTGCAGCAGTTGGCCCGTCAGGTGCAACAACTGAATCAACTCTCAGCCATGGTGCAACAGCTTCTTGCTACTCAGCAGCAACAAAAGCAGCAGCCACCTGTTCCTGAGCCTCCTCCTGTGTCTGCAGCTTCTCTGGGACCAAGCTTTGTTTGTCCTTGCCTTCTAAGTATGATGGAGATCCCAAGCTGTGTAGAGACATTGTGACACAGTGTTCTATCCACCTAGAACTCATGGTAGATCTGTTCCTGACGGAGCGTGCTAAAGTGGCGTTTGTGTTCAGTCTACTGTCTGGAAAAGTTTTGGCCTGGGCTACTCTTCTCTGGGATTGTAGAGATCCGGTCTCCTTAAACCTGTCAGCCTTCCTTGCAGAATTCCACAATGCATTTGAAGAACCTGCGCAAGCCTCCTCTACCGACACGGCTCCACTGAACTTCTGCCATGAGAACTCCTCCGTTGGCGACTACGTGGTTCTGTTCTGCACTCTTGCCTCTGAACTTTCTTAGAATGACGAGGCCTTGTGTGCTACTTTTAAAAAAAGGACTTTACTCTCGAATCAAGGATGCTCTTGCTGCACAAGATTATCTGGCTAACCTAAGCGAATGTATCCATTTAGCCACTCGAATTGATGTGCCTTTCGCCGAGAGGCAGGATGAACTTCCTTTGGAAAAAGAACCTGCCCGAACATGGTGTTTACCTTATCTGGCCCCGTGTTCTAACATCCAACCCTACTCTCTAGCCTAAGAGGCTATGGAAGTGGACCGTTTTCACTCAACGCAACAGGAAAAATCCAGTTGACGCAATGAGAATTTGTGCCTATATTGTGCCAGACCGGAGCACTTTCTGAAAGACTGTTCTATACGTCCTCCGCTTTCAACTTGGACAAGTAGGAGTGGCTTCCCTAGATCTTAATATTACCTCTCCTCTCTTGACCACCCCGGTTCAAGTATTTTCCTCTGCCAAGACTTCTTTCATCGCTTCTGCTCTTTTGGACTCCGGTTCTGCTGGTAACTTCATTGGTGCCTCCCAGATCCATAAACACCATCTTCCAGTGTCTTGTCTTGCCAAGCCCTTCTACATCTCTTTTGTTAACGGACAAAATATGAACTGTAAGGTGCAATTTTGCACGGAACCCCTCGGCCTGGAAGTAGAAAATATGCATAAGGGAAAAAATGTAGTTCTATGTGCTACCACATTGTACTTCGGAGCCTCTTCTTGGTCTTCCTTGGCTTCAGTATCATTCTCCACAACTTGACTGGAAATCTGGTGAAATCACTTGTTGGGGGCAATATTGCCAATATCACTGTCTTGTTCCCCCTGTGATATCTTCTGTGCCTGTTAAACTCCAGATGTAAAGTCTTGAATTGGGGACATTTTTCCTTGCCAGTTGGCCCCTTAGAAGATGGAAGACTTCACAACAGAAGCCTGCAAGTTCCTGCTAATCAAGTGTCTACACCTGCACCCTGTCCTTAAATATCAGCTCCTCCTTTGGTTCCCTGACAGATCTTTGGTTACCTTGTGCCATAGTGAAAGTCCTGTGTCCCTGATACAGTGTACCTGTTCCTTGCTACCTTATCTCCCCTGCATCTGTGTTACCTTCCCTGACCTAAGGCCTTCTTGCCATGTCCTGCCAGTCTCCTTCTGTGCCATGCCACCTCCCAGCTACCTGTGTGGATAAGTCGTGCCAGGGGTAGCGGCATGGGTGCCGCCTGCCGCAGCAAGACCATGCCGCTTTGCGGCACGCTCTGGTGAAAACCAGCGGTACCTTAGACTCCGCTCCCTGGCACGGCTCACGTCATCATCCACACAGGCCCAAAGGATCCACCACTTGCCATGTCTTGTTACAGCTAGGACTGCGCGGACACTGCAGTCTCCAATAGACTACAATGTGTTCCACGAGTATTTGAGCCTGAAGAATGAGCAACGCCATTCTTCAGGCGGAAATTTTTAAGCGTTCCCAAATTCCGCTTCACAAATTCAGAAGTGTGAATTTGTGAATGGAAACCAATTCGCTATACTATACATTTTAGTAAGCAGCATTTCTGCCTGCAATTTCAAAGCGGAATTGCAGGTGGAAATTCAATAGTGTGGACCTAGCCTTAGATTACCCACAATGATAATTTGGAGGCAAAATGGCTTTGGATGAATGTGTGGGAAATTCCCGAGGATCAGCTTAGAAGCGGATGGCTTTTAGATCTGTGCTATAATTGGAGATGCAGAGTACAATGTCAGCTCCTGTGTTTTTATGAAATGTTTTTTAGGATGAGCTATACCTCTTTTTAGAATGCACAGCATTTGGAACAGTTACACAAGATAAACAGAAGGGAACCATTGATATCACCACAACATGGTGTTATAATAATGTAAGGAAAATGTGATGTAGATATTGAATGTAACTTTGTAGCAACCCTATACCTTATGTATTATATACATTGTGGCTATTCTCTTATAGTGTTGCTCACGAATATTCGCAATTCGAATATTATTCGCGAATATCGCATATTCGTGAATTCGCGAATTTCGCGAATATAGCGCTATATATTCGTAATTACGAATATTCGTTTTTTTTTTTTTTTTTTTTCACAGTACACCTCACAGTGATCATCCCTCTCTGCTTCCAGCTTGTGTGGTGTAAAGAAGGCTGTAATACTACTGTGTGAGACTGTCGTGCGAAAATTCGCATATGCGAAAATTAGCATATGCTAATGTTCGCATATGCGAATATTCACATATGTTAATTTTCGTGTATGCGAATATTCGCAAATGCGAAAATAAAACAAGAATATGACGAATATGCGAATATTCGCGAATATATGACGAATGTTCGTCCATATATTCGCGAATATTCGCGAATTCGAATATGGCCTATGCTGCTCAACACTATTCTCTTACAAACAGCTAATCTAAGGACCTGAGTCATTAAAAAATATATATATAAAAGGTAATTCTCTAGTAATGTGATCATTTCCCAGTATGGCCTATTACTTTTGTAATCTTGTTTGAATTACATATGCAATTTCCTCATAGTTCCTCATATACACTGGTATATTGCTTTTAAATATTAAGTAGCAGAGTTACCTTTTCCACAATGTGCCTTCATTTAATAATGTGATATCAGTGGCTCTTTAAAGAACTGGATCTAAACACACAAATGGTAAAATGGTAAGGCTGGATTCATACAAAGTATTCTAGTCAGTATTTTAAGGAAAAACCAGGAGGGAAACTGACACAGAGAAAACTATAATGGGAAGATTTGCAGCTTTTTCCATGGTTTAAAAAACATTCTTGGTTTTGCCTAAAATACTGATCAAAATATTCTGCCTTGGAGTTAACTCATTCTTGGAGTTAACGCAGTCCTACTGAGAGGAGTGGTGGGGATGATGAAGCAGAGTTTAAGGATAAGAATGTAAGCAGGCCTGTTGGTCTGAGCAGCTCAGGAGAAGGTGACGATGATGCTGGTGGATCTGCAGGCTTGAAAAAGAAACTTCTAGAACAGGGGCACAGTCGGGTGGTGGTGAACATAGCTCTTTACAGTATCCAGCGGAAATTATTTACTATCTACCACATGGGGAAACCAAACAGAGTGCCATATCTTCAGAGAGAAAGGAAGGCATAGCCAGGGTCCGACTTTAGTAATTAGGTCCCTACGTCAGCACATGGAGAGGCATCACAAGTCCTGGCTTGAATTATACCTAGTCCCCCAATGCCTGCTGTCTGGTGGCTACAGCTAACACTACTTCACCTTTGCCTGCTGTACGCTGAGAACAGTTACCCCTAGTCCCCACTGTGCACAATCATACACAATCCATATAGTTTTCGGTGTGCAGCTCAGTGCACGCAGAGCAAAAAAAAAACTAAATTTTAGAGCAGGTTTTGAAAATATTAAAAAAACTAAATTTTTAAACTTCATGCTGTCTGCTGGCTACTACACTCTTATCGGTCCGCCTCCTTCTACTGTAAGCTGGCATGTGGCCAGTCCCTCTACACCCCTATCACCTTTGCTGCTGCTACCGTCAGCTTGAATTTGAAAAATGTAAAAAAAACTAAATGTTCAAACTTCCTGCTGTATGCTGACTACTATTAGACCATCTTCTGCTGCTGTACGCTGGATACTACTAGCCTGCCTCCTCCTGGCTGCAGCAAACCTATTTAGTCCATCATCACCTTTGCTGCTGCTACTTCCAGCCAGGAAAACGTGTTTAGGGGCTTATTCCAAAAGTTTAGTGAGACCAGTGAGTCAAAGTTTTCAAAAAATTTGCTCATCTCTACAGAAGGACAAAGCAAAGGCACACTTCCAAATGTACACAAAGAGTGGTTAGGAAGGAAGAAATAGATGATCATGCATTCAATCCAATTCATGCTGAAATCTGTTGTTGGGGGGGGGGGGAAGGATCAAACAATGATGTATATTTATTTGTACTTTTTTATTATTTAAATCACTATCTTTATCTAAAAAAAGCCCTTTAAGTAGAGATGAACAAACCTCCTGAAATCTGGCCATCAAATTTAGACATCAAATTCAATTCAGATTAGATGGCCACTTTGGATTCATATAGGAGCATGGACTCCTGCCCCCCCAAAAAAGGAGTCCCTTCTCCTTTGTACACTGAACAATAAGTCCCTTGGCCTAGGGAATGTACTCAGTAAGCTTGTATTGAAGCATGGGCTATTTTCTTTTACATGAGTCACTACTTCTGTACATAGTTTCCATGACACCCTACATTATCAGTGCAGGGTGCCACAGAAACTAAGAACAGGAACAGAGACGTCTGTCAAAGATAGTAGTTGTCAAATTGTTAATAGTAAGGCCCCCACTTTGACTAATGCGTTGTCCTCCAGTTTATACTAATAAAAAATAGTTTATTACCACCCACAATTTTTTGTGCAGATTCCGGTGATGTCGCCCCATTTGTTGATGTCTGTATTTCCCCATTTATGTGACGTTATGTAATATTAATGAATTCTCTATTTTTATTTCAATAAAGTTTTTCCATTAATTTGGATATTTGTTTATAAATGACTCTGTTTTTTCTTTCTTTGGTTGTATTTATTGTTTTGGATATTTACCACAAGGTACCAAAGATGCATTTCTGGGCTACTCAGCTAAAGTATGTTTTTTACACATACCCTGTTTTTTGCCTGCTAATTGAGTAACAATTTTATAGAGTTTTATAGAACCAAAAACAAACATGCAGGTTCTTGATTAAAAGTTTTACTAATTATAATTCTAGTAGTGTCATTTACAGTGTTGTATGTACCATATGCAAATTTACTTATATAGAATGCACTAGTCACTTTCAGAATGTTGGAACATCTATAAGGTGTTTGATCACAATCTGTCTATGGCATCAAAGTATTTTCATCAAAAAACACAATAGATCTGGATACATTTGATTTGGATGATAGATTTGGATACATCATTTAGAATCTTCCCTCCTCATAGATCCTAATTTAAGAGGGGGAAATGTCTTGCATTGTTGAGAAAATATTAAGGCTTGTTGTGTATCTTCTGGTAGGAGTATTTTCTAGGAGTACTTTAGTAGTCATAATTATTAGTGTTGCTCACGAATATTCGCAATTCGAATATTATTCGCGAATATCGCATATTCGCGAATTCGCGAATTTCGCGAATATAGCGCTATATATTCGTAATTACGAATATTCGTTTTTTTTTTTTTCACAGTACACATCACAGTGATCATCCCTCTCTGCTTCCAGCTTGTGTGGTGTAAAGAAGGCTGTAATACTACTGTGTGAGACTGGCATGCGGAAATTCGCATATGCGAAAAATTAGCATATGCTAATTTTCGCATATGCGAATTTTCGCGAATGCTAATTTTGTATATGCTAATATTCACATATGTTAATTTTCGCATACGCGCATTTGCGCATATGCGAAAATAAAACGAGAATATAACGAATATGCGAATATTCGCGAATATATGACGAATATTCGTCCATATATTCGCGAATATTCGCGAATTCGAATATGGCCTATGCCGCTCAACACTAATAATTATGAGCATGCGACACTGCAATGAATTTGTCAGCCAGCAGTTTGGTGTAAAATTCCCACATTGGATATGCCTATAAAAAAAGCCTCTACCAGCAATGCATGCAACCTTTTTACCACCATCACTACGGCCTGAGCTTGCCCTGGGTCTGATATAGCTTTAAAGGGGTACTCCAGCCCTAAGACATCTTATCCCCTATCCAAAGGATAGGGAATAAGATTAATGATTGTGGGGATCCTGCCACTGGGGACCCCTGCAATCTCGCATGCAGTACCCACCTGTGGGAGCTGCAGGCAGCACTGCAGCCCCTGAGTCTGCCTGGTCACGACTACGGGGCTGGAGTTTCGTGACGTCACAACTCCAACCCGGTCAATTACAGGCAGACTCGGAGGCTACAGCGCTGCGTGCAGCTCCCACAGGTGGGTGCTACATGCAAGATTGTGGGGTAACCAGCGGTGGGACCCCCCGAGGTCAGGTCAGGATAAGATGTCTTAGGGCCGGAGTACCCCTTTAAAGCCTATACCAAGGACAGCAGTGGGAGGCAATTGATCTTGATCAAAAATGAATCAGATCTGCCCAACAAGTTTTGATGTTTTGGTCATACAATGCCCTTATCTCTTAGAGAAAAAAAAAAGTGTAACAAAAATCCAACAAAGGATTTAAAAAGTATAAATAAACCCCTCCCATGGTTAAAATGAAGTAGAACACAGGTTTTGCTAAGTGGGCAGTAATGGGCAGTAATCCAGCGGCAGTTCTGCACGGAGCTCTACTTCGCTCAGTTTGATCTACTGTCAAACAAAAATGTCACTAACTACATTTGCAGGGTTACTGGTGATTGTTATTAAGGAAAAGAAAATGTATGCATAAAATAATCAGGAATAGTGTTGCTCGCGAATATTCGCAATTCGAATATTATTCGCGAATATCGCATATTCGCGAATTCGCGAATTTCGCGAATATAGCGCTATATATTCGTAATTACGAATATTCGTTTTTTTTTTTTTTTTTTTTTCTTCACAGTACACATCACAGTGATCATCCCTCTATGCTTCCAGCTTGTGTGGTGTAAAGAAGGCTGTAATACTACTGTGTGAGACTGGCGCGCGAAAATTCGCATATACGAAAATTCGCATATGCTAATTTTCGCATATGCGAATTTCCACATATGATAATTTTCGCATGTGCGTATTTTCGCATACGCGAAAATAAAACGAGAATATAACGAATATGCGAATATTCGCGAATATATGACGAATATTCGTCCATATATTCGCGAATATTCGCGAATTCGAATATGGCCTATGCCGCTCAACACTAATCAGGAAGAAGTAAAAAAAAATGCTGTTATCCACTAATGTTTCTTTATCTCTAGGCTATTTTAGTAATTTGAGCAGCACCTGAAATCTCCTTCATGCTTTAACACCATACACCACTATTATCATAACTAGAATATGCACTGCTTATATTAATTTACATATAAACAGATATTTTACCTTTCAGTTTATTAAACATGAATTATGTATTATTGGTGATTGTTTTCTTATTCTTCAGGAATCTCTTCTCGAAGTCAAGCATATTACAGAAAAATGAATTATACTATTATAACAATGGGCCCTTAAATGGAATATATTTTTCATAATAAAAAATAAAGTAAAAAATGGGAAAAAAATATTTCCACGTGATATAATAGCATTTTAAATCAATGCAAAAAAGCCATAAACTGAACCACAACCTGTCCTCCTGGATTTAAAGAGTACCTCTCATTATATTGTTAAATGTTACAATCCTCCCAGCTCACTGCACCATCATTATAAACCACCCCCTGCTTTTTATTTGTATTATTTTTTTTAGCTTTCTATCTTGATATTGCTCTGTATTTTCTTCTCAGTCAGATTCACAGACTGGGATGGGGCGTTCCCCAGCAGGCGTGACATCATCTAAAGTCATACAGGGGAGAACTCTGATGATCTTTGATTGGATAAGGCTGCACACACACCCCTCAGCATTCCAGACTGCATTTCCTGATTTTGGACTTCTGCCAGGCCAGCAGGAGTCCAAAGTCTGTGCAAGAGATGGGGGAAATGTGCTCTGGACAAGTAGGGAGACACCTAGTGGCAGCATTTCAAACATATAAAACATAGAAAACTTCATTTTTTTAACCCCTTAAGGATGCAGGGTTTTTCCGTTTTTTGCATTTTCATTTTTTTCCTCATCACCTTCTAAAAATCATAATGCTTTCAATTTTGCACATAAAATTCCTTATGATGGCTTATTTTTTGCGCCACCAATTCTACTTTGCAGTGACATCAGTCATTTTACCCAAAAATCCATGGCGAAACGGAAAAAAAATTCATTGTGCGACAAAATTTAAGAAAACATTTCATTTTATAACTTTTGGGGGCTTTCGTTTCTACGCAGTGCATTTTTCGGTAAGAATAACACCTTATCTTTATTATGTAGGTCCATATGGTTAAAATGATACCCTACTTATATAGGTTGGATTTTGTCGTACTTCGGAAAAAAATCATAACTACATGCAGGAAAATGTATATGTTATAAATTCTCTTTTTTTAACCACCTATAACTTTTTTTTATTTTTTTGCGTACGGGCCGGTATAAGGGCTCATTCTTTGCACCGTATTCTGAAGATTGTATCGGTACCATTTTTGTATTGATCGCACTTTTTGATCGCTTTTTATTCATTTTTTCATGATATAAAAAGTGTACACTATTTTGGACTTTGGATTTTTTTGCGCGCATGCCATTAACCGTGCGATTTAATTAACAATACATTTTTATAGTTCGGACATTTCCGCACGCGGTGATATCACATATGTTTATTTTTATTTACACAGTTTTTTTTATGGGAAAAGGGGGGTGATTCAAACTTTTATTAGGGAAGGGGTTAAATGACCTTTGTTAACTTTTTTTTTCACTTTTTTTTTTTGCAGTGCTATAGCTCCCATAGAGACCTATAGAACTGCACACACTGATCTCCTATGCTGATCCCTGCAAAGCCATAGCTTTGCAGGGATCATTGAGATAGGGGCTCGATTGCTCAAGCCTGTAGCTCAGGCTTGGAGCAATCAATCGACGATCGGACGCCGCGGAGACAGGTAAGATGACCTCCGCTAGCGTCCTAGCTGATCGGGACATCGCGATTTTACTGCGATGTCCCGATCAGCCCGACTGAGCTGCCGGGAAGCCTTTACTTTCGCTTTCAGACGCGGCGGTCAACTTTTATCGCCGTGTCTGAAGGGTTAACAGCACGCGGCACAACGATCGATGCCGTGCGCTGTTAGCCCAGGGTCCCAGCTATGATTAGCAGCCGGGACTGACCCAGTGTGATGTGGGGTCATGGCTAGTGTTGAGCGGCATAGGCCATATTCGAATTCGCGATATTTAGCGAATATATGGACAAATATTCGTCATATATTCGCTAAATTCGCATATACGTAATATACGCGTTTTATTTTCGCATACGCGAAACTTAACATATGCGAAAATTCGCACGCCAGTCTCCCACAGTAGTATTAGAGCCTTCTTTACACCAAACAAGCTGGAAGCAGAGAGGGGTGATCACTGTGATGTGTACTGTGAAAAAAAAATTAAATGAAAATTCGTAATTACGAATATATAGTGCTATATTCGCATTGTGAATATTCGCGAGCAACACTAGTCACGGCATGACCCCATTTTAAACACCAGGACCGGGCGTAGGGCATATAGGTACGCCTTACGTCCTTAAGAGGTTAACCAAAGTACATTCCAGGGGAGTGCAGGAGATCATGGGGGGCCCCAGCAGTCAGACGCTCATGATCTAAAACTTAAGTTTTTATTGGTAGTACTTTTGTATATATGTGTCTTTTTGATCACTTTTAAAAAAAAAAAAAATTTTTGCGATGTACCGTGGCAAAAAAATATGCAATGTTACCATATAACATACTGTATAGGCTATTTATATTATATTTTAATATTCCCACACATGGCATTACCAATTATTTATTTATTAACTTTTTTTTTTTTGCAAAATAGGAAATGAGGGCGATTACATTTTTTTATTGGGGGAGAGGCTTATTCACATTTCAGTCCCATAGGGGACTATTTATAGCAATCTTTTGATTGCTATAACTGTGTAGTGCTATGCACTAGCGAGCATCAGTGTGAGCGCTGATGTTCGCCATTTGTGGAGGGTCTCCAGCTGCTGATAGTGGCCAGAACCCACTGCCTGTGTTAATGTTAATAAGGTAGTGCCATACAGGCTAAAGTGGGCACTTCACTGTTTGTAGTATGCCTGTACTGTGACATGACTGTGCATATTATCCCTGTACTGTGACATCACTGTGTGTATAGTATGCCTATACTATGACCTCGCTGTATGCATTATCCATGTACTGTGACCTCACTGTGCGCATTATCCCTGTACAATGACATTGCGGTGTGTCTTATCCCTATACTGTGAAATCACTGCGTGTATTGTCCTTGTACTGTGACATCACTGTATGTATTTTATGCATTAAACAGATTTCGTAAATTACCAGATTTCAGATAGACAGTTCACCCTTGCATTTGGAGCTCCACCTCGCTCCACTATATAACTCAGGTAATACACACTTGCTGGGCAATAATACAGCAGCTGCACACCAGCTTTTTATGAAACAGTAAGAGAAATCCCATAAGAAAGCCCAGTAAGAAATAAAACAATAAGGAGACTGTCAGGGGTTCAATAAAAGCAGGGAAAAATCATTGAAGGACCAAAAATTAACGTGTCAGAATCTAAAAAAAAACATGCAGGTCTATAAAAAATCTTTTAAAACATGTATGTTTTAAATAGGCACTGTCAGATAAAAAAAAAAACTTTTGATATGTTGTAAAGCATGAACAACTAATAGGTTTTGCAATTGCTTTCATTAGAAAATGTTCAGTATTTCATACTGAAAAAGCCAGTCAAACAACTGCCCCCCCCCCCCCCCCCTGACTGCTTGATTGACAGCTGTGAACAGCTTGTGTCCTGCTACTGTCAGTGAGGACAAGCTGGGAGTTGTAGTTTTGCTAATGCTGGGGGAGATGTGAGCAGATATTATACTAAGGGAGGATTCGGAGACCTGCACAGTGAGGCCACACCCCCTCCCTTTGAGAGGAATTCAGACTAATGAGCTAAATTAAAAGTGTAATAAAAAAATAAATAAAAGTGATAGACACATAAAAATTTGATGTACATGGTCAGGATTAGGTACTGAGTGATAGATAAAACAAAAAAAAAAAAATTTAATATGACGGGTACGCTTTAAGCATTGGGCCTTTTTTGTGCAGTTTACACACCAAAATATTGCCAAAAGTGTCCCAAATCAGTATATAACTATGATAAAAAGTATATACTTATATATATGTATGAACTATTTTATCACCATAAAGCACCATAAAGGACATTTATCATTGTTGCTCTGGTAAGCGAGTTCTGTAGTAATTTATTTTTTTTGCTTTGGTTTTGCTTATGTGTGACATATTTATCATATTATCACAGGGGGTTGATACATTTGGCTCACATCAGAAAAAAACAATAAATCACTTTTGAATACCATTTATTTAGCACACATAAGCAAAAAACAATAAATTACTTCAGAACAACACTTTGTAACCCCACCTCAAGTCGCAGCTATGAAAAAAATGTTATATATATATATATATATATATATATTATACAGATACCACGATATACCAGGAATTGAGGGCTGATCCCAGACGGGACATAGAAAGAAAGATGTCTGCATGTCTGTCACCCGCCTTAGAAGAGGGTCTGAGAGATAAAACATTGTATGAATTCCTGAGGGTGTTACATCCCACTACCCCATTCCTATACATACTGCCAAATATTCATAAATGTCTTGAGAACCCTCCCGGAAGACCTATTGTCTCCAGGAGAGGATCAATTACAAGTCAAATTTCAATATTTCTAGATCAAGTACTGAGACATTAT
The DNA here is from genome assembly GCF_029499605.1 of Hyla sarda. Taxonomy (NCBI): domain Eukaryota; kingdom Metazoa; phylum Chordata; class Amphibia; order Anura; family Hylidae; genus Hyla; species Hyla sarda. Next base: position 144,229,392 of record NC_079193.1, read on the forward strand.
GCTATTAATTCAAGGTCATTTATTAGTGACACATCCGATTTTCTACAAAAAATTGAATCAATCAGCCCTCCCACTGGTATCATCCTTGCATCTCTTGATGTAACATCTCTGTACACATCGATCCCCCATGAAGGGGGGATGGATGCAGTACAGAAAGTCATTGAACGTGATTTTCTACCTGCCCAATGTGCGTTTATTCTTTCCTTGCTAGAGATAGTACTCAGAAATAACTATTTTATGTTTAACGATAAGTTTTATTTACAGTTATCCGGACCGACATGGGTCCGAACATTGCACCTACGTATGCCAACGTGTTCATGGTGGACCTGGAGGAGACGTACGTCTATGGGTGCCACCCCTTCATCCATGTGCTGGGGTAGTAGCGCTACATAGACAACGTCTTCCTAATTTGGACTGGCACAGAACCACAACTACATAATTGTATGACTTGTTTAATCCAAGTAAACGAACATATCAAATTTACCATCATGTTTTCCACCACATCTGTAACATTTTTGGATACTCTGGTGATAATTAAGGAGAATCAGTTGATGACAGATTTGTTCATCAAGCCAACAGATAGCAACTTGATCCTGAGTTTCGACAGCCACCATCCACGCCCGATGGTTCGGTCCCTTCCATCCAGCCAAATGTTGGGGGTTTGCCGCATCGTGGGTATGGATGAGAGGGTCGTGCCAACATTGGACGGGATGTTGTCGAACTTTAGGAACAGGGGCTATCCACTAGACTTACTTAACCAAAACAAGCAGAAGGTCCTTATTATGGACTGTAAACAATTGATACATCAGGAGAAAAGAAAAAGTGGGCCACCTAGAATAGCATTTGTTACAACATTCAATTATCAGTCAAATAAAATTGCAAATGTCATCCATAAACATTAAAAATATAAAAGAGAGCGCTCTATAGCGTAAAACCGACTGGGTAGGTATTGGTAGAAGGATTCTTTTTAAAGCCTCTTACCCCAGGTGGTTGTGTGAGCTCACACACAACAATGGACAGCGTGTAAGGATTGTTAGATCAGTCTGCAGCCTCCCAACCAAGTAGATAGCGACAAATGGACTTCAAAGGTGTGGTGGGTCTTTTGCGGCGCTGACTCGGAACAGTCACATCAGGTGAGTATAAAAGGTTTATCAAAATGCAACGCGTTTCACTGCACATGGGCGGCTTCATCAGGCATGGTAATCACAGGAAGGTTATATACCGAGAAATAATTAACTCTTTAACAACTTTTGTATCAAGAATAAAAGATTAAAAAGTTACAGAAAATACAAGTTACACATCATAACTTTCAGCATAGCATGTAAACTCACTGTGGGAGGTAAGCAAATCTGTGCATAATATTTGTTTTATTTTGTATTGTGTTTTTTTGGTGTGTGAATAGGCTCTGATTTCCAGGGGTATATCTATTCTGTCTTTTAGTGTGTGAACACGCCCTGATTTCCAGGAGTGTATCTGTTTTAATCCGGACTCATTAAAGGGAGCGGCTATATATTATCAAAATAAATGTCAGTATCAAATGTGTTTTTTGGTGTGTGAACACGCTCTAATTTTAAGGGGTGTGTCTATTCTGTCTTTTGGTGTGTGAACACGCTCTGATACCCAAGGGTGTGTCACTTTTTTATATACCAGACTCATTAAAGAGAACCGCTATATTACAATAAATGTCGAGAACAAATGTGTTTTTTGATGTGTGAACACAACATCCCTTCCCCTTATCCCCTTACACCCTTCCCTTCAATTCCCTGGTTGAACTTGATGGCCTTATGTCTTTTTTCAACCATACTAACTATGTAACTATGTAACTATGTATCTATTCTGTCTTTTTGATGTGTGAACACGCTCTGATTTCCAGGGGTGTATCTATTTTTTGTCTTTTGGTGTGTGGACACGCTCTGATTTCCTGGGGTGTATCTATTTTGTCTTTTGGTGTGTGAACACGCTCTGATTTCCAGGAGTGTATCTATTCTGTCTTTTGGTGTGTGAACACGCTCTGATGCCCAAGGGTGTAGCTATGTTTTTATGCCCGACTCATTAAAGAGAATGACTATATTATAATAGATGTCAAGAACAAATGTGTTTTTTGATGTGTGAACACACTCTGATTTCAAGGGGTGTATCTATTCTGTCTTTTTAATGTGCGAACACGCTCTGATTTCCGGGGGTATATCTATTTTGTCTTTTGGTGTGTGAACACGCTCTGATTTCCAGGGGTGTATCTATTCTGTCTTTTGGTGTGTGAACATGTTCTGATACCCAAGGGTGTATCTATTTTTTATGCCAGACTCATTAAAGAGAACGGCTATACAGTAACCCCCTGACCTACGATGGCCCCGACATATGATAAAATTGACATACGATGGCCTCTCAGAGGCCATCGCATGTCGATGTCAGCATCGACATACAATGCTTTTATATATCGGGGCCATCGCATTAACTGCTATCCGACAGCGCAAAATGCTTAAGCTGCTGTCGTATAGCAGTTTAAGCATCCCTGGCAGGTTCGCTTACCTATTCCCGCTGCTCCGGGTCCACTTCGCGATCCTCCGGTGTTTTGCGCGTCTTCTCCAGGGTCCGGGCCTCGCTTTCCGGCGTCGTTATTACGTCACTACGCACGCCGCGCCGGCGCAACAGCGTAATAACGTCACCAGAAAGCGAGGCCCGGACCCTGCAGAAGATGCGGAAGAAGCCGGAGGATCGCGAAGAAGACACCGGAGCAGCGGGACAGCATTGAGAGCCCCTGGGACAGCATTGGGAGCGGTGAGGACCTGGTCCGGAGCGACGGGGACAAGTGAGTACAGCTTCCCATACTTTACATTGCACGGATCCCTCAACATACGATGGATTCGACAAACAATGGGTCGTTTGGAACGAATTACCATTGTATGTTGAGGGACCACTGTATTATAATAGATGTCAGGAACAAATGCGTTTTTTGATGTGTGAACACACTCTGATTTCCTGGGGTGTATCTATTTTTATACTGGACTCATTAAAGAGAACGGCTATATATTGTCACAATAGATGTCAGGATCAAATGTGAACGATCCTCAATATATCTCAAATAAAAGTAATTTTTTTATCTTTAATTTATCATTCTAAATAGTTTATAATTATATTCAGTTGTCCTTATGTATTATTATTACTTCAGGTTTTAGTTTATATTTTGGTTTATAAGATAAATTATTGATACTTCATGTCTCCAATTTTACACATATGTGCATACCAACCCACACAAGTGAATTAATCTGAGCATTATTGTAATGATAACAATCTTTCTAAACATTTTATACACAATATAATTATGCATTACCAAGGGGGGGGGGGGGGAAGGAAAAAGAAAAAGAAGGGGGTCAGAAAGCATGAATATATATAGATATAATAGATACACCCCTAGAAATCAGAGCGTGTTTACACACCAAAAGACAAAATAGATACACCCCTGGAAATCAGAGCATGTTCACACATTAAAAAGACAGAATAAATACACCCCTGGAAAACACAATACAAAATAAAACAAATATTATGCACAGATTTGCTTACCTCCCACAGTGAGTTTACATGCTATTCTGAAAGTAGTTATGATGTGTAACTTGTATTTTCTGTAACTTTTTAATCTTTTATTCTTGATACAAATGTTGTTAAAGAGTTAATTCTTTCTCTGTATATAAGCCCCCCCCCCTTCCTGTGATTACCATGCCTGATGAAGCCGCCCATGTGCGGTGAAACGCGTTGCATTTTATTAAAACTTTTATACTCACCTGATGTGCCTGTTCCGAGTCAGCGCCGCAAAAGACCCACCACACCTTTGAAGTCCATTTGTCGCTATCCATAACATTGGCCTGTTATACGTGATTGTTTTCCCGGTAGAGTTCCAAAACCCACCATTATTTTCCTATAGGAAACCTCCGAGCTTGATGGATAAGTTGGTGAAGACCGACGTATCCCTCAATCCTGATAACCGGCAGAAATATTTGACAGTTAGTCGTAAGGGTTCATTCCCCTGCAGGCCTTGCATTAAAGGGTTACTACCGTGGAAAACTTTTTTTTTAAATCAACTGGTGCCAGAAAGTTAAACAGATTTGTAAATCACTTCTATTAAAAAATCTTAATCCTTCCAGTACTTTTTACGGGCTGTATACTAAAGAGAAATCCAAAAAGAAATGCATTTCCTGTGATGTCCTGACCACAGTGCTCTCTGTTGACCTCTGCTGTCCTTTTTAGGAACTGGAGAAAATCCCCATAGCAAACATATTCTTCTCTGGACAGTTCCTAAAATGGAGCACTGTGGTCAGGACATCACAGGAAATGTATTTCTTTTTGGATTTCTCTTTAGTATACAGCCCCTAAAAAGTACTGGAAGGATTAAGATTTTTTTAACCCCTTAACGACGCAGGATGTATATTTACGTCCTGCGCCGGCTCCCGCGATGTGAAGCGGGATCGCGCCGCGATCCCGCATCATATCGCGTCGGTCTCGGCACTCATCAACGGCCGGGACCCGCGGCTAATACCACACATCGCCGATCGCGGCAATGTGCGGTATTAACCCTTTAGAAGCGGCGGTCAAAGCTGACCGCCGCTTCTAAAGTGAAAGTGACCCGGCTGCTCAGTCGGGCTGTTCGGGACCGCCGCGGTGAAATCGCGGCGTCCCGAACAGCTGACCGGACACCGGGAGGGCCCTTACCTGCCTCCTCGGTGTCCGATCGGCGAATGACTGCTCCGTGCCTGAGATCCAGGCAGGAGCAGTCAAGCGCCGATAACACTGATCACAGGCGTGTTAATACACGCCTGTGATCTGTGTAGAAGATCAGTGTGTGCCGTGTTATAGGTCCCTATGGGACCTATAACACTGCAAAAAAAGTTTAAAAAAAGTGTTAATAAAGGTCATTTAACCCCTTCCCTAATAAAAGTTTGAATCACCCCCCTTTTCCCAGAAAAAAAATAAAACTGTGTAAAAAAAAAATAAACATATGTGGTATCGCCGCGTGCGTAAATGTCCGAACTATAAAAATATATCATTAATTAAACCGTACGGTCAATGGCATACGCGCCAAAAAATTCCAAAGTCCAAAAAAGCGTATTTTGGTCACTTTTTATACCATTAAAAAATGAATAAAAGTGATCAAAAAGTCCGAACAAAACAAAAATCATACCGATAAAAACTTCAGATCACGGCGCAAAAATTAGTCCTCATACCGCCCTGTACGTGGAAAAATAAAAAAGTTATAGGGGTCAGAAGATGACATTTTTAAACGTATAAATTTTCCTGCATGTAGTTATGATTTTTTCCAGAAGTGCGACAAAATCAAACCTATATAAGTAGGGTATCATTTTAACAGTATGGACCTACAGAATAATGATAAGGTGTAATTTTTACGGAAATATGCACTGCGTAGAAACGGAAGCCCCCAAAAGTTACAAAATGGCGTTTATTTTTTTATTTTGTCGCACAATGATTTTTTTTTCCGTTTCGCCGTGCATTTTTTGGGTAAAATGACTAATGTCACTGCAAAGTAGAATTGGCGACGCAAAAAATAAGCCATAATATGGATTTTTAGGTGGAAAATTGAAAGGGTTATGATTTTTAAAAGGTAAGGAGGAAAAAACGAAAGTGCAAAAATGGAAAAACCCTGAGTCCTTAAGGGGTTAATAGAAGTGATTTACAAAAAGTGCGCTAAGAGCCTAGAGTGACCTAGAGTGCTGTTGCAACTTTCTTTTTTGTACATTTTGTATTTGCCACAGCAGCGGGCACCTGTGTATTATGTTGTTATGCTGGCTATTTTTCCTTTTTGTTTTTACTTTGTAAGTTGGGGGGTGTGGCACCCTCTTTAGCCGTGCACCCCACCCCTCTCAGACTGGAGGTGGTTTAGTCAATGACTGATTCAACATGTCACACAGTCAGAGGCTATATGCACAGCAGAGGTGAGTTATCATGTTAGGGTCCCATCCGATATGAGGCCACCTCCGCGTGGTGGATGGGGGGACACATTTTGATCAAAAAGTGCGCTAAGAGCCTCCATTTTTTGACCTAGAGTGCTGTTGCAACTTTCTTTTTTGTACATGATTTACAAATCTGTTTAACTTTCTGGTACCAGTTGATTAAAAAAAAAACAAGTTTCCCACTGTAGTACCCCTTTAATTGCCCGCGCTTGATCAAGGGTTCAAGTTTTACTCACCCCCTGCACGGGCAAAGAGTACAAGATCAAGTTTTTCCTAGCCTGTATATCTGATCCCATGGTTAATGTACTCTCCTGTCCCTTTCTGCACTTATATGTAGGTGAGACTACATTAGATTTCCGGACCCGTCTCAAGCAACATCGGTATTCCATCCGAAAGGCCCGGATGGATCTACCGGTAGCGAAACACTTTATTGAGGTGGGTCACACGGAAAATGATCTGAGATACACATTAATCGATCACATCCCCTATCAAAGAGAGGAGGAGATAGGGTAAGGCTGCTTTCACACTATGAGCATTCATCCGTTATTAAATGTCCGTTTTCTGTGTAAAAACTTACATTTAATAACGGATGAAATAAAGGGTGCTAACGGCTGAATAAATATTCATCCGTTACCCTTATCCCTCATGTATGGCCAAACACCTCTGCCAACAGACTCCCACAGCCGGGACTACTACTACTCCCATCATGTAACAGGCTTGTTTCCATGATGGGAGTAGTAATTACCTGGCTGCAGGAGTCTGCAGACAGCTGGGGAGGCTACATTAGTGCTTGTACTACTACCCCCATCATGGAACAGACTCTGTTCCATGATGGGGTTTGTAGTACAGGGGCTGAGGGATTGATCGCAATGGGTTTCACTTCTGAGACCCGATGTGATCAAAAGTTATTAAGCAGGGGAGCGGGCGGCATGCTCCGCAACCCTGCCATGTATCAGTGTGTTTTAACTTTCATTTTTGAATCCCCCGCGGGGAGCCCTGAATGGCCGATCAGGGCTCTCAGCGAGAGATTGAAAAATGAACTTTGAGAGTAGCAGGGGCCAAAGAGCACTGTGGGGGGCAAGATATATAGCGCTGCAGAGGGGGGGGGGGGGGCAGACATATAGCCTATATATCTAGCCCCCCAGCAGCGCATTAGATATGACCCCCGCCTGCGCATTAAATATATACCCGCTGGCGCATTAAATATATACCCCCCGCCAGCGCATTAAATATATACCCCCGCAGCGCATGTATATGTGCCCTCGCAGCTCTTCTATATACATATGCCCCTACCGCCGTATGAATGAAAAGTATTTCTATTAGCAGCGCATATTGCCGGCTCCCAGCACTATGCGCTGCTAATAGAAATACCTTTCATTCATATGGCAGCAGGGGTATATGTATGTAGAAGCACTGGGGGGGCAGATAACCCTATATGTCTGCCCCCCACAGCTCTTCTATATACACATGCCCCTGCCGCCGTATAAATGAAAAGTATTTCTATTAGCAGCGCATAGTGCCGGGAGCCGACTCTATGCGCTGCTAATAGAAATACTTTTCATTCATACGGCGGCAGGGGCATGTGTATATAGAATAGCTGTGGGGGGGCAGACATATAGGGTTATCTGCCCCGCCCCCAGTGCTTCTACATACATATACCCCTGCTGCCATATGAATGAAAGGTATTTCTATTAGCAGCGCATAGTGTCGGCTCCCGGCACTATGCGCTGCTAATAGAAATACTTTTCATTCATACGGCGGCAGGGGTATATGTATATAGAAGAGCTGTGGGGGCAGACATATAGCGTTATCTGCCCCCCAGTGCTTCTACATACATATACCCCTGCTGCCATATGAATGAAAGGTATTTCTATTAGCAGCGCATAGTGCCGGGAGCCGGCAATATGCGCTGCTAATAGAAATACTTTTCATTCATACGGCGATAGGGGCATATGTATATAGAAGAGCTGCGAGGGCACATATACATGCGCTGCGGGGGTATATATTTAATGCGCCGGCGGGGGGTATATATTTAATGTGCCGGCGGGGGGGTATATATTTAATGCGCAGGCGGGGGTCATACCTAATTCGTTGGGGGGGGTGGGGGGGGGCTAGATATATAGGCTATATGTCTGACCCCCCCCCCTCTGCAGCGCTATATATCTTGCCCCCCACAGTGCTCTTTGGCCCCTGCTACTCTCAAAGTTCATTTTTCAATCTCTCGCTGAGAGCCTTGATCGGCCATTCAGGGCTCCCCGCGGGGGATTAAAAAATGAAAGCTAAAACACACTGATACATCGCAGGGTTGCGGACCATGCCGCCCGCTCCCCTGCTTAATAACTTTTGATCGCATCGGGTCTCAGAAGTGAAACCTGGTGGTGCGATCAATCCCTCAGCCCCTGTACTACAACCCCCATCATGAAACAGACTCTGTTCCATGATGGGGGTTGTAGTACAAACACTAATCTAGCCTCCCCAGCTGTCTGCAGACTCCCGCAGCCGGGTAATTACTACTCTCATCATGGAAACAAGTCTGTTCCATGATGGGAATAGTAGTCCACCCTCAGCACTGCAGGAGTCTGTTGATGTCACCTCTTCTGAGCATGCTCAGAAGTAATAACAGATATAATAAACTGTGTGCCAACGGATGACATAAAGGCTCATCTGTCAGCCATAGACTTCAATGTTAAAAATAACGGCCGTTCATTTACCCGTTTCTTGTGACGGAAGAAAAATGAGTGCATGTGCCGTTATTTCTTCCGTCACAACTAACGTCCATTAATCATGACGGGCTATAACGGGTCATAAAGGATAATCAAAAAAATCCTATAGACTTTAATGGGATTCTTTAACGGTCGTTTACCAGGGCTTTTCTAATGAACGTTTGTAACGGATGAATTTTTATAGTGTGGAAGCAGCCTAAGCCATCTCAAAAAGAGAGAATTATTCTCGATTTTTGAACTTGGAACCCTACGTCCCTGGGATCTCAATGTCAATCTTACTGTCACCTTGTCCATCTATAATGCATAGCTTATGTCATCTTGAGATTTTTGCATTAGCTATTTGATTATTTATATACTATACTTATGTGCATCTCTTTTTATTATAGATTATGAAGCATCTTGTCATTATGGAGAGGGATCCTGAACACTCAGCTAGCTCAGAAGTTTTGATTATTGTAATTATAGATGTAACTATGTTATTTACATATATATATATATATATATATATATATATATATATATATATTGTTTTGATGTGAGGTTCTTTTCTATGAATAGAAGGTTGTTATAGCTGCGGTCATGTACTCTAGTGTTGGCATATATGCACTCAAATAAATATGTTTCACCTACCAATACATTTTGATTATTTATAGGTATATACAGAATATTATAAGTTAATTTTATATGAACACGATTACTATTGTCCTTAGTACACTTTTTTGCACACAGGCCACATGACTAAACACTAGTATATATAAATTTAAGTTGGTTTGTGTATGTATATACATGCACACACATTGATCACAATTGAAGATTTATTATTTGTTATTATTATTACTAAAAAAAATTCACACATTTTTCACAAATTTTTTTCACATTTACTATTTCCCACTTTCACTAATTATTATTTATTTATTTTTATTTATAATTTTTTTTTTTTAATTAATTTACTTTTTTCACATAATTAATTCATTCTTTATTTTTATAATTTTTTTCATATACCACTTTTCCTATATTATTTTACTCTATACTAATATTTTTCTTTTATGCATATTTTTCTTTTACACATATTTTCACATCCCTTCACGTCCCATATTTCACTAGTGATAGATTCCACATGAGTCAATTTTTTCATACACATTCACACAATTAACAGTATATACTTGACACACATGACACCGATACCCGGACATGAAGGAAAAAGAACGCCGTAATGGCGGAGTTCAGAGCATGGGTGAGTGTGGATGATTTGTTTTTATGGTGATGAGGATTATAAACACAGGTGTGATAATTAATAGAGTATGTATTTTATCCCAAGTAGTGTCTTGATTTTATGATGATCGTACATACTGATGCACTGTAATGATATATGTACACAGGATTTTTAACATTGTTGATATGATATGTATTTTGATTGTCACTGTTTATGTATTGTTTACAATATTTTTTCACTAGCTGGAATTGATGATGTCACTAATTGAGCACCTTATAAATATACAGTCTGCGACTGGGACTGTGTTCCTTGCCTGCACCCCGCTACTTCATCATCTATTTGGTGTGCTGCCTTCCAACTTCTATGCATATATATGTGTGTGTATATGTGTGTTTATGAAAATTTTTTCCACTTTTTTCCCCTAAATGTACTAACCCATTTTTAGTTTTTTAGTTTTTCTTCAAATTTCAGATACGTATATCCTGTGGACTACTTTAACCCCTTAAGGACCCAGCCATTTTACACCTTAGGACCCGGCCATTTTTTGCACATCTGACCACTGTCACTTTAAACATTAATAACTCTGGAATGCTTTTAGTTATCATTCTGATTCCGAGATTGTAACTTGCATCCTTTCTTGGTGAAAAATCCCAAAATTTTATGAAAAATTTGAAAATTTTGCATTTTTCTAACTTTGAAGCTCTCTGCTTGAAAGGAAAATGGATATTCCAAATATTATTTTATTTTATTCACATATAAAATATGTCTACTTTATATTTGCATCATAAAATTGATGAGTTTTTACTTTTGGAAGACACCAGAGGGCTTCAAAGTTCAGCAGCAATTTTCCAATTTTTCACAAACTTTCCAAAATCACAATTTTTACGGGACCAGTTCAGGTTTGAAGTGGATTTGAAGGGTCTTCAACTTAGAAATACCCCACAAATGACCCCATTATAAAAACTGCACCCCCCAAAGTATTCAAAATAACATTCAGTCAGCATTTTAACCCTTTAGGTGTTTCACAGGAATAGCAGCAAAGTGAAGGAGAAAATTCACAATCTTCATTTTTTACACTTGCATGTTCTTGTAGACCCAATTTTTGAATTTTTACAAGGGGTAAAAGGAGAAAATGTATACTTATATTTGTAACCCAATTTCTCTCGAGTAAGGACATACCTCATATGTCTATGTAAAGTGTTCGGCGGGCACAGTAGAGGGCTCAGAAGGGAAGGAGCGACAAGGGGATTTTGGAGCGTACGTTTTTCTGAAATGGTTTTTGGGGGGCATGTTGCATTTAGGAAGCCCCTATGGTGCCAGAACAGGAAAAAAAAACACATGGCATACCATTTTGGAAACTATACCCCTTGAGGAACCTAACAAGGAATAAAGTGAGCCTTAATACCCCACAGGTGTTTCACGACTATTGCATATGTAAATTTTTTTTTTTAATTCAATAAAATGTGTGTTTCCCCCCAAATTTCACATTTTTGCAAGGGTTAATATCAGAAAGTACCCCCCAAAATTTGTAACCCCAATTTGTAACCCCATAAGTTGACCTGAGGTGCACTATGGGCGAACTACAATGCTCAGAAAAGAAGGAGTCATATTTGGCTTTTTGAGAGCAAATTTTGCTCGGGGGCATGTCGTATTTAGGAAGCCCCTATGGTGCCAGGACAGCAAAAAATACCCACATGCCATACCATTTTGGAAACTAGACCCCTTGAGGAACGTAACAAGGAATAAAGTGAGCCTTAATACCCCACAGGGGTTTCACGACTTTTGCATACGTAAAAAAAAACAAAATTTTCACTAAAATGTGTGTTTCCCCCCCAAATTTCACATTTTTGCAAGGGTTAATAGCAGAAAATACCCCCCAAAATTTGTAACCCCATCTCTTCTGAGTATGGAGGTACCCCATAAGTTGACCTGAAGCGCACTACGGGTGAACTACAATGCTCAGAAGAGAAGGAGTCATATTTGGCTTTTTGAGAGCAAATTTTGCTCGGGGGGCATGTCGCATTTAGGAAGCCCCTATGGTGCCAGAACAGCAAAATAACCCCCACATGGCATACCATTTTGGAAACTAGACCCCATTGAGGAACGTAACAAGGGGTACAGTGAGCATTTACCCCCCACTGGTGTCTGTCAGATCTTTGGAACAGTGGGCTGTACAAAATTTTTAATTTGCGCAGCCCACTGTTCCAAAGATCTGTCAGACACCAGTGGGGTGTAAATTCTCACTGCACACCTCATTACATTCCGTGAGGGGTGTAGTTTCCGAAATGGGGTCACATGTGTTTTTTTTTTTTTTTTTTTTGCATTTGTCAAAACCGCTGTAACAATCAGCCACCCCTGTGCAAATGACCTAAAATGTACATGGTGCACTCTCCCTTCTGGGCCTTGTTGTGCGCCCCCAGAGCACTTTGCGCCCACATATGGGGTATCTCCGTAGTCGGGAGAAATTGCATTACAAATTTTGGGGGGCTTTTTTCCCTGTTACCTCTTGTCAAAATGAAAAGTGTAGGGCAACACCAGCATGTTAGTGTAAAAAATTTATTTTTTTACACTAACATGCTGGTGTAAACCCCAACTTCACCTTTTCATAAGGGGTGAAAGGAGAAAAAGCCCCCCAAAATTTGTAAGGCAATTTCTCCCGAGTACGGCGATACCCCATATGTGACCCTAAACTGTTGCCTTGAAATACGACAGGGCTCCGAAGTGAGAGCGCCATGCGCATTTGAGGCCTGAATTAGCAATTTGCATAGGGGTGGACATAGGGGTATTCTACGCCAGTGATTCCCAAACAGGGTGCCTCCAGCTGTTGCAAAACTCCCAGCATGCTTGGACAGTCGACGGCTGTCCGGCAATACTGGGAGTTGTTATTTTGCAACAGCTGGAGGCTCCATTTTGAAAACAGTGGCGTACCAGACGTTTTTCATTTTTATTGGGGAGGGGAGGGGGGCTGTGTAGGGGTATGTGTATATGTAGTGTTTTTTACTTTTTATTTTATTTAGTGTTAGTGTAGTGTAGTGTAGTGTTTTTAGGGTACAGTCACATGGGCTTTACAGCGATTTTCCCGCTGCGAGTTTGAGCTGCTGCGCAAAATTTGCTGCATCACAAACTTGCAGCCTGATACTCACTGTAAGCCCCCTGCCCATGTGAATGTACCCTGTACATTCACAAGGGGGGGACCTCCAGCTGTTGCAAAACTACAACTCCCAGCATGCACAGTCTATCAGTGCATGCTGGTAGTTATAGTTTTGCAACAGCTGGAGGCACACGGGTTGGGAAACACTGAGTTAGGAAACAGACAATGTTTCCCAACCAGTGTGCCTCCTGTTGTTGCAAAACCACAGCTCCCAAACATTCTCAGGCATGCTGGGAGTAGTAGTTCGGCAACATCTTTAGAGCCAGATGTTGCCGAACTACAACTCCCAGCATGCTTGGAGTTGTAGTTTGCAACATCTGGAGGACTACAGTTTGCAGACCACTAATACAGTGGTTTCCAATCTGTGCCCTTCCAGATGTTGCAAAACTACAACTCCCAGTATGCCAAAACTGTCCAGGCATGCTGAGAGTTGTAGTTCTGCAACATCTGAAGGGCCAGATGTTACAGAACTACAACTCCCAGCATGCCCAGATGCCAAGGGCTGTCTGGGCATTCTGGGAGTTGTAGTATACAGGGTCCCAATACAGCAATGCATGTCGCTTTACGGCGACGTGCATTGCTGTAAAGGGCCCGACCGCAGCTGAAGATCTACTCACCTGTCGCCGCCGCCATCTTCCTCGCCGGGATCCGGGTCTTCAGGGACAGTCCCCAGCACTCCCCCGTTCCCCGCCGCGTCCTCCGGTCTTCCTACCGTCTTCTCCGGACTTCCAGGGGCCGGGCAGGACGGGAGGAAGTAACCGCCCCCCCCTGCGATTGGTCGGTTAACTAACTGAAGAATCGCAGGGGATCGGAGGAGGTGGCAGGCTTGCCACCTCGCTCCGATTCTTTAGCATGGTCCTGGCTGTCTGTGACAGCCGGGATCATGCGAAATTACAGGGCGATCGGGTCCCAGAGACCCGATAAGCCCGGTATCGCTGCAGATCGCAAGGGCGATTTCCCTTGCGATTTGCGGCGATCGCCGACATGGGGGGCCTACATGGCCCCCCTCGGTGTTTGCCCTGGATCCCTGCTGAAGGATTTCAGCAGGGATCCGCTTCCGATCTCCGCCAGGTGAGCGGCGGAGACAAGGAAAAGACATGACGTATGCATACGTCATGGGTCCTTAAGACCCAGGGTGTGATGACGTATGCATACGTCATGGGTCCTTAAGAGGTTAAGGGGTATTCCATGAATTTTTTTTATTTGACTATGCTACAGAGTTAGTGTACTTCATAATATAGTGTCTGGACCTGTGTGTGATGGTTTTATCACAATTCTTCAGTGATTTTCCCTCCATTATTTATTTTTACCAGCATACAAAATGACTGTTGTCTCTGGTTTTTCCCAGCTTGCAATGCGGCAGAGACCTGACTAACTAGTCAGCTGATGACATGGAGCCTGTCCGCTTCAATGGGTGGAGGAATTGCTTGGTGGGAGAGAGATCAACTGCAACTAATGCAACAGCTGTGGGCACCCTGATTGAAAACCACAGGGCTTTGAATGGATGCAGCTCATTTATGTTTCAATGGGTGGAGTGGCTGATGTGTGGGAGGGAGGATAATGGATAGTGATGTTGTGAACATAAAATTTTCCATTCGTGTACGGCGAACGCAAATTTCCGCAAATGTACGCGAACGTGCGAACCGGGCAAACCGCCATAGACTTCAGTAGGCAGGCGAATTTTAAAACCCACAGGGACTCTTTCTGGCCACAATAGTGATGGAAAAGTTGTTTCAAGGGGACTAACACCTGGACTGTGGCGTGCCGGAGGGGCATCCATGGCAAAACTCCCATGGAAAATTACATAGTTGATGCAGAGTCTGGTTTTAATCCATAAAGGGCATAAATCACCTAACATTCCTAAATTGTTTGGAATAACGTGCTTTAAAACATCAGGTATTATGTTGTATCGATCAGGTAGTGTAGGTCTCCAGGGCAACCCCCGCTCCTCCAGCTGCTGGGACGGTGGGGCTCTCGTGCTGAGTAAGTGTCCTGGCTGCAGGACTTGCTGGAGACTGAGTGGTGCTGACAGTTGATCCTGCTGCTGCTCCATTAACCCCCTCTCTGCTGGCCTGTGCTGAGACTTCAGCTCAACATCTTTGCAGCGGAGGAGAGTGTCTCCCCTGGTTACGTGGTCAGCCTGGATATCTATAAGGCTTTTGATTCCGTTGTGTGGCACTATATTTGGTGTCTGATGCGCATCCTCCGCTTCGGACCTGTTTTTTGGAAATGCCCCCCCTGCCACCGTTTGCAGGGCCATCACCCGGACCATGTTTCGCTTCATCTGGGGCAAAATGGACAGAGCTAAACATACTGTTATGTACAAGGAGCCCAGCAAGGGTGGGAAGGGGGTCCCCGATATCCCCACTCTGCTGCGGGCTTCTTTTGCATGTGTCAGAGTGCAGAGGACTTTGGTCGGAAATGCACACGTGTGAAGGAAACTGACTGCTATTATATTATAGTCAAAATGTTTTTTTTTTAAATGCAAGCTATTGTGACACCAGATAGGAGTGGTGTGTTAAGTAGTTCTATTCTTATCAGTTTAATCCCTGTTATGTGCCTTTTTTATTTGTTTTTTGAAGCCACAGTGCCGTACCAGAGGCCAGAAAAATTAGGCATGTACACATGCGTGAAAAATTTGGTATTGTTGGTATTGTTTGTTTCCCAGGCAGAAAGTGCCCTAAACTGTCTTGAACCCCAGTTGGAGGCAAATAAGTCACGCAAGTCATGCGGCATTCAGAAGTAAAATACAGCAGCGTGTGGACCATTTTTAGCCAAGGCAGCTCATCTTATCATCATGCCTTTTTTAGTCGAATGTATCGCCCACTGTCAGTCCCTTCGGGAATTGGTCCTACTACTTCAAATTTGGGGAACAGCGTGCAATCTAATGTGCCACCAGATAGGAGTGGTGTGTTAAGTAGTACTATTCCTATCAGTTTAAGCCCTGAAAAGCCCTGAAAAATTTGGTATTGTTGCAGCCGCTGCTGTAGCAGCGGCCAGAAAAAATTCTGTTTGTTTCCCAGGCAGAATGTGCCCTAAAACATTGCGGCTTGAACCCTAGTTGGTGGGGAATAAGTCACGCAAATCAAGCGACTCACTGGCATGTTGTTTCACCGCTGGATATCTGAAAAGTGCGCCATGGTCGTGTAGGAACACCTGAAATGGCCACACACCTTCCTGGCCTGCTTCAGGACATCCTGTAAGCCTGGGTACTTATGCACAAAGCGTTGTACGATCAGATTACATGTCAACTTGCCCAAATTCAATGCCGCCAACAAATTCCATTGTCAGAAACCACTTTGCCGATCTCCAGTTGGTGCGGAGTCAGCCACTGATCCACCTGTGCGTTCAGGGCGGACAGGAGTGCTGGTGTGGTGTGACTCTGCTTTCAGGCAAGTCAACCCCAAGAGGGCGTGACACTGCCGTATCCGGGATGTGGAATAGCACCTGAGGATCTGGGGGGGTGCCGGTGATGTGGAGCAAGTAGAAGAGGACTCAGCCGAGGAGGTTATGGAAGAGGATGGAGTAGGAGAAGTAGAGGAGGTGGCAGCAGGCCTGCCTGCAAGTCGTGGCGGTGTCACCAACTCCTCTGCAGAGCCACGCATTCCATGCTTGGCAGCCGTCACCGGGTTTACCCAATGCGCAGTGTAGGTGATATACCTGCCCTGACCATGCTTTGCAGACCAGGTATCAGTGGTCAGATGGACCCTTGCCCCAACACTGTGTGCCAGACATGCCATTACTTCCTTTTGCACAATCGAGTATAAGTTGGGGATTGCCTTTTCTGCAAAGAAATTTCGTCCGGGTACCTTCCACTGCGGTGTCCCAATAGCTACAAATTTTTTGAACGCCTCAGACTCCACCAGCTTGTATGGCAAAAGCTGGCGGGCTAAGAGTTCAGATAAGCCAGCTGTCAGACGCCGGGTTAGGGGGTGACTTTGTGACATTGGCTTCTGTCCTTGACAGACACCTGACTGTGGGCAGATGAGCAGGAACTGCTTAAGGCGAGAGACGGATGGTTGAGAGGGGGCAAGGAGGACAGCAGTGGTTGCCGTGGCTGAAGATGCTGGACCAGGAGGAGGATGGCGGCTTTGAGTTTGTGTGCTGCTTGTACTCATGTGTTGATCCCATAGGCGTTTGTGATGTGAGATCATGTGCCTTCGCAAAGCAGTTGTACCTAGGTGGGTGTTGGACTTCCCACGACTCAGTTTCTTTTGGCACAGGTTGAAAATGGCATTGCTGTTGTCAGAGGCAGACACACACAAAAAAAATGCCACATTGCGGAGCTCTGCAATGACGGCATTCTGGTGGTGGCAACAGCATGCGTTGATTGGCGTGCTATCTGGCTGACCCCAGGTGCCTATGCATGCTGTCTGATTGTGCCACTAGCTCCTTGCGACGACCTCCCCCTGCTTCCAACTCGTCTCCTCCTCTGTCTCCCCATCTGGACAATCTCTTCTAGCGGGCACCCATGTGGCATCCACGGACGCATCGTCATCATCAACTGCTTCACTTGTATCTGACAACTCAAGAAAGGAAGCAGCAGCGGGTACAACATCATCATCATCACACCGTACGTCCATGTGTGTAATGCTGCCTGACTGAGACATATCCCTGTTATCTACATCCTCTGGCAATAATGTTTGCGCATCACTAATTTCTTCAAACTGATGTGTAAATAACTCGGATCAAGTAAAGCTGCTGTGGTGCTAGTGTTGGTGGTGGCGGCAGGCGGGCGAGTGGAAACTTGAGAGGTGCCCGGAGCTAAGCTGGAGGAGAAGGATGGTTCCGAGCGGAAGCTGTAGAAGATTGGGTGTCCTGTGTTAGCGAGTCAACTATGTCCTCAGAACTTTGCGAGTTCAGGGTGCGAGGCCTCTGAACACTGGCCATTATTCTAGGGCCAAAGGGAATCACAGCACCACGACCACGACGGTCCCTTCGGGGTGGCCTGCCTCTGCCTGTCATTTTTTTTCAATTAGTGGTACTATGTGTGCAAGCTACTGTGACAACAGATATGGGTGGCACTGTGCACTGGCAGAAGTTGGCAGAGTAGACACTGTAGGCCTGACACACGCTTGCAGACAACTAACTGCTATTCAATCTATTACAGTCAAAATGTTATCTTTTTTGTTAAATTTACACTACTGTTACACCAAATATGACTGGCACTAGTATGACACAGAGCCCTGCAGGCCCAAAAACTCCCAAGTGTTTTGTAAACTGACTGATTTTATTTCACAGCCAAAAAAGGTTTAGTTTTTTTTCAAATTTACACTACTATTACACCAAATATGATTTGCACTAGTGTGACAATGAGCCCTGCAGGCCCAAAAACTCCCAAATGTTTTGTAAACTGACTGATTTTATTTCACAGCCAAAAAAGGTTTTGTTTTTTTTTCAAATTTACACTACTGTTACCCCAAATATGATTTGCACTAGTGTGACAATGAGCCCTGCAGGCCCCAAAACTCCCAGGTGTTTTGTAAACTGACTGATTTTATTTCACAGCCAAAATGGTGTAACACTGTGCCCTTGCAGGCCCTGAAACGCACTTGTGTGATGGAAACTGATTGATATTATTTCACAGTCAAAAAACATTTTTGGGAAAAAAATGCAGACTGATGTTTGAGCCCTAAAAAGGGCTTTTTTGGGTGCTGTCCTTAAAGCAGAGATCAGATGAGTCCTTCAGGTCTTTTGTGAACACCGAATACTGTAGTTGCTTGAAAGAAAAAAAGTTTTCTACCAGAGTACCCCTTTTAACCAGTGGTTCCCAACCAGGGTGCCTCCAGCTGTTGTAAAACACACGTGTGAAAGAAACTGACTGCTATATTACTGCTATATTGCAAGCTATTGTGACAGCAGATATGAGTAGTGCCTCTGGGCAAGTGGGCACAATATACTTTGTGAGAGAGCCTGCCACACACGCTGCCAGGCAGGCAAATGCTATTAGAGTACACAGGGGGGAAAAAATTAAAAAATGCAGACTGATGTTTGAGCCCTAAAAAGGGCTTTTTTGTATGCTGTCCTTAAAGCAGAGATCAGATGAGTTCTTCCGGACTTTTGTGGACACTGAATACTGTAGTTGCTTGAAAGAAAAAAAGTTTTCCACCGGAGTACCCCTTTTAACCAGTGGTTCCCAACCAGGGTGCCTCCAGCTGTTGCAAAACACACGTGTGAAAGAAACTGACTGCTATACTACTGCTATATTGCAAGCTATTGTGACAGCAGATATGAGGGGTGCCACTGGGCAAGTGAGCACAACACCCTGTGTGCCTGCCAATCACGCTGCCAGGCAGGCAAATGCTATTAGAGTACACAGGGGGAAAACAAAAAAAATGCAGACTGATGTTTGAGCCCTAAAAAGAGCTTTTTTGGGTGCTTTCCTTACAGCAGAGATTAGATTAGTGCTTCAGGAGTGTAGTGGACCCTGAATAAACCCCCTAGCTATCGCTTTCTATATTAAATAAGGAGCAGGTTCACTATCCCTCCTCTCTCTAACCATGCAGCTTCAGAATGAAGCTAAAATGGAGTCCGTGCAGGAGGTGGGAGGGTCTGGAAGGGAGGGTCTGCTGCTGATTGGCTGTAATGTGTCTGCTAACTGTGACACACAGGGTCAAAGATTACTGCAATGATGACGAATAGGGGGCGGATCGAACATCGCATATGTTCGCACGGCATCTCTAATAATGGAATTGTGGGATTTGTAGTCAAAAAAAGAAAAGTCAAACAGGAAATAGCAGTTCACAAAAAGCTAGCCACAGTGTTATGGTAATCTCACAACATAGCCATTTAGCCCCAAGACAAGCGCAGATCCTTCCTAAGCATGTCCATTACTGCCTGCCAGGTATGTGCTAAAATCACCTTATGGTGGATAACCCCTTTAAGATTTGGTGGACTACGATTACCAGCCTTTTTTTTGTTTGCTTAATATTAATAAAATGGTTAACGATGACTTGTGGGGGAGTGTTTTTTTAAAATAAAAGTTTTATAAATGTGTTTTTTTTATTTGCCTTTATTTACAAGCTTAGTAGTTGAAGCTGTCTTATAGACGGAGTCCAATACTAAGCTGGGGCTTAGCATTAGCCTAAAAACAGCTAGTGCTAACCCTCAATTATTACCCCAGTACCCACCACCACAGGGGTGCCGGGAAAAGCCAGTACCAACAGGTCTGGAGCATCAAAAATGGTCCTCACCCACCCTGGTAACGTCACCCACCCTGGTTATGTCAGGCTATTGCTGCTTGGTTGGTATCTGTCTGAGAATGAAAATATGGAGAACCCCACACATTTTTTATATGAATAATTAAATATTTAAAAAAAAATGCATAGGGTTCCCCCTATTTTCAGTATCAGCCAGATACCAACCAAGCAGCAACAGCCTGACATTACCAGGGTGGGCGAAGACCATTGTTTCTGGCCCTCCCCAGCCTAAATAATGCCAGCCTTTTACTGCCTAGGCTCAGGAGCGCCGTTTTTGACACTTCGGGCTAGTTGGTACCGGCGCTTCCTGACACCTCTGTGGCAGTGGGTACCGGGTAATAATTGGGGGTTGGCGCTAGCTGTTTTTGGGCTAAGGTTAAGCCCCAGCTTAGTAATGGACTCCATCTATGGCCCCTTTGGACAGTATACAGGATATACAGCTATCTATGGATAGCTGTATATAGTCTATATAGAAGACGAAGTCCGCTTATCTCCCTTGCTCCCTGTCCCCGCCGGGTCTGTGTAGCTCCAACCCCTAGTGATGACGTCTTAGGGGGTGGATCTACAGATGGGAGCCAGGCTGGTAAGTCTGAGGCTCTGTTCACATTGTACGGTTTGTAAAATGTGAACAGACCCTTCTGCCAGTGTCTCCCCCTACCAGGAGACTCCAGCTGTTGCTTAACTACAACTCCCAGCATGCCCAGACAGCCCAAAACACATAGAGTTCCCCCGTATTTTTGTTCTCAGCCAGATACCAACCAAGCAGCAACAGCGTGACGTTACCAGGGTGGGCTAGGACCAGTGTTACTGGCCCTTCCCAGCCTAAATAACGCCAGCCTGTTACTGCCTAGGCCCAGGAGCGCCATTTTTGATGCTGTGGCGGTATGTACTGGGGTATTCATTGGGGTTTAGCGCTAGCTGTTTTTGGGGCTAATGCTAAGCCCCAGCTTAGTAATGAATTCTGTCAATAAGACGGCTTCAACTACTAAGCCTGAAAATGTAAAAAAAAAAAAACACAACACATTGGAAAAATAATTTTATTTTATAAAACACAGCCCTAGTTAGCCATATTAATAAAAGAAAAAAATCCAGTTAATGTGCAGTAGTCCTCCGAATCCGCCGTAATCCTCTGCATACACGGATCTGAAATGGGAAGGAAAAAAAAAACACAAAAAATTGGTTTGGCCATCTTTGGCACTCTCCGTTGGGGAAAGCGAACATATTGTAATGTCTTCCCAAACAGGAAGTCTCCAATTGTTGCAAAACTCCCAGCATGCCCAGACAGCCTTTGTCCCTGTCTACCTGTCTGGGAAGACACTAGCAGAAGTGTCTGTACACATTTTGCAAAAATGTACAATGTGAACAGAGCCTCAGACTTACCAGCCTGGCACCCTTCTGAAGCTCCACTCCTAATGATGTCATCACTAGGGGGTGGAGCTATAAGGACCCAGGACTGAAGGGAGGTAAGGGGACTTCTCTTCTGTATACACTACATACAGCTATCTATAGTATCTCTGTACTCGGGAGAAATTGTGCTACAAATTTTTGGTGGCTTTTTTTCCTTTTACCCCTTATGAAAAGGTAAAGTTGGGGTCTACACCAGCATGATAGTGTAATTTTTTTTTTTTTTTTACACTAACATGCTGGTGTTGCCCCATACTTTTCATTTTCATAAGAGGTAAAAGGAAAAAAAGACCACCAAAATTTGTAACACAATTTCTTCTGAGTTCGGAAATACCCCATATGTGGGCATAAAATGATCTGTGGATGCACAAAAAGGCTCAAACGGGAGAGTGCACTATGTACATTTAACACATGGACACAAAAGAAATCACTGGATTGAGCGCACACCACCAATTTGATAATGAAAATACAAAAATTCTTTATTACACATATTAACAATTCATATAAAGGGAAACATTTAAAAACAATTAAAATAGCGCAAAAAAGAGCATAGCACAACCCTGGGGAAAGGCCATGAACCCCCTCCCACAGGTAAGTGACCCCGTCTATAATAAACACACAGTGCAATGATGACAAATAGTAACACTATGTCCCAATTACCTGTCCTGCTCAAGCATAGAAAAATAAATGTGACAATAAGTAAAGTGCTGAATAATACTTAGGCGAGAGACAGAGATGGACATCCAATATCAGAAAAGGACGGGGTCACACCAGAGCCCCATGCGTTCCGTCGCAAAGTGACTTCCTCAGGGATGTTGTGCTAAAAGAGTCTCTCCCTTCACTATAAATACTAGTCATAATTAGGGCAATACCTGACAGGTGAGCTCACTCCGTGCCCGCCATTCCTGTATGTCATACAAGTGTTTCCTGTAGGGGTGATTTCCGGTCTCTATGTCACGTGATCTCGGGAGGTTAAGTCCTGATCACGTGACAAATTCTCGCGAGACAATACCTTATGAGCTGCGGGCTCAGTATAGAGTGAATTGAGCCATCAGTAATGTGCGCATGTCCAAACGAAAAGCCAACCGCGCATGCGCACCGGTCCACAATATACCGCATATTCGTGGTTATGGTGAGCGCTCAGCTAGTCTCGCGAGACTACGCCAAACCAGGTATAATGAAGCTAAGTGTCAGCTTCAGGCGTAATCGCGCACGCGCTCTATCATCACTGTGGAAAAATAGCTGCTGGGCATGCGTTAGTGAGCAAACATAACGCTTGGTTCATTCATCCTATCACAGACAATGCGCATTGTCACAAACATACCATACATACTGTGATCCATGATGGTAAGTACGTGTTTGTGAAAAAGAAGGGGGGATGTAAACTTGAAAAGGAAATGAATTAATAAAAAATAAGTAAGAAATGCATAATATATATACATATACACACACATAAAATATATATATATATATATATATATATATATATATATATATATATATACAAAAATATATATAAAATATATATAAAAAATATATATAAAAAATATACACAAAAATAAACAAAGACATATAAGTGACCAAAAAGTGAATGAAAAAATAATGATGATAATCAAAGTAACAATAGACCAATGCATACATGGACCTGCATATATGCACAACACCTACTCGTGTACACGCACAATGGTCCATATGAAGTGATGAGCTAAGAAAGTGCAGGTGATATATAAATAAATAAATTAAACTGTATACACATAATATGTAATATAATAACATGTATATGAAGAAGAGAAAAATTTGTGAAAAAAGATGTGTAATGGTGTGAATAAATGAGGTGTTTGGTTAAGTCCCCCCAAAACAGAACTAGAATAATAATTTTATAATTGTTTAATTTATTCTAGATATTAATGGTTCAATTCATGATGTAGCAGAGTGAGCTCAACCTGTCAGTAGCCCGTTCAAGAAACAAAAGATAAGTAAATATCATAAATTAGCAAATATTAGAAACAATATAGGCAAAAATCCACACTGTTGTCTCCTAGTATTGGAAGATCTCCGCCGTGATGAATTTTACTTCAAAAGATGACTGAGTGGACCCACAACTGTCTCTGTATCAAAGACTAATTTGAAGACAAACAAAAACTCCTAGTAGGTGATATAATGCACTCTAGAGAGGATTCGAGGGCTTTACCAAATTTTTCTGGACCATCTGTTTTATGTGTGCCCTTCTTGAATTTTTCCTATTCAGGAACTTTTTCAGTGGATTTGGCATTTGCAACCAGTGAGAGATGGGAGTGTAGTTACTGGCCATCGAAGGGCTCTGCTGAGACACAGCAGATATATTCATTTTCTGGCCTTGTACCAACTGTGAGGAGCACAGCACAATTGGAACCACTTTAACAGTATTAGCATTATGTGAATTCTATTTATTTTTTTGCCTATATTGTTTATAATATTTGCTAATTTTTGATATTTACTTATCTTTTGTTTCTTGAACGGGCTACTGACAGGTTGAGCTCACTCTGCTACAGCATGAATTGAACCATTAATATCTAGAATAAATTAAACAATTATAAAATTATTATTCTAGTTCTGTTTTGGGGGGACTTACCAAACACCTCATTTATTCACACCATTACACATCTTTTTTCACAAATTTCACATAAAAATGTTATTATATTACATATTACGTGTATACAGTTTAATTTATTTATTTATATATCACCTGCACTTTCTTAGCTCATCACTTCATATGGACCATTGTGCGTGTACACATGTAGGTGTTGTGCATATATGCAGGTCTATGTATGCATTGGTCTATTGTTATTATTATTATCATTATTATTTTTTCATTCACTTTTTGGTCACTTATATGTATATGTTTATTTTTGTGTATATTTTTTATATATATATATTTTTTTTTGTATATATGTATGTATATGTGTTTTATATATTAGCCAACTCAGGTGGGGCTTGCAGCTTGCCTCCCTCCTCCCATTGCATGTGTGCTCAGTCACGCTGGAGGGTATCTGGGAGGAAGTTGTGAGTCAACCGAATGCTGCCGTAATTGCCCACTGGCCCCTGTTTTGCTTATCAAGCACAGGTAGGATTAGCGTTAGGTCTCGCACCAATTTGAGAAACCTTGGCGTTGGTGTGCGGGCTCTGGTGTGTCCTTCATATAAGGATACACTGGCGAATGTCTCAATTTTAACATCAGTGTTGAGGGATAGCCAATGTATTGTTTACATCTACCACAGTAGTGCACCCACATTCCTGTATTGTATTCTAATTGTTACACATCCACACCGTTTATCTGGTGTAGGATTCTATTGTGGCACTTGTAGTCCGCTGCAGGCATCCTCCATTGTATGCATTTTTATGCTGGGGATCGCCCCTAGCAACGGACTACAAGGGCAGGATCTGCTCCCCCAGTATAAATGCACAACCGCATTTGGGGTTGAGCACCTCCAGCCATTTGAAACCACGTTTTTTGTTGTTTGTTTATATATATGTGTATATATTTTTATGTGTATGTATATGTATATATATTATACATTTCTTACTTATTTTTTATTAATTCATTTCCTTTTCATTTTTTGTTTGTTTACATCCCCCTTCTTTTTCACATACACGTACTTACCACGTAACATATGGTATGTTTGTGACAATGCGCATTGTCTGTGATAGGATGAATGAACCGAGCTTTATGTTTGCTCACTAACGCATGCGCAGCAGATTTTTTTCCACAGTGATGATAGAGCGTGTGCGCGATTACGCCTGAAGCTGACACTTAACTTTATTATACCTGGTATGGCGTAGTCTTGCGAGACTAGCTGAGTGCTCACCATAACCAGGAATATGCGGTATATTGCAGACCGGTGCGCATGCGCGGTTGGCTTTTCGTTTGGACATGCGCACATTACTTTATTGATGGCTCAATTCACTCTATACTGAGCCCGCAGCTAATAAGGTATTGTCTCGCGAGAATTTGTCACGTGATCGGGACTTAACCTCCCGAGATCACGTGACATAGAGACCGGAAATCACCCCTACAGGAAATACTTGTATGACATACAGGAGTGGCGGGTGCGGAGTGAGCTCACCTGTCAGGTATTGCCCTAATTATGACTAGTATTTATAGTGAAGGGAGAGACTCTTTTAGCACAACACCCCTGAGGAAGTCGCTTTTCGAAGGAACGCGTGGGGCTCTGGTGTGACCCCGTCATTTTCTGATATTGGATGTCCATCTCTGTCTCTCGCCTAAGTATTATTCAGCACTTTACTTATTGTCACATTTATTTTTCTATAATTGAGCAGGACAGGTAATTGGGACATAGTGTTACTATTTGTCATCATTGCACTGTGTGTTTATTATAGACGGGGTCACTTACCTCTTGGAGGGGGTTCATGGCCCTTCCCCAGGGTTGTGCTATGCTCTTTTTTGGGCTATTTTAATTGTTTTTAAATGTTTCCCTTTATATGGATTGTTAATATGTGTAATAAATAATTTTTGTATTTTCATTATCAAATTGGTGGTGTGCACTCATTCCAGTGATTTCTTTTGTGTCCAGGTGTCATGTATGCTTTTTCACTGGAGCTGCACCCCCGTACTTAAGATGTATTTAACGTATACATGAGTTGAGCCCCCCTATATCTAATTGTAACCTATGTACATTTGAGGCCTAAACTGGTGATTTGCACAGGGGTGGCTGCTGGTTACAGCGGTTCTGACATAAACGCAAAAAAATAAATACCCACATGTGACCCCATTTCGGAAACTACACCCTTCACGGAACGTATCAAGGGGTATAGTGAGCCTTAACACCCCACAGATGACTGACAGATTTTTCGCTTTCCAAAATCCCATTGTCGCTCCTTCCCTTCTGAGCCCTCTAGTACACCCGCAGATCACTTTACATCCTTATATGAGGTATTTCCTTACTCAAAGGAAATGGTGTTTCAAAATCTGGGGGGACATTTTCAGCTATTACCCCTTGTGAAAATGAAAAATTTTGAGTAACATTAGAATTTTTGTCCAAAAAACTTATGTCTTCAAAAAGTAAAAACATGTGAACTTTAAAGTAAAGTTCAACATAAAGTAGACATATTGGACATGTGAATCAATATATAATTTATTTGGAATGTCTATTTTCCTTACCTTAAATTTTTTTAATTTTTGTGACATTTTGGAATTTTTTTTACCAAGAAATGATGCAAGTATCAACGGAACTTTACCACTAACATAAAGTAGAATATGTCACGAAAAAACAATCTCAGAATCAAATTTATAAGTAAAAGCATCCCAGAGTTATTAATGCATAAAGTGATAGAGGTCAGATTTGCAAAAAATGCTCCCGTCCTTAGGGTCATAATGGGCTCCGTCCCCAAGGGGTTAAGGACCAAGCCCATTTTCACCTTAAGGACCAGAGCATTTTTTTGCACATCTGACACTGTCACTTTAAGCATTAATAACTCTGGGATGCTTTTACTTATGAATTTGATTCCAAGATTGTTTTGTCATGACATATTTTCCTTTAACATAGTGGTCAATTTTCATTGATACTTGCATCATGAAAATTTCCAAAATTTCATGAAAAATTGTAACATTTAGCATTTTTCGAACTTTAAGCTCTCTGCTTGTAAGGAAAATAGACATACCAAATAAATTATACATTGATTCACATATACAATATGTTTACTTTAAGTTTGAATCATAAATTTAACATGTTTTTACTTTTGGAAGATATCACAGGGCTTCAAAGTTCAGCAGCAATTTTCCAATTTTTTACAAAATTTTCTAAATTGGAATTTTT
Source organism: Hyla sarda (assembly GCF_029499605.1). Lineage (NCBI taxonomy): Eukaryota > Metazoa > Chordata > Amphibia > Anura > Hylidae > Hyla > Hyla sarda. Next base: position 144,256,855 of record NC_079193.1, read on the forward strand.
CAATTTAGATGTTTCACAGGAGCAGCAGCAAAGTGAGAATTCAAAATCTAAATTTTTTACACTTACATGTAGACCCAGTTTTTGAATTTTTACAAGGGGTAAAAGGAGAAAAAGCCCCCCAAAATGTGTAACCAAATACCTCATATGTGGATGTAAAGTGCTTTTTGGGTGCATTAGAGGGCTCAGAGTGACAATGAGATTTTGGAGAGTGAGTTTTTCTAAAATGGTTTTAGGGGGGCATGCCACATTTAGGAAGTCCCAATGGTGCCAGAACAGCAAAAAAAAAAACATGGCATACCATTTTGGAAACCACACCCCTCAAGGAACATAAGGGGTACAGTAAGCCTTAAAAAACCTCTAGGAACGTAAAAAGGGACAAAGGGAGCTGACATATTTCCGCTAAAGTTGGGCTGTTAAGAATGAAAAATTAAAAAATTTTCACTAAAATGCTGGTGCTACCCCAAATTTTTCATTTTTACAAGGGGTAATAGGAGAAAAACCCTCCCAATATTTGTAACCCCATTTCTTTTGAGTATGGAAATACCCCATATATGGATATAAAGTGTTCTGTGGGCGAAATACAATGCTCGGAAGAGATGGAGCGCCATTGAGCTTTTGGAAAGAGAATTTGGTTGGAATAGAAGTCGAGGGCCATGTGCATTAACCCTTTAGACGCGGCCATCACAGTTGACTGCCGCGTCTGAAGTGAAAATATCCTGGCAACTCAGTCGGGCTGTTCGGGACCGCCGCCGAACAGCTTACAGGAAACCAGGAGGATCCCTACCCGCCTTCTCGTGACCGATCGGCGAATGACTGCTCCGTGCCTGAGATCCGGCAGGAGCAGTAAAGCGCAGTTAACACTGATCAATGGCATGTTAATACATGCCAGTGATAAGTGTAAAAGATCAGATCAGTGTGTGCAGTGTTATAGCCCCCTTATAACAACAATGCAAAAAAAAGTTTAAAAAAAATGTTAAGATATGTGATTTAACCCCTTCCCTTATAAAAGTTTGAATTACCCCCCTTTTCCCCTTTTCCCATAAAAAAAAACTGTGTAAATAAAAATAAACATATGTGGTATCGACGTGTGCATAAATGTTCGAACTATAAAAATATATCATTAAATAAACCGCAAGGTCAATGGCGTACACGTAAAAAAATTCCAAAATAGCGCATTTTTTGTCACTTTTTATACCTTTAAAAAATTCATAAAAAGCGATCAAAAAGTCCGATCATAACAAAAATGGTAGTGATAAAAACTTCAAAACACAGCACAAAAAATGAGCCTCAAACCACCCCGTACGCGGAAAAATGTAAAAGTTATAGGGGTCTGAAGAGGACATTTTTAAAGATATACATAGTTATGATTTTTTTCCAGAAGTACGACAAAATCACACCTATATAAGTAGGGTATCATTTTAACCGTATGGACCTACAGAAAAAAGACATGATGTCATTTTTACAAAATAAATGAACTGCGTAGAAACGTAAGCCCCCAAAATTTACAAAATCTAGTTTTTTCTTCAATTATTTTTTTTTCCCGTTTCGCAGTGGATTTTTGGTTAAAAGGACTAATGACACTGCAAAGTAGAGTATTTTCCTTTGTGAAAATGAAAAATGTAGGGTAGCACCAGCATTTTAGTATTTTTTTTTTTTTTCATTTTCAAATCCAACTGTGGGGTGATAAGGCTCAATATACCCCTTGTTACATTCTGTCAGGGGTGTAATTTCCAAATGGGGTATTTATTGTTTTGCATTTATGTCATAATCGCTGTAAAATCAGCCACCCCTGTGCAAATCATCAATTTAGACCTCAAATGTACATGGTGCACTCTAACTTCTGAGCCATGTTGTGTGCCCGTAGAGCACTTTGTGTCCACATATTGGGTATTTACGTACTCAGGAGAATTGTGTTACAATTGTGTTTACCACTCGTGAAAATTAAAAGTATGGGGCAACACCAGCATGTTAGTGTAAAACTAACATGCTGGTGAAGAGCCAAACTTTACCTTTTCATAAGGGGTAAAAGGAGAAAGAGCCCCCAAAATGTGTAACACAATTTCTCCTGAGTACGGAAATACCCCATATGTGGCACTAAACTGTTGCCTTGAAATACGACAGGGCTCCAAAGCAAGAAAGCGCCATGTGCATTTGAGGCCTAAATTGGGGATTTGCTTACGCCACCAAAATACCCTACAGCAGTGTTTCCCAAACAGGGTGTCTCCAGCTGTTGCAAAACTCCCAGCATTTCTTGAGAGTCAGTGGCTGTCCAGAAATACTGGGAGTTGTTCATTTTCAACAGCTGGAAGCTCCGTTTTGGAAACAGTGCCGTACAAGACATTTTTTATTTGGGGGGGGGGGGGGGCTGTGTAAGGGGGTATATATGTAGTGTTTTACTTTTTAATTTTGTGTAGGTGTAGTGTAGTGTTTTTAGGGTACATTCACACGGGTGGGGGTTTACGGTGAGTTTCTTGCTGGGAGTTTGAGCTACAGCGGAAAATTTGCCGCATCTCAAACTTGCAGCAGAAAGCTCTCTGTAAACCCCCGCCCGTGTGAATGTACCCTCCCGCAATTGCATAACTACAACCCCCAGCATGCATAAACTACCAAAGGGCATGCTGGCAGTTATAGTTTGCAACAGCTGGAGGCACACTGGTTGCAAAACACTCATGTAACAAACTCAATGTTTCGCAATCAGTGTGCCTTCAGCTGTTGCAGAACTACAACTCTCACCCTGCACTTACAGCCGAAGGGCATGCTGGGACTTGCAGTGTTATGCAACAACTGGAGGCACACTGCTGCAACTCCCAGCATGCTCTTCGGTAGTTTGTACATGCTGGGGGTTATAGTTATGCAATTGCTGAGGCACACTTTTTCATAGAAAAAATGTGCCTCCAGCTGCTGCATAACTACAACCCCCAGCATGCACAAACTACCAATGGGCATGCTGGGAATTGTAGTTGTGCCTTCTGCTGTTGCATAACAACAACTCCCAGCATGCCCTTTTGTGCATGCTGGGAGTTGTTGCTAAGCAACAGCAGGAGGGAAGCCTTACCTCCTGCTGCTGCTCTGCCGGATCCTGCTTGCCGCCACAGCTGTCTCTTCTCCGGGGGACCAGATCTCACCGCCAATGCTTGGGATCGGGGGCCCCCACTCCAGGAACTCCCTCCCGGCACCCGATATCGCCCTCCGAAATAGAGGCAGAGCGGGTGCCATTAGGTACATCCCCACAGCAGGAGTCCTGATCCGTCAGCCAGTAATGTCAATGTCAATTAGTACATGTTCTACTACTCCCATCATGTGTGTTCCACGCTGGGAGTAGTAGTACTACGTGAAAAAATTTAAAATAAAGGGAAAAAAAGTGAAAAAAGGTAAAAATACACACACTTTATTCAACACATTATTAAAATACATTATTAATAAAAAGTTTAACAAAATTAATTATAACAAATATATAATTTTAACATTTAAATGGCCCCTTTCAAAATTTTTATTATTGTCAGCTACATTTTTAGCTCCCTGCCCGCCCACATAAATTTATCCCTATTTAAAAATGAATAAAAATGTCATTATAAAAAATAAATTTTGTTAAATACAATTTTTTTCACCACCACTGTATCTTTTTTATTATTATTTTCTTAATGGTACCCTACAAAATTTTATTAAAAAAGGTATCTCCTTCACTTTTATGCATCGCTAAAGTCCAAAAAAGAATAAAAACCGCCTGCAAAAATGCCAAAGTTAAAGCTCACATGGCGTTTTTCTAGGCATTTTTTCACTCCCATAGACTTTTATGGGAAGAAAATGGCAAGATTTTCCTTAAAAAACACCAAAGGCTCAACAAGAGGTCGTTTTTGAAAAACTGTCAAGGAGCCAAAAAATTGCTGAAAAAGCCAAAAAGATAAAAAAAATTAAAAAATGCCAAACAGATATGGCCTTTTGCAGTTCCCTATTGACTTGCAGCTAACATCTGGCAGCAGCGTTTTTTCACAAAAAAAAAACGCCATGTGGCAGAATGAGCGTTTTTATTAGCGTTTTTGCAAAAACAAAAAAAAAAAATGGAAACCTAGCCTCAATCCCTTGATAAATCTCCTTCCATGTTCTTATTACAATAAATTATTTTTCAACTTAAGAGACCAGGTATGATATAAACCACAGTAAACCAAACAGTTTATTACCAGGAATGTTTGTTATGTAAGGGTAGAGTCGCATGTAGCATGTACACTATTCTCCTACTTGTGACAGCCCTGTGTGTGCAGTGAGGTTTGGAGGCGGGGCCAGCGGACGGACGTGAGTGTGATGCGCGGGCCCACCTCCAAATCTTAAGGCACACACATGGCTGCCACTAGTGTTACACTCTGTGCTCTGGCCGTGAGCACAGTGGCCCTGTCTCCCCATCTGCCAGCAGGGCTGGGATTCGCATCGCGGGACGCACCTGCATGCGAATCTCAGCCCGTCACTCACCACGCTCTGCTGCCTCTGTGTCTCCTAGTGCACGCGCATCCCCGCCTCCTAGGGTGCGCAATCGCCGGAGCTCTGAAATGTAAAGGGCCAGTGTGCCCATAATTAGTGTTTGCATCTGACACCACATTATAAGTCCCTGCACCTCCCACACTTCCCTGCCAGATCTTCAGTGCCCCTAGCCTGAGATTAAGCATTCCATTTTGCCTATTGCCTTGCCCGTGTATCCAGACCTTCCCGCTGCGTTATTTGACTCAGCACCTTTGCCGCCTGCCTTGACCTTCTGCTATGTTGACTACGCTACTGCCTTATCCTTTACTACCTCGCCTTGTCCAGCTACCTGTGTGGTTGAGCCATGTCGGGGATAGCGACCTGAGTGTCACCTGCCGCAGTAAGCCCATCCTGTCTTGCGGCGGGCTTTGGTAAAGACCAGCGGCACCTTAGACTCTGCTCTCCGATATGGTCCGTGTCATCAACCACACAGGTTAGAGGATCCACATCCAGCTCCTTTACAACTAGATAACCCTGTGAGTCTGTTAACAAGAGAATATGCTGAATTTTTCCCGTTGTACAACAAATTTTGCATAGTGTGAAATATGCTGCATATATGCAGTGTGTGTCCCTATCCTAAGTATGTCTTGTGTTTTCCCTTAGTCTTAGTATGACTTTACATTTGATGGTAATCCTTTTGGCAAGTGTCCAGTGTAAATCTAAACTAACTTAAATTTACTTTTTCAGTTCTTGAAAACGTTACCATCTGAAATATTAAGATTTTACCAGTACTTGAACAGATTCTGTTAAATCAGTTTCCATTGATTACTAATAGCACTGGTTTATTATTTTTTTTTTTTTAGCTTTTTTCCCTTTCCTTTTTTAAATAAAAAGTGAGGTAAGCCAGATTTTGTCATTCTAGAAGCACATTTAATGCATTATTCTAGCCATGGCAATGTTTATTGATTATTTTTCACTATAAATTTCGTAAGGTCATAATGCCAAATAAACATTGATTATATGTCATGAGCAAATAATTTGTTTTGACAATATTGTAAGTAAAAAGAATGTTTAATCTCAACTGACCACATTAGGGTAAAAAGTATTCTTGCATTTTTTATTTGTTTATAAAAACAGTGTAGCTTTTCTTTCAAACTTATTACACTATGCTTGCCAAATTTTCTAAGTCTCGTGATTTGCATTAGAATTTGTAAAAGCTGTAATATATTCAAAATACATTAATTAATGTCTGATATTTATAACAATTATGAATGTAAAATTTTTCTGTAAACACTACCTATAAAACCTTATAAAATAAGGTTTGATACAACAGGTAAGTAATTAAAAGGATAGTAATAAAGAATGCATACCATAAAATTGTGAATAGAGATGAGAAAATGTTGCAAAAGCTGTTCCTCATGGATACCTGATAGGTAAATTAAAGGGATAGTTTGGGATTTTTCTTTTTTTATTTAACTGTGCTACAGGGGCTGTAAAGTTAGTGTACAGGGTGGGCCATTTATATGGATACACCTTAATAAAATGGGAATGGTTGGTGATATTAACTTCCTGTTTGCGGCACATTAGTATATGTGAGGGGGGAAACTTTTCAAGATGGGTGGTGACCGTGGCGGCCATTTTGAAGTTGGCCATTTTGAATCCAACTTTTGTTTTTTCAATAGGAAGAGGGTCATGTGACACATCAAACTTATTGGGAATTTCACAAGAAAAACAATGATGTGCTTGGTTTTAACGTAACTTTATTCTTTCATGAGTTATTTACAAGTTTCTGACCACTTATAAAATGTGTTCAATGTGCTGCACATTGTGTTGGATTGTCAATGCAACCCTCTTCTCCCACTCTTCACACACTGATAGCACCACTGCAGGAGAAATGCTAGCACAGGCTTCCAGTATCCGTAGTTTCAGGCACTGCACATCTTGTATCTTCACAGCATAGACAATTGCCTTCAGATGACCCCAAAGATAAAAGCCTAAGGGGGTCAGATCAGGAGACCTTGGGGGCCATTCAACTGGCCCACGATGACCAATCCACTTTCCAGGATACTGTGCATCTAGAAATGCTCGGACCTGACACCCATAATGTGGTGGTGCACAATCTTGCTGGAAAAACTCAGGGAACGTGCCAGGTCCGAGCATTCCTATATACATATATACTAATAAGCTTTTCTGTGCTCAGCTGCGGCTGATGCGCTCTATCTTTCTGCCGGGATGTAACATTTTTAATGAACTCCAATAAAGTATGATTTTAATAGATGAGTGCCAATGTACAGTTTTATATATTTTTCAGTTATTAGAGAGCTTTTTTCTTTATGTCATTGATATTTAGCTATATTTCAGACATTTTTTCTGTAGTGCAACACCGCTGTTCCTCTACTTTGTGCCTATAATATACTGATGTTAACCTCACCTAACCATATTATAAATGTGTGTGTTATTATTATCATAGAAAAATGAAGACTCTTGGAAATACAGTAGAGATAAAAGGTTTTTGTTTTAGTTTTTTTTGTTTTGTTTTTTATATTATTTCTTTCAGTTCAAGGATATATTCTAGCATAGTATCAAGTAATTAGTTTGAAATTACATACTGTATAGTCATATGCTTCAGTAGTTTTTCCATCTTGTCTAGTTCTTGCCATTGATGGTTACATTCTATTCTACCTAGCAAATTATAAAATACCTTTGTAGCATAAAAGGGCAAATGTTAATCTAAATTTACATGAAAGAGCTGAGGTATTTTTTCACTAGTAAGTGGGTTATGTGGGTTTACTGCTCTGAAGTCAAAGCATCAAACGTTAGATGATTCACACAATATAAAGTCAGGTGGATGTCTACTTTTCTTCTTTTACAATAGGATATGCTATTGTTACAATGATTAAAACAAAGCTCAAAATGTCTTACCTTAACCTTAAAGCAACCCCCTTATCCTCTATAATAAGTTCACATTGAATGCTTAAGTTGGAATACCTGGTAAACTCATTTCTTATATTTCTGCCATGTTCAATTACATGTCCTATATTTTAATTGAGGTAAAATGGCTTCATGTAGCTCAAAGACTACCCTATGCAACCAGAGGGCTGTTTTAATAAAAATGGCAGTTTTGAAATCGCACAGGATGGTATGTTATATTTCAATGTATATTAAAGATTTGCTACACTTACAAAAGCTGATAACATTTTTTGAAGATAAAGTGTCTTACAATAATAATATAGGTTAGAGCCAGTATGTTCATACAAGGCAGTACACCACTAAAATACACATCCAATGCAGGGTTTTAGGTTATCATAAGAAAAAAATGAAACAAATGGAAAGAGTGTGATTTATCCCTTTTTGCCTATTACAAAATCCCAGTTTAATTTAAAACCAGTGAACTTTTTAAAATCTTCCTCATGAGACATTTCTGGCAAAAGAATTAAAGAAGATATCCCATGCAGAAAAGAAAAAAAAAATACCTAGCCATTCCATAGTATATTCACCTACCACCTCTCTGACATGTTTGTGATTTTTTTTCCGCCCCCCATTCACCGGCTATTCAGCTCATAAATTCCAGTTACTTCCTGGTTATGGTGGCTATGCCTGTGATCTCAAAGACTACATTTCCCTGCATGCACTGCTCACATTTCCTGCTCTCAGCTGCCTGAGCACAGAGCTTGTTACCACCCCTAACTTATGTTAGTCACTCCCGCAGCTCTGCTAGCTATCTCCCACATAACACTGAGCTCCAATCATAGCCCTATACAGCAGGGTGGCCACATAACACTGAGCTCCAATCATAGCCCTATACATCAGGGTGGCCACATAACACTGAGCTCCAATCATAGCCCTATACAGCAGGGTGGCCACATAACACTGATCTCCAATCATAGCCCTATACAGCAGGGTGGCCACATAACACTGATCTCCAATCATAGCCCTATACAGCAGGGTGGCCACATAACACTGAGCTCCAATCATAGCCCTATACAGCAGGGTGGCCACGAGGAAACAAAATGTAATCTCAGTGCTCAGAGAGAGGGACCCTGGAGTTGAAGCTGCAGTTTTACACTGTAAAATCACTCCCTCCCCCTCCTGCTTTACAGTGGCACAATCACCTCCCCCCCTTCTCTGCCCTGCACTCCTCTCTCCCCAGTGCTCAGTGTGACAGGTCTACTCTCCCTCCCCTCCATTCTCAGTGTGACAGGTCTACGCTGGCAGCTCCCTCCCCTCCCCCCTCTCCTCCGTTATCAGTGTAAAAACATTAGCAAGGAGAGGGGAGAGAATCAGCCTGTTTGCTGACTCTGCTATGATCTGAATCAGCCGGCATATAGGCAGTGCTGCTCAGCCAATCACTGCAGAACAGAGGGAGGACAGTGTGAATATTCATCAGATGGGAGGGGCTAAGGCCGAGCACAGGGAGCTCTCTGCAGCACAGGGGTTTTCTGGGTAATTGTCACGTCACGGCCCCGGGATGCTGCTGATAACAGCCTGAATAGGGGGTCGAAAGTCATGAAAACCTGGAACAGCTGAATTTCCTGTCAGACAGAAGAATGCAGAAAAAGCTTGTTTCTAAGCAGCATTGGTAATGGAAGTGATTTACAAACCTATCTAACTTTACCTTCTGCACTAAAAGCTGAACAATTTTTTACTGTGAGACTTGTCCTTTAAATTAAATTAGTTTAGAAAAATAACAATTCAACTCAACACAAGTGGATGGCTCAGGTTTTATAAATAGTAGATCTGGGTTTTGAGTTTACAAATAACTACAACAATAACATCTCATTTTGAACTTAGCCGATGTATGGAGTTTGCATTGAGAGATCATATCACCATAGAAATATCTTTTCAGAAGGTATACCGTATTTTTCGCCGTATAAGACGCACTTTTTCTTCCCCAAAACGTGGGGGGAAAAGTTGGTGCATCTTATACGGCGAATATACGCCCGAGGCTGCTGCGGGCGAGAGCGGGAAGTCAGCTGTAAGTACAGAGGCTGCGGCGGTGCGGTACAGCGCTGACTACCCGCTCCCCACCCGCAGCAGCCTCATGACCGCCGGTGAATTTTTCACCTCTCACCGGCTATGTTTATTGCCCTACGCCTGGAACATACAGTTCCGGGTGCCGGGCAAGTGAATTACTAATAACTGTATACTAAAAACCAGGGGGCCTCCAGCTGTTCTGAAACTACAACTACCAGCATGCCCGGACCGGCAAAGGCTGTCTGGGCATGCTGGTAGTTGTAGTTTCACAACAGCTGGAGGCCCCCTGGTTTTTAATATACAGTATTAGTTTTTACCTGCTCTGGCTGGCCCCCACCTGCAGCCGCACACAGGAGCCGGCCCGGGCAGATAAAATCATAGGTTTTCCTATGCCGGACATCCCTATGTCCCGAAAAATCTTTTCGGGACATAAGGCTGTCCGCGGGTCACTCACCATTCCCCGGCCGATGCGCGTCCTCCTCCGGTCCTCCTGCGGTCTTCCTGCGATCCTCTGCCTCTCTATGGTTGTACGCACGGGACCTCAGTGACGTCCCGTGCGTACAACCATAGAGGCGCCGGAGGACCGGAGGAAGACGCACGCCGACCGGGGCCTGGTGAGTGACCGGCGGTGTGTAATCTTCAGCGTTCCGGTCACCGCTCCTCCGGTCCCGGCACCTACTGCTATGGTCCATAGGCCATAGCAGTAGATGTGACACTGGGCCAGAGGAGCAGTGACCGGATCACTGTGGGGGCAGCACACAGATACAGCCTCCAGCCATACACTGTATATGGCTGGAAGCTGTATGTCTGTGGGGGGGAGCTGCCTACTATTGCGGGGGAACTATACTGCCAGCCATTGTGGGGGAACTATACTGCCAGCCATTGTGGGGGAACTATACTGCCAACAATTGTGGGGGAACTATACTGCCAACCATTGTGGGGGAACTATACTGCCAACCATTGTGGGGGAACTATACTGCCAACCATTGTGGGGGAACTATACTGCCAACCATTGTGGGGGAACTATACTGCCAACCATTGTGGGGGAACTATACTGCCAACCATTGTGGGGGAACTATACTGCCAACCATTGTGGGGGAACTATACTGCCAACCATTGTGGAGGGTGGGGAGCTGCCTACCATTTTGGAGGGGGGGGAGCTGCCTACCATTGTGGGGGAACTATACTGCCAACTATTGTGGGGGGGAGCTGCCAGTGCCTACCATTGTGGGGGAACTATACTGCCAACTATTGTGGGGAAACTATACTGCCAACCATTGTGGGGGAACTATACAGCCAACTATTGTGGGGGAACTATACTGCCAACCATTGTGGGGGGGAGGGGGGAGGAGCTGCCTACCATTGTGGGGGAACTATACTGCCAACTATTGTGGGGGAACTATACTGCCAATCATTGTGGAGGGGAGGGAGAAGGAGCTGCCTACTGTTGTGGGGGAACTATACTGCCAACTATTGTGGGGGGAGGGGGGAGGAGCTGCCTACCATTGTGGGGGAACTATACTGCCAACTATTGTGGGGGAACTATACTGCCAACTATTGTGGGGGAACTATACTGATATAAAATATTTTACTACAGTATTTGGTTCAGAATCTTTTTTTTCTAGATTTTCCTCCTTTAAAATTGCCTTTGCCAGATGTTTAGTTTTGTAACTACTTTATCTTTGAAACCAACATTTTCCACCAGTTCAGGGAAACAGCCATGGGCAACCCATATTCCCCTATATATACCAACTTGCTCCTGGACTGGTTGGAGAATACAGTGTTTTTTATGTTGAGGACTTTTGAACTCCTATTTTCTATCGGGAACAATTTATAGATAATGTTTTCATCTTCTGCAATGGGACATTAATCAGTTTTCCTCATTTCTATCAGTCCTATATAATTATCAACTAACGCTATGGTTTACGAGTGAAATATGTAATGTCCGCTCTCCAGCCAGACATGTTGGCCGCGAGCGCTGTCCTCTCATGCCCCCGCTGCCGGTGGGGCTGGAATTCGCATCGCTGGACAAGCCTGCATGCAAATTTTGGCCCGTCACTCCCCTCCCTGGTCTTCCATGTTCTAAGTCCCAGCCCGTGTGCCCCCTCCAGAACTCTGTGATTTAAAGGGCCAGTTCGCCCTAATTAGTGTCTTCACCTGTTCCTTCCCTGTAAGTGTGTGCACCTCCCCCTGCCCTGTGTCGGATCTTTGTAGCCCTAGTGCCTGAGAGAAAGCTACTGTGTTCCTGTGTTTCGGGTTATCTGTGTACCTGATCCTTGTTCCGTGACCAGACCCTGCTACTGTGCCGCCTGCCCTGACCTTCAGCAATCCTTACCACGTCTTGTCTTTATCCTTTGTACCATGCTTCATCCCAGCAACCTGTGTGGACAAGTCATGCCGGGGGTAGTGACCTGGGTGCCGCCTGCCACAGCAAGACCATCCCGCTTTGCGGCGGGCTCTGGTGAAAAACTTCTGCACAGGCCCAGAGGATCCACCACCTGCCGTGACCCTTACACTAAGATCCGGCCATGGATCCTGCTGGGGTGCCTTTGCCAGATGTTTCGGATCTCTCCACTGTCATGGCTCAACAGTCGCAGCAGTTAGCTCGTCAAGCGCAACAACTGAATCAGCTTTCTACTATAGTGCAATAGCTTCTTGCCGCTCAGCAGCCACAACAGCAACCTGTGCCTGAGCCTCCTCCTGTGTCAGCTGTTTCTTCCGGGTCCAAGCTTCGCTTATCCTTGCCCTCAAAGTTTGATGGAGATCCCAAGCTGTAGAGGCTTTGTGACACAGTGTTCTATGCATCTAGAACTCATGGCGAATTGGTTCCCGACGGAGCGTGCTAAAGTGGTGTTTGTGGTCAGTCTACTGTCAGGTAAAGCCCTGGCCTGGGCTACTCCTCTCTTGGATTGTAATGATCCGGTCTCCTCAAACCTGCCAGCCTTTCTTGCAAAATTCCACATAGTATTTGAAGAACCAATAAAAGCCTCCTCTGCCGAGACGACTCTTCTGACTCTTTTCAACAGGTGAGGACTTCCAAGGGTGGTGGGGGGTATTGGCGCTGGCCAAGATTGGACACGTCCGGTGAGTAAAAGGTTTTATAAAAAATCTTTTACTCACCGGACGTGTCCGATCTTGGCCATCGCCACTACCCCGCACCGCCCCTTGGAAGTCCTCACCTGTTGAATATTGCCCAGATTGGGGAGGCTGCAGATCAGATATACTCTCTCATCCACGCAGACCATTGTTGTGTGTGAGTTCACACAACCACCTTCGGTAAAGTTTTTTTTTTATCACTTTAAATTGGACCCTGGAGTGGTGGTTTTACGCTATGGAGCTCTCTTCTTTCTTGTTTTACTTCTGACTCTTTGTCAAGGTAACTCCTCTGTGGGCGACTGCGCTGTTCAATTCCGTACACTGGCTTGGAACGATGGCTTGAACTGGCTTGGAACGATGAAGCCCTGTGTGCCACCTTTAAAAATGGACTCTCCAGTAGAATCAAGGATGCTCTCTCTGCTCAAGATCCTCCGACTAACCTGAGTGAACTAATCCAATTTGCCTAGAGGAAGGAAGAACTTCATTTGGAAAGAAAACCTGCCCTAACACGGCAATTTTCCTGACTGACTCCTGTGTTCCAACCTCCACCTCTTCGTCTTCTTTGCCTCCTGCCGAAGAGGCTATGGAGGTCGAACGCTTTTGCCTAATGCATCAGGAAAGATCCCATCGACGCAATGAGAATTTGTGCCTATATTGAGCCAGTCCAGAGCACTTTCTGAAAGACTGTTCTATACGTCCTCCGCGTCCAGGAAAACGCTTGCATCTTGCACAAGTAAGAGTGGCTTCCCTAGATATTACCTCTCCTCATTTCACCCTTCCAGCTCAGGTCTTTTCTCCTGCCAAGATGTCTTTCAATGCTACTGCATTTTTGAACTCTGGTTCCACTGGTTCCACTCGTTAATGGACAAAATATGGACTGTAAGGTGCTATACCGCACTGAACCTCTCATTATGTAAGTAGGAGATTTGCATAAAGAAAACATTGAGTTCTATGTGCTACCACATTGTACTTCGGAGCTTCTTCTTAGTCTTCCTTGGCTTCAACATCATTCTCCTCAACTAGACTGGAGATCTGGTGAAATCACATGTTGGGGACAGTTTTGCCAAAATCATTGTCTTGTGCCGATCCAGTCTAAAACTCTTTCTCCACCTCCTCTTAGGCTTGCTGGCAAAAATTTCAGAGCTGACGTTTTTCCCAGGTCCTCCGATGTTGCAGGTTTGGACTCCACGCCAAGGCATAATATTCCTCCTGAGACATTGATTCCTTCAGCTCCTCTCTATCTCCAGCAGACACATTGGCTGTGAGCGCTCTCCTTTCATGTCCCCGCTGCTGGCGGGGCTGGAATTCGCATCGCAGGACGCACCCGCATGCAAATTCCAGCCCGTCCCTCACCTCCCTGGTCTTCCATGCTCTCAGTCCAGACGCACGTGCCCCCACCTCCTAGGGCGCACGCGCGCCAGAGCTCTGTGATTTAAAGGGCTAGTAAGCCCTAATTAGTGTCTTCACCTGTTCCTTCCCTTTAAGCGGGTGCACCTCCCCCTGCCCTGCACCGGATCTTTGTTGCCCTAGTGCCTGAGAGAAAGCTACTGTGTACCTGTGTTCCTGGTTATCCATGTACCTGATCCTTGTTTCGTAACCAGACCCTGCTACTGTGCCGCCTGCCCTGACCTTCAGTTATCCTGACCACGTCTTGTCTTTATCCTCTGTACCACGCTACATCCCAGCAACCTATGTGGACAAGTCGTGCCAGGGGTAGCGACCTGGGTACCACCTGCCACAGCAAGACCATTCCCTTTGCGGCAGGCTCTGGTTAAAACCAGCGGCACCTTAGACTCCACTCCCTGGCACGGCTCATGTAATCATCCACACAGGCCCAGAGAATCCACCACCTCCCGTGACCCTTAGAAAATACATGAAAAGAGTGTACCATTTTTAATGTTCTTATTAAAAGAGATGATGGAGGTGAGATGACTTCCAAGACCTATAGAAAACACATTGTTAATAATCTTTTAAGGTGGGAGCGTTGATTTTTAAACAACAACAAAAAACGTGGTCTCAAATGGCTGGAGGTGCTCAACCCCAAATGCAGTTGTGCATTTATACTGGGGGAGCAGATCCTGCCCTTGTAGTCCATTGCTAGGGGCGAACCCCAGCAAAAAAATGCATACAATTGAGGATGCCTGCAGCGGACTACAAGTGCCACAATAGAATCCTACACCAGATAAACAGTGTGGATGTGTAACAATTAGAATAATACAATACAGAAATTTAGGTGCACTACTGTGGTAGATGTATACAATGACATTGGCTATCCCTCAACACTGATGTTAAAATTGAGACATTTGCCAGTGTATCCTTATATGAAGGACACACCAGAGCCCGCACCCCAACGCCAAGGTTTCTCAAATGGCGCGGGACATAACGCTAACCTACCTGTGCATAATAAGCAAAAACCAGGGGCCAGTAGGCAATTACAGCAGCACTATGCCAACATGCAGCCTGCTACCAGTTACCTCCAGCATGACTGAGCACACATGCAATGGGAGGAGGGAGAGACAGGCTACAAGCCCCACCCAAGTTGGCTGATATAGGTGCATGGCCTCACAGGTGCAACCTTAATGCTGCCTGGAAAATGTTCAAGGTGCATTAACATATGGAGTTTACACACCTCCAAGTATACATTTTTAAACAACAACAAAAAACGTGGTCTCAGATGGCTGGAGGTGCTCAACCCCAAATGCAGTTGTGCATTTATACTGGGGGAGCAGATCCTGCCCTTGTAGTCCGTTGCTAGGGGCGATCCCCAGCATAAAAATGCATACAATGGAGGATGGGAGTGTTGCCAACCCCTGGCTCTAAAAAAAGGAATACATAAGGGCAAGGATTTATGTGCTAGACAAAATTGGTTACAAATAATGGATTACATTAAGCATGCTAAGGAATTCACATGGATGAGGGTTACCCAAATAGTGTCTCAAGTGCAAGCACACAAACTGAGATCAAATAGATTAGGAAATACTTATGACAAAAAAACAATATCATAGGAGTGACCAGGAAAAATTCCGTTAAAAGGGACATTCTATAAAAAATTGTTTCATGTGGTGGAAATTTTAAACAGACATTGGGGCTAGGAGGTAAGTGAACTTTTCAAAACTTTTATTTCAATGCAAGCTGAATTAGCTCTGACAGAACAGATGCAGAATGCTCTCTGCTTGTTCACTACACATATATATGATCAAATTGCTATCTCTTTTTTTTTCCCCTCTGGGAAATCACAACAGTTTTTTTATATACACATATAACACATACAGCAATCCATAACACATTGTTCAGAATAAAATATTTGATAATACTTTATCCCAAACTTTCCAGCCCTCACCACGGCACCTGAAAGAGAAAAAAAAAATAAGAAAAATGTCCAATATTTAAGTTTTATCCAATACCCCCATGAACCTTGGAATTGTTTGCTTTTTTTGAGTCCTTTGCTACCCAATCTTCATAGCGTCTTACTTTCTTAACTAGTTCTACCCATATAGCAAAGGATGGTACTTCCTTCTCAAACCATCTCCTAAGAATAACCAGCTTAGCCAGAAAGAATAATTTTTGTTATATCAAACCTAAACTTCCTACTCCACTCACTAGACCAAGAATAACCATTTCCTTTCCATATGTGTAATAATTTCTCACCAGATCTTGACAATCCGGGGACAGCTCCAAATTAAATGTAGGAAATCTGCTTCATCCAAGACACATTTAGGGCACATGGCATGATCACGATAATTCATTTTAAACAGAACCGTCAGTGCATGATACAGCTGAAATATTGTTCTATATTGAATCACCTAGTGCATTTTATTATATGAACATTTCAATACATTTCCTAGTATATGCACCCATTCCTCTTCAGTGATTTCCCCTATCATCTTCCCCCACCTATTTCTTGTTTTATCTACATACAGTATCTACATGACGTGCCAACGTCAATATTGTTCTATAGAACATCCCTATCTTGGGTCTAATATGTGAATTGATTTTTATAAATTCAATCAGTGTATTGTTCTTTACAGTGAACACATTTCTATGCCTTGTAGCTCTGTAAGCCTTCACCAATTGTAAATATTGTAAATTTCTGTACTTCACAGCCCAAACCTGTCTTTAAATACTTCATAAGACTTTAACTCACCTCCCAATCCAACCCCCTTGTGAATTCTACCAGTGTCCCATTCTTCCATAGTGGATAAAAAATTTAACTCCCTGTGATACCACAAATTTGTTTGAATTCCTTCAAGACTTTAGCATATAATATAGCTAGATGTGTGACACTTTCCGTGTTCCATTCAGCTTCTAAAATTTCATGTATATCCCCATAGCCTCTTTGGTTAGTTTTGTATAACCATCTCAGTGAATATGTTTTTTTTTCCCATCATTTAACATTTAGTAATTTAATGGCTAGAAAATAAAGCTCAAATTTACGTAGGCTCCACTCTCCCTCCCGTTCCCTCTGGGTCAACTTTTTATATTTGAGACAGGTTCTTTTCCAACCCCAGATGAACTTCCCAAGTAGTACCTCTATATCATTGTACCAACCCTCCATTATCCATAATGGGCATGCATAAAATACAGAAAAAGTCTTTGGTAATATTATCATCTTGATCAGGGCAACCCTGTCAGAAATTCCCAACGGAATCTTGCTTTTAATTGCATTTTTCAAGGCATTCAAATTCAAACTACTGAATAGTTCTAGTTGTGGTTCAGCCATAATCCCCAAGTACTTTAAAGCTTCCCCTTCACCTAAAATCTTGACTGAGGATATATCAGTCGGGATATTATCTCCAAGTGACATTAGGGCCGTCTTTCCCCAGTTAATCTTCAAACCTGACAATTTGCCAAATATTTCCAACACTTCTATAACCTTTGGCAAACTTATCACCGGATCCTGTAAGAACAACAGCAAATCAGCGGCATATAACATAATTTTTTCCAATGCCCCTTTCCTCCCAAATCTTACTACTCCCTTTCTTTCCTGATTGCTGCTGCCAATGGCTCAATGTGCAAAACAAAAAGGATCAGGGATAATGGGCATAACGGGGATAACTTGTCTCTTGCCCCTCATAAGTGGAAATTTATCGAATAGTGCATTGTTAATTATCACAGAGGCTGTGGGGTTGTTATATAATATCTTCACCCAACTCCTAAATCTGGGACCAAACCCAAATTCCTCTAGCCTGAGCCATAGAAAGTCTCACTCCGCCCTGTCAAACGCTTTCATGGCGTCCAGCGACAGGATGGAGTGGGAAGTCCCCAGCCCACCCAGAGGTTGGAAAACGTTCTATTAAAGATATCTTGTAACTGCCGACCTGGAATGAATCCAGTTTGATCCGGGTCAATAAGCTTGGCAATAACCTGCGCTAATCGTCTGGCCAGGACCGTTGCAAATATTTTTACATCAGTATTTAATAAGAAATAGGGCAATATGACTCAATTTTCAATGGATCTTTATCTTTCTTTGGAATTAATAGGATATTTGCCTCTGCCATGGTACAAGGGAGTGCATTACTATCACAGGATTCATGAACATTTTTTGTTAAAAATTTAGTTAATACCTCTGCAAATTCCCTGTATATATGAAATGTCAGCCCATCTGGACCTGGTGTTGATGTACCATTAACCCCTTCCCGACCTATGACATACCTGTACGTCATGGGTGGCAAGGTGTTCCCGACCCATGACATACAGGTACGTCATGAACATTACTGCCGCTACTCGCGGCACCCCGCAGCGCCCGGAAAGATGGTGGCTATCACTGATAGCCAGCCATCTTACCGTGCGACCACGGGGGGTTTCATCCCCCCCCCAGCGATCGCTGCTATCAGCTGGTCAAATCTGACTAGCTGATAGCAGCGTTTCGCTATTAAAATACTTAGCAGCGCGGTGTGTGAGTCCCGATCACGGGGATCGGAACACACACCGCTCTGCTAAGTGTCCCTGACCCGTCCCCCGGGGTCACTTACCCGTCCGAGCGGTGTCCCGAGCGGTCCCAACGGTCCCGGCGTCCTCCATGCGGTCCTGGCTGCGCTGCGTCCCGGAGGTGAGTTTCCGGCAGCAGTGCGGCATCTTCATTGGCAGCAGTGAGATCGCCGTAAAGCGATCTCACTGCTGCCTCTGAGAGTTTCCAAACTGCAACTTCCAGCATGCCCAGACAGCCTTTGGCTTTCTGGGCATGCTGGGAGTTGTAGTTTTGCAACATTTGGAGGTCCACAGTTTGGAGACCACTGTATAATGGTCTCCAATCTGTGCTCTTCCAGATGTTGCAAAACTACAAATCTCAGCATGCTCAGTCTGTCCAGGCATGCTGGGATTTGTAGTTCTCTAACATCTGGAAGAGCACAGATTGGAGACCATTATACAGTGGTCTCCAAACTGTGGACCTCCAGATGTTGCAAAACTACAACTCCCAGCATGCCCAGACTGCCCAAGCATGCTGGAAGTTGTAGTTCGGCAACATCTGATCCTTCAGATATTGCCGAACTACAACTTCCAGCATGCCTGGGCAGTCTGGGCATGCTGGGAGTTGTAGTTTTGCAACAACTGGAGGCACACTAGTTGGGAAACATTGTCCGTTTCCTACCTCAGTGCCTCCAGCTGTTGCAATTGTTGCAAAACTATAACTCCCAGCATGCACTGGCAGACCATGCATGCTGGGAGTTGTAGTTTTGCAACAGCTGGAGGCACACTGGTTTGGAAACACTAAGTTTGGTTGCAAAACACTTGAAAGTTTATTACTTAACTTAATGTTTCCAAACCAGCGTTCCTCCAGCTGTTGCAAAACTACAACTCCCAGCATACACGGACAGCCAAAGGGCATGCTCGGAGTTTGCAACAGCTGGATGTTTGCCCCCCCCCCCCCCCCCCAATGTGAATGTACAGGGTACACTCACATGGGCGGAGGTTTACAGTGAGTGCTGCAAGTTTGAGATGGCGCAAATTTTGCGCTGCAGCTCAAACTTCCAGCGGCAAACTTGCTGTGAACCTCTGCCCATGTGACTGTACCCTAAAAACACTACACTACACTAACACTAACCTAAAATAAAAAGTAAAAAACACTACATATACACATACCCCTACACAGCCCCCCTCCCCCCAAAAAATGAAAAACGTCTGGTACGCTACTGTTTCCAAAACGGAGCCTCCAGCTGTTGCAAAATAATAACTCCCAGTATTGCCGGACAGCCATTGACTGTCCAGGCATGCTGGGAGTTTTGCAACAGCTGGAGGCACCCTGTTTGGGAATCATTGGCATAAAATACCCCTATGCAAATCCCTAATTCAGGCCTCAAATGCGCATGGCGCTCTCTCACTTTGGAGCCCTGTCGTATTTCAGGGCAACAGTTTTGGGACACATATGGGGTATCGCCGTACTCGGGAGAAATTGCCTTACAAATTTTGGGGGGCTTTTTCTTCTTTAACCCCTTATGAAAAGGGGAAGTTGGGGTCTACACCAGCATGTTAGTGTAAAAAAATAAATTTTTTACACTGACATGCTGGTGTTGCCCTATACTTTTCATTTTCACAAGAGGTAAAAGGGAAAAAAGACCCCCAAAATTTGTAACGCAATTTCTCCCGACTACGGAGATACCCCATATGTGGGCGCAAAGTGCTCTGGGGGCGCACAACAAGGCCCAGAAGGGAGAGCGCGCCATGTACATTTGAGGCGATTTGCACAGGGATGGCTGATTGTTACAGCAGTTCTGACAAACGCAAAACAATAAATATCCATGTGTGACCCCATTTTGGAAACTACACCCCTCACGGAATTTAATGAGGGGTGCAGTGAGCATTTACACCCCACTGGTGTATGACAGATCTTTGGAACAGTGGTCTGTGAAAATGAAAAATAAAATTTTTGATTTGCACAGTCCACTGTTTCAAATATCTGTCAAACGCCAGTGGGGTGTAAATGCTCACTGCACCCCTTATTAAATTCCATGAGGGGTATAGTTTCCAAAATTGGGTCACATGTGGGGGCGGTCCACTGTTCTGGCACCATAGGGGCTTCCTAAATGGGACATGCCCCCCAAAAACCCTTTCAGAAAAACTCACTCCCCAAAATCCCATTGTCGCTCCTTCCCTTCTGAGCCCTCTACTCTACCGCCGAACACTTTACATACGCATATGAGGTATTTCCTTACTCGAGAGAAATTGGGTTACAAATTTTAGGGTGATTTCTCTCCTTTTACCCCTTGTAAAAATTCAAAAATTGGGTCTACAAGAAAATGCGAGTGTAAAAAATGAAGATTTAGAATTTTCTCCTTCACTTTGCTGCTATTCCTGTGAAACACCTAAAGGGTTAAAACACTTACTGAATGTCATTTTGAATACTTTGGGGGGTGCAGTTTTTATAAGGGGGTCATTTATGGGGTATTTCTAATATGAAGACCCTTAAAATCCACTTCCAACCTGAACTGGGCCCTGAAAAATTACGATTTTGAAAATCTTGAGAAAAATTGGAAAATTGCTGCGGAACTTTGAAGCCATCTGGTGTGTTCCAAAAGTAAAAACTTGTCAATTTTTTTATGCAAACACAAAGTAGACATATTGTATATGTGAATCAATATGTAATTTATTTGGAATATCCATTTTCCTTTCAAGCAGAGACTTTCAAAGTTAGAAAAATGCTAAATTTTCTAAATTTTCATGAAATTTTTAGATTTTTTACCAAGAAAGGATACAAATATCAGTGAAATTTTACCAATATCATAAAGTAGAATATGTCACGAAAAAACTATCTCGGAATCAGAATGATAAGTAAAAGCATTCCAAAGTTATTAATGTTTAAAGTGACAGTGGTCAGATTTTCAAAAAATGCCCAGGTCATGAAGGTAAAAATGGGCTGGGTCATGAAGGGGTTAAATGATTGCAACGCCTCCTTTACTTTCTCAATGTTAATCTCTTTGCAAGTACTGTTATTTCTATGTCTGTTAACTTGGGTAGATTACAATTTTCCAAAACTGCTTGGTTTCCTGTTCATTTACATTGGAGATCAGCCTGGCATAAATTTAAAAAAAAATTGTGTGGTTTCTGCTTTAATCTCCTTAATTTTGTTCAGTATTCTGCCTGATTCTAGTCGCAAAGCAGTGAAATTTTTTGTCCTTTTACCAACTCCGCTAGCCAATTCGTTTGCCTCCCACTTTCTATAAAGTACTTTTTTCCATGAAAGAAAACCTTCTGCTGTGCTTTTTTCCTAATAAATTAATTATATTGCTTCTGTGCTTCTTCCATCAATTCATATTTTCCCTGGGAATGAACTAGCAAAAAAAATTCTGTTGCCATTCTAGCCTTTTGCTCTAGATCCGTTTCCTCCTGTGCAAAAATGATTTTTTTTTTTTTATATGCAACTTCCCTGAAGTGTAAACCTCTCAGAAAGGCTTTACCAGTGTCTCAAACTGTTTGTAGAGAAGCAGTATTCCATTCCAAAAATTCCTTCAACTCCTCAACCAACAATTGTTTCCTGTCAATAATTTTCAACCAATTTGAATTAAATTGAAACTGTTCTCTGTTTTTCCCCTTTCTTCCTACAAATAAACTGCATCACCACAGTTGTATGGTCTGATATAGACTTTGTCTCATAGTTTATTTTTTTAACACCTCTTAACACTAATTCACTACCCAAAAAAGATCGATTCTAGATACTGTATTTTATGATGCTGAGAAGCAAGAAAAAAAAACAATTTGTCTGGATTCCTCCGCCATAAATCACTCAGGCCAATTTCAGATATAAATTTAAATAAAGGGGTATATCCCCCTGTACCTGCTTACTATCCCATCCAACCCGACACCTATGCCTAACTGAGTCTATTACGCAATTGAAGTCTCCAGCTGATAAAATGTCAGATGTTCTCTTCCTTTCAGGTCCCAAACTAACTCCTCCATAATTTCTAAAGTGAAGGGAGTGGGATGTAGCAGAAGGCAAAAACCCATTCCTGGGACTTCAATTTCAGATGTAAAAAAATAAATCTCCCTCTACTGTCCATCACTTTGTGTATTATTTTAGCATGAATATTCATATGTATGTGCACTGTTATCCCTGCTGAATAGCTTGAACTATAGGAGTGGATTTCTGTTCCCACCCACCATTTTCTCAATCTATGCACAGTATCTGGAGTAGCATGTGTCTCTATTAAAGAGGCAATCGCAGGCAAATATCTTTGTATACATTCAAAAACTGCTTTTCTTTTATTCCTCTCTCCCAAGCCTCTTACATTCCAGATGATAACCTTAGCATCCATATTTTATGTAAAAAAAAAAAAAAAAAAAGTACAATCCCTAATAACATTCCATTATTCCCTCCCCTCCAGTGCCAGGTTCCCTCCCCCCACCCAGCTCCACCCACCCATATCCCCTTACCCCACCTCCTAAGTTTCCCTACATACCCCATTGGGACTCTAACCAAGTCACATAGACTCCCTACTTCCCCCCCCCACCCGATCCCATGTCTCCATTCCCTCAAATAAAAACCAGGGAAACCAAAAAAATAATTATGAGCATAATATTACTAAACTAGTTAAAGGACAGTACTAGCCATCTCACAACTGCTATATAATAGCACTATAACCATAGCATCCCAAGTCAATAAATAGTATTCATAGTTAACATGGGAACATATGGGTGGTTTCAATTTCCTATAAGTTCATGTAATTAAATAAGTTACCAAAAAATAGCTTTACTTATGATTAATCTTAAATAATTCATTGGATTGCTATTAAACAAACTGCCATGCTTTCAATTCATAGATTCATATATCCAGTTCATAGATACACTACTAGCATCATGGTTGCTGTACACAGAAATTCGTATCAACACTGTTAATTAAGAAATAATATTTCTGCACATGATTCACATTTTCTGAACATTATTCAAAATTACTGGACCTGGACATGATTCAAGGCCTGTCGTAATCAGTGCAATAAAGCTGCCATATAGTGCTCATAGAACACATAGGCCCTCATTTACTATTGCAAACCCAACATGTTTTGTCGGGTTGTGTGCCAGATTCTGGCGCATTGTGCCAGAAATTCTGTCTGCGCCAGAATTTGCGCCAGAATTGAAAAAAACCCTACTAACTCTCCATTTTACTAAGAAAACCTTAAAAAGGGGCGTGGTCATCGGGAAAAGGGAGCGTGGTCACCAAAAAGGGGCATGTTCTGGACATTTTCACAAAAACCCAACATATTTACCAAGGTTTCCACATAAAATGTGGTGGATTTCAGCAGAGGAAAACCCCACAGATCAGAGCATGTGTAATAAAAGCAAAGTGTAGGGAAAATGGAAAATGTAGGGAAATCTTATATTGGAAAAAAAATTGCAGGGAATTAAAACCCACAAAGAAACCTACACTCCACTCTTAGTAAATCAGGGCCTTAGTATCTAAATACTTACAAAAATGTCATATAAACTCTAACAGCATAATAAACTGTGAACATTGGTGTTACTCATAATTCAAAATATGCACAGTCCCAGCGATACATGTCCATTCAGTTAAAGTAATTAAAAAACATTAAATAAAAAAATAAAATAAAAAATTACATTTCATAGTAATGCATTGTTTTCATTTCTATTATTTCACACACTAGCCTTCATTCATAAGACGCTTTATCTCTCTGCTGTATTGTCTATTGCCCAATGTCCTTATTATTTCTCTGCTTCATGCCCCAATAGCAGATTCAGTATTGCACAGTTCATTCAAACAATGTGCATCCATATTGGTGAGTATTTCTGTTGTAGATGTTGTTTTTAAAAACACTTATATACGCTGCAACAGAAAAGATCACTCCAGGATGGTATTACTTGCAGATCACTTTTTCCACAATATCCACATAGACTCATTCATAAAGCACTGTATATCTTAGATGAATAAACTGCCCTGATATCTCTCAGCTGTATACACTGATAATTGTGCCAAGTCCCATTAGCAGCGTCAATATTAAACAAAATCGAATAAATGAACAATGCAGTATTGAACTATGCAATACCGAAGTACAATGTCCCAATGACACCTTTAATATTGCATAGTTCATTCAAACAGTGTGCATCCATATTGGTGAGCATATCTGGCATAGAAGTTATTTAAAAAAAAAAAACATATATACTGCAGCAGCAAGAATTACTCTAGGATGGCGTTACTTGCAGATCACTTTTTCCAGCGCTGTATCTCTCATTTAAATACATTTCCCATGATATCTTTCAGCTGTATACACTAATAGCTGCACAGAAGTATTGCTATCTCTAAAATTGCTATCTCTAAAATGGCTGCTGAAACCATGCGCATAGGCTGTTATAGTGGCTTAGAGATCACCCCTGTTTGACCGGCATTAGGAGATTCCCTGAGATCATGTAATCCTTCCTTCTTCCTTCAAGGGTCGGTGTTTCAACTGTACCAAAAAAAAAAAAATCTTAATATGCCTTGAAAAATTTCTTGACATTAACTGTATCATCTAAAAGGTGCTGCAAACGTATAAAGTGTACACAGTGTAAAATGCACCAGTTTTTTCACTTTTAAAAATTTGACATAAAATCTCCCGAACTGACTGCAAGCAAGGGTCTGCAATGTGGTATTTTACTTTATAGTCCTAAAGGAAAATAGGTATTATCTACACTGGAAAATAATTCCGAATGACCTGTACAACCATTAATAATATATATGTGGTGACCCATGGGTGTATGGCTGGACCACGGGAGTAGCAGTGTGAGTGGTGGGATCAGATGGTATTAACCCTGGGGGCAAGATATTGTTAACCCCTAGTGTTGGTGATGCTAGTGTGGTATTAGGGTTCCGGAACAACACATGCCCGGCTTCTCCGCTATCCCAATTGTTAGAAGTGAAATGAGAGTCCACAACCAGTTATGGTCAAACGGAGGCTTTACTGAGTATGAGACAGATGGAATTATCTTCACAGCTAGGGCCAGATTTCCCAGAGAGGTGGCCAGGACCCAGAAAGACCTTGCAGCTTGCTGGACCAATATACTTGCAATTAACTTGACATGAGATTGGACTTGACTGGACTATGTGCAGGACTTGACTAGTTTCAGTGACGACAGACATAGACTTGAGACTTACTGGAATGATTGTAGCTTTTGGGGTCTTCCAGATGCTGATCACTTGCACTGAGATCTCTGTACTGGCTGGTTCTCAATAAAGGAAGAGAGTGAATTATAATGGCTGCCCCTTTATATAGTTGGGGGGGGGGCTGGACTAAAGCCCATTGGTTAAGCTGCAGGTCATAGGTTAAGCTGGTGCTCTCTGGGAGAACATGTGACAACAAATCATGTGACTGCATAACATTACATGTGTCAAACTTACACAGGTCCTTGAGATCTCCCACAGGTCCTTTGTACTATCTATAAATAAGGATACTGTCTAGGCATTAAAGTGATATATACAACATTCTGGAAACAACAGGGGAGACCTTGCAGGGGAGCCCCCAGGTCACTGAGGGTCTCAACCTGACAGGGCCTAAAGGTAGTGCAGGACCATGTCCTGTACTGGGATATCACATATACTTACCTTTTTCTTGGATTTATGCACAGAAATGACTTATGGATGTTTTGTTCTGACATGCAAAGGATATACCCATACTCTGCATTTTCTTTGACACGTGATATAGGAAATGATGTAATGTGACTTTTCTATTCACATGCACAGTGGGAAATCTGGGATGTCAACATCTGCAACATGCTTATGCGGTTTCCACCTATTGCATACTGAGAGTAAAACATAAAGGAGATCTGCAGCCCTAGACACTTCTGTCCTATCCACAGGACTGGGGATAAGTGTTTGATCGCTGGGGGTCCAAACGTCCAAATCTCCTGTACGGGTTTGCCGCTCTCCCGTGCAGGAGGCGTGTCGGCCGCAGCATTACGCCACAATCGAGAAGCCACCTCCATGTATCTCTATGGTAGAGGTGGAGATGCAGCATTCATGCATCCCCACCTCTCCCATAGAGCTGTATGGAGGGGGCGTGTTGTCGACCTCAGTGAGGTCGATAACACGCACATTAACAGTGGGGAGCTGCAGCAATGCAGAATCCCTGTACGGGAGATCGCGGGGCATCCCTGCGGATAGGGGATAAGTGTCTACCACTGCAGTTCTCCTTTAAGGTCCAGTATTATTTGGTGAACATAATTGAATAACAAAATGAACTTCCCTTAGTAGACTATTAGGCCTTTAACACGTCCAGGTCTTTAGGCGAAACTAGCATAATTATTGGCTAAGTGGCCAGACTGTGCCTGAGGGGGTTTTAACTCCTTAACGACGCAGGACGTATATTTACGTCATGTGCCGGGTCCTGCAATATAACGCGGGGTCACGCGGTGACCCCGCAACATATCGGGTCGGTCCCGGCAGCCATCAACGGCAGGGACCCACGGCTAATACCGGGCATCACCGCGAACGGTGATATAAACCCTTCAGACACGGCTATCAAAGTTGACCTCCGCGTCTGAAGTGAAACCGAAAGCATCCCAGCAGCTCAGTCAGGCTGTTCATGACCGTTGTGGTGAAAATATGGCATCCCGAACAGCTGGCAGGACACCAGGAGGATCCCTACCTGCCTCCTGCGTGTCCGATCACCGAAAGACTGCTTTGTGTCTGAGATCAAGGCAGGAGCAGTCGAGCATCGATAACGCTGATCGATGTCATGTTAATGCATGACAGTGAACAGTGTAAGAGATCAGTGTGTGCAATGTTATAGTCCCCTAAGGGGGCTATAACATTGCAAAAAACAAAAAGTGAAAAAAAAAGTGTTAATGAATGTGGTTTAACCCCTTCCCTAAATAAAAGTCAGAATCACCCCTTCCCATTAAAAAAAATAACTATGCAAATAAAAATAAATATAAACATATGTGGTATCGCCGTGTGTGTAAATGTCAAAACTTTAAAAAGATATTGTTAATTAAACTGCATGGTCAATGGCGTACACGTAAAAAAACATTCAAAAGTCCAAAATAGTGTATTTTTGGTCACTTTTTATATCCTGAAAAAATGAATGAAAAGCGATAAAAAAGTCCTATTAAAACACAAATGGTACCGATAAAAACTTCAGATCATGGCACAAAAAATTAGCCCTCATACATCCCCAAATGCGGAAAAATAAAAAGGTTATAGGGGTCAGAAGAGGACATTTTTAAACGTATACATTTTCCTTAACGTAGTTATGATTTTTGCCAGAAGTACAACAAAATCAAACCCATATAAGTAGGGAATCATTTTAACCGTATGGACCTACAGAATAATGATACGATGTCATTTTTACCAAAAAAAATGCACTGCGTAGAAATGGAAGCCCCCATAAGTTACAAAATGGTGTTTTTTCTTAAATTTTTTCCCCACAGTGCTCTCAGTTGATACCTCTGTCCATGTCAGGAATTGTCCAGAGCAGGAGCAAATCCCCATAGCAAACCTATCCTGCTCTGCACAGTTCCCAAAATGGACAGAGGTGTCAGCAGAGAGCACTGTGGTCAGGCAGAAAGGAAATTCAAAAAGAAAAGAACTTCCTGTGGGTTAGCAGCTGATAAGGTACTGGAAGGATTAAGTACTGGAAGGATTAAGATTTTTTAATAAAAGTAATTTACAAATCTGTTTAACTTTCTGGCAACAGTTAAAGGGGTATTCCAGGCCAAAACTTTTTTTTATAAATCAACTGGCTCCGGAAAGAGATTAAACAGATTTGTAAATTACTTCTATTAAAAAATCTTAATCCTTCCAATAGTTATTAGCTTCTGAAGTTGAGTTGTTGTTTTCTGTCTAACTGCTCTCTGATGACTCACGTCACGGGAGCTGTTCAGTTCTTATGGAGATATTCTCCCATCATGCACAGCTCCCGGGACATGACATCATCATTGAGCAGTTAGACAGAAAACTTCAGAAGCTAATAACTATTGGAAGGATTAAGATTTTTTTAATAGAAGTAATTTAGAAATCTAATAGATAGAGAAGAGCAGTTCGGCACAGCTAAATTTGTGATCCCTGGGTAGTAAGCACTGTAGCGGCATGCACTTAAAGGAAATCTGTAATCAGAATCACCCGCACTAAACCTGTTACACAGGCTTGTAGTGCGGGTGATCGTGATTAAAACGCTCCATACCTGGTTAAAAATGGTTCAGTGGTTCTTAAGATATCTTTATTTTTAGTTTTCTGTTATTCCCTGGCTTGGGACTCAGTGGGAGGTGTTATCATCTGGGACTCGGCCACACGTTATATGAGCTGGGCGGAGCTGCCGCCCGGCTCATGAATATTCATGACCTTATCCTCGTAGTCTAACTCCTTTTTCTAGGTCTGGTGGGGAGGGCCGCGAGGATAAGTTCATGAATATTCATGAGCCGGACGACAGCTCCGCCCAGCTAGAATGACGTGTGGCCGAGTCCCAGATGATAAGACCTCCCACTGAGTCCCAAGCCAGGGAATAACAGAAAACTAAAAATAAAGATATCTCAAGAACCACTGAACCATTTTTAACCAGGTAAGGAGCGTTTTAATCAGGATCACCCGCACTACAAGCCTCTGTAACAGGTTTAGTGCGGGTGATTCTGATGACAGATTTCCTTTAAGAAGCAGGTGGTGCTCAGACCGTTAAGAAGATAAATCCAGATATATTTGTAGATATAAAACTGGGGATGTGCAGCTCACAATTAACTAGCCAAGGTAAGAGGGCTGTACACCTACACCTGGTGTTGTGATAAGGGAAGCAAAACTAAAAAAAAAGTAGCCAACCCCTCTAGGCTAGCATCAGTTGCCTGATACAGTGATGTAATGGTAAAAATGATGACTGGATCGTGCTTCAATTATAATATAAAAGTGCAAATTTATTACACAATATAAAATATAAACAATAACTCCTCGAAACACAAGGGCCCTTGTGCCGAGGAAAATTACAATATAAAACTTGTACACCAATATACCAATAGCTAGCATTGAGAATTTTTTAACAATGCAATAGTACTTTAAATCCGGCCTGCGATATTTCAAATGGGTTAAATGTCCCTTAAAAGGTATGGATTCCAATTATACGTAAGGTACTTTCAAGTCCCATATAGGATATAGATTCCAAATTTTAAACGTCGAATAGGTAAATTATAGTTACCAGTCTGCAATACATCCCGATAGAAAGTCACCTTGAGTTGAAAATGTGGAGTCCGCACGGTTAGGTGGTACCAGACGCTGGCATTCGTCCTCGCGGCGGTCTGCCTGCCACAGACCAGCTGTAATAATAACCGCTTGCTGATGTTTCGCTGCAGATGGTAACCACACGATGAAGCAGGTGCGGGCTTCTAGGTAACTCGATGGTGGGTGACGTCACAGGCGCTTGGGCAATGCTGCCTGGAAGATGATTCCGGGAATGGTGTACTGCTTAGCAGAACTGGATCGGAGTTCGCCTTTGAATAGTCAGGTAGCGGTGATGTAAGATATTCTTATACCTAGATGCGTTTCACATGTGCTTTATACACGGCCCTTTCCTCAGTAGGCTTATATTTGTAGATATGTAGAAAAAAGTCGGCCACTCACCAATCTTCTTATTTCAGCAAATTTCTTTTTATTGAGCACATACTCACAACCATGTTGTCCAGGGAGAAGACATAGATGGTAACAAACGGGGGGGGGGGGTACCACCGAGAGGCGACAACGCTGTTTCGCACTGAATAAGTGCTTCAAACTTACCTTTTAAAAATCATAACCCTTTCAATTTTCCACCTAAAAATCCATATTATGGCTTATTTTTTGCGTCGCCAATTCTACTTTGCAGTGACATTAGTCATTTTACCCAAAAATGCACGGTGAAACGGAAAAAAAATCATTGTGCGACAAAATCAAAGAAAAAACGCCATTTTGTAAATTTTGGGGGCTTTCGTTTCTACGCAGTGCATATTTCGGTAAAAATTACACCTTATAAATATTCTGTAGGTCCATACGGTTAAAATGATACCCTACTTATGTAGGTTTGATTTTGTTGCACTTCTGGAAAAAATCATAACTACATGCAGGAAAATTTATACGTTTAAAAATGTCATCTTCTGACCCCTATAACTTTTTTTTTTTCCACGTACAGGGCGGTATGAGGGCAAATTTTTGGCGCCGTGATCTGAAGTTTTTATCGGTATGATTTTTGTTTTGATTGGACTTTTTGATCACTTTTTATTCATTTTTTAATGGTATAAAAAGTGACCAAAATACACTTTTTTGGACTTTGGAATTTTTTTGCGCGTACGCCATTGACCGTGCGGTTTAATTAATGATATATTTTTATAGTTCGGACATTTACGCACGCGGCGATACCACATATGTTTATTTTTATTTTTTTTTACACAGTTTTATTTTTTTTATGGGAAAAGGGGGGTGATTCAAACTTTTATTAGGGAAGGGGTTAAATGACCTTTATTAACACTTTTTTTTACATTTTTTTGCAGTGTTATAGGTCCCATAGGGACCTATAACACTGCACACACTGATCTTTTACACAAATCACAGGCGTGTATTAACATGCCTGTGATCAGTGTTATCGGCGCTTGACTGCTCCTGCCTGGATCTCAGGCACGGAGCAGTCATTCGCCGATCGAACACTGAGGAGGCAGGTAAGGGCCCTCCCGGTGTTCGGGACGCCGCGATTTCACCCCGGCGGTCCCGAACAGCCCGACTGAGCAGCCGGGTCACTTTCACTTTCGCTTTAGAAGTGGCGGTCAGCTTTGAAAGGGTTAATACCGCACATCACCGCGATCGGCGATGTGTGGTATTAGCCGCGGGTCCCGGCCGTTGATGAGCGCCGGGACCGACGCGATATGATGCGCGGCGCGATCCCTCTTCATATCGCGGGAGCCGGCGATATACGTCCTGCATCGTTAAGGGGTTAAAGTTGAAAATGGTACACTGATAAGTGAAGGTTACAGAAAAGAGGTAGCACATAACTCAATTCTACACTACAATAGTTCACATACAGCAGCTGTAAAAAATGGTATTCCATATGGGCAATTCCTGCATTTAAAAATAAATAATGTTCATGACAGTACATATCAAAAACAGGCCGATGAACTGGAATATAGGTTGCAAGAAAGAAAATTCCCTCAGATTCTTGTTAAAAAAGGAAGAGAAAAAGCAGAACAAAAAACACGAACAGAGTTGTTGGGTTCCAAAAAAATTAAAAAAAACTATTAAAAACTAATAAATCCCCAAAAAGGTTTACTTTTACATTTCAGAATACACCTGTAAATAAAATCATTGAAAGAGCAGTGAGAAAAAATTGGTTTATTCTAGAGATGGATGAGGATATAAAAGAAATAGCAAGTAATAAACCACCAATGTCATATAGAAGAAATAAAACGTTAGGGGATATGCTAAAACAACACAGCTCAGGAGAAGAAAAGAAAAAGAAAGGTAGTGATTGGCTCAGTGAAAAAAAAAACAAAAGGGAACTTCCAATGTAAAAACTGCAATTTTTGCAAGTATAACCTATGCCAAAGATCGTTCAGGATTGGTCCTGTATACCACACAGTTAATGAGTTGATCACCTGTAAAACAAAAAAATGTTGTGTATATAATCTTTTGTCCGTGTAGATTCTATTACATTGGAAAAACTATAAGACAATTGTGTGCAAGGATTAGGGAGCACTTTTACTCCCTGCGCACAAAGAAAGGCGGACCTAGATTTATTTCACATGTAATAGAGACACACGGAGGAAGCCCTGAAACACTGCGTTTTGCTGGTATTGAAAGAGTCAAAGCACAACCAGGCATCAAGACAGAGAAGTATCTCCTTAGAAGAGAAACACACTGGATACTGTCAACTGATGCCCTGGGGGTTCTGGGACTCAATGATAAGGTTTGTATTTGAATATACGAAGTAAATGCTCTTGATCGATGAGACCACCGCAAAAAGTGTCAAATAATCAAATATCCACCTCTTCCCCTCTTTCCCCCTCCCACGGTGGTTTACGTCACAAGGTGTTAAGTAGGTGATAGTGATTATTCACCTGTATATAAGGTGAGCAGTTCCGGTTCTGTGTTAGGCCAGTTGAAGCACTTATTCAGTGCGAAACAGCGTTGTCGCCTCTCAGAGGTACCCCCCCCCCCGTTTGTTACCATCTATGTATTCTCCCTGGGAAACATGGTTGTGAGTATGTGCTCAATAAAAAGAAATTTGCTGAAATAAGAAGATTGGTGAGTGGCCGACTTTTTTCTACATATCTACAAATATATCCTAATTTACAAATCTGTTTAACTTTCCGGAGCCAGTGGATATATAGATTAAAAAAGGTTTTGCCTGGAATACCCCTTTAATGAAAAAAACAAACAAACAAAAAAAACAGTGGAGTACCCCTTTAATCCATCAATACCTAGTTTATATCAGAAACCACTGGCTTGTAATGATTGTGACGTTATTCCATACTTTTTCACTTTTGTGATAATCTGTTTATTATATTCTTGACATGGTTTTCTTGCAACAGGATTTTATAATATGCAGTGAAGTGTTCTTGATCCCCAGCATATTATTATTGTCAGATGCTGTGAAGTATTACCATTGATTTTAAGTTTGTTAAAAAAAACTGTGCTTATTTAATAAATAACTAAAGAAAAAAAGAAAAAAATGAACGTTCTTTATATAACATTTGTATTTTTTAACCACTTTCCGCCCTAAGACGTATGCATACTTCCAAGTTGATAGCTAGTTAGCTCAACTGGATGTATGCATACATTCTAGTGATCTCCTTCACAGCGTGCTGCAGGAGATTGCCAACAGGACCAGCTGGGGTCCCGCTGCAGCTGCCGAGACTGGATTTGCACTGGTCTCGACAGCATTAACCCCATAGATTCCGTGATCAGTCCTGATCACGGCATCTATTGGGTTGACAGGGGGAGGGGGCTCCCCCGTTCACCAACGGCGATCCCGTGATGCGATTGTGGGATCCTGTTGGTTGCCATGGTAGCAGGAGGCCAGCTAATGGCTTCTGTGTGTCAAGTACGACAGTCTGTAAGGTCCAGCCATAGGCTGGATTGCACAGGCTGTTAGTGTAGTACTGACTGTTATACTGTGTGTGCTGCAGTACAGATGTACTTGGGCATAGCATAACTTGTAAAAAGTGAAAAGTAAAAAAAAATCAGGTTTTGAAATAAATTACTAAAGTGTTAAAAAAAAGTTAAATAAATGCCTCTTTCCCAATAAAACCCTATATTATCATCCAAAAAATAAAAAACGCCCCAAATCTTCACATAATAGGTATTGCCACGTCCATAATGAATTGTACAATAAACTGATAATGGTATTTATCCTGCACAGTGAACACCGTAAAGAACAACAACAAAATAAACGCAAAAACATTGAAATTGGTACACTATAGTGTTGGACGAAAAATAAAAAAATTATGACAGAACATGACAACACAAAAAAGGGGAAAAAAGGATTTTGTTGAGAAAAGGAAAAAGAATATAAATAAGTTATATAAATTGGGCATCGCCATAACCATAAAAACCCGGAGAATAAAAATAACATAGTTTTTACCATACAATGAATGCTATAATGAAAAATCACCAGAAATTTTAAATTTTTTCACGATATTTTTCACAAAAATGCTGCATGAATCAACAAATATTTACCACTAATATAAAGTACAATATGTAATGAAAAAACATTCTCAGAATCGCGCTGCTAATTAAATGCATGTCAGAGGTATTTCCACTTAAAGAGATACATACCAGATTACAAAAATTGGGCTTGGTCATTACGATAAAAACAGGCGGCGTCCTTAACCCCTTAAGGACGCAGGGTTTTTCAGTTTTGCATTTTCGTTTTTTCCTCCTTACCTTTTAAAAATCATAACCCTTTAAATTTTCCACCTAAAAATCTATTATGTGGCTTATTTTTTGCGTCACCAATTCTACTTTGCAGTGACATTAGTCATTTTACCCAAAAGATTCACGGCTAAATGGGAAAAAAAAATCAATGTGCGACAAAATCGAAGAAAAAACGCCATTTTGTAAATTTTGGGGGCTTCCGTTTCTACGCAGTGCATATTTCGGTAAAAATGACACCTTTTCATTATTCTGTAGGTCCATACAGTTAAAATGATAACCTACTTATATAGGTTTAATTTTGCCGTACTTCTGGAAAAAATCATAACTACATGCAGGAAAATTTATAAGTTTAAAAATGTCCTCTTCTGACCCCTATAACTTTTTTTTATTTTTCCATGTACAGGGTGGTATGAGGACTAATTTTTTGCGGCGTGATCTGAAGTTTTTATTTTGATCGGACTTTTTGATCACTTTTTATTCATTTTTTAATAGTATAAAAAGTGACCAAAAATATGCTTTTTTGGACTTTGGAATTTTTTTTACGTGTACGCCATTGATCGTGCGGTTTAATTAACAATATATTTTTATAGTTCAGATATTTGCGCACGTGGCGATACCACACATGTTTATTTTTATTTTTATTTACACTGTTTTTTTTTTTTTTATGGGAATAGGGGGGTGATTCAAACTTTTATTATGGAAGGAGTTAAATGATCTTTATTAACACTTTTTGAAACTTTTTTTTTGCAATGTTATAGCCCCCGTAGAGGCCTATAACATTACATACACTGATTGCATGTATTAACATGCCTGTGATCAGTGTTATCGGAGCTTGACAGCTCCTGCCTGGATCTCAGGCACGGAGCAGTCATTCGCCGATCGGACACCGAGGAGGCAGGTAGGAATCCTCCCGTTGTCCTGTAAGCTGTTCGGGACGCCGAGATTTCACCGTGGCGGTCCTGAACAGCCCCACTGAGCAGCCAGGATAGTTTTACTTTCGCTTCAGACGTCAGCTTTGATCGCCGCGTCTGAAGAGTTAATACAGGGCATCACCGCGATCGGTAATGTCCTGTATTAGCCGCGGGTCCCGGCTGTTGATGGTCGCTGGGACCGCAATATGACACAGGGTCACCGCGTGACCCCGCAGCATATCGCGGGAGCCGGCGCAGGATGTAAATATACATCCTTCATTGTTAACCTCTTGAGGACGGAGGGTTTTTCCGTTTTGCACTTTAGTATTTTCCTCCTTACCTTTTAAAAATCATAACCCTTTCAATTTAAGCCATATGATGCTTATTTTTTGCCAATTCTACTTTGTAATGACATCAGTCATTTTACCCAAAAATCTATGTCGAAAATGAAAAAAAATAATCATTGTTCGACAAAATTGAAGAAAAAAAACCAATTTTGTAACTTTTGGGGCTTCCGCTTCTACGCAATAAATTTTTCCGTAAAAATGACACCTTCTCTTTATTCTGTATGTCCATATGATTAAAATGATACCCTACTTATATAGGTTTAATTTTGTTGTACTTCTGGAAAAAATCATAACTACATGCACGAAAATGTATTCTTTTAAAATTGTCATTTTCTCACCCCGATAACTTTTTTATTTTTCCATGTACAGGGTGGTTTGAGGGCTAATTTTTTTGCAGGTGAACTGAAGTTTTTATCGGTACCATTTTTGTATTGATCTGACTTTTTTCATGATATAAAAAGTGACCAAAAATACTCTATTTTGGACTTTGGAATTATTTTGCGCGTACGCCATTGACCGTGCAGTTTAATTAACTAAATATTTTTATAATTCAGACATTTCTGCACACGATGATATCACATATGTTTATTTTTATTTACAGTTTTTTTTAAAATGGGAAAAGGGGGGTGATTAAAACTTTTATTAGGGAAGGGGTTTTTTCCACCTTTTTTTTGCAGTTATTTCACTTTTTTTTGCAGGTGGCTATAACACTGCACACACTGATCTTTTACATTGATCAATGGTTTCTCATAGGAGACCATTGATCAATGAGTCTGCCGCTTGATTGCTCATGCCTGGATCTCAGACACTGAGCAGTCATTTGGCGATCGGACAGCGAGGAGGAAGGTAAGGGACCGTCCTGCTGTAATACAGCTGTTCGGAATGCCACAATTTCGCTGCGTTGGTCCTGAACAGCCCCCTGAGCTAACCGGCATTCATTTACTTTCACTTTTAATGCAGCATTCAATTTTGAATGCCGCGTCTAAAGGGTTAATAGTGCACGGCACCGCAATCAGTGCCGTGTGCTCTTAGCCACGGGTCCCTGCCATTGTTAGAGGTTGGGCCCGACCCACTATGATTGAAAGGGAGTAGGCGAAGGGCATACAGGTAAGCCCTCTGTCCCCAACAGCTTAAGGGGTTAATACATGAAGTTGTGTTTTTTTTTCTTATTTGTGGAATTAGCAGTAGGTTTTCTGTAGAGGCAGAATAAGCAAAATTCTGGCAGTTTCTTTTTTGTTTTTGTTTACAGTGTATTCCATGAGAAATACATATGGTGATACCTTTGTAGTCAGAGTCATTACAGCAGCACTAATTCTGTGCACTTTTGCAGCCAACGGCTGTCGAAGCATGCTGGGAGTTGTAGTTTTGCAACAGCTGGAGGAACCCTGGTTGGGAAACACTGGCTATGGTGCATTAACAATCCCACTGACAAGCATCAGAGGAGTTAATAATCAGTTAAACACACAATTCACTTATTTAAACTAAGCAAATGTGCAAATGTGTCTGTATGTAAATATATATATATATATATATATATATATATATATATATATATATATATATATAGTTGTATTGTGCTTCCTGAAACCTGGTAGCTGCATATAACAGGTTTAAAATTTGTCTTCCTTCTTTTTTTTATTTTTTTGTTAATTTAAACCAATTCCCAATGCCTAGATGTAAAAAGAGGTTTGCTATTCAGACACTTTTATTAAGATCTTTGAGTCTGATTTAATTAGATTCTAAGAAGTAAAACAAGATTATGTTTTACCTATTACAGTAATGAATAGTAACATTATTCAGTAGGTTTTTCCTGCATGAAGATAAGGAATTTCAAATCTAATTTTAATACATAAATGAGAACAATCAAATGATCCAATCATACATATTTCTCTTTGTGCCTTGGAGGAAGTATGTATATGACAACATTCATACTGAGGCCAATCTTTTATAGCTCTGCATTTTTATGTGGTGTTCCTTGGAGAATGGTTCCTAGAACCTTTTAACAGTGTTTCTTATCTAAGACCAGTCCATACACTTGCCATCACATTCCCTAAAACTCAAGGTCTAACAAGAAATATAAAAAAGCTGACAAAATTGATTGAATGATTAGTTTCCATTTTGTCTCTTTAATCAAAATGTTATGAAATAATTTTCATCTATTTTGCTGGATTTTTTTTTTTACTTCAGTGTATATTATGTTGTGCATAAGATGTATTGTTCCTGGTAGTGTTGAATTCTTACTGTACATCAATGTTGAGAGTAGAACCTGTGGTTTCAGTCAGAACTTTGGAAGTGTCTACTTCACAAAGGAGGACATTGACCTGTTGCTTCGGCCAAACCTGGTAACATGGCATCATTGCCATGTGAGTTGAAAACAGCAAAGAACATCATGCACTGTATTTAGTAATGCACACCCAAACATCACATCAACAATATCTATTAAAGGAAAACGATCACCAGTTTCCCCGAACTATAACCCAATACACCGGGTTATAGTGCAGGTAAACAGAAGACCGATGTGGGGTCTCGGACTGCTATACCTACCTGGTAGGCACTGTGGGCATGAGCGCTCACGTGACTGGTGCTTATGAATATTTAAATTTAGCCGGTGGGCCTGCCTCAAAGCGCAAGTCAGCGCTGGAAGAGGGGGACCTTTGGAGGATTGGGGCTCCAGACTGCAGGTAGGTATAGCAGTCCAAGACTGTATATCAGGTTATAGTGCCGTGGAACCGTTTTCCTTTAAAAAGCAGGATTTTTGTTACGCCGAGCGTTCCGGGTCCCTGCTCCTCCCCGGAGCGCTCGCGGCGTTCTTCTCTCTGTAGCGCCCCGGTCAGACCCGCTGATCGGGAGCGCTGCACTGACATTGCCGGCGGGGAGGCGATTCGCATAGCGGGACGCGCCCGCTCGCGAATCGCACCCCAAGTCACTTACCTGTCCGGGCCCCCGGCTGTCATGTCCTGGCGCGCGTGGCTCCGCTCCTTAGGGCGCGTGCGCGCCAGCTCTCTAAGATTTAAAGGGCCAGTGTACCAATGATTGGTGCCTGGCCCAATTAGCCTAATTAGCTTCCACCTGCTCCCTGGCTATAATACCTCACTTCCCCTGCACTCCCTTGCCGGATCTTGTTGCCTTGTGCCAGTGAAAGCGTTTAGTGTTGTCCAAAGCCTGTGTTTCCAGATCTCCTGCTATCCATATTGACTATGAACCTTGCCACCTGCCCCGACCTTCTGCTACGTCTGACCTTGTCTCTGCCTAGTCCTTCTGTCCCACGCCTTCTCAGCAGTCAGCGAGGTTGAGCCGTTGCCAGTGGATACGACCTGGTTGCTACCGCCGCAGCAAGACCATCCCGCTTTGCGGCGGGCTCTGGTGAATACCAGTAGCATCTTAGAACCGGTCCACCGGCACGGTCCACGCCAATCCCTCGCTGACACGGAGGATCCACAACCAGCTAGCCGAACCGTGGCAATTTTTATTATATTGTATGCCAAATGAGTACAAAACAAACAAAGTTAAAAACAAGTACACCACACAAGATGCTCACCCTCCAGAGCACATCAGTTTATAGTATAAATAACTGAATATTATTCCACAGAAACAATAAATAATGGGTAATGATGTTTCACTTACCTCAACCCGCTAGAAAGTGGGATATTATGCATGTCAAAACTATAGAACCTGTTGTCTGCCATGAATATACTGGCTAAAACACATGCTATAAGATACAAAAAAGACAACAGGTGAGTGGATGGTGAATCCTACCACAAAAAACCTACATATCAGTAAGGTAGAGCAAGCTGTACAGATAAGGTACAGGTGAGCATCAAGATAAAAGAGTGCTCTGTATGACCCCACGTATTCCGTTCCTCATGGCAATTTCCTCAGGGGAGTGATGTCAGTTTGCCATAACCCACCTTTTTTACTGCTGTGGATGGACATTAGCTGTGAATCAAACAGACAAATAACGCCTACATTCACACACACAGTCATTTCTGGTGTTACCCTCATTTCCTGTTGTTACTCATGGTGTAAAATATGATTCCCCACATATATATCCATGTTATGTGGGGAATCATATTATCCGTCATGAGTAACAAATGGAAATGAGGGTAACACCAGAAGTGACTGAGTGTGTGCGAATGTGGGCATTATGTGTTTGTTTGATTCACAGCTAATGTCCATTCACAGCAGTATAAAAGGTGGGTTATTGCCAACTGACATCACTCCCCTGAGGAAGTTGCTGTGAGCAACGGAAAGTGTGGGGTCACACAGAACACTCTTTTATCCTTGATGTTCCACTGCACCTTATTTGTACCGCTTGCTCTACCTTGCTGATCTGAAGGGTTTTTGTGGTAGGATCCGCCATCCTCTCACCTCTTGTCTTTTTTGCATCTTATAACATTTTGTTTTAGCCAGTATATTCATGGCAGACAACAGGTTCTATAGTTTTGACATGCATAATATCCCACTTTCTAGCGGGTAGAGGTAAACATCATTGCCCATTATTTATTGTTGCTGTGGAATTATAATAGTGTAAAAAGGGTAGGCAGTCCTGCTAGGCTAGGTCAGAGTAAAAGATATAAGGTCAAAAATTAGAAGAAAGAGAGAGAGAAAAATAAAACGTGTCTAAAATAGCATAAAATGATAACATTTATTTGGAAGAAAAAGTCTTCCTGAACCTCCACCATTGAAAAAGGGGACACAGTTCCCCGAAACGCGTCTGGTTTTAAGACAACCCTGCACATCATCTGAGACAATCGTTACCGCATTGCCGGTCCTCACCTACTCTCTCCCCTGCTCCCCGTGCCGTCGGGGTAGAGAGGATACCTTCAGCGTTGCCATACCCTGCTATGACCGCTAGGTTTCACAGCGCTGCCACACGCTGCTTCCCAGCCATCATCTCCGACCCCCAGCACCGGATCATATCACCCCTCCAACATTTCTCCCGTGCCGCCGGGACAGAGGGACGTGCATCCGGGTCGCAAGCATAGCTGCACTCACCTGACTGTGCACACTGTAGCCGGTAAGAGGCACTAAGTACCTGAACTGTATAGCGATTGCCCTCTTGCATTCAGTCCCCGTGCCGTCGGGGTAGAGGGGGCATCGCCTGTATCTCTGTACCTAAAAACGTTTATAGTGGGCCCCAATCTGGGAGGCTCCAGAGCTACCGAAAATTTGCCTTATTGGATTATCAACTTTTTTCCTATGTACTTTCATCTGGATTAATCCTGGCTCCTATAATATGACTTTACAGTATAACTAAACAGATACTGTTTGCACTGTCCCATTGCCCCACTTTCATTGTCTCATTGTCCAATTGTTGAAGTGCAATACCACTGTGTATATTTTATATTTTTAGCATTTTATACCATTGTAACCATTTTATCTAGTGACCAGCCTGCGACAAGGGCCCTGCCGCAGACCTCACATCATTTTTCCAAATAAATGTTATCATTTTATGCTATTTTAGAC
Source organism: Hyla sarda (assembly GCF_029499605.1). Classification (NCBI taxonomy): domain Eukaryota; kingdom Metazoa; phylum Chordata; class Amphibia; order Anura; family Hylidae; genus Hyla; species Hyla sarda. Next base: position 144,297,894 of record NC_079193.1, read on the forward strand.
AAGTTTTCTCTTTTCTCTCTTTCTTTCTTCTAATTTTTGACCTTACATCTTTTACTCTGACCTAGCCTAGCAGGACTGCCTCCCCTTTTTACACTATTAGTACTCTTTCTTGGCACATGGGTATGTGCAACGCAGTATCCTCGGTATAGGTTTTCTCTTTTTACGTTGAGCTCCCACATTTTTTTTTATATATCTGCTGTGGAATTATATTCAGTTATTTATATTATATACTGATGCGCTCTGGAGGATGAGGGTCTTGCCCCCTCAAGATTCTTTGTGTAATGTACTTTTTAAATGTTTTTAAAATTGTTTGTTTTGTACTCATTTGGCATACAATTTAATAAAAAAAATCATGCTTTTTAACAGATATTGTTGATGTGATGTTTGGATGAGCATTGCTACATACAGTGCATGGTGTTCTTTGCTGTTTTGAATATTGAGTAGTTGCACTGTTTTTGCACCCCAGCCTCTTATACACAGCTGAGCCCCCTAATCTTTTTTCACGTGTGCCATGTGAGTTGGTGCCATTTGAGCAAAGCAGCAGAAGGAGAAACACATAGTTGAGGTCAGTGTAGGCCAAAATACTTTGCAATTAGCAAAAGCACATGACCACAGGTTAACCAATAATGGCTTGCATACAGCTTCTGGTCAATTAGGAGGCAGTATGGATTTATCAAAACCTGTGTAGAGGACCTATTATGCTTAGCAGCCAATCAGATCATACAGTGTGTGTGTTGAAAGCCCAGCCACAAAAGCACTGCAGTCCTTTTACAATACAAAAACACTATAGCAGCTGCATTATAATGGCCATTTGCTTTGTCAGGGGTAAGGAAAAATCTGTGTAAAGTGTGCCAGTTTTTGAGTGTGGCACACTAAGGGAGAAAAGATGTGCAAACAATGGTTTTGTGTTACATTATACAGAGTTGTTCAGCTGCTGCTTTAAGTGCTAGTGTTTGAAAGGCTAGTAATAACCAAGTAGCTATAACCAGGATTCTAGCTAGCTTAATTCTAACAGGGCCAATGTGTATTCTAATTGGCATAAACCTTTGAAATTAACTTAAGCTGAAGCATTAAAGCATGAATTGTCTTTTTGTTAGGAGGTTTTGGTTCTTGAGGAGATTAATCTCTCTGTTAAGACATAGTCCAATGTGTGTAGCACAACATTAATGGAGGTGGGTTCATATTACAGAGTAGTGTGAACACTGTACTATCAGCAGTGGATGATGAATTGGAATTGTCATTCATTATGATCTACCACACTCTTCTGGTGTACCACCTAATTACCCCATTGACTGCTATAGGAGCTTGTTGTAGTTCGGATAGGGAGATTTGTAGTGATGTACAGGGTGATGAGCGTAGCCTACCTGGTGACATAGGTGACATATTGAGAGACACCTTTATTGATACCATTTGCTTGGTTAGTTTTTAACGCTCCTACCCTGTGCATGCAGACATTGTGCTATTAGTGTCTTTAATTGCCAGTCTGAGACCTCAGAAAATGACACAATACTTTTCACTGTCAACCAAGATACAAATAGCGACTATCCCTTCTCAAACAGCCTCCCATACCGTTAGGAGGAAAAAGAAAATGAGAAAAAGAAGCTTTAGTACCAATAGGAATGGGGAAAAGAGCCAGGGGAAAAGTGTACAGAATAAGGCTTTTAAATGTTTCTTCCAATGTTTTGGGTGAAAGTGAGATTGTCCTTTTAACTCCTTAAGGACACAGCCCATTTTGGCCTTAAGGACGCAGCCAATTTTATTTTAGCATTTTTGTTTTTTCCTCCTCACCTTCTAAAAAACTCTTTTCTATTTTTATCCACAGACGAGTATGAGGGCTTGTTTTTTGCATGACCAGTTGTCCTTTGTAATGACATCACAAATGTTACCATAAAATGTATGGCGCAACTAAAAAATATATTTTAACTCACACGTCACTAATGGGTGTGCACAAAAGGGATAGGTGGAAAGGTGTACACACACCTGTATAAATTAAGCAGTCAGCACTAGGGTTAGATGGCCGGAGGAAGTGCAGCATTTGTACAAAACGGAGCTTTGTCGCCCGATATCCCCCCACTGTATGTTTCCCTTCCTTTATATGTGAGTATGCACTTTTGCAAATAAAGCATGAAGAACTGAAGCCCTGGTGAGTGCCGATTTTTTCTGCAATATACTTTTCACATTGGATTGTATTGGATACTACTTACCTATCAGAGCACCATGTAAGTTTCATCACAGCTAAGTCCGACACGCACAGCATTACCGTTTCATAAACCCACAGTGCCGCACGCACCTCTTTACACGCTGCAAAAAATATTATTTGTATGGGGAAATTGAAAAGAAAAATGCAATTTTGCAATTTTTTGAAGGTTTCGTATTTTGGAAGGTTTTGTTGTCACACTGTACAAAAATTACGGTAAAAATTACGTGTTTTCTTTATTCTGCAGGTCAATACAATTAAAATGATACCCATGATTACGTACTTTTCTATTATTGTACCGCTTTAAAAAAATTCTCAAACTTTTTAACCAAATTAGTACGTTTAAAATCCCTCTATTATAACAACATATAACTTTTTAATTTTACCGTATAAGTGGCGGTATGAGGCTCATTTTTTGTAATCTACTTTTTATTGATACAACATTTGCATACATGAAACTTTTAAATAATAATTTTTTTTTTTATTTGGAATATGATGTGACAAAAAAGCAACAATTTTTGACTTTCTTTTTCTTTTTTTTTTTACGTTTACGCCGTTCACTGTACGGGATCAATAACATTATGTTATAATTTTTTTTACCCCTTCTGGGGATAAAATGTGAAAAAGGGATGGTTTACATTTTTATTGGGGGAGGGGATTTTTAAATTTTTGTTACACTTTTAATGTCCCCATAGGGGACCATTTATAGCAATCATTTGATTGCTAATACTGTTCAGTGCTATACATAGGGCATATCACTGATCAATATTATCGGCGATCTTCTGCTCTGGTCTGCTCGATCTCTACGCACTTTGCACTGCGGGCACACTACAATGCTCAGAAGAGAAGGAGTCACATTTGGCTTTTGGAAAGCAAATTTTGCTGAAATCGTTTTTTGGGGGCATGTCGCATTTAGGAAGCCCCTATAGTGCTAGAACAGAAAAAAAATCCACGTGGCATATTATTTTGGAAACTACACCCCTCAAGGAATGTAACAAGGGGTACAGTGAGCCTTAACACCCCACAGATGTTTAATGACTTTTCGGATGTGTAAATGAATTTTTTTCCACAAAAATGCTGGTTTTCCTCCAAATTTTACATTTTTACCAGGGGTAATAGGAAAAAACGCCCCACCAAATTTGTAACCCCATCTCTTCTGAGTATGGAAATACCCCATGTGTGGACGTCAAGTGCAATTCAGGCGCACTACAATGCTCAGAAAAGAAGGAGTAACATTTGGCTTTTGGAAAGCAAATTTTGCTGAAATAGTTTTTGGGGGGCATGTTGCATTTAGGAAGCCCCTGTGGTGCCAGAAAAGCAAACAAAAAAAACAAAACAAACAAAAAAAAAACACATGGTCTACTATTTTGCAAACTATACCCCTCAAGGAATGTAACAAGCAGTACAGCGAACTTTAACACCCCACAGGTATTTGATAAACGTTCATTAAAGTTGGATGGGAAAAGGAAAAAATAGTTTTTTACACCAAAATGCTGGGGTTACCACAAATTTTTCATTTTCACAATTGGTAAAAGGAGAAAATGTCACCATAAATTTGTAAATATATTTCTTCAGAGTAAGGACATACCTCATATTTGAGGATAGTCCAGGCAAAAGTACTCACTGGCTGATGTTGTACTCAGGTACTTTTTTAAGTGTACTGTAGGGCATTTTTTTTCCCTCATAATTGCATACCACATACCTACATCTAAATAGTGTATTGTACTCCCCTGATATACACAATAAGTATTTCAGGCAGGTAGTGCCAGACAATGCACAGTGGGGTGGCAGAGGCCCAAATTCATCAGGCGCAGGCACAGCAGAGTAGAGGGGTGTGACAGCCGGAGTTGCAGCGAGAGGTCTGAGCTCCCGGTGTCAGCTAGCAGTCGTGTCTCGACCAGCAACCCAGAAGCCATGATAGATCGGTTCACTCAGTCATCCACTTCATCCCAAGTGACACACAACACCCCCAGTCAACAGTAGGTGGGTTCCTCAGACTTAACCCTCAGTTGGCATGGCCCTCATGCTGCTGCCACCTCCAGGCTCTCTGATTGTGCTGCTCTATGGACTCATTATGCTAATGATAACACCTCCAGGCTCTGTCATTGTGCTGCCATATGGTCTCCTCATGCTGATGCTGCCACCTCCAGGCTCTCTCATTGTTCGGCTCTATGGTCTCCTCATGCTAATGCAACCACCTTCAGGTTTTGTCATTGTGCGGCCATATGGTCTCCTTATGCTGATGCTGCCACCTCCAGGCTCTCTCATTGTGCTGCTCTATGGTCTCCTAATGCTGATGCTACCGCCTCCATGCTCTGTCAATGTGCCACCATATGGCCTCCTCATGCTGATACCACCACCTCCAGGCACTGTCATTGTGCAGCCATATGATCTCCTCATGTTGATGCCGCCACCTCCAGGCTCTCTAATTGTGTTGCTCTATGGTCTCTTCATGCTGATGCTACCACCTTCAGGCTCTCTAATTGTGTTGCTCTATGGTGTCCTCATGCTGATGCTACCACCTCCAGGCTCTCTTATTGTGCTGCCATGGATACTGCAAAACATAATTAAGGTGTTGGTCCCCAGTTTCAAAATTCCTCTGCATTAGGGCCACTTTCTGGACTCCTGATGCTACTGCTGCCACCTCCAGACTTTTTCATTCAGCCACTATACAATTTCCTCATGCTTCAGCCAACTCCAAGCTGTGCAATTCAGCCACTGTATGGTGTCCTCACGCTGCCACAAACTCCAGGCTGTGCCATTCAGACACTATATTGTCTCTTCATGTTGCCACAAACTCCAGGCTGTGCCATTCAGCCACTATATGGTCTCCTCATGCTTCAGCCAACTCCAGGCTGTGCCATTCAGACACTATATGGTCTCCCCATGCTGCCACAAACTCCAGGCAGTCATTCAGCCACTATATGGGCCCCTTATACTGATGCCACCTCAAGGCTCTTTCATTGAACTTCCATGTTACATGTGACTCCTTGTTATATTTGGTTCTTTGTACCCACTCGCCGCAGGCTGGGAAACTAAAACTTGGGAGTTACAATTTCAATTTCAAAATACTCAATTTCAGTTTAAAAATCTTAAATTTCTATTTAAAAATTTTTAAATTTCAATGTTCTCCTCATGCTTCTGCCAACTCCAAGCTGTGCCATTTAGACACTATATGGTCTCCTCACGCTTCAGCCAACTCCAGGCTGTGTCATTCAGCCACTATATGGTCTCCTTATGCTTCAGCCAACTCCAGGCTGGTCATTCAGCCAATATATGGTTTACTGATGCTGCTGGGCTTGGACCTGGGCCCAAATTTTTTTATGGTAGCACGAGCTACCATAAATCTTCACTTTAAATTTCAAAATTCATCTTTTAATCTTAGGGATTGTGAAGCGCTAGTGAATACTCATGCTGCTGCCAGCTCCAGGCTGTCATTCAGCAACTACAGGGTGGGCCATTTATATGGATACACCTTAATAAAATGGGAATGGTTGGTGATATTAACTTCCTGTTGGTGGCACATTAGTATATGTGAGGGGGGAAACTTTTCAAGATGGGTGGTGACCATGGCGGCCATTTTGAAGTTGGCCATTTTGAATCCAATTTTTTTTTCAATAGGAAGAGGGTCATGTGACACATCAAACTTATTGGGAATTTTACAAGAAAAACAATGATGTGCTTGGCATTAACATAACTTTATTCTTTCATGAGTTATTTACAAGATTCTGACCACTTATAAAATGTATTCAATGTGCTGCCCATTGTGTTGGATTGTCAATGCAACCCTCTTCTCCCACTCTTCACACATTGATAGCAACACCGCAGGAGAAATGCTAGCACAGGCTTCCAGTATCCGTAGTTTCAGGTGCTGCACATCTCGTATCTTCACAGCATAGACAATTGCTTTCAGATCTTCAGATGACCCGAAAGATAAAAGTCTAAGGGGGTCAGATCGGGAGACCTTGGGGGACATTCAACTGGCCCACGATGACCAATCCACTTTCCAGGAAACTGTTCATCTAGGAATTCTTGGACCTGACACCCACAATGTGGTGGTGCACCATCTTCTGAAAAAAACTCAGGGAACATGCCAGCTTCAGTGCATAAAGAGGGAAACATCATCATGTAGCAATTTCACATATCCAGTGGCCTTGAGATTTCCATTGATAAAGAATGGCCCCACTATCTGTACCTCATTTCCCATAACCATACCATCATTTTTTGTGTTCCATCGTCTTGGAGGGATCTATCCAATGTGGGTTAATGTCAGACCAATAGCGGTGGTTTTGTTTGTTAACTTCACCATTCACATAAAAGTTTGCCTCATCACTGAACAAAATCTTCTGCGTAAACTGAGGTCCTGTTCCAATTTTTGTTTTGCCCATTCTGCAGCACCTGAAACTACAGATACTGGAAGCCTGTGCTAGCATTTCTCCTGCGGTGTTGCTATCAGTGTGTGAAGAGTGGGAGAAGAGGGTTGCATTGACAATCCAACACAATGGGCAGCACATTGAACATATTTTATAAGTGGTCAGAATCTTGTAAATAACTCATGAAAGAATAAAGTTACGTTAAAACCAAGCACATCATAGTTTTTCTTGTGAAATTCCCAATACGTTTGATGTGTCACATGACCCTCTTCCTATTGAAAAAACAAAAGTTGGATTCAAAATGGCCGACTTCAAAATGGCCGTCATGGTCATCACCTATCTTGAAAAGTTCCCCCCCCCCTCACATATACTAATGTGCCACAAACAGGAAGTTAATATCACCAACCATTCCCATTTTATTAAGGTGTATCCATATAAATGGCCCACCCTGTATATGGCCTCCTCATGCTTCAGCCAACACCTCCACGCTGTGTAATCCAGCCACTATATGGTTTCCTCATCCTGCCAACACCTCCACGCTGTGTCATTCAGCCACTATATGGTCTCCTCATGCTGCCAACACCTCCACGCTGTGTCATTTAGTCACTATATGGTCTCCTCATGCTGCCAACACCTCCACGCTGTGTCATTCAGCGGCTATATCAGTGTGTGAAGAGTGGGAGAAGAGGGTTGCTACCAACACCTACACTCTGTGTCATTCAGCCACTATATGGTCTCCTAATGCATCAGCCACATCCAAGCTGTGTCATTTAACCACTATATGGTCTCCTCATGCTGCCAACACCTCCACGCGGTGTCATCCAGCCACTATATGGTCTCCTCATACTGATGCCACCTCCAGGCTCCAGTCATTGTGTCGCTCTGCGGCAGTGATTCTAAAAGCGATGCCTGTAAGCTGCATGTCATACTGAATAACAGTATTATTTCACTACCCCAGCACACTCCATATGCGTGTTAAAACAAAGCAAAGTGTTCTACACCCCATATTGAGTCTCTCTGTGGTCCAGAAATAGCCATTTTTAATATAGATTCGCCACAAATAAATTCGGATCAAACCAAATTTTCCGGAAAATTTGGCAAATCGGACGAATTGAATTTTTCAAAAGTTTTCTAATTTCTAGTCACCAATAAACTCAGGTATCCGTGGCTGATATCCATCTGGGGGTCTTCAGACAGGTTAACTGGAAGTGAGCTCCAGTACGCTTGTCTGGGGGTCAAACCGGCCCAAACACTCATACTAGTGTTGTCCACTGGGTCACTATCATGGGGGGGGGGGGGGGGGGGTTTGGCCTCGCCTGGCAGCATCTCCACTGACGTGCAGGGGGCTCATCATCAGAAATAGATAATGAGGAGGACAAGGAAGATCACAGAAAAGTAGGTTCTTCCTCGTCCTCTCTGGCAGATTCGGTGTCAGAGGCAAGTAAGGCATATTCCTCCTCCACTGAACATGCCCCAGGCCATCACCTTTCTTTTCAACGATGGTGGTGGGGAAGGCAGTGGCGGGGGGGGGGGGGGGGGGAGTGTGTATGAATGTTTACATGGTGCAAACTCTATATAACGGTGTGTGATAAAATATCACACACCGTTATAAAAGAAAATCTCTGTGGCCAATAAAAAAAAAGGTGGCCAAATGCAGAGCCCTGAAGCCCTAATAGGGCCCAGGTCATGCTGCAAAATGTGCGGCAGACCTATTAGGGAGTTGGGGCAGGGAGAGTAAAAAGAAAAAAAACTTTTTTATACTTTTTTTTCCCAACTCCTACCTGTCCCTTGACACAAACTCACCCTGAGCTACAGGTGGCAGGAGGCCACTTCTTCTGTCCTGAGGGGCACAGATCTGGTCAGAGGGAGGGGGTCCCTGGCTCCTTCTCTAAGCTTTGCCCGCTGACTGAGCTCAGTGGGCTAGCAGAGTTGAGAGAAGGGGACATTAACCCCTCTTCTGCCAGCAGTCTGACCAATATCAGCTCGTCTGGGGAGGTGACGTGATCGCCACCTCCCCCCAGCAACAGGAGGTGATTGGCGTTGTATAGTACACCGGCGATCACCTTCTAATTCCGGGTCATCGGGTCACCCTTGACTTGACACAGTGATCTGCGGCGACCCCCCCCCCCCCCCCACAGGTGTTGTCACGGGTTGCCTGCTAAATGATTTCAGCAGGCATTCTAGTCCGGTCCCCGCCCAGCGGGCGGTGGGGACTGGAATTCCCATGGGCATACAGGTATGCCCTGGGTCCTTAAGTACCAGGACATCAGGTAGTACCTGTACACCCTTGGTCCTTAATAGAGTAAAACCGAGCTCAAACTACAAAAAATTTAACACAAGAGTAGCTGATGCTTTTAAGGGTGTGCTAGAGACAAACGGAAAAAAATCTCCTTTTCTGTGTGTTCAGTGTATAGGCAGTAAAAGAGAAGGGAAAGAGGACCATTCAATTACAGGCTCTGCTTCATCCAAAGAAAAATTCCCAGATCATGCAAAAGATTAAATCCAGGTGAGGTAGTTTATTAAAATAACAAAAAACAGAGTAGGCAGGATAATGACTCATATTGGGGCCTTATAGCCCTTCCTCAGATTGTCTGGGCTCTACCCCAGAAAAGGAGGTAAACTGAGGTACTGTTATTCATCTCTTCAAGATCCAATTTTAATTAATTATGGTGGCACAACTCCAGTAACCAGATAACTCTACCCCTTCAGAACTTGCTTTTGTTTCTTGCTATGGGCCTTTTTGATTTAGCCGTGCTTCCCTGCTACATCTAAAAGCCATTGTTGTTTAACCCCTTAAGGACACAGCTCATTTTCACCTTAAGGACGCAGCCCTTTTTTGCAAAATCTGACCACTGTCACTTTAAGCATTAATAACTCTGGGATTCTTTTACCTTTCATTCTGATTCCGATATTGTTTTTTTTGTGACATATTCTACTTTATGTTACTGGTAAAATTTCATCAATATTTGCATGATTTCTTGATGAAAAATTTGAAAATTTTGCATTTTTTTTTTTACTTTGAAACTCTCTGCTTATAAGGAAAATGGGAATCCCAATTAAATTATTTATTGATTCACATATACAATATGTCTACTTTGTGTTTGCATCATTAAGTTGACATGTTTTTACTTTTGGAAGACATCAGAGGCTTCAAAGTATAGCAGCAATTTTCAAATTTTTCACAACATTTTCAAAATTAGAATTTTTCAGGGACCAGTTCAGTTTTGAAGTGGATTTGAGGGGCCTTCATATTAGAAATACCCCACAAATGACCCCATTATAAAAACTGCACCCATCAAAGTATTCAAAATGACATTCAGTAAGTGTGTAAACCCTTTAGGTGTTTCACAGGAATAGCAGCAAAGAAAATTCAAAATCTTCATTTTTTTACACTCGCATGTTCTTGTAGACCCAGTTTTTGAATTTTTACAAGGTATAAAAGGGAGAAAAATCTTCCTAAAATTTGTAACACAATTTCTCTCGAGTAAGGAATTACCTCATATGTGTATGTGAAGTGTTCTGTGGGTGCACTAGAGGGCTCAGAAGGAAAGGAGCGACAATAGGATTTTGGAGAGTGAATTTTTCTGAAATGGTTTTTGTGGGCATGTCACATTTAGGAAGCCCCTATGATGCCAGAACAGCAAGAAAAACCCCACATGGCATACTATTTTGGAAACTACACCCCTCAGGGAACATAACAAGGGGTCCAGTGAGCCTTAACACCGCACAGGTGTTTGACGACTTTTCGTAAAATTAGGACGTGTAAATGAATTAATTTTTTTTTCTCACTAAAATGCTGTTTTTTCCCCAAATTTAACATTTCTACAAGGGGTAATAGGAGAAAATGTCCCCCAAAATTTGTAACCCCATTTCTTCTGAGTATGGGAATACCCCATGTGTGGACTAAAAGTGCTCTGCTGGCGCATTACAATACTCAGAAGAGAAGGAGCACAACTGAGCTTATGGAGAGAGAATTTGGCTGAAATAGAAGTCGGGGGCCTTGTGCATTTACACAGCCCCCCGTGGTGCCAGATCAGTGGACCCCCCACATGTGACCCCATTTTGGAAACTACACCCCCCACAGAATTTAATAAGGGGTGCAGTGAGTATTTAAACCCCACTGGCTTTTGACAGATCCTTGGAACAGTGGGCTGAGCAAATGAAAAATAAATGTTTTCATTTTCACGGACCACAGTTCCAAAAATCTGTCAGACACCTGTGGGGCGTAAATGCTCACTGCATCCCTTATTACATTCCGTGAGGGGTGTAGTTTCCAAAATGGGGTCACATGTGGGGGGGGGGTCCATTGTTCTGGCCCTATGGGGGCTTTGTAAACACATGGCCTTGAATTCCGGACACATTTATTCTCCAAAATCCCAATGGCGCTCCTTCTCTTCTGAGCATTGTAGTTCGCCCGCAGAGCACTTTACATCCACATATGGGGTATATTCTTACTCAGAAGAAATGGGGTTACAAGCTTTGGGGGGCTTTTTTCCTATTTTCCCTTGTGAAAATGAAAAATTTGGGGTAACACCAGCATTTTTGACAAGCTTGTGTACCCCCTACTTTTCCTTTTCATAAGGGGTTAAAGGAGAAAAAGCCCCCCAAAATTTGTAGTGCAATTTCTCCCGAGTACGGAAATACCCCATATGTGGCCCTAAACTGTTTCCTTGAAATATGACAGGGCTCCGAAGCGAGAGAGCTCCATGCGCATTTGAGGACTAAATTAGATTGCATAGGGGTTTCTATGCCAGTGATTCCCAAACAGGGTGCCTCCAGCTGTTGATAAACTCCCAGCATGCCTGGACAGTCAGTGGCTGTCCAGAAATGCTGGGAGTTGTTGTTTTGCAACAGCTGGAGGCTCTGTTTTGGAAACACTGCCGTACGATATGTTTTTTATTTTTATCGGGGGGGGGGGGGACAGTGTAAGGGGGAGTATATGTAGTGTTTTACCCTTTCTTATGTGTAGTGTAGTGTTTTTAGGGTACATTCGCACTGACGGGTTTACAGTGAGTTTCCCGCTAGGAGTTTGCGCCGCAGCTCAAATTTGAAGCAGGAAACTTACTGTAAACCTGCCCGTGTGAATGTACCCTGTACATTCACATGGGGGGGGGGGGGGGCAAACCTCCTGCTGTTTCAAAAACTACTTTTGCAACAGCTGGAGGCACACTGGTTGGAAAACCTTCAGTTAGGTTCTGTTACCTAATTCAGTATTTTCCAACCAGGGTGCCTCAAGCTGTTGCAAAACTACAACTCCCAGCATGTGCTGATTGCCAAAGGGCATGCTGGGAGATGTAGTTATGCAACAGCTGGAAGTACGCAACTACAACACCCAGCATGCCGAGGCAGCTGTTTGGGCATGCTGGGATTTGCAGTTTTGCAACATCTGGAGGGCTACAGTTCAGAGACTACTGCACACTGATCTCCAAACTGTGGCCCTCCAGATGTTGCAAAACTACAAATCCCAGCATGCCCAGACAGCAATTGGCTGCCTGGGCATGCTGCGAGATGTAGTTTTGCAACAGCTGGAGGCACACAACTACAACTCCTAGCATGCACAGACAGCCGTTTGCAGCCGGGCATGCTGGGAGTTGTAGTTTTGCAACATCTAGAGAACCACTGGGTAGTGGTCTCCAAACTGTGATCCTCCAGATCTGGCAAAACTACAACTCCCGGCATGCCCAGACAGGCATTGGCTGTCTGAGCATGCTGGGAGTTGTAGTTTTGCATCATCTGAAGGATCACAGTTTAGTGACTACTACACAGTGGTCTCCAAACAGTGGTTCTCCAGATGTTGCAAAACTACAACTCCACGCATGTCCAGACAGTCTGGGCATGCTGGGAGTTGTAGTTTTGCAACATCTGGAGGATCACAGTTTGACGACCACTACACATCGGTCTCCAAACAGTGGTCCTCCAGATGTTGCTAAACTACAACTCCCAGCATGCCCAGACAACCAATGCCTGTCTGGGCATGCCGGGAGTTGTAGTTTTGCAACGTCTGGAGCATCACTCACCGGCCAGTCAGATCCCTCTGCAGGATCCGCCACCGGGTAAGCAAGGACTCCTTATTCCCTCTGTGTCCCACTCTCCCCGGACTTCCACACGTGGGCGGAGGTCTGGCAGCGGCGATGGCGGGGGCACTTACCCCCGCCATCGACGCTGCCAGACCTCCGGATCGCCGCTGCCGGACCTCCGGATCACCGCGCATACACACACCCCGCGCCCACCCCCGCCTCCCCTACACACCCTGCGCCCACCCCCCACCGCCCCTACACACCCAATCACTGATCGGGTTAATCAAATGGGGTCCCGGGGTGTCGGGCAGGAGTGGTCTCCTGCCGGACACCCCGGGACTTTAGCTAATTAACCCGATCAGAGACGTGGGAGCGCGTACTTAATGGATGCCGCCTTTATACGGCGGAATGTGCAAAGGTATCGCGCTATCCGCCGTATAAATGCGGTGTCCAGCACGACGGGGGTTAAGCAGAACTTCTCACCTGCAGGAGACAACTGGAGGTGAAAAGTTTAGCCCCCGTGATGCAGTAGCAGCTGCAAATATGTGAACGACGGGTATACCCGTCGCTCTACACGCGAATGCACTTCAGCAGCCGACGGGTATACCCGTCATTCTGCGTTAAGCGGTTAAAGATAATGTCAGACTGTATCACGTTCCCTGCTGATTAATGTTTATTCCCCTTCATGGCTCTCTTTCCTTGTGCTACTAATGCTGATCCTGATCTCTGATTTATCCTCAGCCTTGTTCATGGGAATCTAGGAATGCACCTACACCATGGTAGGGTTAAGGGTGAAGAACAAGAACACTCAACTCCACACCGCAGTCTAGCCTACACTTAACAGATTGTGGCGTAACAAATTCACAACTCTGATTAGAAACATAGCAATATCGTTGAATGCACTGCCACTTATGGATATCCTTATTTATTACACATGTGGGTTTCATAGATATACAGTACCTTATGTTTTAACCCCTTAAGGACCGGGGTTTTTTCCGTTTTTGCATTTTCGTTTTTTGCTCCTTGCCTTAAAAAAATCATAACTCTTTCACTTTTGCACCTAAAAATCCATATGATGGCTTATTTTTTGCGCCACCAATTCTACTTTGTAATGACGTCAGTCATTTTGCCCAAAAATCTACGGTGAAACGGAAAAGAAAATCATTGTGCGACAAAATTGAAAAAAAAAACGCTGTTTTGTAACTTTTGGGGGCTTCCATTTCTATGTAGTACATTTTTCGGTAAAAATGACACCTTATCTTTATTCTGTAGGTCCATACGATTAAAATGATATCCTACTTATATAGGTTTGATTTTGTCGGACTTCTGGAAAAAATCATAACTACATGCAGGAAAATTAATAAGTTTAAAATTGTCATCTTCTGACCCCTATAACTTTTTTATTTTTCCATGTATGGGGCGGTATGAGGGCTAATTTTTTTGTGCCGTGATCTGAAATTTTTAACGGTACCATTTTTGCATTGATAGGACTTATTGATAGGACTTTTGATAGGATGCATTGATAGGACTTTTTATTCATTTTTAAATGATATAAAAAGTGACCAAAAATGCACTATTTTGGACTTTGGAATTTTTTGCGCGTACGCCATTGACCGAGCGGTTTAATTAACGATATATTTTTATAATTCGGACATTTCCGCACGTGGTGATACCATATATGTTTATTTTTATTTTTATTTACACTGTGTTTTTTTTTATTGGAAAAGGGGGGTGATTCAAACTTTTAATAGGGAGGAGTTAAATGATCTTTATTCACTTTTTTTTTTTCACTTTTTTTTTGCAGTGTTATAGGTCCCATAGGGACCTATAACACTGCACACACTGATCTTCATCATTGATCACTGGTTTCTCATAAGAAACCAGTGATCGACGATTCTGCCGCATGACTGCTCATGCCTGGATCTCAGTCACTGAGCAGTCATTCGGCGATCGGACAGCGAGGAGGCAGGTAGGGGGCCTCCCGCTGTCCTGTAAGGATGCGATTAGCCGCGGCTATCCCGAACAGCCCGACTGAGCTAGCTGGCAACTTTCACTTTTACTTTCAGCTGCGCGGCTCAGCTCTGAGCGCGCGGCTAAAGGGTTAATAGTGCGCGGCGCCGCGATCGGCGCTGTGCGCTATTAGAGGCGGGTCCCGGCTTCACTATGACGCCGGGCCCGCCATGATATGACGGGGGGTTACTGTGTAACCCCGCGTTATATCAGGAGAGCAGGACCAAGGACGTACCGGTACGTCCTTGGTCCTTAAGGGGTTAAGTGACTATCTGTAGGATCTTACCAGCTATTAAAGTAGACATTTTAATGTTCTCTATTGGAATCGTATGGAATACAAGACAGATGACATTAAAGGCTTACTGAGGTACAGTAGAGACTTGGAGCACTTTTATGATGCTCTTTATACAAAATGGTCATGAACATGAGTACCACACACAAAAATAGAGTTTACCTGGTACTGCTGTTATTAAACAGACAGAAACACACGGTCAGTTGGATGCCAGCTCCTAGAAATGAGCGAATCGAATCTGACGAGTCTGAATTCGTTACAAATTTCAAGAAAAATTTGATTTGCAATGAATGCGAATATTGCCGCCAGTCTATCGTGCTAATCGCTTCATTAAACTCCATTTAGTGCGTTCCAGGCTCCAGGGCATCTAAAATGGCAGATCCACATGAGAGGACATGGGGCAAGGAACTCTGGTAAGGCGGGAACAAGGGTAGGCGGGATGACCCTGAATCACATGCAGGATGCAGCCTATGAGCAGCCAGTCACCCCTGTGATGTCACAGCCCTCTATAATTCTCAGCCATTTACCGGCTAGTCACTTCATCCTTTTGCTGCAGAGAGATAAAACTGTCAGCGCTTTGTGTGTTACACAGAAAAGCTTTTTCCAGCAGCGTTTCACCTCCTAGTCACATTAGCGTGCTGGTGGACAAAGAGCAGTACGTTTTTCACTGAAAATAATTTTTACTGCAGCCATTAACCTCCCTGTCACTTTCTACAGCATTGAAGTACAGAGAGGGGCAGAGAGATGTGTGTTGTACATTTGAACAAGCTGGCTCAGCTTGAGAAACCTTAGCAGAGGATGGAGAAATAATTTTTCAGTGCAACTCTGTGTCTTTGTTCCACAACAAATGGTCTGCTGGCAGTTCATTCCTAATAGTCTTTGAGAGAGTGCACTTTTGGGTTTAGTACACGGCGACTGTGTGCTGCAGCACTGTTGTGTACTGCAGGTGTTGTGCACAAATAATATTTAAGCGTACTGTAGCGCACTTTTCTGCCCTTATAAGTGCACACCACATACCTACATCTAAGTAGTGTACTATTTTGTAGCTGTTAATCTGTCTAGGGCCTAGATACTGTGAAAGTCCAGGCAAAAGTAATCCCTGTCCGGTGTTTTACTCCAATACTTTTTAAATGTACTGTAGCGCATTTTTCTGCCCTCTTTGTTCCACAACAAATGGTCTGCTGTTTATACTAGTCTCTAGATGGTATAATACCAAACAGTCCATTAATAATAATATGTGAGAGAGTGCAATTTTCGATTCAGTACACAGTGACTGTGTTCTGCAGCACTTTTGTGTGCTGCTGGTGTTGTGCAAATATACTTTTTTTAAGCGTACTGTAGCGGAGTAGCAGTCAATTAGTGCGGACTGTTAGTGGGAAAATCAGCTACTCGGCGGTGTGGCAGTTTTTAATCAAGCATCTGGAGGAGGTTCACATAGCCACATGCAAGATGTGTTGGCAAAAGGTGAAGCATGGCCAGGGTCCCAATGTTGGCACCACGACCCTGCGTCAACATGTTTTTCACCACCATAAAGCGGCCTTGGAGAACCGTGGCTCTGATGTAGTGGTCCAGTCTGCTGCATCACCCATTGGCACGCCGCTTCCTCTTTCAGCCAGCCAAGGCTCCACCACCTTAGATGAAAAGAGCTGGGTGTCATACCCTCCTTCTGTCACTCCAGATGCTCCTGCTCCTCCTACTTTTAGTCAGTCATTCCGCCAACTATCTAACGGCGAAGCCATGTCCAAGAGACAACAGTATGTGCCCACTCATCCAACGGTGCAGAAGCTGATTGTGATCCTGTCTAAGTTGCTGGTGCTGGTGGACACTGCACCCTTCAGAGAACTGATGGCTTGTGCTGAGCGGAGGTGGAGAGTGCCAAGCTGTCATTTCTTTGCAAAGAAGGCAGTAGCAGCCCTAAACAATTTTGTTGAAGAGAAGGAAGGCCAGTCTTTGAGCATGTCGGTGTGTACCAAAGTGCACGACAGCGCCGATGTCTGGAGCTGTAACTATGGTCAGGGACAATTCATGTCCTTTACGGTCCACTGGGTGAATGTGGTTCCTGCACAGCCACAACATAAATTTGGAAAGGTCACGCCGCTTCCTCCTCCACGCTCTCAGGCCGTTGGTCCTGTGACAGCGTGCGACTTCGCCTCCTCATCCTCCAACGTGTCCTCAAGACAAGTCTCAGTGCCCCTTCATCATACCATGTGTGCAGGGCACGGCGGTGTCATGCTGTTCTTCTCATTTTTTGCCTTGCCGAACAGAGTCACACAGGAGAGGAACTGCTAAAACTAATTCATAATGAAATCGGAGCATGGCTTACCCCACAAAAACTGGACTTGGGAACCATGGTGACTGACAACAGGAAGAACATCTTGTCTGCCCTGCGACAAGGAAGGCTGAGCCATGCACTCGGCACACAAGTTTAATCTGGTTGTCATGCGGTTCCTGAAGTTTTTCCCCCATTTGCAAGACATCCTAACAATAGGAAGGAAACTTTGCATGCACTTCAGCCACTCATACACCGCAAAGCATTTGTAGTACTTCCCAGCACTACAAATATGGCAGTCAGAATAAATCTGTGGATCAACGTTCTGTCCCTATAAATCTAGTATACATAACCAGCGTGGTATTATTATCTTTTACAGTGTTCACCATGACTACCTCCTCTGGCTCTTATAGTAAAGAACCCTCGTCTGTGCTGGTGTAGAAACCTTCTTTCCTCAAATTGTAGAGGATGCCCCCTTGTTATAGATACAGTCCTGAGTATGAATAGATCATGGTAGAGATCTCTGTATTGTCCCCTGATATATATTTATACACAGTTATTAGGTCTCCCCTAAGCCTTCTTTTTTCTAAACTAAATATCCCTAATTCTGATAATCTTTCTGGGTACTGCAGTCCTCCAATTCCCCGTATTACCCTGGTTGCCCATCTTTGAACCCTCTCCAGCTCCACTATATATTTCTTGTACACTGGTGCTCATTACTGTACACAGTATTCTATGTGTGGTCTGACTAGCTATTTTTACAGCGGTAGAATTATTTCCTTGTCGTGGGCATCTATGCCCCTATTGATGCACCCCATGATTTTATTAGCCTTGGCAGCAGCTGCCCGACACTAGTCACTACAACTAAATTTACTGTTAACTAAGACTCCTAAGTCCTTTTCCATGTCAGTCGTCCCAAGTGTTCTCCCATTTAATACATAATCCCAGCCCGGATTTTTCTTCCCCATGTGCATTACCTTACATTTATCAGTGTTGAACCTCATCTGCCCCTTCCCAGCCCAAACTTCCAACCTATCCAGATCCATTTGTAACAGTGCACTGTCCTCTATAGTGTTTACCGCATTACAGAGTTTAGTATCATCTGCAAAGATTGCTACTTTACTATTCAACCCCTCTACAAGGTGATTAATAAATATATTAAATAGAACGGGACCCAAGACTGACCTCTGTGGTACCCCAGTAGTAACAGTCAGTCAATCAGAATAAGTACCATCAATAAAAAACCCTCTGTTTCCTATCACTGAGTCAGTTTCTAACCCACTTACACACAATCCCTGTCATTTTATGCACCAACCAGATATACAACATCCAGCGATTGCCCCTGGTCCAGTCTGGAGCTCACCTTCTCATAAAAGCTGATCAGGTTAGTTTGACAGGACCGATCCCTCATAAAGCCATGCTGATATGGAGTCATACATTTATTTTTATCAAGATATTCCAAAATAGCATCTCTTAGAAAACCCTCAAACAATTTACATACAAAGGAGGTTAAACTAACAGGTCTATAATTCCCAGGGTCACCTTTTGACCCCTTTTTAAATATTGGCACCACATTTGCCATGCGCCATTCCTGGGGAACAGTCCCTGCCACTATAGAGTCCCTGCATATTAAAAATAGGGGTCTGTCTATTACATTACTTAATTCCTTTAGAACACGGGGGTGAATGCCATCTGGACCTGGTGATTTGTCTATTTCGATTTTTTGTAGGCGGCAATGTAAACTTCTTCCTGGGTTAGACAGGTGACATGTACTGGGGAGTTTACCTTATCTCGTTGTATTTCACCTGGCATTTCATTTTCCTGGAGAATAATTTGTTTAAAATATTAGCTTTTTCCTGATCCCCGTTTATAAGTTCTTCCTCATCATTTTTTTAAAGGGCCAACACTTTCATTTTTGACCTTTTTGCTATTTATATAGTTAAAAAACATTTTGGGGTTAGTTTTACCCTCTTGGCAATGAGTCTCTCTGTCTCTATTTTTGCAGCTTTTATCAGTTTTTTTTTTTTTACATATTTTACCTTTTTCTCTATAGTTTTTTAATGCTTCTTCACTGTTGTCCTCTTTTAGTAGTTTAAATGCTTTATTTTTGTCATTTATTGCCCCCTTAACATTTTAATTCATCCATATTGGTTTTCTTTTATTTCTGACCCTTTTATTCCCATAAGGTATATACATCTTACAATGAGAGTGTAAGATATTTTTAAAAGTCTCCCATTTAGTGTCAGTATTGTTCTTTTTGAGGACATATCCCATTTTATATTGTTAAGGGCTTCTCTGAGTTGATCGAACTTTGCCTTCCTAAAGTTCATTGTTTTTGTGGCCCCTCGAGAGATTCCCTTAGTGAAGAACAATTTATAATGTATTATATTATGATCACTATTTCCTAGGTGTCCTTCGACTTGCACATTAATTGCTCTGTCAGGTACGTTGGTTAATATTAAGTCTAGTAGGTCGGGCCCTGCACCATTTAGGACAGATAATTGTCTTTATTTATTGTCAGAAACCTGTTTCCTTTATGAGATTCGCAGGTCTCAGTCTCCCAGTTTATATCAGGATAGTTAAAGTCCCCCATTATTATCACATCATTTTGATTTGCTGCCTTGTTTATTTGCCTCAATAAATGATCTTCTGGCTCTTCCATTATATTTGGTGGCTTATAGCAAACCCCTATCAGAATTTTTTTTATTGTTATCTCCATATATTTCTACCCATAATGACTTCACATTATCGTTTCCCTTCAAAATATCCTCCCTCAGTGCGGCCTTCAGACTGGACTTTACATAAAGACAAACTCCTCCCCCTTTCCGTTTTGTCCGATCCTTCCTGAATAGACTATAACCCTGAATGTTGACCGCCCAGTCACAGCTATCGTCCAACCAAGTCTCTGTTGTACCCACTATGTCATAATCCTCCTCAGAAATTTTCAACTCCATTTCGTCAGTTTTATTGGACAGACTTCTGGCATTAGTCAACATGCAATTCAATGGTGTATGTTTTTTTCCTATGATGCCTATCCCTATTAACTATTCTAACACCTCCCTCCGCTCCACCCCCAGGTACATTATTAAGTCCCCTCCCCTCTATCTACACTATCTTCCCTCTCTATGTTGTATGTTCCCTCCCCCAGTCCCTTGTTTATACACTCCTCCACCCTTCTAACCATCTTCTCCCAAAGCACAGCTGCACCTTCCCCATTGAGGTGCAGCCCGTCCCTACGGTAGAGCCGGTATCAGACAGCGAAGTCGGCCCTGTTCTCCATGAACCCAAACCCCTCCTTCCTTCACCATCTTCTGAGCCCTTGTTTACCTCCCTAATCTCCCGCTGACTCTCTGATGTGGCTCTTGGTACAGATAATATTTCAGAAAATACTACCTTGGAGGTCCTTGCCTTAAGTTTGCGGCCTAAGTCCCTGAAATCAATTTTAAGCACACTCCATCTACCTCTTACTTTGTCATTGGTGCCAATATGTACCATGGCTGCTGAGTCCTCCCCAGCCCCACCCAGCAACCTGTCAACTCGATCCGCAATGTGCCGAACTTGAGCGCCAGGAAGACAACACACTGTTCGGCAATCCCTGTCTTTGTGACAGATTGCGCTGTCTGTTCCCCTAATAATTGAGTCCCCCACTACCAATACCTGCCTGGCCGGCCCTGCACTCCTCCCTCCCTCCTTACTAGAGCAACCCCCCCCCTAGCGGTCAGGGGCATAGTCCTGCTGCAGTACCGCAAGCTCTGAAATGGCATCCCCCTCACCTGCCAACCGGGCAAACTTGTTGGGGTGTGCCAGATCAGGACTAGCCTCCCTGACACTTTTCCCTCTACCCCGTTTTCTAACTGTAACCCAGCTAACTGCCTGACTGTCCTGCACCTCCGTCCCACTATCCTCCACCACCTCTACCCCAGAGAGTACTTGCTCAGTGAGCAGGAGACTCCTCTCCATGTTGTCAATGCGTCTAAGTGTTGCTAGTTGCTCCTCTAGATCCAGGATCTGGGCTTCCAAATGAACAACTCGCACACAACTCACACAACAATATGCACCCTCAAACTGCTGTTGAAGGATTGCATACATTGTGCAAGATGCACACTCGACTGCCTTTTCCAACATGGAGGCCATACTAGATTTGGGGATTGTAAAATTTAACAGGAAAAAAGAAAAAAAAACATTTTTCAATTTTAACTTCCTGAATTTAAAGTCCCTTCATTTTAAGTCCTCTCACTTTTATACTTACTCACTTGTATACTTCACACTCTTGTATACAGACACACAATTGCTAGCTCAACAATCGCTTAGTGTACTTGATTTTATATTTACCACAATCCATAATCCACCTCTCTCTTCCACTGCATGATTTGCGACGTTGCCACATGTTGGAATTCTAACCTCCATATGTTGTACCGACTATACAAACAGAGAAAAGCCATCACCGATTTCTTGATGATCCAAGCGGATAGGGGGACTCCCCTGTGTAACTTCAATGTCAACCAGTGGCAGCTCATACGTGACGTCTGCCGTTTGCTCAGGCCCTTTGAGGAAGCCACACTATTAGACAGTCGCCAGGATTACGGTTTGAACAACGTCATTCCACTGCTTCATTTCCTACAACATGTGTTGGAAACGATGGCTGGTCAGGGCAAGGGAGAAGTGGCGCCTACATCTCACGGCCACATGAGCCCTGTGGGAGCTGAACTGGAGGAGGAGGGGGAGGGGCACAGTGGAGCACAGTTTAAGTTTCATGAAATGGGCGTTTTTTCTAGTCATCTGACAGGAGAGAAGGAGCAGGAGCAGCTAGAGGGTTATGAGGAAGGCGAGAAAGAGAACCCAGACTCACCATGGCAGTATGAAGTGGAGATGGAGGCAGGGAGTCCCTCCAAGTCACTTGCACAAATGACACGAAGCATGTTCCCTTGCTTGTGTAGTGACTGACAAATTGTCACCATTCAGTAGCGGGATGACTTTTGGCTCTCCACCTCATTGGACTCTCACTATCGCCACAAAATGGGAGCCTTTTTTACACCCACTGAGAGGGAGGACAAACTGACCTAATACAGAGATATGCTAAATAGTCAGTTGGCTGATGCCTATCGGCACCATCGTCCATCCTCTCTCACGTCTGACTCGTGGGGCCCTCTGCTCTCACCTTCCACTGCCATGACTGTTGGGGAGGGGTGGGGTGGCAGGAGCAGTACCAGCTCCATTAGCAGCAGCCTGAGACTACAGTCGCTGAGGAGTAGCTTTCTTCATCCACATAGTGAAACAACTCATCAGCAGCAGGTACACCTGGATCAGGACCTGAACCAGCAGGTGGTGGCATACCATGACATTCCCATGCCAACACACCTTGAAGATCCGCTGGACTTCTGGGCAGCCAAACTTGATTTGTGGCTGCAACTAGCAGAGTTTTCCCTGGTCCTGCCCGGCCAGTAGTGTGCCATCAGAGCGAATGTTTAGTGTGTCGGGGGCCATAGTAACCCCAAGGAGAACTGATCTGTCCATGAAAAATGTGGAGAGACTGACCTTTGTGAAGATGAATCAGGCATGGATCAGCCAGGATTTCCACCCACCAATGCCTGATGCAACAGAATAGATTGACCATGGTGCCAAACAGATTTAAGCACTGCTCCCCAGTTACAAACATTCCTCCACATCAGACCTTTTTGCACCCACCTTCATCACCGGGTACTGGTATAGCCACCCACCGCACCACTCTGTCCGGGTCACTTTCAGGACTCCTGATGCTGTTGCTGCCAACTCCAGGCTTTCTAATTACGCCACTATATGTTCTCCTCATGCTGCCACCAACTCCAGGCTGTGCCATTCAGCGACTATATGGTCTCCTTATCTGCCGCCAACTCCAGGCTGTGTCATTCAGCCACTATATGTTCTACTTATGCTGCCGCCAACTCCATGCTGTGCCATTCAGCCACTGTATGTTCTCCTCATGCTACCCCCAACTCCAGGCTGTGCCATTCAGCCACTATATGGTCTCCTCATGCAGCCGCCACCTCCACACTGTGTCATTCAGCCACTATATGTTCTCCTCATGCTGCCGCAAACTCCTGGCTGTGTCATTCAGCCACTAAATGGTATCCTCATGCTTCAGCCACCTCCAGGCTGTGCCATTCAGCCACTATATGTTCTTCTCATGCTGCTGCCAACTCCAGGCTGTGTCATTCAGCCACTATATGTTCTCCTCATGCTGCCGCAACCTCTACAGTGTGTAATTCAGCTACTCTATGGTCTCCTCATGCTGCCAACTCCAGGCTGTGTCATTCAGCCACTATATGTTCTGTTCTTGCTGCCTCCAACTCCAGGCTGCGCCATTCAGCCACTATATGTTCTCCTCATGCTGCCGCCAACTCCAGGCTGTGCCATTCAGCCACCATATCGTTTCCTCCTGCTGCCGCCACCTCCAGGCTGTGTCATTCAGCCACTATATGATCTATAGTGTTGCTCGCGAATATTCGCAATTCGAATTTTATTCGCGAATATCGCATATTCGCGAATTCGCGAATATTCGCAAATATAGCGCTATATATTCGTAATTACGAATATTCATTTTTTTTTTGTTTTTTTTTTCACAGTACACATCACAGTGATCATCCCTCTCTGCTTCCAGCTTGTGTGGTGTAAAGAAGGCTCTAATACTACTGTGTGAGACCGGTGTGCGAAGTTTCGCATATGCAAAAATTTGCATGTGCAAATGTTCACATATGCGAATTTTCGCTTATGCTAATTTTTGCATATGCAAGTTTTTGCATATGTTAATTTTCGCATACGCGAATATTCGCATATGCGAAAATAAAACGAGAATATTACGAATATGCGAATATTCGCGAATATGACGAATATTCGTCCATATATTCGCGAATATTCGCGAATTCGAATATGGCCTATGCCGCTCAACACTAATGATCTACCTATGCTGCCGTCAACTCCAGGCTGTGCCATTCAGCCACTATATGTTCTCCTCATGCTCCCGCCAACTCCAGGCTGTGCCATTTAGCCAATATCTGCTCTACTCATGCTGCCGCCAACTCCAGGCTGTGCCATTCAGCCAATAAATGTTCTCATGCTGCTGCCAACTCCATGCTGTGCCATTCAGCCACTATATGTTCTACTTATGCTGCCGCCAACTCCAGGCTGTGCTATTCAGCCACTATATGTTCTCCTCATTCTGCCGCAAACTTCAGGCTGTGTCATTCAGCCACTTTATGGTCTCCTCATGCTGCTGCTGCCATTCATCCACTATATGGTCACTATATGGTCCCCTCATCTGCCGCCAACACCAGGCTGCGTTATTCAGCCACTATATGTTCTACTCATGCTGCCGCCAACTCCAGGCTGTGCCATTTAGCCACTATGTGGTCTCCTCATGCTGCCACCACCTCCAGGCTATTCCGTTCAGCCACTATATGGCCTCCTCATGCTTCCACCACCTCCACGCTGTGTCATTTAGCCACTATATGCTCTACTCATGCTGCCACCAACTCCAGGCTGTGTCATTCAGCCACTATGTGTTCTACTCATGCTGCCTCCAACTCCAGGCTGTGTCATTCAGCCACTATATGTTCTCTTCATGCTGCCACCAGCTCTAGGCTGTGCCAGTCAGCAACTATATGTTCTCCTCATGCTTCTGCCACCAGCTCCAGGCTATTCCATTCAGCAACTATATGTTCTCCTCACGCTTCTGCCACCTCCGGGCTGTGTCATTCAGTCACTATATGTTCTCCTCATGCTGCTGCAAACTCCAGACTGTGTCATTCAGCCACTATATGGTCTCCTCATACTGATGCCACCTCCAGGCTCAGAACAGGTTCACCGCCAGCTCGGTGCTCACCAGAGTGGATACTCAAAAAATGTAAATAAATTCAAATAAAATAAAATAAAAATTACAAAAAAAAATCTATTTATTCTCTTAAATTTTGACACCATATGGTCTCTCTGCTGCCACATCCAGATGCTCTGCCGCAGTGATTCTAATAGCGATGCTATCTCATACTGAATAACAATATTATTTCACTAACACAGCACACTCCCTATGCGTGTTAGGACAAATTCGGAAAATTTGGCGAATCGGCTGAATCACATTTTTCAATAATTCGCTCATCTCTACAAGCTCCTATAGAAAACCACGCATATGCTCACAGATATTAGTGAGCTCATTGTCCATAGCCATCATCAGTATATAGTCTATCATGAAAGGTAGAACAATGGCGCATTCACCTGTCTTTGTCTTGTTTCTTTATTCGTGACAAACATGACACATGAGGTAGCCGGGGCTCTGCAAACAGAGCAGAGGCGTCTTAAGGAAACAACCTTTTCATGCCATTATGGTGCTTCCTCAGACCTGTAGCCTAATGAAGTTCCTGCTCTGTCTACATATATCCCGCTACCTCCTGTGTCATGGTTGTCACGAATAAAGAAACAAGGTCCAGACTGGTGAGTGCTCCATTGTTCATTCTTTATTGATGGGCCTTGAACATTTTTGAAGAACTTTAAAACTTTTATGGAGATGAAATACTTCTAATTAATGCACAACCGTTATCAGCTGTGGTTTGACCTAAACAATAATAGAACATATAAATGCAATTATGAATTTAATTAAAGTGCAAGGCTGTCAACGTGAAGATTGAATATCTACTTCTTACCAAGCAGAAGATCAAAGGTAAATTAACTTCTCATAAAAGATTACTATCATCAAATGATTCTCACATCACACTTCTGTGCTTCATTTACCAGTCATTTATATCTGCTTTAATGTCTATACTTTGATAAATCTATTGATCACATCTGTGCAGCAATTTATTTTAATAGTGTGACCTGCACTGTAAATGTAGATGTAGAAATATTGTCTGACAAAAGCCCAAGCTTGTATCTAAGAGCTATTCAATAAACCAATGACAAGTGTTCATTTGCATTTATACACTGTTTTATTTCTAGGTAACAACTTTAAAATGCTTATTCTTACAGAGCAAGTGCAACCTTACTCAAACACTAAAAATGAATAATTATTTTACCATCATGTAAAAATAAACTTTTAATATTATGTGTTTTATTTCTCTTTAAAATCAAATAACACTTTTTTTTTTATTTTCTGATTTCACTGATAGTGAGTCCAATTATACTTGTTAATACATGTTAATACAAATATTTCCAGCAGCAAGACTGGGTCCACCAGAGGTTCCTGTGTTCCTCTTCTGAGCCTGTACGGGAAAAGAAATCGGTGTATTTTTACTAAGTCATTGGTGCTTTTGTGTTTCAGTCAGTCCATTGTCATGGCAGCCCAAGGCTTTCTAAAGGCCTCTATGAGACCTTTTTGGTCACATCACATCCCAAATAAATGAATAAAAAGTAATCAAAAAGTCCAATCTATGCCAAATTGTGATACCGATAAAAACTACAGATTATGGCACAAATAAAAAAATAAATAAATAAATCAAGTGAAGAAAACTGCAAAAATTGGATAATTATACTGACCTAAATTATTCAAATAACGCCATGGTTAAGAGAGGAAAATTACATTTCTTTTCATTTCACATACAAATAATGTTCATTTTGATTTTGTAGCATATTTTATGGAAAAATTAAGGGTGTCATTACAAGATGTAATTTGTGCTGCAAAAAAAACAAGCCCACACATGAGTCTGTAGTTCTGGCTATTAAAAGGCACTGAAGCGTAGCATTCAGGCTGAAGAGAGGCTACATTTGCACTGACCTTAGCTAAGGCACTTTATTGCTTTGCAAAGTTGGCAGAATAGAGATGCTATTTATGAAACAAAAATAAAAGAACAGAAATTAACAAAAAGACACATCTGTGAATGTTCATGCATTTGTCTTATAATGTACGCTTTAGTCTGCAAGTTTTCCTTATGGACAATTGATAATAATGAAAATGTAAAATCTAAAATTGCCTGTGTCCTCAAGGGGCTAATCAAGAAATAATAATAAGGATGTAAGAATCAGAAAAAAATGAGCCAGAAAAATCACTTACTGCAAGCATCAATAAATTGTGCAAGTAGCTATAAAATATTAAGACAGAGGGAAAAAAAAAGTAGACAGGTCTTTTTATAAAATACTTTAGGTCGGCAAATGTTAGAAAACATGCACCATAAACTACAAAATCATTTTTTGAGGTATAATATTACATATAAGCAGGCCAAGGGAGTCAGTGAATCCACCTGTGGGCATCTGAGTCAAAATGCAAGCCTCTCTCAAATCCTTGCCCCACCAACCAGCTGGCCTCATGGAGAACATTTCGCAGTCAGTGCAGCAGCAGGGACAGGACCATCCTATTTCCTTTCTTCATATAGTTAATTTAATAAACTAGCATAGCTTGCCGACACATCTTGCTATTTGTACAGTAGGATCCATCTTATCTCTCCATGTGCCCTCATGAAAACCTTTTTAATTCTTACAGACAGCATATACTGCCCCATGTTGTGGTAGCTCACACTCTATGGTTTAGGATTTTTCCAATTGATACACTGTGCACTCATATATCAATTAATATTCTGTGCTCTAATTAATACACGCATATGTGGGTCTCAGTGTATATGAATAAATACACTGTGCCTTATATATGAATTAAATAATACACTGTGCCCAATATATGAAAAAATACACTGTGCCCCTATATATGAATCAATACACTGTGCCAATATGTAAATAAATAAATACACTGTGCCCAATATATGAATAAATACATTGTGCCCCATATATGAATAAATTCATAAATTGTGCCCCATATATGAATAAATTAATTCATTGTGCCCCATATATGAATAAATTAATACATTGTGCCCTCACTGCACCGCTGTCTCGTGCTGTCCTCACTAGATGGCAACAGTTCATTTAAAGAGTAGCTCCCACCATCCTATATTTTTTTTTTCGGTGCCTGCCTATTGTCCATCTATCCCTAACCCCCTCCCTGCTTTCAATTTTTTTTTACTATATTAAAAAGGTCTTTTTGGCTGCCTGGTAGTGTGCTCACTACCAGGCAGACTTCCCCAGCAGGCACGACGTCACTGATGCCTGCTGGAGGGGCCGACTTCTGCCCTTAGTTCATCTACACAGAGTGCCTCCAGCTGTTTCACCACTACAACTCCCAGCTTGCCCTGACATCTATTGGCTGTCAGGGCATGGTGGGAGTTGTAGTGGTGAAACAGCTGGAGGCACCCTGTGTTAAAAACAATAAGTTAGGGCCATTGGCATGGTGCGGCGCTACCCCATTCCCCCCACCACCCCTGGTGTTAAAACCCCGAGCCCTCCTCTTCCCCAACCCCCGTGTTGAAACCCTGATCCCCACACTCCCCTAAATATACATACAAACAAACTGCAGAGTCCAGCAGCAGCAGTGGCGTGCAGGGGCAGCAGCAACAGCAGCGACATGGTGTGGGAGGAGTGGCCGGCGTCTGAGGCCAGGGAGCCAATACGTTCGCTACCACCTGTCTGATTGACAGGCAGGGAGCGAGCGCAGGCTGAATGAATTCAGACCGATTACCCAGCCGGCATCGGTCCGAATTCAGGCATGATGTCACGCCAGCCTGCAGCCGGCCACTAGGAGGGAGACCTCTAGTGGCCGGTTTTTTAAACATAAATTAAAACATTTTAATTTTTTAAAAAAATTATGAAAACATACGTACTACAACATATCAAAAAATTTGATGACAGTGCCCATTTAAAAAAAAATGTTTTGCTCCGGAGTACCCCTTTAACCCCTTAAGGACCCAGGGTTTTACGTTTTTGCATTTTCGTTTTTTCCTCCTTACCTTAAAAAAATCATAACTCTTTCAATTTTGCACCTAAAAATCCACATGATGGCTTATTTTTTGCGCCACCAATTCTACTTTGTAATGACGTCAGTCATTTTACCCAAAAATCTACGACGAAACGGAAAAAAATTCATTGTGAGACAAAATTGAAAAAAAAAACGCCATTTCGTAAATTTTGGGGGCTTCCGTTTCTACACAGTAAATTTTTTGAAAAAAAATGACACCTTTTCTTTATTCTGTAGGTCCACACGATTAAAATGATACCCTACTTATGTAAACAATGAACGAAAAACTTCCAGCTCACCACCTCTTAGCCGTGCTCGGAACCTGTGCCCGGCAAGGCACTCCAATGTGAAACAAATAGACAATGATTCAGCACTTGCAAAATGAAGACAGCTTTATCCAAAGATCACTGGGCACAGATAAAACCAACCATATCAACAGACGTATTTCAAGTGCATGCGCTCTTCTACTTATGTAGGTTTGATATTGTCGTACTTCTGGAAAAAATCATACATGCAGGAAAATGTTTAAGTTTAAAATTGTCATCTTCTGAGCCCTATAATTTTTTTATTTTTACGCGTATTGGGCGGTATGATGGCTAATTTTTTGCGACGTGATCTGAATTTTATAGCATTGATAGGACTTATTGCATTGATAGGACTTATTGAGCGCTTTTTATAAATTTTTTCATGATATAAAAAGTGACCAAAAATGCACTATTTTGGACTTTGGAATTTTTTTTGCGCATACGCCATTGACTTTGCGGTTTAATTAACGATATATCTTTATAGTGCGGACATTTCCACACGTGGCGATACCACATATGTTTATTTTTATTTACATTGTTTTTTTTTTTTAAATGGGAAAAGGGGGGTGATTCAAACTTTTATTAGGGGAGGGTTAAATGATCTTTATTCACTTTTTTTTTCACTTTTTTTCGCAGTGTTATAGCTCCCATAGGGACCTATAACACTGCACACACTGATCTTTTACATTGATCAGTGGTTTCTCATAAGAAACCACTGATCGATGATTCTGCCGCTTGACTGCTCCTGCCTGGATCTCAGGCACTGAGCAGTCAATCCGCGATCGGACACCAGGAGGCAAGGTAGGAGACCCTCCTCGTGTACTACAGCTGTTCAGGATGCCGCGATTTCGCCGCGGCGATCTTCGAACAGCTCCCTGAGCTAACCGGCAGTGATTTAGTTTCACTTTAGACGTTCAACTTTGAATGCTGCATCTAATGGGTTAATAGCGCGCGGCACCACAATCCATGCCGCACACTATTAGCCACGGGTCCCGGCCGTGGCCCCACGTTATAGAGCGGGAGCGGACTCAGGACGTACATGTATGCCCTGGGTCCTTAACAGGTTAAGTGCTTTTTTGGAAACTCCATATTGGCTTCCATGCGTCTAATTTCTGGCCCAGATTAGTGGAGTGCTGAAGGGATGACTGACAGTTTCTCTCACTTACACACAGGATCTTTGGAGCTCAGCCAGAGTGACCATTGGATTCTTAGTCATCTGTCTTACCATGGCCCTTGTCCCCTGATTACTAGCTTGATAGGGTGGCCAGCTTAAGGAAAGTCCTGGTTGTCTCTAGGGTTGACACCCAGAGACCCACATAACCCAAGACGGCTAAAAGAGAGTTATTTTGGACTCCAGATGATGTACGTTAGTGATTTCTAGATGGAGTTCTGAAGACTGCATAGTTCCATAAAGGAACTAATTAGAGATGAGCAAATCGAATTTGACGAACCCGAATTCATTACGAATTTTATGAAAAATTTGATTCGCAACGAATGCGAATATCGCCGCCATTCGATCGCGCAAATCGCTTCATTAAACTCCATTTTACTGCGTTCCAGGCTATTGGAGACCTAAGATGGTGGATCCACATGTGAGTACATGGGGCAGGGGATTATGGGAGGGCGGGAAACAGCAGCGGGAATGAAGGTAGGCGGGCTGACCCTGAATCACATGTGAGATGCAGCCTATCAGTGTTCACTGACCCCTGTGATGTTACAGCACCTATATAATCGGCGGCCATCTTGCCTCTCTTCATTTCATCTATGCAGTCAGATAGAGAGGACGGGACTGCGTGTGTGTGAATAGCTCATACCACAGCGTTACACTGCAACTGCTAGTCACATCAGCATTAGGGAAAGACAGGAGTGCAGAGTGCTGTGCTGTTACACTGAGAAGGATCATTGATTGCTAAATTGCTAAATAAATTCACGTTATTGAGCATTGCAGCAGAGAGGGGCAGATAGCTGTCAGCTGCCTCATACAGATTTCCAAGCTGCCTGAACTTTCTGAAGCATCTTATCTCCTCATTTTTCAGCCCAATGACAGAGTGCAATTTAGGGTTTAATCCCTGGATTTTTTTTTTTTTTGTGGTGCTGCACTGTTGGGTTCTGCTGCTGTTCAGAAATACGTGATTTTTCAGTGGACTGTAGTGCATTTGTACCATTTTGTACCTGTTAATCTGTCAAGGGGCTACATACTGTGCAAGTCCAAACAATAGTATTCACCGGCTGTTTTTTTTTTTTGTTAAATAGTTTTTTCTGCGTATAGTTATGCATATATAACTGCCCTCATCAGTGCACAAGTATTGTACCATTTAGTACCTGTTAAGCTGTCAAGGTGCTCCATACCGTCAAAGTCCAAACAATAGTATCCACTGGCTGGTGATTAACAAAAATACAGATTTTTTTCTGCATATAGTTAGTAGTGTTGAGCGGCATAGGCCATATTCGAATTCGCGATATTTCGCGAATATATGGACGAATATTTGTCATATATTCGCTAAATTCGCATATTCGTAATAATAGCGTTTTATTTTCGCATATGCGATCATTCGCGTATGCGAAAATTAACATATGCGAAAATGAGCATATACAAAAATTAGCATACGTGAAAATTCGCATATGCGATAATTAGCGTATGCAAATTTTCACATATGCGAAAATTCGCCCGGCGGTCTCTCACAGCAGTATTAGAGCCTTCTTTATACCACACAAGCTGGAAGCAGAGAGGGGAGATCAATGTGATGTGTACTGTGAAAAAAATAATAAAAAAAAACGAATATTCGTAATTACGAATATATAGTGCTATATTCGCGAATATTCGCGAATTCGCGAATATGCGATATTTGTGAATAAAATTCGCATTGCGAATATTCGCGAGCAACACTAATAGTTAGGCATATTACTGCCCTCATCAGTGCATACCGCATAGGTACATTCAAGTATTGTACCATTTAGTAACTGTTAAGCTGTCAAGGTGCTCCATACCGTCAAAGTCCAAACAATAGTATCCACCGGCTGGTGTTTTACAAAAATACAGATTTTTTTCTGCGTATAGTTAGGCATATTACTGCCCTAATCAGTGCATACCGCATAGGTACATCCAAGTATTGTACCATTTAGTACCTGTTAAGCTGTCAAGGTGCTCCATACCGTCAAAGTCCAAACAATAGTATCCACCGGCTGGTGATTTACAAAAATACAGAGGTTTTTCTGCATATAGTTAGGCATATTACTGCCCTCATCAGTGCATACCGCATAGGTACATCCAAGTATTGTACCATTTAGTACCTGTTAAGCTGTCAAGGTGCTCCATACCGTCAAAGTCCGAACAATAATATCCACCGTCTGGTGTTTTACAAAAATACAGATTTTTTTCTGCTAATAGTTAGGCATATTACTGCCCTCATCAGTGCATACCGCATATGTACATCCAAGTATTGTACCATTTACTACCTGTTAATCTGTCAAGATGCTCCAAACCGTCAAAGTCCAAACAATAGTATTCACCGGCTGGTGTTTTACAGAAATACAGAGTTTTTTCTGCGAATAGTTTCGCTTATTATTGCCCTCATCAGTGCAGACCGCATAGGTACATCCAAGTATCGTACCATTTAGTAACTGTTAAGTTGTCAAGGTGCTCCATACCGTCAAAGTCCAAACAATAGTATCCACCGGCTGGTGTTTTACAAAAATACAGAGTTTTTTCTGCATATAGTTACGCTTATTACTGCCCTCATCAGTACATACCGCATAGGTACTTCCAAGTATTGTACCATTCAGTACCTGTTAAGCTGTCAAGGTGCTCCATACCGTCAAAGTCCAAACAATAGTATCCACCGGCTGGTGTTTTACAAAAATACAGATTTTTTTTCTGCTAATAGTTAGGCATATTACTGCCCTCATCAGTGCATACCACATAGGTACATCCAAGTATTGTACCATTTAGTACCTGTTAAGCTGCCAAGGTGCTCCATACCGTCAAAATCCAAACAATAGTATCCACCGGCTGGTGTTTTACAAAAATACAGATTTTTTTCCGCTAAAAGTTAGGCATATTACTGCCCTCATCAGTGCATACTGCATAGGTACATCCAAGTTTTGCACCATTTAGTACCTGTTAAGCTGTCAAGGTGCTCCAACCCGTCAAAGTCCAAACAATGGTATCCACCGGCTGGTGTTTTACAAAAATACAGAGTTTTTTCTGCGCATAGTTTCGCTTATTATTGCCCTCATCAGTGCATACCGCATAGGTACATCCAAGTATTGTACCATTTAGTACCTGTTAAGCTGTCAAGGTGCTCCATACCGTCAAAGTCCAAACAATAGTATCCACCGGCTGGTGTTTTACAAAAATACTGATTTTTTTCTGCATATAGTTAGGCATATTACTGCCCTCATCAGTGCATACCGCATAGGTACATCCAAGTATTGTACCATTTAGTACCTGTTAAGCTGTCAAGGTGCTCCATACCGTCAAAGTCCAATTAATAGTATCCACCGGCTGGTGTTTTACAAAAATACAGATTTTTTTCTGCGTATAGTTAGGCATATTACGGCCCTAATCAGTGCATACCGCATAGGTACATCCAAGTATTGTACCATTTAGTACCTGTTAAGCTGTCAAGGTGCTCCATACCGTCAAAGTCCAAACAATAGTATCCACCGGCTGGTGATTTACAAAAATACAGAGGTTTTTCTGCATATAGTTAGGCATATTACTGCCCTCATCAGTGCATACCGCATAGGTACATCCAAGTATTGTACCATTTAGTACCTGTTAAGCTGTCAAGGTGCTCCATACCGTCAAAGTCCGAACAATAATATCCACCGTCTGGTGTTTTACAAAAATACAGATTTTTTTCTGCTAATAGTTAGGCATATTACTGCCCTCATCAGTGCATACCGCATATGTACATCCAAGTATTGTACCATTTACTACCTGTTAATCTGTCAAGATGCTCCAAACCGTCAAAGTCCAAACAATAGTATTCACCGGCTGGTGTTTTACAGAAATACAGAGTTTTTTCTGCGAATAGTTTCGCTTATTATTGCCCTCATCAGTGCAGACCGCATAGGTACATCCAAGTATTGTACCATTTAGTAACTGTTAAGTTGTCAAGGTGCTCCATACCGTCAAAGTCCAAACAATAGTATCCAACGGCTGGTGTTTTACAAAAATACAGATTTTTTTCCGCTAATAGTTAGGCATATTACTGCTCTCATCAGTGCATACTGCATAGGTACATCCAAGTTTTGCACCATTTAGTACCTGTTAAGCTGTCAAGGTGCTCCATACCGTCAAAGTCCAAACAATAGTATCCACCAGCTGGTGTTTTACAAAAATACAGATTTTTTTCTGTGTACAGTTAGGCATATTACTGCCCTCATCAGTGCATACCGCATAGGTACATCCAAGTATTGTACCATTTACTACCTGTTAATCTGTCAAGGTGCTCCAAACTGTCAAAGTCCAAACAATAGTATTCACCGGCTGGTGTTTTACAAAAATACAGAGTTTTTTCTGAGCATAGTTTCGCTTATTATTGCCCTCATCAGTGCAGACCGCATAGGTACATCCAAGTATTGTACCATTTAGTAACTGTTAAGTTGTCAAGGTGCTCCATACCGTCAAAGTCCAAACAATAGTATCCACCGGCTGGTGTTTTACAAAAATACAGAGTTTTTTCTGCGTATAGTTACGCTTATTACTGCCCTCATCAGTACATACCGCATAGGTACTTCCAAGTATTGTACCATTTAGTACCTGTTAAACTGTCAAGGTGCTCCATACCGTCAAAGTCCAAACAATAGTATCCACCGGCTGGTGTTTTACAAAAATAAAGTTTTTTTATCTGCTAATAGTTACGCATATTACTGCCCTCAACAGTGCATACCGCATAGGTACATCCAAGTATTGTACCATTTAGTACCTGTTAAGCTGTCAAGGTGCTCCATACTGTCAAAGTCCAAACAATAGTATCCACCGGCTGGTGTTTTACAAAAATACAAATTTTTTTCTGCGTATAATTACGCATATTACTGCCCTCATCAGTGCATACCGCATAGGTACATCAAAGTATTTTACCATCTAGTACCTGTTAATCTGTCAAGGGCCTACATACTGTAATGGACAGCCGTAAGTAATCACCTGCTGCTGTTCTAGAAAAATACTGTTTAAAGAGTAGTGTAGCGTATTGTAATACCCTCATAAACGCACTAATCATGTCAGGCAGAGAATTGCCAGGACGTGCACAGAGGAGTGGCAGAGGCCTAAATACTTCAGGCAGAGTTGGCAGCAGACTTGGGGCGAGTGGCAGCAGGAGTCGCAGCGAGAGGCCTGAGCTCCCGTTAGCAGCCAGCAGTCGTGTCTTCACCAGCAACCCATCTGCCGTCATCGATTGGTTAACACGCTCATCCACATCATCACAAGTGACATCTGACACCCCCAGTCAACAGTCGGTGGGTTCCTCAGACACAAGCCTCAGTTGGCATGGCCCGGGAGCAGTCCCTGTCCTCCCATTGCCTTTGTCTCATGCTGTTCCCTCTCCTAGAGAAGTATCTTATGCTGTGGTTTCAGCTCCACTATTTACTGAGGACAATCTAATAGAGGACAGTAAGCAGCTACTGGACAGCCAAGAAGGGGAGGAGACATGCGCCGCTAGCTCCGCTAGGTGGCCAAGTAGTGATGCGGAGAGTGACGTGGGAGGCGGTGTTGCAAGTGTTCAGACACTGTTGGGGAACCTGAGGAGGACATCAGTGACGTGCACACAACTGTTGATGATGATGAAGCCGATCGCAATTGGGAGCCGGGTGCAGAAGGGGCTTCATCATCATCAGGAGAAGAGAGTTGCAGGTTGCCCTTGAGGCAGCAAGGTGGTAGCACGGTTGGCAGTCAGCGTGGTGGCAGTAGTGGAAATTCAGGAGCCAAACGTGCCCGGGGGAGACCACCTGCTTCGCGGCAGCCTACCTTTCCGGGTTTTAGTGGAACAGGGGTTCCTGGAGACAGCGCCAATAGCAGTCAATTAGTGCGGACTGCGGATGGGAAAATCAGCTACTCGGCTTTTTCATAAGGCATCCGGAGGAGGTTCACGTAGCCACATGCAAGATCTGTCGGCAGAAGGTGAAGCGTGGCCAGGGTCCCAATGTCGGCACCACGGCCCTGCATCAACACATGCTTCGCCACCATAAAGCGGCCTGGGAGAACTATGGCTCCGATGTAGTGGTCAAGCCTGCTGCATCACCCAGTGGCCATCCGCTCCCTCCTTCATCCAGCCAAGGCTCCACCACCTCAGCCGAAGGGAGCTGTGTGTCAAACCCTCCTTCTGTCGCTCCTGCTTCTCCCGCTTTTAGTCAGCCATTCTGCCAACAATCCATTGGTGAAGCCATGTCCAAGAGACAACAGTATGCGCCCACTCATCCAACTGCACAGAAGTTGAATGTGCTCCTGTCCAAGTTGCTGGTGTTGCAGTCCCTCCCTTTTCAAGTGGTGGACTCTGCACCTTTCAGAGAATTGATGGCTTGTGCCGAGCCGAGGTGGAGAGTCCCAAGCCGTCATTTCTTTGAGAAGAAGGCAGTACCAGCCCTGCATAAATTTGTACAAGAGAAGGTGGGCCAGTCCTTGAGCCTGTTGGTGTCTTCAAAAGTGCACGGCAGCGCCGACGTGTGGAGCTGTAACTACGGGCAGGGACAATACTTGTCTTTTACGGCCCACTGGGTAAATGTGGTTCCTGCACAGCCACAACAGCAACTTGGACAGGTCACACTGCTTCCTCCTCCACGCTCTCGCTCCCAGGCAGTTATCCTGTTATAGCGTGCGACGCCGCCTCCTCATCCCCCACCGTGTCCTTGGCCTCCACTGTACGTCCAAATCTCGGTGGTCCTTCATCGTACCATGTGTGTAGGGCACGGCGGTGTCAAGCTGTTCTTCACATGGTTTGCCTTGGCGAACGGAGTCACACAGGGGAGGAACTGCTAAAGTTCATTCGTAAAGAAATCCGAGTAGGGCTTACTCCACGAAATCTGGAAATGGGAACCATGGTGACCGACAACGGGATGAACATTGTGTCTGCGCTGCGACAAGGAAGTGTGAAACATGCGCCCTACATGGCACACGTGTTGAATCTGGTTGTCAAGCACTTCCTCAAGTCTTCACCCCATTTGCAAAACATCCTGAAAATGGCAAGGAAACTGTGCATGCACTTCAGCCCCTCGTACACCGCCAAGCACACCTTCCTTGAGCTGCAGCGTCAGAACGGTATCCCAAAACATAGTCTTTTTTGTGACGTTGCCACACGTTGGAATTCCACCCTCCATATGTTGGACAGACTATACGAACAAAGAAAAGCCATCACCGATGTCTTGATGATCCAAGCAGAGAGGAGTACTCCCCTGTGTAACTTCAATGTGAACCAGTGGCAGCTCATACGTGACACCTGCCGTTTGCTGAGGCCCTTTGAGGAAGCCACATTATTTGTGATTCGCCTGGATTACGCCATGAACAACGTAATTCCACTCCTACATTTCCTTCAACAAATGATTGAAACCATGGCTGGTCACGGCAATGGAGACATTGCGCCTACATCTCAAGGCTACATGAGCCCTGTGGGGGCTGAACTGGAGGAGGAGGATGATGAGGGGTAGAGCGTTGCACAGTTCAGGTTGGATGAGATGGCCGGTGTTTCTAGTCTTCGGACAGGAGAGGAGGAGGAGGAGCAGCCAGAGGAGCTGGAGGGTTATGAGGAAGTTGAGACAGAGGACCCAGACACACCGTGGCAGTATGCAGTGGAGAAGGAGGCAGGTAGTCCCTCCAAGTCACTGGTGCAAAAGGCATGATGCATGCTCAGTTGCTTGCGTAGTGACCCCCGAATTGTCTAAATTCGTCAGCAGGATGACTTCTGGATCTCTACCTTATTAGACCCTCGCTACCGTCCCAAAATGGGGGCTTTTTTTACACCCACTGAGAGGGAGGACAAACTGACCTACTACAGAGAGATTCTACGTAGTCAGTTGGCTGATGCCTATCGGCCACATGGTCCATCCACTCGCAGGTCTGACTCGGGGGGCCCTCTGCGCTCACCTTCTACTGCCATGACTGCTGGGGAGGGGAGATGTGGCAGGAGCAGTACCAGCTCAATCAGCAGCAGCCTGAGTCTACAGTCGCTGATGAGTAGCTTTCTTCACCGCATAGTGAAGCAACTCATCAGCAGCAGGTAGACATGGAGCAGGACCTGAACCAGCAGGTGGTGGCATACCTTGACATGGCCATGCCAACAACCAACAAAAAATGTGGAGAGACTGACGTTTGTCAAGATGAATCAGGGATGGATCAGCCAGGATTTCCAGCCACCAATGCCAGATGCCTCAGAGTAGATTGACCATGCTGCTACACCAACATTTTCCAACTATGGTTGGTTATGAAACCCTTTTGGGTTATCAATTAGGGTTATGAAACCTTCTTTGGTATTGTGATTGCCTGCTCCTGGCTCATCCTGTGTATTTCAGGAACTACTTGCCTCACCGATGCTTCTGGCCTTGGGCCTTTAATTTTTGGATGTTTAGCAGTAGCTAAATACATGCTTAATGCAAATTTAAACATTCATCTTTAAATGTAAGGGGTTGGTTATGAAACCCTCTTGGGTACTGCGATTGCCTGCTCCTGGCTCATCCTGTGTCTTTCAGGAGCTACTTGCCTCACTGATGCTTCTGGCCTTGGGCCTTTAATTTTTGGATGTTTAGCAGTAGCTAAATATATGCTTAATGCAAATATCAACATTGATCTTTAAATGTATGGGGTTGTGAAACCCTCTTGGGTACTGTG
Source organism: Hyla sarda (assembly GCF_029499605.1). NCBI lineage: Eukaryota > Metazoa > Chordata > Amphibia > Anura > Hylidae > Hyla > Hyla sarda. The sequence goes on from NC_079193.1 coordinate 144,336,974, forward strand.
AATGCCTGCTCCATACTCATTCTGTGTCTTTCAGGAACTACTTGCCTCACTGCCCTCAGGCCTTGGGCCTTCAATTTTTGGATGTTTAGCAGTAGCTAAATACATGCTTAATGCAAATTTCAACATTCATCTTCAAATGTAAGGGGTTGGTTATGAAACCTTCTTGGGTACTGCTTCTGACTGCTCCTGACTCATTCTGTGTCTTTCAGGAAATTATTGCCTCCCTGATGCCTCAGGCCTTGGGCCTTCAATTTTTGGAAGTTTAGCAGTAGTTAATACATGCTTAATGCAAATTTCAACTACGATCTTTAAATTCTCGGCGCCCTGCTAGGGCCTTCTCCTACCCCGCCGGGGCCGATCCGAGGACCTCACTAAACCATCCAATCGGTAGTAGAGACATGCGGTGTGTACAAAGGGCAGGGACTTAATGAACCCGAGCTTATGACCGGCACTTAGTTGTGATTCTTCTTTCCTGGCAAATAATTGCAATCCTTGATCCCTATCGCGAACGAGGTTCAGCGGGTTACCCGCACCTGTCGGTGAAAGATAGACACACGCTGGTCCATTCAGTGTAGCGCGCGTGCAGCCCCGGACATCTGAGGACATAACACACCTCTTATTGCTCGATCTCGCGAGTGATCGTGCAATGTAAGGGGTTATTAAAGCCTCTTGGGTACTGCTGATGCCTACTCCTGACTGCTCCTGTGTCTTTCAGGAACTACTTGACTTCATGATGCTTCTGGGCTTGGGCCTTTAATTTTAGGATTTTTGAAATACATACATACATGCTTAATTTAAATTTCAACATGTATGGTGCAATGTATGGGGTTATTAAACACTCTTGGGTAGTGTTTTTTTCAAATTTTCTGATAATTATCACAGTAATAAACTTGAATTTTCCACAATAATAACCATTATACCATTGAACGATTGTTGCGTTTGATTTTTTAAGTAAAATTTTCAAAAAAAAATAGCCGGTCAGGGCTATGGAGACGTTGCGCCTACATCTTACGGCCACATAAGCCCTGTGGGTGCTTGTGAGATTAGGTCCTTTGTACCCACACGGCGGGGTCCGGGACACAAATTTTGATTTCAATTTCAAATAAAAAAATCACACATTTCAATGGTCTCCTCATGCTGCAGCCAACTCCAGGCTGCGTCATTCTGGTAATATATAGAGAGCACTCGCTGTCCTAAATTTTCGTTAAAAATGTTTGTCTTTTTTATTAGGGATTGTGATGCTTTGGTGCGTACTCATGCATCAGCCAACTCCAGCCTGTGTCATTTAGGCAATATATGGTTTACTGATGGCACTGCTGGGCCTGTGTCTGGGAATTTCAAATTTTCTCATAGGTAGCACCCGCTATCCAAAAGTCTTCTTCATAAATTTCTACAATTGTATTTTTTTTGGAGGGATTGTGAAGCCCTAGTGTGTACTCATGCATCAGCCAACTCCAGGCTGTGTCATTCAGGCAATATATAGGTAGCACCCGCTGTCCTAAATATTCTTAAAATTATTTTAAAAATGTTTGTTTTTTCTTTGGGATTCTGAAGCCCTGGTTAGTACTCAATGCTGCTTCCTGCTACACTCTGTCAGCCCATTGGTCCTGCGACAGTGTGCTACTCCGCCTCCACATCCTCCACTGTGTCTTAAGCCTCCACTGCCTGGACAAGTCTCAGTGGCCCTTCAGCATACCATGTGTACAGGTCACGGCGGTGTCACTTTGTTCTTCACATGGTTGGCCTTGGCGAGAAGTCTTGGAAACAATGGCCGGTCAGGGCAATGGAGACGTTGAGCCTAAATCTCACGGCCACATGAGTCCTTTGGGGGCTTGTTGGATTTGGTCCTTCGTACCCACGCGCTAGGGTCTGGGACACGCAAAGGTTGTTTTAAATTTCAAATCAAAAAATGATGGCGCTGCTGGGCCTGGGTCTGGGAATTTCAAATTTTCTCATGGGTAGCACCCGCTATCCAAAATCTTTTTCAAAAATTTCTAAAATTGTGTTTTTTTGGGGGGGAGATTGTGAAGCCCTGGTGTGAACTCGTGCATCAGCCAACTCCAGGCTGTGTTATTCAGGCAATATATGGATTACTGATGCCGCTGTGGGGCCTGGGTCTGGTAATTTCAAATTTTCTCATAGGTAGCACCCGCTATCCAAAATCTTTTAAAAAAAATTCTAAAATTGCGGTGATTTTTTGGGGGGATTGGGAAGCCCTGGTGTGTACTCGTGCATCAGCCAACTCCAGGCTGTCATTCAGGCAATATATGGGTTACTTATGCCACTGTGGGGCCTGGGTCTGGTAATTTCAAATTTTCTCAAAGATAGCACCCCATTATCCAAAATCTTTTCCAAAAATTTCTAAAATGGTAGTGTTTTTGGGGGGGAATTGTGAAGCCCTGCTGTGTACTCGTGCATCAGCCAACTCCAGGCTGTGTCATTCAGGCAATATATGGGTTACTGATGCCGCTGTTGGGCCTGAGTCTGGGAATTTCACATTTTCTCATAGGTAGTACCCGCTATCAAAAATCTTCGGTTTACATTTCTTAATTCATCTTTTAATCTTAGGGATTGTGAAGGCCTAGTGCCTACTCATGCTGCTGGCAACTCTTGGCTGTGTCAGTCAGCCACTATATGGTCTCCCCATGCTGACAACATGTCCATGCTGTGTCATTCAGCCTCTATATGGTGTCCTCATGCTGCCAACACGTCCACGCTGTGCCATTCAGCCACTATATGGTCTCCTCATGCTGCCAACACCTCCACGCTAGGAATAATGTATGAAAATGTGTGTTATGCAGTGTATGGCTGTGTTCACATCACAACAAGTGCAAAGACCTGATCGTAGTCAGCTAGTGACAATTGGGTCATTTTCTCAGCATCTTTGACTTTGGATTCAAACCTAAAATCATGGTAGAAGTGATATCTGTGCCATGGAGGCAGTAAATATAATGTTTACATGGCTTACGTTTCTTTTCTTTTTTTTTTTTTTTTTGTGGAATCCTAGGTATGACAAATGCCACAAAGTAACAATTTATACATTGGATGGGAACTGAAAGATGCAATGTGAAACTAGCCTAACAAGCATCATAAGACAATTGGCAAGAACATTAAAGGGGTTTTCTAGGCAAAAGTGATTGTGTAAGTGGTCCTTCCCTTTTGGCACTCCCTTATTGTGGCCCCACCTCACATAGCCACACTCATGGCCGGTATTATTATTTTTTTTTATGTAAAGGTGGCAACTAGAGATGAGCAAATCGAAGCTGACAAACCCGAATTCGTTGCGAATTTCAGGAAATATTCGATTCGCAACTAATGCGAATATCGCCACGATTCTATCGTGCAAATTGCTTCCTTAAACTCCATTTTACATCGGATCCAGGGCATCTAAAATGGCAGATCCACATGTCAGTACATGGGGCAAGGGACGTTGGGAAGGCGGGAAGGCAAGGCGGGAAGGGAAGTAGGCGTTATGACCCTGAATCACATGCAGGATGCAGCCTATCAGCAGCCATTCACCCCTGTGAGGTCACAGCCCTATATAATCAGCAGCCATATTGCAGCCAGTCGCTTCATTTATTACACTGCAGAGAGATAGGACGGACATCGCTGTGTGTGTGTTACAGCAGAGAAAAGCGCAGTCCAGCAGCGTTTAACATCCTCCTAGTCATATCAGAGTTCTCGTGGACGGAGAGCATAGTTTTTTTCACTTTCTTTGGCATAGTGTTATAGAGAGGGGTACATAGCTGTGTGTTGCCTCATACATTTCAACAGGCTGCATCAACTTCAGAAACCTTAGCAGAGGAGGCAGGAATAATTTTTCAGCGCAATTCAGTGTCTTTGTTCCACAGAAAATCATCTACTGGTTATACTAGTCTGCAGATGGTATAATAACCAGCAGTCCATTCCTAATAGTTTGTGATAGAGTGCAATTTTGTGTTTAGTACACAGCTTTTTTTGGCTGCTGCACTGTTGTGTACTGCTGGTGTTTTACAAAAATATATATTTTTATGGGTACTGTAGCACATTTTTCTGTCCTCATCAGTGTATACCACATATGTACATCAAAGTAGTGTACTATATTGTACCTGTTAATCTGTCAAGAGCCTACATACTGTGAAAGGACAGCCAAAAGTAATCACCATCTGGTGTTTAAAAAAAAAAATTACAGAGTTTTTAGGCTCATTGTAGCACATTTTTCTGCCCTCATAAGTGCATACTGCATACGTTCATCTAATTATTGTACTATTTTGTACCTGTTAATCTGTCAAGTACCTACATACTGTGAAAGTCCAGGCAAAAGTACTCATCAGCTGGTATTGTACTCAAATACTTTTTTAAGTGTACTGTAGAGCATTTTTCTGCCCTCATTAGTGCATACTATATACCTACATCTAAGTAGTGTACTATTTTGTACCTGTTAATCTGTCAAGGGCCTACATACTGTGAAAGGACAGCCAAAAGTAATCATCGGCTGGTGTTATAAAAACAATTACAGTGTTTTTAGGCTTATTGTAGCGCATTTTTCTGCCTTCATAAGTGCATACCGCATATGTACATATAAGTAGTGTACTATTTTGTACCTGTTAATCTGTCAAGTGCCTACATACTGTGAAAGTCCAGGCAATAGTACTCATCGGCTGGTGTTGTACTCAGATACTTTTTTAAGTGTACTGTAGAGCATTTTTCTGCCCTCATCAGTGCATACCACATACCACGTATAAGTAGTGTACTATTTTGTTCCTGTTAATCTGTCAAGGGCATAGATACTGTGAAAGGACAGCCAAAAGTGCACACCTGCTGCTGTTCTAGACAAATACTGTTTTAAGCGTAGTGAAGTTTATTGTACTCCCCTTATACACGCACTAAGTATGTCAGGCAGAGAAGTGCCAGGGCATGCACAGAGAAGGGGCAGAGGCCTAAATCCTTCAGGCAGAGGTCGCAGCAGACTAGGGGAGAGGCCAGAGCTCCTGTTATCAGCTACCGGTCATATCTTGACCCATCTGCAGTCATCGATTGGTTAACACGGTCATCCACTTCATCAAAAGTGACATCTGACACCCCCAGTCAACAGTTGGTGGGTTCCTTAGACACAACCCTCAGTTGGCATTGCCCAGGAACATTCCCTGTCCTCCCGTTTCCTCTGTCCTATGCTGTTCCCTCTCCTACAGAAGTATCTTATGCTGTTGGTTCAGCACCATTATTCAGTGAGGACGATCTAATAGAGGACAGTCAGCAGGTACTGCCCAGCCAAGAAGTGGAGGAGACACCTGCTGCTTCCTCTGATAGGCAGGCAAGTAGGGATGAGGAGAGTGACGTGGGAAGTGGTGTTGCCAGGGTTCAGGGTCCTGAAGCAGACACTGTTGAGGAACATCAGTGACGTGCAGACACTTATTGATGATCATGAAACCGATCGCAATTGGGAGCCGGGTGCAGAAGGCGCTTCATCATCATCAGGAGAAAAGAGTTGCAGGTTGCCCATGAGGCAGCAGCTGAGTTAGCAAGGTGGTAGCATGGGTGGCAGAAGTGGAAATTCTGGAGCCAAATGTGCCCTGGGGAGATCACCTGCTTCGCGGCAGCCTACCTTCCAGGGAGGTAGTGGAACAGGGGTTCCAGGAGATGGTGGCAGTAGCAGCAAATTAGTGCGGACTGTTGGTGGGAAAATCATCTACTCAGTAGTGTGGCAGTTTTCATCAAGCATCCGGAGGAGATTTACATAGCCACATGCAAGATGTGTCGGCAGAAGGGGAAGCGTGTTCAGGGTCCCAATGATGGCACCACGGCCCTGCATCAAAATATGCTTTGCCACCATAAAGCGGCCTGGGAGAACCGTGGCTCCGATGTAGTGGTCCAGCCTGCTGCATCACCCAGTGACACGCCGCTCCCTCTTTCAGCCAGCCAAGGCTCCACCACCTCGACCGAAGGTAGGTGTGTCTCATACCCTCCTTCTTTCGCTCCAGATGCTCTTGCTCCTCCCACTTTTAGTCAGCCATTCAACCAACAATCCATCCATGTCCAAGAGACAACAATTATGCACCCACCCATCCAACAGCGCAGAAGCTGAATGTGCTCCTGTCTAAGTTGCTTGTGCTGCAGTCCCTCCCTTTTCAAGTGGTGGACTCTGCTCCTTTCAGAGAACTGATGGCTTGTGCCGAGCCGAGGTGGAGAGTGCCAAGCCGTCATTTCTTTGCAAAGAAGGCAGTACCAGCCCTGCACAATTTTGTGGAAGAGAAGGTGGTCCAGTCCTTGAGCCTGTCAGTGTGTACCAAAGGGCACGGCAGCGCCGACATCTGGAGCTGTAACTACGGTCAGGGACAATACATGTCCTTTACTGCTCACTGGGTGAATGTGGTTCCTGCAAAGCCAGAACCCTAACTTGGACAGGTTATGCTACTTCCTCCTCCACGCTGTCAGCTCTTTGGTCCTGTGACAGCGTGCGACTCCGCCTCCTCATCCTCCACCGTGTCCTCAGCCTCCACTGCCCAGACAAGTCTCAGTTGCATTTCAGCATACCATCTATGCTGGGCACGGCGGTGTCACGCTGTCCTTCACATGGTTTGCCTTGGCGAAAACAGTCACACAGAGAAGGAACTGCTAAAAGTAATTCGTAAAGAAATTGGAGCATGGCTTACTCCACAAAAACTGGAAATGGGAACCATGGTGACCAACAACGAGAACATCTTGGCTGCGCTGGGTGCGCCATGCGCCCTGCATGGAACACTTGTTAAATCTGGTTGTCAAGCAGTTCCTGAAGTGTTCCCCCCATTTGCAAAACATCCTAACAATGGGAAGGAAACTTTGCATGCACTTCAGCCACTCATACACCGCAAAGCACACCCTCCTTGAGCTGCAGCGTCAGAATGGTATCCCCAACATAGTCTGATTTGTGACGTTGCCACACATTCGAATTCCACCCTCCATATGTTGGACCGTCTGTATGAACAGAGAAAAGCCATCACAGATTTCTTGATGATCCAAGCGGATAGGGGTACTCTCCAGTGTAACTTCAATGTGAACCAGTGGCAGCTCATACGTTACACCTGCCGTTTGCTTAGGCCCTTTGAGGAAGCCACATTATTAGTAAGTTGCCAGGATTATGGGATGAACTACGTCATTCCACACAAGTGTTGGAAATGATGGCTGGTCAGGGCAATGAAATCGTTGCGCCTACATCTCACGGCCACATGAGAACTGTGGGGGTTGAACTGGAGGAGGAGGATGAGGGGAACAGTGGAGCACAGTTTAGGTTTTAAAGTCATCTGACAGGAGAGGAGGAGCATGATCAACTATAGGAGCTAGAGGGTTATTAGGAAGACAAGACAGAGGACCCAGGCACACCGTGGCAGTATGCATTGGAGATGGATGCAGGGAGTCCCTCTGAGTGACTTGCACAAATGGCACGATGCATGCTCAGTTGCTTGCGTAGTGACCGCTGAATTGTCAACATTCGGCAGTGGGATGACTTCTGTCTCTCCACCTTATTGGACCCTCGCTACCGGGACAAAATGGGGGCCTTTTTTACACCCACTGAGAGGGAGGACAAACTGACCTACTACAGAGAGATCCTACCTAGTCAGTTGGCCGATTCCTATCGGCGCCATCGTCCATCTTCTCGCAGGTCTTACTCGGGGGGCCCTCTGCGCTCACCTTCCACTGCCATGGCTGCTGGGGAGGGGTGGGGTGGTAGGAGCAATACCAGCTCCATCAGCAGCAGCCTGAGTCTACAGTCGCTGATGAGTACCTTTCTTCACCCGCATAGTGAAGCAATAGCAGCAGGTAGAAATGGAGCAGGACTTAATCCAGCAGGTGGTGGCATACCCCAAGGAGAACTCGTCTGTCCACGAAAAATGTGGAGCGACTGACCTTTGTGAAGATGGATCAGGCATGGATCAGACATGATTTCCACCCACCAATGCCAGATGCATCAGAGTAGATTGACCGTGGTGTAATACCAACACTTCATAAATATGGGTAGTGCCAAACAGATTTAAGGCACTGCTCACCATTTACAAACGTTCCAGACACCGGGTACTGGTTTTGCCACCCACCCCACCACTCTGTCACCGGGTCACTTTCAGGACTCCTGATGCTGCTGCTGCCACCTCCAGGCTGTTTCGTTCAGCCACTATTTTGTCTCCTTATGCTTCTGCCAACTCCAGGCTGTACCATACAGCCACTATATGGTCTCCTCATGCTCCGGCCACTTCCAACCTGTTCCATTAAGACACTATATGGGCTCCTTATGCTTTCTTCACCTCCAGACTGTGTCATTCAGCCAACATATTGTTTGCTGATGCTGCTGGAACTGTCTTGGATATTACCTACAATTTTTTTATGGTAGCACTAGTGAACATTCGTGCTCAATAGAGATTTCAACATTGATCTTTTAATGTTAGCGGTTTAGAAGCCCTCTTATGTACGCATCCTGCCGTCTGATCCAGGCTGTGTGTTTCAGGAACTTACTTTGCTTACTGATGCTGCTGGGCCTGTGCCTAAATATTTGTTTATGTTAGCACTAGCTAGGATACATGTTCTATAAAGATTTTAATATTCACCTTTTAATATTAGGGGTTATTAAGCCCCTTGTATACTTCTGCTGCTGCCTGATCCAGGATGTGTGTTTCAGCAACTATATGGTTAAGTGATGCTGCAAGGCCTGTGCCTAAAGTTTTTTTTATGTTAGCACTGGCTAACTTACATTTTCTATACGGATTTCAACATTAACAATTAAACTCATGCTGACTCCTGCTCCAGGCTGTGTTTTTCAGGAACTACTGTGCTTAGTGATGCTGCTGGGTTTGGGCCTTAAATTCTTTGATGATAGAACGAGGTAACATACCTCTTCAGTAGAGATTTCAACATTGATGGTTCAATCTTAGGGCTTATGAAATCCTCTTGTATACTGCTGATGCCTGCTCCTGACTGTGTCTTTCAGGAACTTTTTGGCTAACTGATGCTGCTGGGCTTGGGCCTTACATTTTTGGATGTTAGCACTAGCTTACATACATGCTTAATTGAGATTTCAACATTGATCTTTCAATGTAAGGTGTTATGAAACCCTCTTCTGTACTGCTGCTGCCTGCTCCTGACTATTTGTTTCAGTAACTACTTGGCTTACTGATGCTGCTGGGCTTGGGCCTTACATTTTTGAATGTTAGCACTAGATTACATACATGCTTAATAGAGATTTCAACATTGATCTTTCAATTTTAGAGGGTTAAGAAACCTTCTTGTGCACTCCTTCTGCTGACTGCTCCTTTCTGTGTCATTCAGCAACTACATGGTTTAGTGATGCTGCTGGGCTTGGGCCTTAAATTTTTGGATGGTAGCACTAGCTAACATGCATCTTCAATAGAGATTTCAACATTCACCTTTTAATGTTAGGGATTGTGAACCCCTCTTGTGTTGCTGCTGCCTGCTCCTGTTTGTGTCATATAGCAACTACATGGTTTAGTGTTGCTGCTTGGCCTAGGACATTACCTATATATGTTTATGGTAGCACTAGGTACCATACATCTTCAATTGAAATTTCTAAATTCATCTTTTATTATTAGAGATTGTGAGGCTCTATTGTCTCCTCATGCTTCAGCCACCTCCAGGCTGTGTCATTCAGCCACTATTTGGTCTCCATATATTGACTGTATATTGTAGAAAACATGTGGCTATCCTTGAGTTACTCTCCTAGCATTATTGCCATCTTGATACCAGACCAGTAATAAAAGGAATAAGCCAAGGACTAGCAAAAACAGGGAACTGTGGATACTATATTGATTGACTATCCCAGGTGGTAGATTTACCATTTTGAAGTTCCTCAGTTCCTGTAGGCTTTAAGTCGTTCATTCTTTGGTGTGGTTCTTCAGTTGCAGAATTAAGTTGTATCATGTTTTCCTGTTTCTCCGATGAGCTAATCTCACTGGAACACACAATACTCATATTGTCATCTATTGAAGGATCCTTTTCTTCAGAAGACGTATCTATCATTTTATTATTTTGAATGTCAGGTGGTATTCTGACAATTTCTGATTGCAAAGGAATTTTGTAATCTGGGACACAGGTAAAAAATAAATATTTTTAAGCGTACTGTAGCACATTTTTTTTTGTCCTCATTAGTGCATAGCACGTACCTACATCTAATTAGTGTACTATTTTGTACCTGTTAATCTGTCAAGGATCTATATACTGTGAAAGGACAGCCAATAGTACACACCTGCTGCTGTTCTAGACAAATACTATTTAAAGCGAAGTGAATTGTATTGTACTCCCCTCATATATGCAATAAGTATGTCAGGCAGAGTAGTGAAATCTCAATGACAAAATCCATAATATCAAAATCTTAAATTTCAATTTCAAAATCATAAATTTCAATGGTTTTGTCATGCTGCTGCCAACTCCAGGCTGTGCCATTCAGACAATATATGGTCTCCTCATGTTTCAGCCAACTCCCGGCTATGTCTTTCAGCCAATATATGGTTTACTGATGCTGCTGGGCCTGGGAATAATTTTTTTTGTTATGGTAGCACTAGCTGCCCAAAATCTTTGGTTTAAAATTTAAACTTCGTCTTTTTTTCTTAGGGATTGTGAAGCCTTGGTGTCTACTCATGCTGCTGCCAACTCCAGGCTGTGTCATTCAGGCAATATATGGTTTACTGATGCTGCTGGGCCTGGGTCTGGGAATAAAACATTTTGTTATAGTAGAACTAGCTACCCAAAATCTTCAATTAAAATTTCAAACTTTGTCTTTTTTTCTTAGGGCTTGTGAAACCCTGGGGTCTCCTCATGCTTCAGCCAACTTTAGGCTGTGTCATTCAGGCAATTTATGGTTTACTGATGCTGCAGGGCCTCGGTCTGTAGTGGCACTAGCTATCCAAAATCTTCAGTTTAAATTTAAAACTTCGTATTTTTGTCTTAGGGATTGTGAAGCCCTGAAGTCTCCCCATGCTTCAGCCAACTCCAGTCTGTGCCATTCAGACACTATATGGTCTCCTCCTACTGATGCCACCTCCAGGCTCTGTCATTGTGCTGACATGTGACATGTGACTCCTTGTTAGATTAGGTCCTTTGTACCCACACGTCGGGGCCTGGGGAACTAAAACTTGGAAGTTAAAAGTTCCATTTCAAAATCCTCAATTTCAATTTCAAAATTTTAGATTTCTATTTAAAATTCTTATATTTCAATGGTCTCCTCATCCTTTTGCACACTCCAGGGTGTGTCATTCAGGCAATATATGGTTTACTGATGTTGCTAGGCCTTGGGAATAAAAATGTTGTTATGGTAGCACTATCTACCCAAAATCTTTGGTTTAAAATTCAAACGTTGTCTTTTTTTCTTAGGGATTGCGAAGCCCTGGTGTCTACTCATGCTGCTGTCAACTCCAGGCTGTGCCATTCAGGCAATATATGGTTTACTGATGCTGCTGGGCCTGGGTCTGGAAATAAAAATGTTGTTATGGTAGCACTATCTACCCAAAATCTTTGGATTCAAATTCAAACTTCATCTTTTTTTCTTAGGGATTGTGAAGGCCTAGTGTCTACTCATGCTGCTGCCAGCTCCTGGCTATGCCATTCAGTCACTATATGATCTGTTCATGCTGCCAACACCTCCACACTTTGTCATTCAGCCTATATGGTCTTCTCATGATTCCAACACCTCCACACTGTGTAATTCAGCCACTATATGGTTTCCTCATGCTGCCAACACCTCCATGCTGTGTCATTGAGCCACTATATGGTCTCCTCATACTGATGCCACCTCCAGGCTCTGTCATTGCGCCGCTCTGCGGCAGTGATTCTAAAGATGATGCCGGTAATCTGCATGTCATTCTGAATAACAGTATTATTTCACTACCCCAGCACACTTCATATGCGTGTTAGAATACAACAAAGTGTTCTACACCCCTATTGAGGCTCTCTGTAGGCCAGAAATATCAGGTTTTTTTTAATCAAATATCTTTTTATTCGTTTTAAAAGTATAAACACAGGACATACCGGCAAACACGCCCTGGAACGGTAAACAATGGCAACCAGAAATCTACAGAAATTGGTATTCATATCCGAACTGATCATAGTAAAGACAAGCTGTGTGGGGGGGGGGGGTTTGCGGGATGGGTAAAAAGGAGGGGGGAGAGGGGGGGAGGGTTTGGAATCGCGTGAAGGAGGATTTGGAAGTGGAGCCAAAATGGAGCAAAGTATGGATCTCACACTTACAAGAAACATGGTAAGGTCCAGGGGCTCAACGCCAAGTAAGAGTGTAACTCTATCCATATCTAAGTAGAAAGTCTATATTGACCTCTATTATCCTAGTGAGTGAGTAAGTAAGGTCCCTAGACTACTTGAAGGGAGCCCTATCTATAAGTCACTATCTTTACAGAAATTTGAGGCTAGCCAAGGTTGCCATATCTTAAGGAATTTAGCATAGGTTCTCTGTATTCTGTGTTGCATCCCTTCAAATCTACATATCTGGCGGACCTTGGAGAGCCACTCCCCCAAAGATGGCGGTGCAGTTTGAAGCCAGTGTAAAGGTATAATAGATTTGGCCACCATTAGAAGGTGGGTAGTGAGTGAGTTTTTCCCCGCTGAATAATTCAAGCAGGGAAGACCCAGCAACAACGCCTCTGGGGTGAATGGAACCTTAACTTTGAGAATGGTTTCTATCGTGTTACATACCTCCTTCCAGAAAGGAGCTATGGATGGGCAGGTCCACCAGATGTTTGCTAGGGTTCCAGTGTGAGAGTTACATCTCCAGCAAGTACTAGACTCAGCTAGGCCGTGTGTGTAGAGGAACTCTGGTGTTCTATACCATCAAGTAATTTTGTATTGAGTTTCTTGGAGCCGTACACATCTCAAGAAGCCATGAGAGTGCTTTAGTATAAGAGAGACACCTGATTCAGATAAAGTAATGTTTAGTTCTTTAGCCCATGAGGATACATAGTTTGGAGTGGATTGAGGGGAGGTACCGTCAATAACGGCTATACATCCACGCAATCGCCTCTCCTTTGGACGGGAGTCAAGAAGAAGTCTCTCAAACTTGGTCAACCCTCTCAACGAGCCATGCTGGTTCCAAAAATTGGTGCAACAGGAAATAAAATGACTTACCTGTAGGAAGGAGTATCTCTGGTTCGGAAGGAGTTTCCTTAACGTTTCTGATGTCGGCTTCTCTCCATCCCCGAACAACTGACCAACTGATATGTGGCTTAATTTATTCCACATTGGTTGGAAGGTTTCCGATACCTTGTTCACCACCGCAGGTATGAAACTGACAGGAAGAAGAGGTGAGATAGATGGGGCCAGGGAAGGTGATAGTTCTAACCAAGCGAGCCACAACATCCATCCAGTTCTGTAGCTGGGTGGCTTTATATATTTTCTCGACATCAGGCAGACCTATCCCTCCATCAGTAGTGCCCCTGATAAGGATGCTATGTGCCAACCTAGGTCTCCTGGACTTCCAAACGTATTTGGAAAACAGGGACTTGATGTGTTTAAAGAAAGTCTGGGGGAGTGCAATCGGTAACATTCTCAGTACGTATCTTATCTTAGGGAGTATGTAGCTGGTTATTAAATTTTTCCTACCAAACCAGGAAATTATGGGTATGTCATATTCATCCAGCAGGGCACCCACTTCTTTCAAAAGTGGCTTGTAATTGGCGTCGTAAAGTTCGGGAATACTTTTTGGGACATGTAACCCCAAATATTTCAGGGAAGAACGGGCCCAGGGGAAAGGAACGGTAGCAGCTAATTTGTTCTCTAAGGTCTTGGGCAGTGTCACATTCAAGAGTTCTGATTTCTGTACGTTGACCTTAAAGTTTGACACCTCTCCAAACTGGGCAAACAGCTGAAGGAGACGTGGCAAACTATTCACCGGGTCGCTAAGAAGGAAAAGCTAACAATTTTAGTTCAGTTCCATGTATGGAGATGCCACCTATCTCCCCCATCTGACGAACTTTCTGCATGAGGGTTTCCGTTACCAAAATAAAGAGTGTGGGCCATAAGGGACAACCCTGTCGGGTGCCGTTTCCTATAGGGAAGGGAGGGGAGATCACTTTGTTAACTAGTATAGTCGCTGTGGGATTGGAGAAGAGGGAGAACACTGCTTCTATATAAGGGATCGGAATGTGAAACTTTGCCATGACTTCTCTCATGAAATACCAGTTTACTCAATCGAACGCTTTTTCCACGTCAACCCCAAGAAGCACAAGGGGTATGTTACGGGCAGAGGCCTCATGTATGCTATGTAGTAGCTTCCATGTGTTGGTACGCCCCTCTCTACCCGGAACAAACCCAGTTTGTTCCCTTCCTATCAGGTGTGGTGGGAAATTGTTTTAGACAAAGGGATGGGAGCTTCGCCCATAGTTTCAGATCAAGATTCAACAGGGAGATAGGTCTATAACTGCTACATTCCACTGGATCTTTACCCTCTTTCGCTATCAATGTGATGTGAGCTTCCTGCGACTGAGTAGGTACCCTTTCCCCTCCAAATGCCGCATTGCACCACTCAGAGAGCCTGGGCACCAGAAGTGTGCTAAATTTTTTATAATATGACAGTGGAAGGCCATCTGGCTAGGACTTTTCCCTGGGGGGAATGAGGATAGTATCTTTGTCACCTCCTCATCAGTCACAGGACATACTAGATTCTGTCCCATGTCAGGTGAAAGAGACAGCAAGTGTAGGTCAGCAAAAAAAGTGTGTGTGAGAGTGCGCCTATTCTCTGCTTGTGAAGCAGTGTCTCCTTGTTGCAGATTGTGGAGAGACTGGTAGTACTCTTTAAAGGAAAGGGCCATTTTGTGGGACAATTTGTGTAAGGTTCCGGTGGAATCACGTATTGCATGAATGTGGGTCTTGGCTCTCGCTTTCTTAAGGAGGCTGGACATAAGTTTGCCACCCTTATTTCCATGGGCATAGATTTTATGACATGAGTGCAGATAGTATTTCGCGGATTTCCGTTCTAAGTGAGTGAGTAATTTTTCTCTGAGTGCTTGTAACTCACTTTGGATCTCTATAGCTTTCATTCGTTTATGTGTTTTCTCCAGACGTGAGATATCAGCTAATAAGAGGTTAATGCGTTTTTGTCATTCCCTCTTTATCTTGGTACCCCAAGAAATGAGAATTCCTCTGATATAGGTCTTGTGTGCCTCCCAAACTATCGGGACCGATGGCCCTGAATTCGAATTGATGTTGAAGTATGACGTTAAATGGGTTGATATGTCATCTCCCACCCTCTGGTCATCTAGGAGGCTCTCATTAAGTCTCCATCTATACTGGGAAGGGGATGTGGGAGAAGGGAAAGAGATATGTAAACTGGAGCATGATCGGAGATAGTGAAGGAGTCCATACCTGCAGCCGTGACACTCTGGAGCAGCGAGGAGTGTACCATCAAGTAGTCCAACCTTTGATAAGAGTTATGAACTGCCGAAAAGTTAGAGTAGTCTTTGTCCACGGGATGGAGAGAACGCCAGGCATCTATAAATGAGAGAGCAGAGAATTTAGAGTTCAACTTAGCTATGGGTCGCTGAGAGATGTGGGATTTGTGTGAAGAGGAATCTAACAACGTATTCAAAGTGATGTTTAGATCA
The DNA here is from genome assembly GCF_029499605.1 of Hyla sarda. Lineage (NCBI taxonomy): Eukaryota > Metazoa > Chordata > Amphibia > Anura > Hylidae > Hyla > Hyla sarda. Next base: position 144,352,540 of record NC_079193.1, read on the forward strand.
CCTCCCAGGACTATGGGACCTTCTGCATACAGGGACAATCTGTCCAGTGTGTCCAGTATCCACTGGACTTGTCCTTTATTAGGGGCATATAGGTTAGCTAAAGGGAAAGTGTGAGAATGTGATTGCAGTTTTACAAAAAGGGCTCTACCTTCCGTGTCACTCAGTGTCGAGAACTTTCAGGGGAAGAGATTGGTTTAATGCAATAGAGACACCTCTTGAGGCTGAGTCGGGGTTACAGGAGTAAAACCACCTGTCATAGTGGTGGGTTGGCAATCTAGGGACTCTCCCTTCTTTAAAATGCGTTTCCTGGAACAACAAGATCTTGGCTTTCTGTTTGCGTATAACCTCAAGTGTGTGATTCCTTTTGTTGGGCATGTTAAAGCCCCTGACATTTAAAGACAAGATCGTAACATCGGACATTACCGCCATATGGTTCAGAGGCCCCTAATTATATGAAAAAAGGGAAACAAAAATAAACAAAAGGAACGAAGGCTGAGTAGTATCTATGAGGACCCGATGGATAGTAGGGGGGAGGAAGGGGTTTGGGCGGGTAGGGGAGGGGTTGGTTTGGGAAGGGGAGAGGGTAGGGGTTAATGCTGCTGACAAGCAGGGTAAGTGGATGACAAGGAACAACTAAGGCCACCAGTTCAGGTGGGACTTAGTGGCAATACCCAGATGAGAACTACTAATGAGGGAGTCTCATGTGGGTAAGCTAGAGGGGGGAGTACAGTCAAAATAACTGATAATCCTAGCCTGTGAAACAAAGGCCTAACACCTAGGACACAATGGGTAGTGAACAAATAAAGTATTAACTCATAAAAGTAGGAGAACAATACTGTCAGTAATACACATGGAAACACAACAAGTCAGAGGAAAGAACACAGCACCCTTGGCACTAAGGACTGTCCTCTAAATGTGGTAGAGAAGAGAGAACCCAGTCTATGTGGGACTACTGCAAAGGCTTCTGGGTGGGCAGATGATGCAAGAACAAAGGGAGGCATACTAGGTAGAGAGATGTATAGACGTGTAGAGGGGAACAGCGGCATCTAGAGCAAGGTAAGTCGGGAGCAAGGAGAGGGGAAAGTGCTTTTTTTTCTTTTTTTTTTTTTTTGTAGGTGAGAAGTACAGAGCACTTTAATTACTCCAGGTCCCAGGGTAGAGGGGTAGGCAAGAGAGTAAGAGGAGAAGCAAAGAAAAAGGGGGCATGTGTACCAGTGAGTCCCACGTGATGATAGACGTATGTCAGAGGCAAATGCGCAGGTGACCTTGTCCCACAGAGTCCACGTAGGTCACCCATACCAAGATACAGTCCGGCCCAATTCCAGACATCTACTCACAGTGATATCCAGTGGCTATGTAGGCCCTCAGGAGAGGGATATCCAGATAAACAGTAAGGATAGTTAGAGAGAAGAGAGTGGGAGCAGGGATAAAGTGTAGGGGGGGGGGGGAGTAAAGATACCAGGTAGAGAATAAAGCAGAGGAGATGATAAGCAGAAGCAGAGGAGAGAATAATAAAAGAATAAAATAAAGGAAACTTCCCTGTAACAGGAATAAAGGAGCACAGGGAAGCAGTACATCACAGCTGGCAGTCTTAGCAAAGTTTCACTCCTCTACTGCATGCCATGTCTCCCAAAGTCTCGGTTAAATCGCTACATACAGCCCGAATCCAGACTATTTCCATTTTCAGTCCGATAGACTGACGATGTCGCAGGACAGGGGCGATCCTTTGTTGGAGTCTTCTTGGTCTTGTTCGCCTTTAACTTGGAGGTCTGCTTCCATTCATCCTGCTTAGGAAGCATTGGGAGAGGGGCGAGATCAGCCACCGGCAACCAGGACGGGACATCTATAGGAGTTAAGTCCAGCATCCTCCAGACAGCAGGTAGATCATCTGGCGTTTTGACGATGAGTTGTTTCCCGTCTAGATTAATAGACAGTCCAAAGGGAAAGAGCCAGCCATAGACGATATTACGCTCTCTCAGTATTTCTAGCAACAGTTTTAAGAGTCTCCTCCTGGCGAGAGTAGTTGGAGAAATATCCTGGTATACAGCTATCTCAGTGTCACCTAGCACCAGGGGTCTGTGATCTTTTGCAGCTCGGAGGATTGCCGCAGTGTCAACATAGGCGAGCAGACCGCATATCCCGTCCCTCGGGGGTTCAAGGGGTCGCGGCTTGGGGCGTAGGGCTCTGTGGCTTCTCTCTATTGTAACCTGCGCAGCTCTCTCAGGACCTAGTAGCGTAGAAAAAAGTTCCCTCACCGCATCAGGTAAGGCATCAGGGGCCCAGGCTTCTGGGATACCTTTGAAGCGAAGATTCTTCCTCCTACTTCTAGTCTCCTGATCCTCAATAAGCGTCAGTGCTGCATTGACATGGTTCACTAACCTGCTTTGCCTCGCCACCACCGCCTCCGAGTGTATAGCGAGGTCTGAGCAGGCAGCCTCCAGCGCCTCTGTACGGTACCCGATAGCGTGAACTTCTGTTTTTATCTCCGTTAAGTCCGCTATTACTGGTTTCAGTGCATCAGTTAGCGCCTTTTTCATGAATGTTTTAAGAAATTGCTGAGTGAGCCCAGCGGCAGCCTGCCCTTCTTCTTCACCCCCGGATTCATCAGCATCCTCATACGCGCTGCGTTGAGAAGACGCCGGCGCCATCTTGGGTGGCGGTGCTGGAGAAGCGGCGCCCTTCTTCTTCAGGAATTTGGCCATATCAGCCTGATTTCTGCCAGGGCCGGGAGATTCGGCACAGTCCTGGTAGGATGCCCTACCTATTTTACCCATTTTCAGCTGCTAAAGAGGTAGTTTAAGGCTCCGCCTTCCTAGAAATAGCCGTTTTTTAATATAGATTCGCTGTGAATAAATTCAGATTGAAACTTTTTTGAAAAATTTGGCGATCATACGAATAAAATTTTTCAAAAGTTTGCTCATCTCTAGTGGCAACTAGAGGTGGGAGAATTTTTCAAAAATTCAATTTGGCAGATTCGCTGAAATTTCCTAAAAAAATTGGTTTGATCCGAATATATTTGTGGCAAATCGCTGTTAAAAACAGATATTTCCGGGCTACAGAGAGCCTCAATAGGGGTGTAGAACACTTTGCCTTGTCGTAACACGCACAGGGAGTGTGCTGGCTAAGTGAAATAATACTGTTATTCAGAAAGACATGCAGATTACAGGCGTCGCTATAAGGATTCGTTCACGTGGGCGGATTTATTTGCGGGTTTCCCACTGTATATTTGAAAGGGGGCGGGCTCTTCTCGGCTGTCTACAGCAGATTTTCCACGGCGGAATTTACGATGGTACAATGACAGAGTCTGGATGTGGCAGCAGGGTTGGGAGACCATATGGCCTCTCCCTGACTGAATGCAGTGATGCGGGCTTGAGGTCAATGGATTTCCCCTGTGCTGTACTGTACTGTCAGTAACGCTGAATGGTGACCGCACAGTGTCTACTCTCTATCTAGCCAGAACGAATGCGGGCTTGAGGTGAATGGATTCGCCGCTGTAAAGATCTGTATTGTCAGTAACGGTGATTAGTGCGTGCAAACAGTCTCTGCTCACAAACTGGGAAGGAGCGTTACCCAGCAGGTGTGACATAATCTGAAGCCATACAGGGGAGAACCTCCTTCCTCAACCTGCTACATACAGCCCAGAGCAGTTCAATGTGTGAGGTGAGCTCTGATTGGATAAAGCTACACCCCTCCCCCCTCAGTATTTCCTGCTTTTGGACTTCTGCCCGGCCAGCAGGAGTCCAAAGTATGTGCAAAAGATAGGGGAAAATGTGCTCTGGACAAGTAGGGAGACACGTAGTGGCAGCTTTTTAAAACACAAATAAACATAGAAAACTTTTTTTTTTATCAAAGTACATTAGAAAGATTATATATTTACCATAAGGTGTGCAATAGCAGGTAATAGCTTGGTAATCAAGCCAGATATATAAAATGCTACTTTCAAAAGTGAGCAAGTTGACTTTAGCCATAGCATACTTAGAAGCCAATGTATCTGTAAATCATTTAAAGCAATGTACTGTATTATACATCATGTGCCATCATGATAAATGAGCTGCGTAAGTACGCCAGCCATAAAATGTTTCTCATATGTTATGAGAACAACAGTATCTATGCATGACATTATAAATTACCCCCAAGTCCTTTATGGTGACTTAGCCAACTTATATTGTTTTGAGGTTTTATGACTGCAGTGCAGTGTTATGAGTAATAAAGTGGATCTGCTCTATTAGTAACAATTAATAAATATTTTTACTATGTACAGTAAATGTTACATTTCTTATACAAATGCTTTCATGACTTGTTGTTTGTATTTTATTATTATTATTATTATTATTAATAATAATAATAATAATATGGAAGTATGATGGCATCTTATATATGTGTGTGTGTTTGTATCTGAGTGTATATATTTGTATTATTTGTATGTATGAGTGTGTGTATAAGTGCATAAATGCACGTGTATTTGTATGTGTACATAAATGGATGTGTGAATATATAAGAAAATATATTTGTTTTTTGAGCGTATGACACTGTAATTTTAACGAGCAGTATAAATTTACATAGTTCGTCTATCATTTGTTTACAGTATAATGTCATGTCTATGGAACATAGCCAGTTCATTTGTTGTGTATGATTTTGGACAATTCTCATGTGGTTTGTGACAAGGCTTTGAATGTCAAATATATTTTTCATTATATGTGTTTTTTTTTTTTTTTTTTAGTGGGGCATCCATCATCTGAAAAATTAGGGCCAATCTAGCAGAAACCAATGGCACATTCGGAATAAGAAGTACAGTTATCTTAATGCCTAATCTTTTTATATACTGCAAGTGGCAATAAAATTTGTGTTGACCAGTCAGTGTTCTCCATATCTGTCAGCAATTCCTTATAGATAGAGTAGCTCATATAACCATAACCTTTTAACATCCTTGAGCTCAATCCTTCATTAAGATTGACAGTCATAGTGTGGAATGTTGAATGTAATGACACAATATATGCAGTTTTACAGCTATTTTTAGCTACATTAACTCATTATTGTGAACACCTAAGAGGAGTAACATAGCAAATAGTATTTTTTATTTTTCCATATCCTTCATATATTATATTAGGCTATAATTCCATCGGGAAAACTCTTCAAAAGCCATGGTCACTTTTTACCACAGTGACCAGTGGGAGATGTTTCTCTGATCCTGTCCTATAACAAGAAAAGCTAAGCAGAAATATATCTAGATATCTAAAAAATTGGCACAATGTACTCTATATTTTATTCATTTAACTTCCTGCTTAGAATGAGGATGAATTTAAATGAATATGCAGAGAAGGCACTATGTGCAGTGTGACAGGTTTCCTTTAACTAAATTATTAGAAAATAAATGTGATATAAAATGTATGCATTATTAGAACATATCACTGGGCAGTGGAGATCCACGGCTTGCCTATTTTTAGTGAACCTCTCTACCGTGTCAGAATAGAGAGTGTTCAGCTTTTCAGAGACCATAATGTTATTGTTGGGATTTGAACCCATGACCAGCCACCTCCCAGGCAGTAGCCCTGCTTTCTAGGCTACCGTCCTCTCTGGACATTTCTCCCTGAAACCTATTATGTAACATCAGTCTTGCCAAGCCTTGCTCATCACCCTTGATTCCCCACACCTGGTACTTCCCTATATAAGTCCAGCCCCTTGCACTCCAGCTTGCTGATTATTGAGCTCCTGAGCCTTGATCAAGCGTCTCCTCATCTTCTGTTCTTGCTACTACTAAAGTCTGCTGCTGACCAGGAATTGCCTACCGACTACTCTTCTGCTTTCTCCCTACCTACTGAACTGCTACTACCGTTGCCATCTGGATTGTCTGACCACGTTTACTGCCGCCTGCCCTAACCCACCGCCTGCCTACCGACTACGCCTCTGCCAGACTTCCTGCACCTACTACCTGCCTGCGGTCCTTGCCACTGGGCTCCACTCCTACCTCCAGCCAGCGGTCCTCTTACTCAGGGGAGCCTGTAGGACTGTTACAGAATAATCAGCCACACTATGGAGTCCGCAACTGCCACTCTGCGTAAGCAGGTCCCCGAAATTCAAGAATTTGGTACTACATATCATGAGACATTTGCCCAGCTCCAAGGCGTAGTCTAAAGCCAACAGAGGGAGATTATTGAACTACAGAGGCAACTCCTGGACGTTCGCGGCGTGTCCGCAGACACCCGTATGCCACTTCCATCAAGATTCAGTGGCGACAGATGCCAGTATCGGGGGTTTCTCAACCAATGCCACATCTATTTTCAGATGTACCCGGCCCCCTTCCCCACCGAGAAAAAGAAGGTGCTATTTGTGGTCAATCTCCTGATGGATGAAGCATTAGCATGGGCTGTGCGACAGCCGAAGCACGACTACATGGTCTGCGGCAAGGGAGACGCCCCGTCGCCGAATATACCACCGAGTTTTGCCGTTGGGTCATGGACACACCTGGAACCCAGCAGCACAGAGAAGCCAATTCCGGCGAGGCCTGTGCGAATTAATCAAGGACGAACTAGCCAGAGTTGAGGCCCCGGACGATCTGGATGACTTCATTCAGTTATGCATCCGGATAGATCAAAGACTCTCCGAGAGGAAGAAAGAAAGACTCTGGTCCTCGGACCACAGACCCACTTACTCCTTCACTTCCACTGCCCAGCGCAACCCCCAGTCAGTAACTGAACCTATCAGGTCGACGCTCTACGTAGGTCTCTATCCACAGCTGAGAAGGGGAGAAGGCTGGCCAAAAACCTCTGCCTCTACTGTGGGGAGTCAGGCCATTTTGTCATCAAATGTCCTCATAAGATCCGAAAGACTATTGCTATCACGGAGCTAAAGGAGCAACTACAGACTCCAACCCCGCCTGCAGCCCCTGAAAATAACAACACGGTGGCTCATGGATCCCACTTCATCATCCCCATCCTCATCGACATTGAGGGGGCGACAACTCCCCTGTTCAGCGATGTTAGACTCCGGGGCGGGAGGCAACTTCATGGGCCTAAGAACATTCCACTGACAATCAAGGCAGCCCCGTTGACCTGGAAACCATTGACGGATCCCCACTCTCCTCGGGGCCGGCCACTCATGAAACCATCGAATTACAACTTCTCATAGAAACAGATCACCGTGAAAAGATCCACTTCTCTCTGATCGCCTCCCCGAAGTTCCCAGTGATCTTGGGCTTCCCATGGTTGGCCACCCACGATCCCTCGGTGGACTGGGAAACCCGCTGCATACGATTCCCGTCCAAGTTCTGCTCACTAAATTGCTCCCACAAATCCGTCCTTCCACACGAAGACACCACCATCTCAAAACTATCCGTCAAGGATCTGCTACCCCCTCAATACCACGAATTCCAGGATGTCTGCGCCAAGAAAAACGCAGACAAGTTGCCACCACACCGACCCTACAACTGCCCTATAGAACTGTTGCCCGGGGCCGAAATACCCTTTGGCAGTATCTACTCCCTTTCAGAGCCTGAACTCAAGACCTCTGAAAGAGTACCTGGACAAGGACCTGAGGAAGGGGTTCATCCGGCCCTCCCCCTCCCCCCGCGGGAGCCCCCTTTTTCTTCGTAGAGAAAAAAAGACTCCTCCCTGCGTCCCTGCATAGATTACAGAAAGCTTAACGACATGACCGTAAAAAAAAAACGGTACCCGCTCCCACAGATTTCAGAACTCCTTGAGAGACTCCGGGAAGAGAAGATCTTTACTAAACTCGACCTTCGAGGGGCCTACAACCTCGTCCGAATCCTCCCTGGAAACAAATTGAAGACAGCCTTCCGGACACGTTATGGTCATTTCGAGTACCTGGTCATGCCTTTCGGACTCTGCAATGCTCCCGCCACCTTCCAGCACTTCATTAACGATGTCCTCAGGGACATGCTGGATCTGTTTGTAGTTGTTTACCTGGACGACATCTTGATCTTCTCTGAAGACCTCGAGCAGCACCGCGAACATGTCTGCAGGGTACTGCAGAGACTCCGACAGAACTCTCTCTATATCAAGCTAGGGAAATGCGAGTTTGAGCGAACCACCACTCAGTTCCTCGGATACATCATCTCCCCAGAGGGCATAAGTATGGACCCGGGGAAGGTCCAAGCTGTGATGAACTGGCCCGTTCCGAAAAACGAGAAGGAGATACAAAGATTCATTGGCTTCACCAACTTCTATCTGAAGTTTATCCGGAACTTCTCCAAGGTCATAGCACTAGTCACCCAACTCACCAAGAAGGCAGTCCCCTTCTCCTGGACACCCGAGGCCCAGGAGGCCTTCACCAAGTTGAAACTCCTCTTCACTTCTGCCCCAATCCTAATCCACCCGAACCATGAGCTCCCATTTACTGTCGAAGTGGATGCATCAGACTCCACGGTGGGGGCAGTTTTGTCACAATGGACAGGGGAGAGGATGCTATTACACCCGTGCGCATATTTCTCCCGCCAGATGTCCCCCTCCGTGAAGAACTATGACATCGGGAACAAATAACTACTGGCGATCAAGGATGCCTTTTCCGAATGGAGACACCTGCTGGAGGGAGCCACCAACCCCATAATCGTACTAACTGACCACAAGAACCTCGAGTTCATCCGCAGCGCTAAGATGGAGACAGGCCATATGGAGCCTATTCTTTTCCTGCTTGAATTTTCTCATTACCTCTCCCTCTCCAGAATGTTTTCCGAGCACTCACAGAGTAACAAGGGCCAAAACAACATCTTACCCGAGAAAAGGGTCATAGGGGACACCTACTCTAAAGAACACCTGGGCACAATCAAAGAAGGATACGAAAATGACCCCTTCCTCGCCCACCCCATTGGGAATATCAGCCTTATGTTTAAGAACGGTCATTGGCTTCATCAGGACCTACAACTATATGTACCAGAAATCGCACGGCTCGAAGTGTTCAAACTCAACCATGACTCCAAGCTGGCAGGTCATTTTGGCACAAGAAAGACCCAGGAGCTTCTCTCCCGCTTCTTCTGGTGGCCAACATACAAGGAGGACACCAAGAGGTACATCTGTGCCCGTAATAAGACTCCTCGTTCCTCTCCCGTGGGTCTGTCACAACCCCTCCCTATTCCCTCCCGCCCCTGGGGCTCGATCTCCATGGACTTTGTGGTAGACCTTCCTCCTTCAAAAGGAATGAACACCATCCTGGTCGTGGTCGACCGTCTCGCCAAGATGGCCCATTTCATTCCCTACAAAGGCATACCCACCGCCAAACAGGCGGCCGATCTAATTCTCACAGAGGTCTTCAGGCTGCATGGGATCCCAAACGAAGTGGTCTCCGACCAAGGCGTACAATTTGCCTCAAAGTTCTGGAAGAACTTCTGCCTGGCGCTCGGGGTTAAAGTAAACCTGTCCTCCGCTTTCCACCCTTAGTCAAATGGGCAGACTGAGAGAACTAATCAGACCCTAGAGCAGTACCTACGCTGTTTCAGCTCCCACCTGCAGGATGACTGGCTTGACCATCTCCCCACGGCCCTTTCTTTGCTAACACAGGCTCGCACCCGGTGTTCATGCCCCACCCTCCCGTCGCCTCCACCCTCCCAGCAGTGGCCGAACGCCTAACAACCCTACAGGAGGCACAAAAGAACATTATAGACAACCTCCAATTCACCCAGAGGCGTTTTAAACAGGGAGCAGACAGACATCGCAAACCCACCCCGGGCTTCCATGTGGGAGACAAGGTGTGGCTGTCCACCAGGAACCTCAGATTGAAGTTCCCCTCCAGAAAGTTTTCCCAAAGATACATGGGTCCGTTCCGGATCACCGCACAAATAAATGAGGTCATGTTGCGGCTCAACCTTCCGGACTCCATTAGGGTGCACCCTGTCTTCCATTGCTCACTCCTCAAGCCATACGTGGAGAACACCTTCACAGGCCGCCACTCACCCCCTCGACCACCCATAAGGGTACAGGGTGAAGAAGAATACGTGGTCGCAAAGATCTTCGACTCCAGGATCCACCGGGGAAGACTACAATACCTAATTGGGTGGGAGGGTTACCCTCCCGAGGATAACTCCTGGGAGCAGGAAGAAAATGTCCACGCCCTCAGACTGGTAAAAGAGTTCTACCAACGGCACCCCGGAGGTCACCTTGGAAGTGGGGGAGTACTGTCAGGATTCGAACCCATGACCAGCCACATCCCAGGCGGTAGCCCTGCTTACTAGGCTACCGTCCTCTCTGGACATTCCTCCCTTACTTAATTGGGTACAACAGGTATGCCAATCCATCAAGGAAATAGACAGTTGGAGATCCTCTTCCCATTGGGGCATAAAAGGCAATTTGTAATCTTCAGAGGGTTGGTTATCCTGTCCAGGGCGAAGTCCTGGTACTTAAGGACCGAGGGGGTACCTTCACGCCCTGGTCCCGCTAACTGGATTTAAACCATTGTCACGAGCAGAGAATGCTTTAAAACCGGTGGATCCCGGCTGCTACGGGCAGCCAGGACCCATGGTTTATGCCAAGCACTGCCGATAGGGCCGATGCCCGGCATTAACCCTTTATACACCGTGATCAAAGTTGATCGCGGTGTCTAAAATGCAGGTTAATTGGTGCCAGTTAGCTCAGTGGAGCTGATCGGGACATCCGCAGTGGCATCGCGGGTCCTGATCAGCTGAGTGGATGGCGGGAGGGTCTTTACCTGCCTCCTGGCTGTCAGATCGGTTTTCTGCTGCTCCCAGCCATGCAGGCTGGAACAGCAGAGCACTGATAGCACTGATCAATGCTATGCTATGGCATAGCATTGAACAGTATATGCAATCAAAAGATTGCATGTTGTAGCCCCCAACTGGGACAAAAAAAAAGTGCAAACCCAAAAAGTTAATAAAAGTGAATCAACCCCTCCCTAATGAAATTTTGAATCACCCCCTTTTCCCATTTATTAAATTAAATAATGTAATAAAAATAAAAATAATCATAAGTGGTACCACTGCATGTGTAAATTTCCGAACTATTAAAATATAAGGGTAGCTAAACCGCATGGTCGACACGTAAAAAAAAGTCCAAAATTGTTCATTTCTACTGTATATGCCTTAGTTTATTTTTATTTTTTTTATAAAAAGTGATAAAAAAAAGTCCCATGAAAACAAAAATGGTACAGATAAAAAGAAATCACGGTGCAAAAAATTAGCCCTCCTATAGTCTCGTCTGTGGGAAAATAAAAAAAAGTTATAGGGTTCAGAAGATGACAATTTTGAAAATACTAATTTACACTGATCTATGGCATAGCATTGTTCAGTTTGTGCAATCAAAGGATTGCATGTAATAGTCCCCTATGTTAAAAAAGGGAATAAAAGTTTGAATCACCCCCCTTTTCTCATTAAAAAAAATGTAAACAAAAATATAAATAAATGCTGCCTGCGTAAATGTACAAACTATAAAAATATAATGTTAATTTGATCGCACGGTCAATGGCGTACACGTAAAAAACCACCTGTATACAGAAAAATAAGACGACAATTTTAAACATTCAAATTTTGGTGCATGTAGTTATAAGTAGTAAAAAAAAAAAAAATATATATATATATATATATAAATTTGGTATCATTGTAACCGTATGGGCCTACAGAATAAATATATGGTCAAATTTTTACCGAAAAGTGCACTGCGTAGAATCGGAAGTCTCCAAAATTTACAAAATAGTGTTATTTTTCTAAATTTGCAACACAAACAAGCCCTCATATGGGTCTGTAGGTGCAATTGAAAGTGTTCTGATTTTTAGAAGGTGAGGTGGAAAATATGAAAGTGCAAAAACAAAAATAAAACCTGTGGTCCTTAAGGGGTTAACTCTCTTAAGGATGCAGGGCATACCTGCATGCCCTGCGCCCGGTCCCGGTGTTTAAAACGGGGTCACACCGGGTCGGTCCTGGCTGCTATTGATAGCCAGGACCCTGGGTTAATAGCGCGCCGTACAGATCGTTGTACCGCACGATTAACCCTTCAGACGCGGCAATCAAAGTTGATCGCCTCGTCGAAAACGAAAGTAAAAGCTTCCCGGCAGCTCAGTTGGGCTGATCGGGACTATCGCGATAAAATCGGGATGTCCCGATCAGCTAGGACGCGAGCAGAGGCCCCCTTATCTTGCTCCGTCGCGTCCGATCGGCATTTGATTGCTCCAAGTCTGAGCTACAGGCTTGAGCAATCAACCCCCTATAACACTGATCCATGCAAAGCTATGGCTTTGCAGGGATCAGGGTAAAAGATCAGTGTGTGCAGTGTTATAGCCCCCTATGGGAGCTATAACGCAGCAAAAAAAAAAGTGAAAAAAAAGTTAATAAAGGTTATTTAACCCCTTCCCGAATAAAAGTTTGAATCGCCCCCCTTTTCCCATAAAAATAACTGTGTAAATATACATATGTGGTATCGCTGCATGCGTAAATGTCCGAAATATAAAAATATATTGTTGATTAAACCGCATGGTCAATGGCGTATGCGCAAAAAAATTCCAAAGTCCAAAATAGCGTATTTGTGGTCACTTTTTATATCATAAAAAAAAGGAATAAAAAGCGAACAAAAAGTCCGATCAATGCAAAAATGGTACCGATAACAACTTCAGAACACGGTGCAAAAAATTAGCCCTCAAACCGGCCCGTACGTAAAAAAATTGAAAAAAAGTTATAGTGGTCAGAAGATGACAATTTTAAACATGTAAATTTTCCTTCATGTAGTTATGATTTTTTTCAGAAGTATGACAAAATCAAACCTAAATAAGTAAGGTATTATTTTAACCATATGGACCTACAGAATAAAGATAAGGTGTCATTTTTACCGAAAAATGCGCTGCGTAGAAACGGAAGCCCCCAAAAGTTACAAAATTAAGATTTTTCTTCAATTTGGTCGCACAATGAATTTTTTTTCCATTTCGCTGTGGATTTTTTGGTCAAATGTCTAATGTCACTGCAAAGTAGAATTGGTGGCACAAAAAATAAGCCATCATATGGAATTTTATGTGCAAACATGAAAGCGTTATGATTTTTAGAAGGTGATGAGGAAAAATTTGAAATGCAAAAATGTAAAAACGCTGAGTCCTTAAGGGGTTCTTCGCCCCTAGACAGCTTATCCCCTGTGATTTCCCTGCAGCACCTGGCATTAGTTTAGAATGCCAGCTGCAGCACTGGAGGCTTTTGGCGGCCTTCACGCCCCCTCCCATAGACTTGCATTGAGGGGATGACGTGACATCATGAGGGGGGCGTAGCCGTAGGAGAAAACCCCCTCACTGGGAAGGGGGTGAAATCTGGATAGAAACAGGTTGTGTGAGATGAGTTTGCCTATGAGAAAATAGTGGAGCAGAGTCAGACAGTTGGTAGTCCACCACACAAACTCAGACGGACGAACTCCAGGTAGTAATGCAGAGCTGGCAAATATAAACAGGAGAAATAGCGGATTGCAGTGGATGCTTGAAACAGACAGAGCACCAGAGAAGGAGAGCATATATAGAGAGATAAAGACAGCTGGGGCATGTAAGTGGAAATGGGACCAGGCAATCACATAAGCGGTGAGAGGCTATAGGGAAATAGGAGTTCGCTCGCTAAGGAAATCTATGGAGGGACCAATTTGGGTGAGTTACAAAGAAGAAGTTGAGCCAGTCGGGCAGCATGATAGTAAAGTATAAGGTTTGACATGGAAAGGCCCCCCTTTCCATGTCAAAGGCCCCCCTTTTATGGGCCCCCTTTTATGGTTGTACATAATAGATTGCGAAATTCTAGGATGAAGACCTCATCAGACAAATCTAAACACATTCGCCTGGAGTGCCCAAGGGTCCGAAAGATAAATCAGGCTCGGAAGTGTGCAAAAAAAAAATGTAAAAGTCTAGGCAGCGTCACCATTTTGATAGTATGGAGGAGAAACAACCATGAAATATGGGGTATATTCCATCTGGCAAGGTCCTCCCGAAAAGACTTAAAAAAAGGGACATAATTCAGTCTGTAGAGGAAAGAAAGAGCGGAAGGAAGGGAGATTCCGAAATGAGGTAAGTAAGAGGTTGACAGAGTAAGAGGAAAGTTTAGGCAGATAAGATCCTGTATGGATTTGGGGGTATAGCAAAAGAGTATCTCTGACTTGCTTCTATTAACCACCAGGCGTATGCATTAAATACAGGTTAGAAATAAGGGATTTATTATCAGCGAATATAGAGAGCTGTATAGACATTGTACAGTGACATTATATATATATATATATATATATATATATATATATATATGTATATGTGTGTATATATATATATATATATATATATATATATACATTAACTAAATAGATATATAGATAGATAGATTTCCGCTTGGTTGGTATCTCGCTGAGAATGAAAATACAGGTAACCCCACATGTTTTTTTCATGAACAATTAAAAATTAAATATTAGAAAAAATGTGTCTCGTTCCCCCTATTTGTATTCTCAACCAACCAAACAGCAACAGCCTGACGTTACCAGGGTGGGTGAGGACCAATGTTACTGTCCCTCCCCTGCCTCAATAACACCAGCCTGTTATCAACTGTTACTGCCATTTTTGACGCTCTGGGCCTGTTGATAACGGCTATTCCTAGGACCCCTGTGGTGGTGGATACCGGGGTAATAATTGGGGGTTAGCGCAAGATGTTTTTGGTGCTAACGCTAAGCCCCGGCTTAGTAATGGATTCCGTCTACGGCTTCCACTACTAAGCCCATAAAGTAAAAAATAAATAAATAAAAACTTGTTTATAAAACTTTAATTCCCAGGGGGGGGGGGGCGTGGCTTGGCACGCTGGAGAGCGGACGCACATAGAGAGAGCTCCTGCTAGGGCTGCTGCAATAAGGGCTTAAACACCGCGTTATGGGATGCAGAGGCAGGAATAAAAAGCACCCTCCACCCACCCAAGACTCCAGGGACCCCTCACGCACGATCGCCACTTATTTCACCCCTCACCAGCAACAGACCGGCCTCAACTCCGCTATGAGCTGCGCCGGAGCAGTGATGGCCGAAACCGGAAGTTCGCCTCTCCTCACAGACAGCGCGGCGCGAGGACGAGGAATGGCTGCGCCACACGGTGCTCCTCCAACTCCTGACTCGGGGCCCACAAAGGTACCGCTGAAGCCGATCGCTGCGGGTACTGACACCACAGAGGAAGGTAGGAACGCTCCCCTAACCTCCACCTCTCACTTGCTGGAAGCCCAGGCTCAGCGGCGACCGCCATCTGACCCTCCATCCTGCTCCTTACAGTCTATAGGGACACAATCTTCATGCTCCATAATTGACAGTGGGACTGCTACCCCAAACAAACCATGGATGGCAGCTTTCTGAGCACATCTGCCCCCCACCTACAGTGGAGTCCAGGGAAGTTCCCACCTCTGGAGGCCCCTCAGCCACAGACCGCTCCTCAGGCTGGCCACTCACCTTCCATTGACAAGGTGGATGCCTTAATCTCTGCTCCCTGTGACCCTTCTGGCCTGCCACCGTGGTCCTCCCCGCTCCATGCAATGTCGCTGAATGAGACACCTCCGACTATTCATAATACCGAACTTATGCGCTGCCAAATGCTGCCTGCAAACCCGGAAACCGCATGTAACACCACTGTAGCAAAGCCACAGGTTCCGGGTCCAACACCCTGCAATGTCCTGGACTGGGCAACTGAAATGGAGGTTACCAACCATAAATCTGAAGGGAGCTCCTGTGATTCATTAGACGACACTGACACCCCAGATTACTGGAGGAGAAGCCCTCCGGCTAAAAAGAAACTGTTTAAGACCCCTATGAAAGGAAACACTGCAAGATCACAAGACTTCAACTACTCCTCATCCGACGACTCACAGTCCTGCGCAAGACGCACGCCTACATCTTCCAAAAACCGTAAGTCTCAATTGCTTAATGAGACCCCTCTACAGTCTGCTCAACGAGACTTTAGTACCTCATTGCCTTCTCCGGAAAAGGCTGCAGACACGCTTAAAAACCACCCTGAACTTCAAGCACTCTTGGTGCTCCTCCCCACAAAAGCAGACATGCAGATCCTCGTGTCTGACCTAAAGACTGCCTGGAAAAAAGACCTCCAACCTGTTAAACTAGAGGTGTCCCAGCTGCAAACAAGAGTACAGAAACTTGAAGACTTTACTTCCTCTGTTTCCACTCAGTTGCAGTCACTCCAAGACTCAACAAGGGCCCTATCACTACAACACGCTGCTACTGTTGACCATTTAGACGACATGGACAATAGGAACAGAAGGAATAATATAAGAATCAAAGGCCTGCCTGAAAAAGTATTGCCGCAGGACTTAACAGCGACACTGCAAAGAATTTTTAACAAAATCCTCCAGAAACCGCCTGACCATACCATTGAATTGGACAGAGCGCACCGAGCTCTGAGAGCCAGACACCCAGACCCGAAAAGACCATGTGATGTAATCTGTAGGGTGCACCACTTTACGCAAAAAGATGAGATGATGCGAAAAGCTCGCACCCTGAAAAATCTCACTTACAATGGCACCGCAATACAGTTGTTCCCAGACCTCTCGCTGCGCACGCTGCACCTGAGATCCACATTGAAACCCCTTCTGCAAGTTCTACAAAACGCCAAGATCACATACAGGTGGGGATTTCCTTTTGCCCTCATAGCACGATATGGCGACACCACAGCGAACCTACGCAGACCTAAAGATGGCACAGTGGCACTCCCCAAATGGGACTCTATGTTTCTCATCACTGCACCACGGCAACCGGATTCAAGGCCCACCAATTCTCATACCCCCCAAGGTCCTTATGCATCGGCTCCGTTGCCACAACGTCAGAAAAGAAAGACCTGACTGGAACCTTACATCCACAGCTTCCTTTCGAGACCTAGTCTTGAAGACCACACCTGATTGAGTTCTGGAGACGGGACCCCCGATGTGTCATGCTATCTTCCTTCATGACACAACTGACACCCATCCTCCACAAGTTCCGGGACTGTCTCTATCTAGTTTAAAGTTTAGAGTTCAGCAACATTTTGTTACATATATTCCTCACAATGTAGCACCTGTTATACAGATTGCCTCACCTTCATGGCTCCCTCATGCACACTTCATTCTTCACCACTAAAGCACACACCTTGTTTCTGCCTCCCTGCCATATGTTACTATAGGGCATCTGCCCGACGGATTCACCTTAGCCCTACACATCACTACCCTCCCTTGGACTATCTGAGGCGAGGGACACATATGTCTCACTTAGCCCTAGCTTCCTCCACACATACCACGACTACCCATGCTAGTTCAATGTTTCCATGTTAGCGTGGCCTTTTCCAGCTACGTCTTCCACATTGCCCCCACTAGGTTACACGCCAAGCTGGTCTTGGCTCTGATTTGGGCCCATATGGCCACTCTCCTTAGCACCCATGCAGCCGTGTCTATGCGTCAACTTCTTTACCTCTACTTATCTCTTACCCTTTTCTTTTTTCCCCTCTTCTGTTCTAGGTCTCTCTGCTCAACGGACACTGCACCTCTCAAGGAGGACGGCGGGATACTCTCTGGACACCTGGGTAAGCAGATTATTATCCTTCAACACCAACATGGCATTTGACATTAAAGTGGCTTCCTTAAATGTACAGGGCTTCAATACGCCCGAAAAGAGGGCCCAAATGCTGTACTCACTTCATAAACAGAAGGTACATATTTGCGCCTTACAGGAGACCCATTTCAAACTTGGCCATCTCCCCTCTCTAACCTCTAGATACTTCCCCCTGTGGTCCCATTGCGTAAACCCTGAAGCCAGGACGAAAGGCATTTCTATAGCTTTCCATAGGTCCCTACCAGTCAAGATCACAGCAACCAAGTCAGACACAAATCCCAGATATCTCTTTGTAAATTGTACAATAGCTAATAGACTCTTTACTATAGCCTCCATCTACGCCCCTAATGATGCACAGGTTCCCTTCATCCATTCAACAATTGAGCTCTTGCGTACCTTTGCGACAAGGACCATAATCTTATGTGGCGATCTCAACATACCGCTCTTCCCCTCTACTGACACCTCCTCAGGTCGCTCGACAGTCTCCCACTCGAAACTGAGAGCACTACGCAAACTGTTACATGACTCACAGCTCAGTGACGTTTGGAGGGCACTGCACCCCCAAGGCAGGGATTTCACCTTTTATTCCCACCCCAGGAAGACCTACAGTAGAATCGATTACACCTTCTTTCCACATCATCTCCTTCAACACGCTACTACTGCCTCAATAGGAGTAATGACACTATCCGACCACGCCCCGGTGTTCTGCTCATTTCTTCTCCCTTCTTTGACCAAGCCTCATGCTTTGTGGAAACTGAATGATTCTTCCCTATTAGACTCCCTGTGTCGCCAGGACATGAAGGAGGCTGTGCTTCATTTTGAACAAGATCACGCCTCTGAAGCTACAGTTCCCACTGTAAAATGGGATGCACTGAAATCTTGAGGGAAGTGCTCATCAAGCATGGGGCTAGACTGAAGAGGGAGAACTCTGCAAAATTTAAATCCTTGACCCAAACCCTACAGGCACTTGAGACCCAACACAAGCACACACAGCAGGAACGGGTCTACAGGGAGTTGATAAAAGTCAGACATGAGTTACTGGACCTCATGCCCGCGAAACACTGCTACTATAAACAGCTCACGGGTAGAACCTTCTATGAATGGAGCAACAAATCTGGCCGCCTCCTTGCTTCTGCCCTCAGACACAAGAAATCATCCACTTTTATTTCAGCCATTAAGAAAGATTCAGAAACCACCACTTACCTTACCCCTGAGATTTTGGCCCCATTCCGTAAATATTATTCGGAACTATATAATCTCCCCAAGCCTACTCAAACATCCAACGCAACACTGAGCCCCCTATCTCTCTAACAATACATAGATTCAACAGCACTTCCTCGCCTCCCGACAGCAGCTGTCCAGGCCATGGAGGCTCCTTTCACTCCAGACGAGCTGGAGTCAGCAGTTTCTTCATTGCCGGCAGGTAAAAGCCCGGGCCCTGATGGGTACACGGCTAAATTCTATAAAGTGCTGCGGAAAGAGCTGTTGACTCCCCTTCTCCTGGCTTTCAACTGAGTTTCCCAGATGACCCCACTTCCTCCATCCTTCCTGAACGCTTATGTGACAGTAATTCCTAAGGAAGGGAAGGACCCTCTGCTCTGCCCCAGTTACAGGCCAATCTCTCCGATAAACGTAGATGCCAAACTACTGGGCAACAGACTAGCGGACCACCTGGGTTCTCTCATCCACCCTGATCAGGTGGGCTTTGTTCGCCGCCGAGAGGCAAGGGACAACACTCTGAGAGCCTTCTCCACAATTCACTATGCCAAACGCTCTGGGATTCCTCTCCTCCTCTTGTCTCTCGACGCAAAGAAAGCTTTCGATAGGGTGGACTGGAATTTCCTAACCGCCTCTCTTGCCCAAATTGGACTAGGTGACACTATGAGACTTAGGATAATGGCTTTATACAATAACCCCCGAGCTCAACTTCGCATTAACGGTCAGCTCTTGGACTCCTTTCCCATTTGTAACGGTACGAGGCAGGGCTGTCCCCTTTCCCCACTCCTCTATGTTCTATGCATGGAGCACTTATTGATAGACATTAGACAACACCCTGATATCCGCGGGATCTCTCTGCCTTCCGGCCATTACAAATGCTCGGCGTATGCTGACGACCTATTACTCTTTTTGTCCTCTCCACTAATATCCCTACCCTCCTTGCTTACAGTCATTCGTAGATTC
Organism: Hyla sarda; assembly: GCF_029499605.1. Taxonomy (NCBI): domain Eukaryota; kingdom Metazoa; phylum Chordata; class Amphibia; order Anura; family Hylidae; genus Hyla; species Hyla sarda. The sequence continues at coordinate 144,372,244 of NC_079193.1, forward strand.
TCCGAAGCCAGTAATTATAAGCTTAATCCTTCGAAATGCGAAGCACTCAACATCTCCATCCCATCGCATATCCTACACTCATTACAGGCCTCATATCCGTTCAATTAAATACTTGGGGGTGCACGTCCCCTCAAACTTAGCGGATACTTATAGTCTAAATTTCCCACCGTTCCTCCAGACACTGCGCTCTGACTTGGCCAGATGGGAGCGCAGGGACTTCTCGTTGCTAGGTAGGATTAATGTGTTCAAAATGAACGTTCTCCCTCGATTGCTCTACCTGTTCTCAGGCATTCCGATTGCTCTACCTCGCTCATTCCTACGAGAAGTCACTGCGCTACAGAACGACTTTGTCTGGGCGAACCGACACTCACGTTTGGCTAGAACAACGTTAATTCGAAGGAAGGAGAGGGGAGGGCTGGCAATGCCGGACTTCACAGCTTATTATCTGGCTACGATCCTCACCCAAGTTTTGGACAGTTATCACAATAGACAAGCGAAACAATGGGTGACGTTTGAAAATAGGTCAACCAAGCTTGACCTTAAGTCACTGCTCTGGCTTCCAGATGGTGAGCTCTCGAGGAAAAGGATTCAAGATGCTCCACCAATCGCCGCTTCCCTGATAGCGGCTAAAAAGACCTACTTGAAACGCCTACCCATTGCCCCTGCTTTAGGTCCCCTCATCCCGTTATTTAATAACCCTATCTTCCTGCCGACATTTGACTCCCCTACCTTTCTGTCCTTACATAAGTAAGATACGCCCTCGTGGTACGACCTCTTAACACCGACGGGGTTGAAACCCATCTCCGACATCTTTCACGACGCCTCTCCCACACCCTTACATCATCTACAATACCACCAACTCCAACACTTCTACAATACCCAAAAGGCACCTCTGATGCTGCGGAGGGAGCTCACTAAATTTGAGCGTCTCTGCGTTTCTGTGACCCCAATCGCTAAACCCGTCAGTACTAATTATGCTCTTCTGCTAGACTGCCTCACGGACTCCCCGCTGACCTTTTGCTCGGCTTGGGAACGTGAATTGGGGTGCACAATCTTGTATAGAGAATGGTCAGATGTATTTTCGAGGTGCCATCGTTCCTCTACATCCTGTAAGACACACAAGACTAATTACAAAATAATCACTAGGTGGTACCGTGTACCCTCCCTCCTAGCAAGGATGTATCCTAATGTAACGGACGCCTGCTGGCGGTGTGAGAATCTCGGAGGCACAATGACACATATTTGGCTTGACTGTCCGATACTGGCCTCATTCTGGTCACAGGTCCTAGATATAATCTCCCGATTGAACTCCCATCAGGTCCCTAAAAACCCTAAGCTAATCCTTCTCTCCATCCCTCCGAGCTCCTTTCCCAGACCCTCCACTAGGTTATTGCTACATCTTTTTCTGGTGGCTAGAGTGGTTATTCCGCGGCTGTAGGAAATCCGTCTCTCCCCCCTCGGTCTCGTCCTGGCTTCGTGAAGTTTCACATATACACAGGATGGAAGAGCGCTTAGCCGACTCTAGAAATCAGTTAGATAGGTTCCTTGATATCTGGAGACCCTGGTCGGAATTTATGTCCTCCAGGGAATTTGAGACACAGAATCTACCCACTTGAGGATCGGCACCGCACTTATTTCCCCTAGACCACTGCCAGAACTTACTCCTGGTGTCTGGGAGGTCTCCCGTTGTGCCGGCTTTGAGAGGTAGGTGTTCACACTCCACCATTCCTTCCCTGCTCTCTGTTCTTTCCCCCTCTCATTTTCTTTCTTCCTTCCTTTCTTTCCTGACCTCTTCCTCTCCTCCCCCCCCCCCTCCCTACTACTGCTCACGTTGAGTTGCTATCCTACAGTTGACTCAAACCATGTATTCACCTGCAGGACTCATCCAGTACCATCCATAGCTCCAACCCGTGCTGTCTAACATACTTCATTTTTTCACACTCACCATGCCTACTTGATTACACTTTTTGATTACTTGATGTACGACAACACCGATGATTATTATAAAGCTATTATCTAACTGTCTTTAAACCTGGATGTAGCATCATTCTATTATAACTGTCTTCTGCTTGTTCATGTTTTATTTGATGATGGCACACACGATGACTGTATATCGTATTGCTTTTTGACGTTATGTCAGATTGTGTTTTCAAAAAACCTTCAATAAATTTTACTTTGAAAAAATAAAAAATAAAAAAATAAAAAATAAAAATAAAAAAACTTTAATTCCCAAAAACACTTCCCAACAAGCCCTCATTAACCATTTTATTAACATTAAACATTAAACAAAAAACAAAACAAAACAAAAATGCTGGTCATCGACATAGTCCACCGGTTCCAAAGTAGTCCACAAGATACATGGATCTGAAAAAAGAACAACAGCTGGAGGCACCCTGTTCCGAAACTACAACTCCCATGATGGGAGTTATAGTTTAAAATTCAAGCCACTCTGGTGTTAAAATTTAAGCCGCTTACTGACAACCCGTACACTTCTACCACCCACCCGCTAGCTGTTGCAATACTACAACTTCCAGCATGCCCTTACAGGGAGCACATGTTGGGAGTTGTAGTTGCAACAGCTAGTGGGCTGGTGGTAGATGCAAGCGGGTGGCCGGCTGCCTGGCTCACAAAAATATCAAATCACTGCACTGTAACTGTCAGTTATGTGTATTTTCGGGGTTTAATTAAACATATAAGTGGGAGATTTATCAAAACCTGTCCTGTGGTAAAGTTGCCCATTGCAACCAATCAGATCGCTTCTTTCATTTTTCAGAGGCCTTTTCCAAAATGAAAGAAGCAATCTGATTGGTTGCTATGGGCAGCTCAGCAACTTTTCCTCAGGACAGGTTTTGATAAATCTCCCCTATAGCATTTCTGTTTAGGTTTAACATAAGTATGCATTAAAAGTGTTAAGAGTGATCATGGAATAGGCATTGTAGGACAGGTTACCTATATTTTGTGGGTTTAATCAAATATATAACATTTCTATCTAAGTGTAACAATACGCATTTATAGCTTTGAGAGCAAAAGGTGACTGGCAGTTTCTCCACCAGTTGACTAGTTGGTCAGTAGAGATGAGCGAGCCTTTGGCTATCTGGGAATGATGGGAGTTGTAGCTAAGCAACAGCTGGATGCTCGCCAAACCTGCCAAAGTTTGAAAGTTCTGCAAGCCCCGAACCCCCCGAAGTTCAGATGAAATCCGGGTCCAGGGCGTTCGGTTTGCTCAACTCTATTGGTGATTGACAAATCACCCCAAAAACACTACACAAACCTCAAAATATTTGTGTAAAAAAAAATAAAAAATTATATTTATATATATATGTATATCACTTAACCTCCTGAGCGGTAATCCCGAGCGTGACTCGGGGTTAATTTTCCCTGCCAGGATCGGTCACGCTCGGGGTAGAATTGCAGAGTTCCCGGCCGGGCTGCACGATATATCGCAAAAGCAATGCGATATAGCGATGCGGCCCCCGGGAAAACATGCAATTATCTGCTCTGGTCGGCTCCCGTTGCGGGGGCCGGCCAGAGCAGGTAAAGAAAAGTACTAAAAGTCAGTGTTTCCCTACCAGGGGGCCTCCAGCTGTTGCAAAACTACAGCTCTCAGCATGCCCGAACAGCCAAAGGCTGTCCGTGCATGCTGGGAGTAGTAGTTTCACAACAGCTGGAGGCCCCCTGTTAGAAAAACACTGAGCTAAGTGTAAAAGGAAGAAGTAGTAAAATAAAAAAAAACTTTTGCTTACCTAATCCCGGTCCCTGCAGATGCCGTTCCCCTCCGTGCGGTCCGGGGTGTCTTCTATTCACTATTCATCTTCTAGGACCTTTCACTTTTCAGCCAATCACAGGCCGCAGTGATGTAAAGCCTGTGATTGGCTGAAGGAGAAAGGACTTGTTCTGCAGCAAATACACTAGGTTTGAAATCTGCCCGGCAAACCTAGTGCATTTGCTGCAGGGCAAGACAAGGTGACAAGGGGGGATGAATGTGACAAAGGGGGGAATGTGACAGGAGGGGGGGATGTGACAAGGGGGGGGGGAATGTGACATGAAGGGGGGAAATGTGACAGGGGGGGGGGAATGTGACAGGGGGGGGGAATGTGACAGGGGGGGAATGTGACAAGGGGGAATGTGACAGGGGGGGAATGTGACAGGGGGGGATGTGACAGGGGGGGAGGGGAATGTGACATGAAGGGGGGGGGATGTGACAGGGGGGGGATGTGACAGGGGGAGGGGAATGTAACATGAAGGGGGGGAATGTGACAAGGGGGGGAATGTGACAAGGGGGAAGAATGTGACAAGGAGGGGGGAGAATGTGACAAGGAGGGGGGAGAATGTGACAAGGAGGGGGGAGAATGTGACAAGGAGGGGGGAGAATGTGATGGGGGATGTGACAAGGGAGAGGGGGAATGTGACAAGGGAGGGGGAATGTGACAGGGGAGATGTGAAATGGGCGGAGGGAGATGTGAAATTCAGTTAAAAAAATTGTACCGCTTTTGGTACAAATTTCCAGACAGAATCATACCGCCAGGGAGGTTAAAGGAAAGTATGGCCACAGATTGGGTCGAGGAAAGATCAGCTTTGATATGTCCTCTTCCAGTAATCATGTTAGTGGTAGTGCCAGCTGTGTATACACCACCCATTTGCCCATACCCAGTACAGGAAGCAGCAGTCCGGTGCCTGGTGTTAGTAGAAGCAGCCGTATCAGCTAGCAAAAGTTGTCCATGCTTTCCAAGGGTTTTGTTGTTTGGAAGGGAAATATGACCACTATGGACTGATTGTCTCATTTTTGGTTATCTCAGGAAGAGGAAAAGTCTGACGATATGACGTTAGGCCGTATGTCAGTGGATTCCTCATCATCTATAATTACATGGCACAGTGCAAGTGGACTTTCTATATGATCTGTTCCATCATCCCTGTCTTTGCTTTATTCCCACTAGTAATAAGCAGAAGTAGAACATTAGCCATGAGGAAGAGTTGTTTGAGGACAGTCAGCCTTTGGAGTGTGTTGCAGAGGTAGTGGAGGTGGAAGCAGTTGCTGAGCACAGCACTAGTGGGACTGGTGGTGGTGGAATTGTAAGGAATCCTGGTGTATATGCTGCTGCAACTGTATACTTGAGAAAAAAGTCTTCTAGAGGAGGGGTACAGTCAAGTGGGGGTGTAGCTATTTAGGGTATCCTGTTTAGTGGAAATTTCTTTTTTATCTTACCAGATGCAGAAAGCCTGGCACAGTTCTGTCTCTGCAAAAAGAAAGTAAGACATTGACAGGGCCTGAGTTTAGGAATTTCTTCTCTATGTAAGCACATGGAAAGGCATCACACAGCCTGGCTAGTATCATCACCATATGCTGTACTAGTACAGCTACCACTAGTCCACCAATGCTGGCTCTTCACTGACTACAACTAACACTAGAATATATATATATATATATATATATATATATATATATATATATATATATATATATATATATATTGAACAATGATGACATGATTTTTGAAAAGCGGGCAGAAGAGTTATCCCCCGAGAGAAGTTAGGTCAGCACTAGATAAGGTGAGACCTAAATAACAATACCATCTTCTCAGACATCAAAAAGCTGCAATCAACGAAAAACAATTTATTTTCTCTTTTCAGCATTCATCCATGAATACAGTCATACAATCCGCAATACGCCGCCATTGGCACTTGATAGAAAGTGATGTTGACTTGAAGGAGGTAGCACTCAGGCAACCCCTGTTCTCCTATAGACGTACGTGCACGTACGTACGTGTTTTCACTGGCCGAAAACAGGGAAAAATGGCTAGAGAGAGTGCCCCCCAGAGGCAATTTCAAGTGTAGGCACTGTTCAATGTGTAGATTCAATATTGCAATACAGGAGGGATAAACTGGAAGATATCTAATTTCATTACCTGCAAGACTAAATATGTTGTTTATGTGATCCTGTGTCCGTGTGGTTTCTTTTATATAGGCAAGACCATATGTTGTCTATACATGCGGATACAGGAGCACATTCGATCCATAAGAATGGGCCATGGGTGCCCACGTCTAATAGAGCATGTAAAAAGTGTTCATGCAGGTAATGCCAATGTATTGTCTTTTTCAGGATTGGAGGTTGTACATATACCCAAAGATGGCAGAGATTTTCACAAGATGTTACTCTAGAAGGAATCGGCCTGGATCCTGAGAACCAATGCACTGGTAGCCTCGGGCTGAATGATAGAAATTATATGAGTGTCTTTTTATGATCACTCTATTTATGCAGTTCTTTCTTTTTCAATATGGTTTTTATCTTTCACTTACTTGTACTGTAATGGTCTGTCAGTAGCGCTGATGTGCGCATGCGCCGGCATATGTGTACTGCTTGCCGTGGTGATGACGCAGTGCTGAGGTATATCAGCCGCGCCGGCACCACGTCCGGTTATTGAGCCGGAAGAAGCGTGTAACGTGAAACGTTGCTCTACTTCATTGCTTGTCTGTCGTTTTCACCCATCCTCTTTCAAAAAAGCATCGTGGAACACAGTGAGTTGCTGTCCATTCTATTCCTTCCATTTAGATTTTACTTTGCTGGTTACGGAACGTAGCACCGCTACCACACTATACAGAGGAGATGCGGTAGCAGCGCATCTTTGGGGGATGCCGTGTTAGAGGATCTTGAAGAGGTAGTGCCAGCTTTATTCTCTCTTTGACAGTATAGGTATATGCAATGTGCTGGGGTAGTGAAATAATACTGTTATTCAGTATGACATGCAGATTACAGGCATCGCTATTAGAATCACTGTTGCAGAGCAGCACAATGAAAGAGCCTGGAGGTGGCATCAGTATTAGGAGACCTCATAGTGGCTGAATGACAGAGCATGGAGGTATTGGCAGCATGAGGAGACCATATAGTGGCTGAATGACACAGTGTGGAGGTGTTGGCAGCATGAGGAGACCATATAGTGGATAAATGGCACAGCGCAGAGCTGTTCGCAGCATGAGGAGAACATATAGTGGCTGAATGACACAGTGTGGAGGTGTTGGCCGCATGAGAAGAGCATATAGTGGCTGAATGACTCAGCCTGAAGCTGGCAGCAGCATGAGTAGACACTAGGGCTTCACAATCCCTAAGATTAAAAGATGAATTTTGAAATTTAAACTTGAAGATTTATGGTAGCTAGTGCTACCACAAAATGTTTAGACCCAGGCCCAGCAGCATCAGTAAACCATATATTGGCTGAATGACACAACCTGGAGGTGGCTGAATCATGAGGAGACCCTATAGTGGCTGAATGGCACAGCCTAGAGGTAGCTGAAGCATGAGGAGACTATATAGTGGTAGAATGGCACAGCCTGGAGATGGCTGAAGCATGAGGAGACCATATGGTGGCTGAATGGCAAAGCCTGGAGGTGACTGAAGCATGAGGAGACCATATAGTGTCTGAATGGTACAGCCTGGAGTTGGCAGAAGCATGAGGAAACCATTTAACCCCTTCCCGACCTATGACATACCTGTACGTCATGAGTGGGAAGGTGTTCCCGACCCATGACGTACCAGGTACGTCATGAACATTTTTGCAGCTACTCGTGGCATCCCACAGCGCCCGGTGAGATGGTGGCTATCACTGATAGCCAGCCATCTTACCATGCGACCACGGGGGGTTTCACCCCCCCCCCCCCCCCCAGCAATCGCTGCTATCAGCTAGTCAAATCTGACTAGCTGATAGCAGCATTTCGCTATCAGAATACTTAGCAGCGCGGTGTGTAAGTCCCGATCACGGGGATCGGGACACACACCGCTCTGCTAAGTGTCCCTTACCCGTCCCCCGGCGTCACTTACCCGGCCATGCGGTGTCCCGAGCGGTCCCGGCATGAGCTGTGTCCTTCAGGCGGTCCCGGAGGTGGTGCGTCCCCGCGGTGAGTTTGCAGCAGCAGGGCGGCATCTTCATTGGCAGCAGTGAGATCGCCGTAAAGCGATCTCACTGCTGCCTCTGGGAGTTTCAAAACTGCAACTCCCAGCATGCCCAGACAGCCTTTGGCTTTCTGTGCATGCTGGGAGTTGTAGTTTTGCAACATCTGGAGGTCCACAGTTTGGAAACCACTGTATAATGGTCTCCAATCTGTGCTCTTCCAGATGTTGCAAAACTACAAATCTCAGCATGCTCAGTTTGTCCAGGCATGCTGGGAGTTGTAGTTCTGTAACATCTGAAGGAGCACAGATTGGAGACCATTATACAGTGGTCTCCAAACTGTGGACCTCCAGATGTTGCAAAACTACAACTCCCAGCATACCAGACTGCCCAAGCATGCTGGAAGTTGTAGTTCGGCAACATCTGATCCTTCAGATATTGCCGAACAACAACTTCCAGCATGCCTGGGCAGTCTGGGCATGCTGGGAGTTGTAGTTTTGCAACAACTGGAGGCACACTGGTTTGGAAACACTAAGTTAAAAGTGTTATCCAGGAAAAAACTTTTTTTTAAATATCAACTGGCTCCAGAAAATTAAACAGATTTGTAAATTACTTCTATTAAAAAATCTTAATTCTTTCAGTACTTATGAGCTTTTGAAGTTGAGTTGTTCTTTTCTGTCTAAGTGCTCTCTGATGACACGTGTCTCGGGAACCACCCAGTTTAGAAGCAAATCCCCATAGCAAACCTCTTGCTTCAGAGAACACTTAGACAAGAAAAGAGCAACCTTAACTTCAGAAGCTCATAAGTACTGAAAGGATTAAGATTTTTTAATAGAAGTAATTTACAAATCTGTTTAACTTTCTGGAGCCAGTTGATATAAAAACATTTTTTTTTCCTGGAATACCCATTTAAGTAATAAACTTTCAAGTGTTTTGCAACCAGTGTGCCCTCAGCTGTTAGATAACTACAACCCCCAGCATGCATGGACAGCCAAAGGGCATGCTGGGAGTTGTAGCAGTATGCCTCTAGCTGTTGCATAACTACAAGTCCCAGCATGCCCTTCTGCTGTAACTGCATGCTGAGATTTGTCGTTTTTTCCAACAGCTGAAGGCACACTGGTTGCAAAACACCAGTTTGTTATCTAACTCAGTGTTTCGCAACCAGCGTGCCTCCAACTGTTGCAAAACTACAACTCCCAGCATGCACGGACAGCCAAAGGGCATGCTCGGAGTTGTAGTTTTGCAACAGCTGGATGTTTGCCCCCTCCCCCCAATGTGAAGGTACACTCACATGGGCAGAGGTTTACAGTGAGTGCTGCAAGTTTGAGATGGCGCAAATTTTGCGCTACAGCTCAATCTCCCAGCGGCAAACTTGCTGTGAACCTCTGCCCGTGTGACTGTACCCTAAAAACACTACACTACACTTACACTAACCTAAAACAAAAAGTAAAAAACACTACATATACACATACCCCTACACAGCCCCCCTCCCCCCAAAAAATGAAGAACGTCTGGTACGCTACTGTTTCCAAAACGGAGCCTCCAGCTGTTGCAAAACAACAACTCCCAGTATTGCCGGACAGCCATTGACTGTTCAGGCATGCTGGGAGTTTTGCAACCCTGTTTTGCACCCTGTTTGGGAATCACTGGCATAGAATACCCCTATGCAAATCCCTAATTTAGGCCTCAAATGCGCATGGCGCTCTCTCACTTTGGAGCCCTGTCGTATTTCAGGGCAACAGTTTTGGGACACATATGGGGTATCTCCGTACTCGGGAGAAATTGCCTTACAAATTTTGGGGGGCTTTTTCTTCTTTTATCCCTATGAAAAGGTGAAGTTGGGGTCTACACCAGCATGTTAGTGTATAAAAATTTAATTTTTTACACTTACCTGCTGGTGTTGCCGCATACTTTTCATTTTCACAAGAGGTAAAAGAGAAAAAAGACCCTCAAAATTTGTAATGCAATTTCTCCCGGAGATACCCCATGTGTGGGCACAAAGTGTTCTGGGGCGCACAACAAAGCTCAGAAGGAGGAGTGTACCATGTACATTTGAGGTGATTTGCACAGGGGTGGCTGATTGTTACAGCAATTCTGACATAAACGCAAAACAATAAATATCGATATGTGACCCCATTTTGGAAACTACACTCCTCATGGAATTTAATAAGGGGTGCACTGAGCATTTACACCTCACTGGTGTATGACAGATTTTTGGAACAGTGGTCTGTGAAAATGAAAAATACAATTTTTCATTTGCACAATCCACTGTTTCAAATATCTGTCAACTGCCAGTAGGGTATAAATGCTCACTGTACCCCTTATTAAATTCCATGAGGGGTGTAGTTTCCAAAATGGGGTCACATGTGGGGGGTCCACTGTTCTGGCACCATAGGGGCTTCCTAAATGGGACATGCCCCCCAAAAACCCTTTTAGAAAAACTCACTCTCCAAAATCCCATTGTCGCTCCTTCCCTTCTGAGCCCTCTACTGCGCCCGCCGAACACTTTACATACACATATAAGGTTTTTACTTACTTGAGAGAAATTGGGTTACAAATTTTGGGGTGATTTCTCTCCTTTTACCCCTTGTAAAAATTCAAAAATTGGGTCTACAAGAACATGCGAGTGTAAAAAATGAAGATTTTGAATTTTCTCCTTCACTTTGCTGCTATTCCTGTGAAACACCTAAAGGGTTAAAACACTTACTGAATGTCATTTTTAATACTTTGGGGGGGGTGCAGTTTTTATAATGGGGTCATTTATGGGGTATTTCTAATATGAAGACCCTTAAAATCCCCTTCCAACCTGAACTGGTCCCTGAAAAAGTACGATTTTGAAAATCTTGAAAAATTGGAAAATTCCTGCAGAACTTTGAAGCCCTCTGGTGTCTTCCAAAAGTAAAAACACATCCATTTTTTGATGCAAACATAAAGTAGACATACTGTATATGTGAATCAATATGTCATTTATTTGGAATATCCATTTTCCTTACAAGCAGAGAGTTTCAAAGATAGAAAAATGCAAAATTTTCATGAAATTTTTAGATTTTTTTTTACCATGAAAGGATGCAAATATCAGTGAAATTTTACCAATAACATAAAGTAGAATATGTCACGAAAAAACAATCTCAGAATCAGAATGATAACTAAAAGCATTCCAGAGTTATTAATGTTTAAAGTAACAGTGGTCAGATGTTCAAAAAATGCCCAGGTCCTGAAGGTGAAAATGGGCTGGGTCATGATGGGGTTCAATTTAAGATTTTTAAATTTAAGATTTTGAAATTGAAATTGAGGATTTTGAAATTGAAATTTTAACTCCCAAGTTTTAGCGTCCCGGGCCCCGGCGTGTGGGTACAAAGGACAAATTCACATGGTCACATGGCACATGGCAGCACAATGACAGAGCCTTGAGGTGGCATCTGTATGAGGAGACCATATAGTGGCTGAATGGAGTTTGTAGCAGCATGAGTAAACACTAGGGCTTCACAATTACCGTATTTATCGGCGTATAACACGCACTTTTTAGGCTAAAATTTTTAGCCTAAAGTCTGTGTGCGTGTTATACGCCGATACACCCCCAGGAAATGCAGGGGGAGAGAGGCCGTCGCTGCCCAATTCTCTCCCCCTGCCTTTCTTGGGGTCTAGAGCGCTGCTGTCGGCCCTTCTCACCCCCTGGTTATCGGCGCCGCTGCCCGTTCTATCCCCCTGACTATCGGTGTCGGTGCCGATAGCCAGGGGGAGAGAAGCGGCGCCGACAGCCAGGGGGAGAGAAGGGGCAGCGGCACCCATTGCCGGCGCCGCTGCCCCGTTGCCTCCCCCCATCCCCGGTGGCATAATTACCTGAGTCGGGTCCGCGCTGCTGCAGGCCACCGTCGTGCGTCCCTAGCGTCGTTGCTATGCACGGCGCATAGCACTGACGTCAGTGCGCCGCGCCGTTCAGCGCATAGCAACGACGCCGGGGACGCACGACGGAGGCCTGCAGCAGCGCGGACCCGACTCAGGTAATTATGCCACCGGGGATGGGGGGAGGCAACGGGGCAGCGGCGCCGGCAATGGGTGCCGCTGCCCCTACTCTCCCCCTGGCTGTCGGCGCCGCTTCTCTCCCCCTGGCTATCGGCGCCGGCACCGATAGTCAGGGGGACAGAACGGGCAGCGGCGCCGATAACCAGGGGGTGAGAAGGGCCGGCAGCAGGGCTCTAGACCCCAGGAAAGGCAGGGGGAGAGAAGCGGGCAGCGACGGCCTCTCTCTCCCTGCCTTTTCTGGGGGTATATCGGGGTATACACGTGCACACACGCACCCTCATTTTACCATGGATATTTGGGTAAAAAACTTTTTTTACCCAAATATCCTTGGTAAAATGAGGGTGCCTGTTATAGGCCGGTGCGTGGTATACCCCGATAAATACGGTACTAAGAATAAAAGATGAATTTTGAAATTTAAATTGAAGATTAATGGTAGCTAGTGCTACCATAAAAAAATTTTGGCCACATATATTGGCTGGAGGTGGCTGAATCATGAGAAGACCCTATAGTGGTTGAATGGCACAGCCTAGAGGTGGCTGAAGCATGAGGATATCATATAGTGGCTGAATGGCACAGCCTGGAGGTGGCTGAAGCATGAGGAGACCATATAGTGGCAGAATGGCACAGCCTGGAGGTGGCTGAAGCATGAGGAGACCATTGAAATTTAAGATTTTGAAATTGAAATGTAAGATTTTGAAATTAAAATTTAAGATTTTAAAATTGAAATTTTAGCTAACACTTCCAAGTTTTGGTGTCCCAGGCCCCCGGCGTGTGGGTACAAAGGACCAAATCTAACAAGGATTCACATGTCACATGGCGGCACAATGACAGAGCCTGGAGATGGTAGCATTAGCATGAGGAGACCATAGAGCAGCACAATGACAGAGCCTTGAGGTGGCAGCAGTAGCATGAGGGGCATGCCAACTGAGGGTTGAGTCTGAGGAACCCACCGACTGTTAACTAGGGGTGTCTGTTGTCACTTGGGATGAAGTGGATGACCGAGTGAACCAATCAATCACGCCTGGTGGGTTGCTGGTCGAGACACGACTGCTAGCTGACACCGGGAGCTCAGACCTCTCGCTGCGACTCGGGCTGCCACACGCCCCAACTCTGCTGCGACCTCTGCCTGCGCCTTTTGAATTTAGGCCTCTGCCACTCTACTGTGCACGTCCTGGCATTACTCTGCCTGACATACTTATTGTGTATATGAGGGCAGTACAATACGCTTCACTATGCTTAAAACAGTATTTGTTTAGAACAGCAGCACGTGTGGACTATTGGCTGTCCTTTCATAGATTAACAAATACAAAATAGTACACTACTTAGATTTAGGTATGTGGTATGCACTCTTAAGGGCAGAAAAATGTGCTACAGTACACTTAAAAAAGTATCTGCGTACAACACCAGCCGGTGAGTACTTTTGCCTACACTTTCACAGTATGTAGGCCCTTGACAGATTAACCGGTACAAAATAGTACACTACTTAGATGTACACAGGGCCAGCCTTAGGTGTTCAGACGCCCTGTGCAAGCTAACCTTGTGCCCCCCCTCCCCCCCACCACCACCACCATAAACGTACACAAAGAGGAAAAAAATATTTGTGACAAATATTTTTATATCTAGTAAGTCTCCTGCCCCCTTAATCAGTCCCATGTCCCCCTTCACCAGTCCCCTGCTCCCCTTAATCAGATGCAGTATAGTCCCCCACATTAGGTGCAGTATAGCTCTCCACATTAGGTGCAATATAGTTCCCCCACATTAGGTGCAGTATAGTTCTCCACATTAGATGCAGTATAGCTCTCCACATTAGGTGCAGTATAGTTCCCCCACATTAAATGCAGTATAGTTCCCCACATTAGGTGAAGTATAGTTCCCCCACCTCATTAGGTGCCATATATTTCCGCCACATTAGGTGCAGTATAGTTCTGCCACATTAGGTGCAGTATAGTTCCCCCACATTAGGTGCAGTATAGTTCCCCCACATAAGGTGCCGTATAGTTCCCCACATTAGGTGCAGTATAGTTCCACCACATTAGGTGCAGTATAGTTCTCCACATTAGGTTGGCAGTATAGTTCCCCACATTAGGTGCAGTATAGTCCCCCACATTAGGTAGTAGCAGGTTCCCCACATTAGGTAGAAGTAGGTTCCCCACATTAGGTAGAAGCAGGTTCCCCTAATTAGGTAGAAGCAGGTTCCCCACATGAGGTAGTAGCAGGTTCACCACATTAGGTAAAAGCAGATTCCCTACATTAGGTTGTAGCAGGTTCCCCACATTAGGTAGTAGCAGCTCCCCCCCCCCCCCCCCCGGACTCACACACACAGACGGACAGACACCCACACATGCACGCACACACACACACACACACACACAGACAGACACCCACACATGCACGCACACACACACACACAGACAGACACCCACACATGCACGCACACATACCCACACACACAGACACCCACCCCCACACACACACACACACACCCACACATGCCCACACAGACACACTTACCTGTCCTCCTCTGCATTTCTCTCCGGCGTCGGCCTGACGAGTGACATCACTGACGTCCTCCTGTGCGGGTCTGCGGAGGTACGTCACATGCACGACGTCCCTCTTCAGACTCGGGCCGGCCAGCCAACCAGAGATGCAGAGGAGGGTGGGGTAAGTGAAACCTCCCTGTGTAATTTAGAAAACTGTGCCCTGAAGCGGAATGTGACCCTCCGCATAGGGACACAGTTGAGGGAGGGTAGTGGGAATGGAATGAGAGAGAGCGGCCTTTAAAGCAGGAAACTGTGCGGAGGGTCACATTCCGCTACAGGGCAGTTTTCTTCTTTACACCGGCATTTAGCGCTGCTTGCCCAAAGCAGCGCTAAATGTCTGAAGAAGTTACCTGCCCGGCGCTCGGACTGCACGTTGGGCAATACAAATTACATATACCTGGTGCGAGCTGTGTCGGCCGCCCGGCACCCCTCTTGCTATGGCGGCCTGTGCGGCCGCTCAGCTCGCACACCCCTAAGGCCGGCCCTGGATATACATTTGTGGTATGCACTTATGAGGGCAGAAAAATGTGCGAGACTTCCGGTTCCGGCGCCATGGTGTGAGGTCGCAAGGCGCAGAGGCTCCTCGTTCCTTCCTATTCACTGGCCCAGAATCTGCATATAATTGATCGGACAACTAGCCTCCTTGGTTCCTACGGAGTGGGGAACAGTGTATGGAGCGATATCTGCTCAGAACGGGCCGCTCATCAGCGAGAAAGGGCAAGAAAAAGAGAGTGAACTCACACGTGGCTTCATCAAGCATGGCGGCTTCCCCGGCGTCCAGCGGAGCCTCCTCCCCGGCACATTCCGCGGCAGGTAGAGAGGGCACAGCTGAATGTCCACATATGGCCGGACTGGACTATGACAAATTAGCAGCGGAAGTGGCGAAACGAATAGCACCGAAGGTGCAGGAAATATTGGCGATGACCGTGAACACTGCTATGAGAGACCTGCAATCCTCGGTGACGCAGCAGGAAGGCAGACTCACTTCGCTGGAGGCCAGGTATGAGGAGACAGGTGCAACAGCCGATGCAGCTCTGACCAAGGCATCTATGATAGAAAATGAATGTAAACGTCTGAGGGACAAGATAGATGACCTAGAAAATAGGTCCCGCAGAAACAATTTGCGCATTGTGGGTATCCCAGAATCTGTGCCAGGTCCCCAGCTTTTACGCTTCTGTGAGGACACTTTACCAGAGTTGTTGGGACTGCGCTCCTACTGCAAAGTGGAACGGGCACACCGGGTGGGCCCAGATTTGAGAGCGGCACCTGAACGATCCGGCTCTCATGGCAGAGACTTGCGGAACAGACCTAGACAGGTCATAGTAAAATATCTGGACTTCACTGACAAAGTGGCCCTGCTCCGCACTTTCCGGAAAAGACGTGAAGATCTTACATTTGAGGGTGCCAGATTACTACTGTTCGGAGACTACTCAGCCGAAGTTGCGAGGAAAAGAAAACTATTTGCACCAATTTGCACTGCACTGCACAAACGAGGCATCCGTTTCGCACTACTTTTTCCGGCTGTCTTGAAAGTTTTCCCGGTCAATGGCCCAGTAACTACCTACCTTACTCCTGAGCAGGCGGAGTCGGATCTTCGGGACAACAGAACGGACCGTTCTTCGACAGACAGATCTCCAGCAGCAAAGACTCGGGATCCAGGAAGTTCCCCTTCACATACCGCCAACTTGGAGAATGGTATGCAACCCTCGTCTTCTCCCACGGCAGCAGATGTTCCATGGTTTGCGGCCCCGAGGGACCAGAGACGCCGCCGATCCTCATTACCAGATAAGTGAGGAGGGAGGGCTGCCACTTATGTTGCTTCTTACTGTGGGTCCCTAGGGAGACTTGACCTGTCATTACAACCGTTGACTTATCTGGTTTGGGGACTTCATCGAGACTCTGAACTTCTACTATGTTTATACCCTACTAGACGCCAAGATCAATTGTCCCTCTTGCGCACTGATCTCCCTTGGTTATCGAATTATCCTAACTGATGTGCTCGGATTCCACAATCATGACACTGGCGCTGGCTTCTTGTAGAGCCTATCTAAAAAGGGATACTGGTCCTTAGTGACCCGCAAGACCTCCTGTGAGAACTGAATATAGCTCACTGTTTCGCTTTTCCGCCTAGAGGGACATAGTTATATTGTGGGTTACATGCTATTGTGGTCCTATGCTCCTTTGTTGTGTCGCTACTTATGCCTATTTTTATTTTTTTTTTCTTTCTCCTTTCTGCTTCCTTCTTGTCCCTTCTCACTACCTGCCTTACCCACCCTTCCTTTCCTTCCTCCCTCTCCCCTCGACCCCTTCTTTTCCCTTTTTCTTAAACGCCCTCCTCATCATACGTTTCCTTTTACTTCCCGTCTATTGCTCTCCCTTTCTTACTTTCCCCCCTTCCACTGATCTTCTATCGTATCTATTCCTTTTTTTTTTTTTTGCGACTTTCCCTCCCTTCTCTCTCTTTTCTCCTGACCTTTTGCCCTCCCTTCCTCTTTGATTCCTTCTTCTCCCTCTCCCCTATTTCTCTCTCCTCCTTCCTTCCCCTCTCATTATGTGTTGCTCTGTCCAACTGGACTCCTTAGTGGGTGAAGGAGACTATCCCTGCGGTGACGGTCATATACAATATCTGACCCATGTCTCCGCCATTATTCTTAATTGTTTTAACAGTGTTCACCATACTTCAGTGTGATTGTTTTTGTAGACACAGCCCCCTCGATACTAGGCCCTTTGCATTCGGAGGAGCTGATTGCCGATGGTTGTTTATCTGTGATGGAAGTTGTGCACTCGCACCATGGGATGAGGGAAGTCAAGGGAGTGAAGGGTGTCCCTACTGTAGATGGTCCTGTGGGACACTCGCTCATTGTTTCGTTTATTTTGGGTTGTTTGTTTATGAGGGGGGGGGAGGGGGGAGGGATTATCGCATCTACTACATATCTGTGTGTAAGACTTAGTGCACCGCAGAATTACTTATACCTATTAGAACCACTTTATGAGAGTAATATCCTGGAATATTAAGGGCTTGCGGTCCCCCCAAAAACGAAGTCAGGTACTTCGGCACTTGAGGAAACTTTCCCCAGATGTGGTGTTCTTACAGGAGACGCACCTGGAGGAAACTGACTTCTTCAGGATGCGCAAATGGTGGGTAGGGAGAGTAATTGGCTCACCCTCAGTAGACCGCAAAGCAGGCGTCCTGATACTGTTTCATAAAAATTTTGCATACAAATTAATTTCTATACGGCACGATTCAGTGGGGAGAATGTGTACAGCCGTTATTAAGCAAGCTGACGAGTTCATAGAACTACATAACATTTATGGCCCTAATGGGGATGATGGGACGTTCTTTACTAATATGTCTGGCACCATAATGCACTCTTCTGTTTCCCATAAAATTGTAGCTGAAGATTTCAACGCGGTGATGCATGCTCGGGAGGACAGACGTAGCAATCGGCAGGTACAACCCTCGCTTAGACTCTATGACACTCTGTTGTATCAGTGTATGTCGCAGCTACACTTGACTGATTCCTGGAGACTGTTACACCCTGAGGATCGGGAGTATAGCCATTATTCTTGCTCCCAAGACTCATGGTCTAGACTGGATTATGGCTTTTTATCAGATAGACTGCTTTCTCGACTAGAAAGGGTTCAGTTCACGGAGATGGTGATCTCTGATCATGCCCCTTTACTTATGGACATACAGGATACTTTCCCGAAAGGGACAGATTTTCTCTGGAGATTTCCTAGAGGTCTGGCCAGAGATGAATCTTTTCACTCACTGCTAAAAGGGTGGTGGCTAGAATATTTGAGTAGCAATGAACAGCATTTATCTGAGTCACAGCTGTTCTGGGATACTGCCAAAGTAGTCCTGCGCGGGAGGATCATGGGTTACACTGCTTCCCTGAAAAAACGTATAGCGACCCAACTTAGGGAATTTAGCACCAAACTGCAGGAAGCCTACACTGCTTTCCTAGAATCTTCAAATGCAGATACTAAACAGTCCTGGATAGCTGCCAAGACGGCCTATGAACTCTGGCTGTCCAGGAGAGATGACTTACATCGTCGCTCTTATGAAGCCTCTCTATTCCGTTTCGGAAATAAACCGGGGAAATTGTTGACTAGGTTTGCCAAAGGCACTTTATTTCCATCCCCTATACTAGCGTTAAAGGGAAATGACGGGGTTTTACACACTCACCCTAGGCAGATTAACTCCTTATTACAGCAGCATTTTGAGAAGCTATATTCTGTATCAGACACGCAACCAGCTGTAACTCCAGATTGGCTATTGTCCTTAAATCTACCTACTTTGACTCAGGAAGAACTAGCTTCTCTGAACGCGCCGGTAAGGGAGCTAGAGTTAGAGGGAGCTATAAAGGGTCTGAAAGCCGATAAGGCCCCTGGCCCTGACGGGTTTAATGGGGATTTCTACAAGATACTGAAACAAGAAGTTTCACCGATATTACTGACTTTATACAACACTTACTTACAGGGGGCGACCATTCCTACTACGGTAAACACTGCATATATTAAAGTCATCCCGAAGCCAGGCAAGGATCTCACTAACCCCGATGGTTTCAGACCAATCTCACTTATCAACGTAGACCTCAAACTTATCTCCAAGATCATGGCTGACAGGCTGTCCATGGTGCTGCCACGCCTGATTTCCCCTACTCAGGTGGGCTTTGTTAAGCACCGCTCAGCGGTTGCCAATATCCGCAGGTTAATTTCGATATTGAATGATGTTAAATTACGACCCCAACATCATAGATCTGATGCCATCCTATCCATCGACGCTGAGAAAGCATTCGATAATGTATCCTGGAGATGGCTGTGGACGGTACTGGAGAGGATGCATTTCTCGGGTCCATTTTTACAGTACCTCGAAACTCTTTATACCACGCCTATCGCCAGGGTACATACACCAGGCTTTTTGTCGGGTGGCTTTTCCCCACAAAAGGGTACCCGTCAGGGATGTCCCCTATCCCCCCTCTTATTCAACATAGCCATAGAGCCACTGTCCCGCTATTTATCTCTTAATGGGGAGTTTGATGGAATTAAGGTCGGCACCATCTCCGTGACCCATGCATTATATGCTGATGACCTATTGATTTTCCTGGGTAATCCCAATAGAGACCTGACGGGGATTTTCAGAGTTCTGAAGGAGTTCGGGGATCTATCTGGTTTTAGAGTGAATATATCTAAGAGCATTCTGTTTGACCTCTCTCCTCCCGAGCATGCCCTCCGGACGTCCTCCCTACGTCTGCCTGTGCAGGTGACTAGACAACAATTTAAGTATTTAGGTATTGAAATAGGAAGAACGGCTCATTCATTATACACTTTAAATTACCCCCCTTTGTTTCATAAGCTGAAGCAGGAATTATCAAGGTGGATTACATTGCCTCTCCCTATGCTGGCACGGTGTCATCTTTTGAAAATGCTTACCTTTTCCAAATTGTTATATCCACTACAAACCATCCCAATGCTACTGAAACACTCTGACGTTTCTAGCTTGACGCCTGCATTTACCAAGTTTGTGTGGTCCAACAAACGGCCGCGTATAGCCCTGCGCAAATTAATGTTGCCCAAAGAGAGTGGAGGAGTAGGTTTCCCGGACTTGAGACACTATAATCTTACTTGTGTATTTAGGCACTGTGTAGATTGGGTACGTGGTGACAATCAATACTCGAATTATGACCTTGAGTCTGCCCTCGTTTCCCCTTGGTCTCTGAACGCGCTGCTTCATACTGCGTACGGGGCCATTCCGAAGGAACTCAAAGGTACCCTGATTGTGAGAGACACCGTGGCAGCATGGAAGGCTTGTAGGAAGGCCTTAGACTTACCAATCTTCTAAAAATAAACATATGCCCCTTTGGACACACCCGGAATTCAAGTTAGGGAGTAGTAATGCAATGTTCGGGACATGGAAGAGAGCGGGCATACATAGGGTGGGCTCTTTATTTCATGATTCCGAAAATAGATACCTTACCTTTGCGGAAATATGCACCAAATTCTCCTTGAGTAAGAGTCACTTCCTTCCATACTCTCAGGTCATGGGATTCCTTAAGCCCCGACTGCGGGATGTGTCGAAGGAAAGGACCCAGACTACCTTTGACTCCTTAATAACTGCTGACACTCCTAGTCACTCTTTGTCCCACCTCTACCGCTTTATAACACTAAAGGGCGTTGAGGTGACGAGTGCTACACTGTTCTCCTATTGGGAGAGGAAGTTGGATAAAGATAATTTAACAGGTGACATTTTGAAAGGTTGGCTTAAGGTCAGGAAAGCAGTGATTAATGAAACATGGAGGGAAACACAATTTAAAATAATCCACCATGCTACTTATGGTTTCAACCTACCTAAAACCCCCACTTACCCAGACCGGATAGATTGCTGCCCTAACTGTGACGCTCCGCTGACAGACCTGTTACATGGTTTGATCATGTGCCCACGTGTGCAATCCTTCTGGAGCTCGCTCTCGATGTACATATCAACAACAACCCATTTATCCCTACCTTATAATACTCAGTTGCTATTATTACATATAGAGCCAGAAGGGACGAAGGTGTCATTGTTGTTACATCTCATCATACTGGTTGCAAAAAGATGTCTCTTGAATCATTGGCTTACGCCTGATATGCCTGCAATCACTGAGGTGATACAGTCGGTTAAGAAATATATGTTTTATGATCTTGCAGAAGTTAGGCAAAGGGGTTCTTTAAAAAATGGAAACTGTTTGTTACACATTTCTTGTCAGAAGCTGAGATGCGAGAGGTGATTACACCCTTTCGCGACACCACATGGTATTTGTCGCACAGTGTAGCAGGCACGTTGGGCAGATTAAATATTCTGGAAG
Source organism: Hyla sarda (assembly GCF_029499605.1). Classification (NCBI taxonomy): domain Eukaryota; kingdom Metazoa; phylum Chordata; class Amphibia; order Anura; family Hylidae; genus Hyla; species Hyla sarda. Next base: position 144,393,535 of record NC_079193.1, read on the forward strand.
ATAGGTAGCCAAACTGTACCGTTTTGTACACATGGGATAAGGGGGACCGTGTATAGTTTCTACTTAGGTGATGAATACTCTTAAGAGATGGTAAATATGATAGGTGCAGGAAGTACAGGCCTAGGAAGTATATCGGTTTGATGTGAGGCCTCACATCAGACATTCCCTGAGGTACTGGAATTTTAGTGATGTGATAGTTGGGATTGGGGGGAGGGTGGGAGGGGGAGGGGGGGGATGTTCTGCTACTATCTGTAATTCGCATGTTCGTATTGAAACTTTGTTCTATGATATGTTTAATGTCACGTCTGATGATACTCAGACGGTTGTGGAAGTTTGTAAATTCAAATAAAAAGATGTTTGAAAAAAAAAAAAAATGTGCTACAGTACGCTTAAAAATGCATATTTTTACCTGTCTCCCAGATTCCAAAATTCCTTTAGAATCAGAAAATGTCAGACTACCACCTGACATTCAAAATAAGAAAATGATACATACATTCTCTGAAGAAAAGGATCCTTCATTAGATGACAATGTGAGTATTGTGTGCTCCAGTGACATTAGCTCATCGGAGGAAAAGGAAAACATGATACAACTTAATTCTGCAACTGAAGAACAACAGCAAAGAATGAAAGCCTACTGAAACTGAGGAACTTCAAAATGTTAAATCTACCACCTGGAATAGTCAGTCAATTCCAACAGCCGGTGGTCAGTATCCACAGTTCCCTGTTTCTGCTAGTCTTTGGCAATATTCCTTTTATTACTGGTATCAACATGGCAATAATGCTGGGAGAGTACCCACATGTTTCCTACAATACACAGTCAACCAATCCTTATAATCAGTCATCTGCATTTGCAGTGCCAAATTCCTATAATACAAAAAAGCCTTAGGCTGGGTTCACACTACGTTTTTAAACTACGGTTCCCGCATACATTTTCTATCAAAAACCGTATGGGGAAAAAAAACGGATGGAACAGTATGGGAAAAAGTTAACCGTATGGGTTTTTAAACAGTATACTGTTTTTAAAAGTGCATACTGTTCCGTCCATTTTTGTAGAAAAAAAACCCATACGATTTTGAAAATGTTGTCCATTTTTAATGGGATGGGTCTTGGGTGGGGACTTTAGGATTCAAATGCGCATTTGCAAAGTAAAAACATATACATTTTTCCCGTATGGAACCGTATACATGTGCGTTTCCCATTGACGTCCATGTTTAAAAAAACGTATGCGGTTGCAGTACGGTTTTTAAACCGGAGACAAAATCGTGGCACAACACTAGCAGTACACAACAGTGCTGCAGCACACAGTCGCTGTGTAATAAACCCAAAATCGCACTCCCTCACAAACTATTAGGAATGGACTGCTGGGTATGTATTATAGCATCTACAGTCTAGTAAAAAAAGCAGACCATTTGTTGTGGAACAAAGAGGGCAGAAAAATGTTATACAGTATGCTTAAGAAAAGGAATTTTAGTAAAACACCAGGCGGTGATTACTTTTGCCTGGACTTTCACAGTATCTAGGTCCTTGACAGATTAACAGGTACATCATAGTACACTACTTAGATGTACCTATGTGGTATGCACTTATGATGGCAGAATATGTGCTACAGTACGCTTAAAATCACAAATTTTTGTAAAACACCAGCTGGTGATTACTTTTGCCTGGACTTTCACAGTATCTGGGCCCCTTCACAGATTAACATGTACAAAATAGTACACTACTTAGTTGGACATATGTGGTATGCACTTATGAGGGCAGAAAAATGCACTATAGTACACTTAAAATACAGAATTTAAGTAAAACACCAGCCAGTGATTATTTTTGGCTGTCCTTTCACAGTATATAGGCCCATGACAGATAAACATGTACAAAATAGTACCCCACTTAGATGTAGGTATGTGGTATTCATTTATGAGGGCTGAAACATGCGCTACTGTATGCTTCAAAAATAATTTGAGTAAAAACCAGCCTGTGATTACTTTTGGCTGTCCTTTCGCAGTATGTAGGCCCTTTACAGATTAACAGGTACAAAACAGTACACCACAGTACATAAAAAAAATTTGCCCACAACACCAGCAGTACACAACAATGCTGCAGCTCACAGTCACTGTGTACTAAACCCAAAATTGCAAAAAGACTCTCTCTCAAATACTATTAGGAATGGGTATTGCTGGGTATGGATTATACTGTCTACAGACTAGTATAACCAGCAGACCAGTTGTTGTAAAACAAAGACACAGATTTGCCCTAAAAAGTTATTTTTACCTGCTCTGAAAACATTACTGCAGCTGAGGCAACACAGAACTCTCTGTAATACAATGCTCTTCACAGTGACTGAGGGGTTAATCGCTGCAGTAAGAATTAATTTCTGTGCAAAAATGCTGTGCTCTGTGTCCTACAGGAGGCTGAGATGAAAAAGACGTGAAAAGCTGCTGCAACAAGCTCTTTTGTGTAACACACACAGTGATGTCCGTCCTATCTCTCTGCAGTGTAATGAATGAAATGACGAGCCGGAAAATATATTTGGCTATGACATCACAGGGGTGACTGGCTGCTGATAGGCTGCATCCTGCATGTGATTCAGGGTCATCCCACCTACCTGCCTACCGCCTTGCCTTCCCACCTTCCCAATGTTCCTTGCCCCATGTACTGACATGTGGATCCACCATTCTAGATGCCCTGGAGCCTGGACCACAGTAAATGGAGTTTAATGAAGCATTTTGCACAATAGAATCACTGCGATATTCGCATTCGTTGCAAATTGAATTTTTCATGAAATTCATAACAAATTTGGGTTCGTCAGCTTCGATTTGCTCATCTCTATTTGCCATCATAAGGTTCACGTACTCAATGTGTTAAAGAGTGACCTCTCAGTCCATATACTGGATATTTATCTTCTACTAGCTGAGTACCCGACATTGCCCGGTTTTTCCTTCCTAATCCTTGTTGTGGAGGAAAATCAGCAGAGGAAGCTTTTGACTTCATATCCTGTCCTCATATATTGTTGTCATTTCCCAACCCGATATCCCGACCTCCTATCCCGACCTCTCATCCTGTCCTCCCATCCTGTCCTCCTATCTCGACCTCCTATCTCGACCTCCTATCCCGTCATCCTATCCCGTCCTCCTATCTCGACCTCCTATCCCTTCCTCCTATCCTGTCCTCCTATCTCGACCTCATATCCCGAACTCCTATCCGACCTCCTATCCCGTCCTCCTATCTCTACCTCCTATCCCTTCCTCCTATCTAGACCTCCTATCCCGACCTCCTATCCCGTCCTCATATCCCATCCTCCCATTCCGTCCTCCTATCCCGTCCTCCTATCTCGACCTCCTATCCCGTCCTCATATCTTGACCTCCTATCTCAACCTCCTATCCCGACCTCCTATCTCGACCTCCTATCCTGACCTACTATCCCGTCCTCCTATATCGACCTCCTATCCAGACCTCCTATCCCGTCCTCCTGTCTCGACCTCCTAATGTCGACCTCCTATCTCGACCTCCTATCCCGACCTCCTATCCCGACCTGCTATCCCGACCCGTAATATGTGTACCAGGTATTGAAATATCTCCAGCCGTACAGAAGTTGTGTGAGAACATACATTTCCCATTGATTTGCATGGGACTTTAAACAAAAACCCTGACCATCACAAATTGGGGTAGTTAAGGGTTAAATTAACCATCCTATATTTTAAGTGGACATATAAGTAATATGTGACCAAGTATTATTAAAATATCTCCAGCTGTTTGGAAGTAATGCAGTAACATATAGTTCACATAGACTTGTATGGGACTTAAAAAAAAAAAAAACAACAAATGGGGGGTGAGTAAGGGTTAAATTACCTATCCTATGTTTGTTGTTGACATATAAGTAACATGTGTGCCAAGTTTCATGATAATATCTTTAGCCGTTTGGATGTGATGCTGAAACATACACACATACATACATACATACACACACACACACACACACAAACACACACACACATTGGACATTGGCCCAGATTTATCAAACTGTGTGACAGAAAAAATAGAGAAATTTCCCCACAGCAACCAATCACAGCTCAGCTTTCACTTTACCAGAGCTCGTTAGCTGAGCTGTGATTGGTTGCTGGGGGAAAATTTCTCTATTTTTTCTGTTACACAGTTTGATAAATCTGGGCCATTGAGTTTTATATATATAGATTGGAATCACCAAAAATTCCTGTGATAACAATTGGGATACAACATAGGATATTGATTTATATCACAGTTCACACAGTGCGATAGGACTGAGCGGTCACTCTTTAACACATTGAGTGCGTGGACCTAATGACAGCGACCAACAATTGTCTATATAGAATCTTTTTGATACTACCTTTTGTGGTTTTGTGTATGTTTAAGAGCACATTAAAAGTTATGTTTTAGAGGTTCCTTTTTGGTCAATATTGTTTGTTACATAGAAGTACCATTTGTGCTGCATTAATAAGGTGATAAAAATATAGGTACGGTGGTATATTTAAAGTGTGTACATGCTAAATATTTGATAGGCGAGATCGGGGACGGCCACATGCTATAGTGATAAATAAATAATGTGAACTTAATACACAAATATAGTTTTAAAGGGGAATATAAGGATATGACCTATTCTTAGGGATTCATTGGAGAAAAGTTTAGGTATATATGATAGATAAGAAATAGATAAATATAAATAGGAGGGACCAGGCTAATATAGGTGATAAGATTAATGATAAGGGGGGGGGTTGTTGGGTTGTTTTGGGATATGCACATAGAAGGGAGTGGGCAGGGCTAGTGTGGGTCTCACCCTAAATGACCTTAACAGATAACCCTACCTATCTAAAATGCAGAGAACCCGCCCTAAAAAGAGCAACCCCACCCAGAACCTGTCCCTACTATTAAACCCTACTTATCAATCGCAAAGCACCCGCCCTAAAAAGGGCGACCCTTTCAGGAACCTATCCCTATTCAGAATACCCTGTTGTACCCTAACAAGGGGAGTGTAACCTAAGTGGATTTTTAGCCCATATAGGAAAATAATGTGACCAAACCACGCCCACCACATGACGTAGAGAGAGAATAAGAGATAGAGGACAACAGGAAAGAAGGGATGGGCGAGCCTGTGATTGACAGAGTAATCAAACTGTCCCTTTATCTTATGACAGTGAATATCAAATTTGTAAAATATTTGTAAAATAGCCCCAAAGGTCCTTTTTTACTCCTCTTCCCTAAGAAGGTGTTTAGTTAGACCGTTTGTGGCCCATGTTCCTTTCTTATTATTGTTATAGGGATGGTAATGTTTAAATTTGTTTTTATATTTATTAGAAGAATGTATTCTTTAGGTTTCCATTTTTTGGAATGGCTCTACTAGCAGTGTAGGGGATCCATAGATGTAGAGTTCTCACTTATCTGAGTATTCCCAGAGTTTGTTAGATTGTCCAATCCCTTTATATCAGTTTTTTCTTTCAACCAATATTTGATATTCCCATTCTTATAGATAGTCAGTGCGGTCACATAATAATTTCTTACTTTTCTTGTCAAGAAAATCACGTTCAAAGGTTGATATATGTGTAGAAAGTAACCACTCTGACTGAAAGAATTGTGGATGATCAGCAAACCTTTCTAGATTCAGTTGTTTACTGATGGTCATATCAGCATCATTAGTGAGTTTCTCACATAACCTCATTAACATCCCTTTAGAACATTCATGCAAATATGTTTCCCAATCTTTTGTAAAATGGAGATCAGTTAAAAAGAGCCACTTCTGACATGCAAACCTCTGAGGATAATATCTTCATTTAGATAAATAGTCAGAAATGTTAACCACAAATAATGTTTTACCTAATTTTTCATAGATTTCTCCAGATCAAAAAAAATTCTAGAAAGTTCTTCCCTAGAAATGGCCATAGACTCACCATTCCCCAGAGTAGAGGAAACTAGAGGAAGTTGGACAGTACATGTATACTGAGAAATAAGTTCATCTCTTTTGGATAGTCAATTCCAGAGTAATTCCACTTTACACTCCTCAACAGCTTGAATGGGAGGTGACCAATGTGCGAAAACAGAAATACACAACACCATAGCACCAGTAGACAGGAATCCAATGGACCTCTATCAGAAATGAAGTCTCTTTAAAGAGTCAACTCCAGCTAAGGATTATATCCAACAAATATATGTATAAAACAAAGAAAAACACAGAGCGCCACATAGGATGATGACGTCCAGTATCTGATGCATTTAGGGTATGAAGACTACAGAGTGTTCACCTGTGAGGGTTGTGGTGAAGCCACAACACTTATATGTGCCAATCAATCCCACTCCGGGGAGAAGACAACCAAGATGTGCAGCATAGGGGGCATAGACTGGTGAGTTGCCACAAAACTAACCAGAATGAAATCAGGAATAAAAGAAAGAAAAACTTGCCACCCAATCCACCTTTTTCATAATGGTGGCCAAACTACGAGTCCCTTCTGTATTTGACTTTATGGGCAGCAATGAGCTCAACTGGTCCTAAACATGACACCCTTTATCATATGAATATGTTGTGTAGGAAAGAACGCTTTGGTGTCCAGTGCTGCAGAATTTGAAACATCAAATGGAGAATGGAGCCAGAGGTGGTATCAAAGATCCTCAGCAAGACTGTTTATTAAATATAAAAAAAATATAATAAAGGATGACGCATTTTGGGAGGAGCCCTCCCTTCCTCAGATATTGATCTTGTAACCCGTTGGCATAGCAGCAGTTCCAGGACATCTGTACCCCATTATTGGGGTTATAGGTTCTCTTTCTACTAACTTGAGGTGAGCAGCCACCCACCAGCAAACGCGGGTACTCCCTTCGTTCTATCTGTGGTGCAATTGAGGGTAATACACGAGGCGCTGGTATTGGTCTCTTTTTTTTCCCCCTCTACACAGGTACTCTTTATAATATAATATTTGCATTCATATTCATAGTGCCATTTCTAATTTTTTACAGAACCCTTTTACAGACCCTTTACAGTTTGTCATCATCTAGATACTGTGATCAAAGTGATGTAAATGCTGTATTTTTCTTAATTAAAAAAAGATGTCATATTTGTTGTTTTTTTTTTTTTATTTAATAGTATGTCATTTTATTTTCAACTTGAAGGAGTGGTAAAGCATCATTATGTTATAATAAACATTATACTAGCACATTTTCCAGGAACAAAATGATGTTAGCTTCTTTGAGTCCATTAGAAATGAAATGTACATATATGATCTTCTATGCTGCAGCAGAATACCGTGAGTCATGTTTTGAAATGCATTTTATGTACCTAACATGTGTCAGCTGCACTTCTGGTACAAGTGGCTACCTTTTTGTCCTATTACAGAGCACTGTCTGTCAATATTGACAAGTACAGCTTGAGAGAGGCTTCTGATGCTGCACAAATGAAGCTGTTCTCCAGCTCTATGCCTCAGTTAGCCAGCAGTAGAGCATAGAGACTGTGTTCACGTTTGTCCTTTTCATTTTTCTGCATCGGATTCACTCCAAAGACAGGCTGCGGTTAGCTGCTGCACAGCCAGATCCTGCAATGCAAGTTAGTTTTACTGAACCAAGTGTCAATACAAATGGTAGCACAGGAAGCTCAAATTTCATTATTACATCTTGCTTGTCAACAACTTCATCAACAGATGGGGAAGATGACTGGCAATCCTTCTACACCTCCTTTAAGGTAATATATTTTTGCATTTATATGCGTTTGATACTTTGATTTCGGCATAGAGTGTGATTTATGTGTTTCTTCATTAAGAATTTTACATGGCCATCTGAACAAACTGTCTATTGTTTCAATGAAAGGTTAGATGTTTAGATAACTTTTTACTTAGTATAAAAAAATCACTCTTATAAGTAATACTAGTAACAGCATCTATGTTTAAGAAATAGAGACATTTAGAGTAAATCAGTAATAATATTTGTAGTCTGTGTTTATAATTCAAAATGTAAACATTAATAAAAAGATAAAATTAATAAATACATAAGTAAAAAAAAACAATAAAGAGTAGGAATATTTCATAAATGGCTCATGCAAATCTAAGGGATTTTTTCAGACCTGTAAATAGCTGTTTTATCTTTTCCCTTAATTCTGTAACATTTAAGCAACAAAACTATTGATGTTTATTTAGCTTCATTGTTTTTATTGTCACTATTACTGAACTCCTGAAAGTTTATGTCCCCATACTGTACCAATTTATTCTGCAGTTTCATAAGGAGGCATAAAGAGGTTTTACTCTGTGACCTACTTGGAATCCAAGAGAAAAAATAAGTTTAGTATATTTCACTGGGTGCCATATTACAGACACATTCCCTAGAAGCATTGCTTTTACTGTATTGTAGGATATTTCCATAATTTAAAGCACAACATGTTCTCCCAACCATAACTTTATCATGTGAGCTGACTTAATGAAGTCTAAAAGCTACCTACTACACAAGCTTTCTATAGGAAGGTCAGTTGTGTAAGATACTATAACCCCTTGAGGACCCAGTGATTTTTTATTTTTGCATGTTAATTTTTTTCCTCCTCACTTTTTAATAGCCATATGTCTTAAAATTTTTCATTTACAGGGTTATATGAGGGCTTGTTCTATACAGGAGCAAGGGTACTTTGTAATGACATAACTCACTTTACCACAAAATCTACAGCAAAGCAAAAAAAAAAAAGATCATTTGTAGGGTGAAATAAAAATATAAATGCCAACAGCACAGAGAAAAATGTGGGTGACACTACTGCATAAATGCAATATAGTAGAGTGGAGAATTTAATTATTAATGCGCTAAACACAAGAGGCAGCCATGTGGAGCAAAAAGCACTTAGGGGGTGCAAACTACTGAAAACAGTATCAGTGTTTAAAAGCAAATGCAATGGAAAAAGGAATAGTAGATGCACTCACCCTTTTCAAAGTTACTTTTATTCAATCCATTAAAAACAATCCCACAGAAAGGGAAGAAAGAAAAACTATGGCAGCTGCCGGATCTGCTGCACCAGGCTGTTTCGCAGACACCCTGCTTCCTCTGGCCAGCCAGAAGAAGCAGGGTTTTCGCAAAACAGCTTGTTGCCTGCAGATTCGACAGCTGCCGTAGTCTTTCTTTCTTCCCTTCCTGCTGGATCATTTTTCATGGATTGAATAAAAATAAGATTTTAACAGGGGGAGTGCATATACTATTCTTTTTTCAATTGCAAAAGAATAAATGCAGTATTGCAACTTGTGAGGTGTTTTATTTCTACTCAGTGTACTTTATTCTGCAGTTCAATACAATTACAATGATACCCACTTCATTGAGTATGCTTAAAATGTACCTTTTCCTTTCGTTCTTAGACTTTGATCTGCAAGTTTATTGGTACCATATTTTCTTAATGGGAGTTTTGGATAACTTTTAATTATTTTTCTTTTCTAAGTAACCAAAAATTAGAAATTCTGGGATTTGGTATTTTTTCATGTTTACACCATTCACTGTGTTGTTTCATTAACATTATATTTTAGTAGTTCAGACATTTTGGCATGTAGCGATACCAAATATATTTACTTCTGTTTATTTTTACTATTACCTATAATCTTTCAAATGCAAACATTGTTCAACATATGTCATAGCATAGCCTTGATCAGTGGTTTCAGCAATATACTTATGCAGACTGCTGAGGCTGCCTGTGTACTGAGAGTGTCAATTCGATGGCACAGAGGCAGGTAAGCTGACCAGGAGCCCACGATCATGCCATAGAGGTTCCAATCAGCACCCTGAGCTAGCCGGCACATATACTTTTAGATGCAAAAAACTACTTTTTTCTTAGCATCTAAAGGGTGATCATCAGACATTGGTGACCACGCCAGTGGCTGGCATTAGTGGCAAGTCCTGATTCCCCAGTATTGCGACCAATGTATACACATTTGCCCTATATCATTCAGATGTTAAAGGGGTATTCCAGGCCAAAACTTTTTTTTATATATATATCAACTGGCTCTGGAAAGTTAAACAGATTTGTAAATTACTTTTATTAAAAAACCTTAATCCTTCCAATAGTTATTAGCTTCTGAAGTTGAGTTTTCTCAACTGTTTTCTGTCTAACTGCTTTCTGATGACTCACGTCCCAGGAGCTGTGTAGCTCCTATGGGGATATTTTCCCATCATGCACAGCTCCCGGGACGTGACATCATCATTGAGCAGTTAGGCAGAAAACTTCAGAAGCTAATAACTATTGGAAGAATTAAGATTTTTTTAATAGAAGTAATTTACAAATCTGTGTAACTTTCCGGAGCCAGTTGATATATAAAACATTTTTTTTGCCTGGAATACCCCTATAGGGTTGTTTTTTTCTTTTTGCATAATTTTAGCATGGTGTTATTTTGGCTTCACAAAAAAATGCACCCCTAAGATGTAGTTTTTGTGGTGTTTTTCCATATTATATGCATTTTAAGGAATTTTCTCCTATTGTATTTTCCTCATTGCAAGTGATTAACCTCTTAAGAACTCAGCCCATTTTGGCCTTGAGGACACAGGAAATCAGTTGCCTTTAACCCCTTAAGGACTGAGCCCTTTTTCACCTTAAGGACTGAGCCCTTTTTTGCAATTCTGACCACTGTCACTTTAAACATTAATAACTCTGGAATGCTTTTACTTATCATTCTGATTCTGAGATAGATTTTTTGGGACATATTCTACTTTAACATAGTGGTAACATTTAGTGGTAACTTGCATCCTTTCTTGGTGAAAAATCCCCAAATTTGATGAAAAAAATGAAAATTTTGTATTTTTCTAACTTTGAAGCTCTCTGCTTGTAAGGAAAATGGATATTCAAAATATATAATATATATATACAATATGTCTACTTTATGTTTCTATCATAAAATTGACGTGTTTTTACTTTTGGAAGACACCAGAGGGCTTCAAAGTTCAGCAGCAATTTTCCAATTTTTCACAAAATTTTCAAACTCAATATTTATCAGGGACCAGTTCAGTTTTGAAGTGGATTTGAAGGGTCTTCATATTAGAAATACCCCACAAATGACCCCATTATAAAAACTACACCCCCCAAAGTATACAAAATGACATTCAGTCAGCGTTTTAACCCTTTAGGTGTTTCACAGGAATAGCAGCAAAGTGAAGGAGAAAATTCCAAATCTTCATTTTTTACACTCGCATGTTCTAGTAGACCCAATTTTTGAATTTTTGCAAGGGGTAAAAGGAGAAAATTTATACTTATATTTGTAGCCCAATTTCTCTCGAATAAGCACATACCTCATATGTCTATGTAAATTGTTCGGCGGGCACAGCAGAGGGCTCAGAAGGGAAGGAGCGACAAGGGGATTTTGGAGAGAACATTTTTCTGAAATGGTTTTTGGGGGGCATGTCACCTTTAGGAAGCCTCTAGGGTGTCAAAACAGCAAAAAAAAAAAACACATGGCATACCATTTTGGAAACCAGACCCTTCGGGGAATGTAACATGGGATAAAGTGAACCATAATACCCCACAGGTGTTTCATACTTTTGCAAATGTAAAAAAAAAAAAATGTTGTTACCTAAAATGCTTGTCTTCCCAAAAATTTTACATTTTTAAAAAGGGTAATAGCAGAAAATACCCCCCAAAATTTGAAGCCCAATTTCTCCCGATTCAGAAAACATCCCATATGGGGGTGAAAAGAAAGTGCTCTGCTGAGGCACTACAGGTCTCAGAAGAGAAGGAGTCACATTTGGCTTTTTGGAAGCACATTTTGCTCTGGGGGCATGCCGCATTTAGGAAGCCCCTATGGTGCCAGGACAGCAAAAAAAAAAACACATGGCATACCATTTTGGAAACTAGACCCCTTGGGGAATGTAACAAGGGGTAAAGCGAACCTTAATACCCCACAGGGGTTTCATGACTTTTGCATATGTAAAAAAAAAAATTACCTAAAATGCTTGGTTTCCCAAAAAATTTACATTTAAAAAAAAAAGTAATAGCAGAAAATACCCCCCAAAATTTGAAGCCCAATTTCTCTCGATTCAGAAAACACCCCATATGGGGGGTAAAAAGTGCTCTGCTGGCGCACTACAGGTCTCAGAAGAGAAGGAGTCACATTTGGCTTTTTGGAAGCAAATTTTGCTCTGGGGGCATGCCGCATTTAGGAAGCCCCTATGGTGCCAGGAGAGCAAAAAAAAAAAAACACATGACATACCATTTTGGAAACTAGACCCCTTGGGGAACGTAACAAGGGGTAAAGTGAACCTTTATACCCCACAGGGCTTTCACGACTTTTGTATATGTAAAAAAATATATATATATTTTACCTAAAATGCTTGGTTTCTCAAAAATTTTACATTTTTACAAAGGGTTAAAGCAGAAAATCCCCACAAATTTTGAAGCCCAATTTCTCCCGATTCAGAAAAACCCCCATATGGGGGGGGGGTGAAAAGTGCTCTGCTGGCGCACTACAGGTCTCAGAAGAGAAGGAGTCACATTTGGCTTTTTGGAAGCAAATTTTGCTCTGGGGGCATGCCGCATTTAGGAAGCCCCTATGGTGCCAGGACAGCAAAAAAAAAAAAAAAACACATGACATACCATTTTGGAAACTAGACCCCTTGGGGAACGTAACAAGGGGTAAAGTGAACCTTTATACCCCACAGGGGTTTCACGACTTTTGCATATGTAAAAAAATATATATATATTTTACCTAAAATGCTTGGTTTCTCAAAAATTTTACATTTTTACAAAGGGTTAAAGCAGAAAATACCCACAAATTTTGAAGCCCAATTTCTCCCGATTCAGAAAAACCCCCATATGGGGGGGGGGTGAAAAGTGCTCTGCTGGCGCACTACAGGTCTCAGAAGAGAAGGAGTCACATTTGGCTTTTTGGAAGCAAATTTTGCTCTGGGGGCATGCCGCATTTAGGAAGCCCCTATGGTGCCAGGACAGCAAAAAAAAGAAAAGCACATGGCATACCATTTTGGAAACTAGACCCCTCGGGGAACGTAACAGTGAGTACTTACACCTCACAGGTTTTTTGAACAGTGGGCCATAAAAGTGAAAAATTTGGCTGAGAAAAAAAATACCCCATATGTGGATGTAAATTGCTCTGTGGACGTACTACAATGCTCAGAATAGAAGGAGTGAAAATATTGTTGAAATTGAAGTCAGGGGTCATGTGCATTTATAAAGCCCCCAACAGCAAAAAAAAAAAAAAAACACATGTGACACCATTTTAGAAACTACACCCCTCAATGAACGTAACAAGGAGTACAGTGGGAAATAACACCTCACAGGTTTTTTGAAAAGTGGGCCATAAATTGAAAAATTTAATTTTTTTACAGTAAAATGCTGGGGTTACCCAATTTTTAACATTTTCACAAGGGGTAATATGAGGAATTGGGTTGCAAATTTTGGAGGGCTTTTCCCCTGAATATAAAAATACATCCACATATGGGGTAACGTGCTGGGCGGGCGCACAACAAGGCTCAGAAGTCATAGAGGTCACTTTGTCATTGTGGCCTATGGCATATCAGTAGCTGACGGTTACATGCATTCCGAGGAAAATAGAAAAATGAAACACCCACATGTGACACCATTACAGAAAGTACCCACCCTGAGGAATGGGTATAGGGGTAAAGAGGACATTTTGAATGCACAGGTGTTTCCTACATTTTTTTTCCAGGAATGGATGAAGGGTAGCTTTTGAAAATTGCAATTTTCAACCTATGCTCTGCTTCATTTTTCTAGAAACAACTAACATGTGACTCCGAATTGTCGCCTGGAAATACGACAGAGCTCAGCGATAACTCTTCGCATTTGAGGCGGATGTTTGTTACGGACATAACAGTTACATACATTCAGAGAAAAATACAAGAAAGGAACACCCACATGTGAACCTATTACAAACTACACCCCCTAGGGAAGGTGTATAGGGTGAAGTGGAGATTTGGAACAGACGGGTGTTCCCTTCATTTATTTTCCAGGAATGGATGAAGTGTACTATGGGGGGAAGAAAATTGCAATTTTAGTACTGATATGCCAATTATTTTCCCAGAATGATCCAAAGTACAGCCAAAAGTAAGAATGATGCCCGCTCCAAACCCTATACTCTGAATCCTCATTCTGGGAAGGGGATGTGTGGGGCCGTCCCTATTCTGCTACCTCAAATGCGCAACCCGCTCAGGTGGGGGGAGAGCGTTGCGCATTTGAGGCAACTGCAAACCTCCAATGCTGTTGACTCTGTGTCCCATGACCCATTTTCTAGGGGGAAGAAATAAAAAAGATATTGGGGGTATTGGGAAAAAGGTTATTTTTTTTTTTTTTTGGGGGGGGGGGGGTTTGGTATAAAATTTGGAAGACAATGTACTCTGGACTGGTACATTGGAGTGAAAATTAGGGCAAAGGATGGAAAATTTAGTACTCCATGGAAGTGTGACACTCCCTGAAGGAGCCTATGCAGAGGCCCGGATGATCGGGGCAAGTGTCGAATTGAGTGGTGGTGTCCTTCCGAATCCCCCTCTTGCGACACACTCTGCATTTCTTCTGAGATCGTCCCTTCTTTCCAGTGTGGGAGATCACACCTGGAAAGTGTTGGCCAGGGACGATCCGGGCGCCCACAATTCCAGAGGTGCTCTGACCCGCTCTTTGGCGGTCACCATAGATGAGGGCCTTTAGAACTTCCTCTTGGAACTGCAGGTATGTCCCTGTGTTGCCAGCGTACTTGTACAGTACAAAAGCGATGTACATGGCAACCTGTACCATGTAGACCGCAACTTTTTTGTACCACATGGCGTTATATGGCTTGAGGACTTGATCAGAAAGATCAACTCCCCCCATATACCGATTGTAGTCCAGAATGCAATCGGGCTTGAGGACCGGTCCCACGGTACCTCGCACAGGTACAGGGGTGCTGCCGTTCCCATGAATAGTGGGGAGCATAAGGACATCCCTCTTGTCCTTATACCGGACCAACAACAGGTTCCCATGGGAAAAGGCACAGGACTCACCCCAGGGGATAGGAGTCTGCAGGGGATAGCAAGGAAGGCCTCTTTGATTCTTCCGGACTGTCCCACAAGCGACCGTGGATCTGGCGGCGAGGGATGTGAAGAGAGGGATACTAGTATAAAAGTTATCCACGTAAAGGTGGTAACATGTAGTTACATAGTTAGTACCGTCGAAAAAAGACATATGTCCATCAAGTTCAACCAGGGAACCTTTATCTAGCAATGGGTGCAAAAGGCCCCAAACGTGTACCTGGAGGTACTTTCGCAAAGTTTATACATCTTCACGCCATACCGCGCTCGCTTGGTAGGGATGTATTGCCGGAAGCTGAGTCCCCCCTTAAAGCTGATTAGAGACTCATCAATAGCGACCTCCCTTCCAGGGACATAGGCCTCCCAAAATCTGGCCACGAAGTGATTGATGACCGGTCTGATTTTATACAGGCGGTCATACGCGGGATCAGTTTTGGGGGGACATGCTGCATTATCAGCATAATAACCGGGGACGTGTCATGGCCATATTGTAGAGCGAGGTCTGGTAGAAAATGTCCCCACTCCAATATTGCCTGACACTGGGTTTTTTAACTAGACCCATATGCAGCGCAAGGCCCCAAAAGGTCCTCATTTCGGCTGCATCGACTGGAGTCCAGCCGCCGGGTCTAGCTAAAAGTGAGCCCGGGTTAGCGGCGACGAACTGTTGGGCATACAGATTCGTCTGTTTAACCATTAGATTAACAAAGTTGTCACTGAAAAAATGACTGAAAAAGTCCTTTTCAGTGAACCCGGCGATGTTAATCTTGATTCCTGAGTCGCTAACAAACTCAGGAATCACGCGCTCGCAGTCCGCTGGCTCAGCCCAGACAAGTTCTCCGGTACGAGGTACCAGTGACCTTGGCAGGGGGGCTTCACTAGTATGAGTGCCAAGGGGACTCATACTAGCATGGGGCACAGGGTCAAGGACAGAGGAGGCTTGCGGCGCCGCACGGCGGCGTCTCCGCCGCCTTGGTGGCTCATCATCAGAACTAGATGATGAGGAGGACGATGAAATAAGGAAGGTGGGGTCTTCATCGTCCTCTGAGCCACTCTCGGTGTCATAGGCAATTATGGCATATGCCTCCTCCGCCGAAAAAGCTCTGGGGGCCATTTCCCTACTCTAATGGGGATACGGGTGTGTGTGTGGGGGGGGGGGGGAAACTTTATTGGTGTATGTGCTGTGTGTGGTGTGGTGCGAGACTACCTCCCTAACCCGCCCTAACCCTCCCTAACCTAACTAAACTAACCCACCCTAACAGAAAAAAAAAAACGGGACTTAAAAAAAAAAAAAAAAAAGGGACTTCTAGCGCAAAAAGACCCTGCACCAAAAAAAAAGCGTTTATCTAATCAGTGGTGTGCGCACTGATTAGCGCTTGTAGCGGCAGGGGGCGCAGAAGTCAGTGGGAGTCCGGCCACTCAGCCCAGAACAGTGGCTGGTGGCTTGTACACAGACCCCCACACAAAAAAAACGAAAAATTTTATCAAAAAAACTGCTTAAACCCGAAAAAATGCACCCGCCTGAACCCAAAAAAAAAATACGCTGATCAGTGATAAATCACTGACAGCAGTGGGACAGGCTGCACACACAGGTACGGTCCGGCCACACAGTACACGCCTGCAACTAGTGGCACGGACCGCCTATGGGTGCAAAAAAGAGCTAGAAAACGCATAAAAAAGTGCCGGCACCACAAAAAAAACGCTGATTAGTACTACGGGACTGATCAGCGGCGGGTGGGCTTTAACAAACGGTGGCGGACAGCTCTTTTATAACTAACTTTTATAACACACATGCTTAGGAAAAAAAAAAAAAGATCTGCGCCAAAAAAAAAAAAAAAAATCTAAAGCTTTCCCTGGGGATTTCTGTGCCAAGGGGCCACAGAAAGGGGGCAAGGGGCACTTTTTTTTACAGTGAGGGGATGGTGGGCAGCACGGGGCTCCATCCTGCTCGCCAGATCTCTGTGAAATGGCGGGCAGAATGGAGCAACATGCTCCTAGCCCCCACCATCCCCTCCCATTACACTGTGATTGGTGTGGCCACTTTGGCCACCCAATCACAACTGTACTGAGGGGGTGGCCACAATGCCAGCCCCCAGTACAGCACGGATGGTGATTGGTGGTGTATATTACATCACACGTGACCCTGATGACGCGGAACCGCTGCAGAACGCTGGTAAGTAGACATCCCGGCAGTGTGCCAGAGGAGGTCCTGAGGACCTCCTATACCGGCGATCGCTGCAGGACTGCAGCGATCGCCAGTTTAGAAGGTCCTCAGGACCTCCTCCGGCACACTGCCGGGATGTCTGCTGAATTAAATCAGCAGACATTCGGCTCCGATCCCCGCCCAGCGAGCGGCGGGGAATGGAATCACAGCACATCGCTCATCTGAATTGATGAGCGATGTGCTGCGATCGTGGACATGGGGGGTCATGATGACCCCCCTGGGCGATATGCCGAGATGCCTGCTGAATGATTTCAGCAGGCATCCGGCTCCGGTTCCCAACTTGCTAGCGGTGGGGACCGGATTTCCCACTGCGTCCTTAAGGACTCGGAATGCAGGGCGTATCCATGCGCCCTGCGTCCTGAAGAGGTTAAGATGGTAATTTTTAATAGTGTCCACTTGGTTCTCCTACTGTTTTATTCTACCCTTACTCAGGATTTAAAGTATCCTTGTCATTATGAAAAAAAAAACTTTGCAGGGACCTTTCAAAAGTTTACCCCCCCACACACACACAATTTATAGATAAAACTGGCATGTGCTTCACACCCCAGCTCCCTGAGATCTCTGTCCCACTGCATGCATGAGAAGAGCTCTATTATATGTCTATGGGACTGGTCCATCACTAAAATGGAGATTGCAGGGAGCCATGGAGTGAAGCACACAGCAGCACATACTTCTCCAGGCCTGAACGTCACCTGGCTATATCTACAGATCAGTGGGTGCCTGAACGCTCAGACCCCCCCACTTTCTACATATCCCTGTAACATAAAAAAAGAAAAGTCTAACAGCACAAAATAAAGGTACCCATCCCTTACATAGTTAGTACGGTCGAAAAAAGACATATGTCCATCAAGTTCAACCAGGGAATTAAGGGGTAGGGGTGTGGCGCGATATTGGGGAAGGGATGAGATTTTATATTTCTTCATAAGCATTAATCTTATTTTGTTCCAGGAATGTATCTAATCCTGTTTTAAAGCTGTTAATTGTTCCTGCTGTGACCAGTTCCTGAGGTAGACCGTTCCATAAATTCACAGTCCTCACGGTAAAGAAGGCGTGTCGCCCCTTGAGACTAAACTTTTTTTTCTCCAGACGGAGGGAGTGCCCCCTCGTCCTTTGGGGGGGTTTAACCTGGAACAGTTTTTCTCCATATTTTTTGTATGGGCCATTAATATACTTATATACGTTTATCATATCCCCCCTTAAACGTCTCTTCTCAAGACTAAACAATTGTAACTCCTTTAATCGCTCCTCATAGCTAAGATGTTCCATGCCCCATATTAGTTTAGTCGCGCGTCTCTGCACCCTTTCTAACTCCGCAGTGTCCCTTTTATGGACAGGTGACCAAAACTGAACAGCATATTCCAGGTGAGGCCGTACCAATGCTTTATAAAGGGGGAGTATTATGTCCCTGTCCCTTGAGTCCATGCCTCTTTTGATACATGACAATATCCTGCCGGCTTTGGAAGCAGCAGCCTGACATTGCTGCTTAACTTAGTGCTATCAGGTGACGGTCAGCAAGCCAGCAGTCAAATGCTATGGCAAAAAAAAAAAAAGATTAAAAAAGTAAATAACCAAAGTAAGGTAGTGAGAACTTGTGACTGCCCACGTCTCATAGGCGGTCACGTGGGCAACAAAAGTGGTAAGCCAACAACGGGGTTAGCTGAGTGGTGCAATTTAAGTGGCAGTCTCTGACGTGAATGATATGTATAAAGAAGCGAAAACGCACTCACCAGCAGGCGATGTCTTGCAATTTCTTTAATTGGTATCTTCTGAAGTCTTGCATCCACAAGGTACATAAACATGAACAGAACATTCCTGAAGTGCAGTGTGCAGAGCAGAAAAGCAGCGTGGACGTCTCACCTGGGCGACAGTGGCCGTTTCACGCATGTTGGCGTTTCATCAGGCCCCTGGTGATGTCATCCTGCTCCAGTGTGCAACCATGGAAAAACGGAATAGATGTCTATGGCGGTCACCTCCTCTTGGCTGATTATCCACCCGTTTAATTCCTGCAAATCTATCAACTTTGGGATTACTCTCATGATATTTGTCCATATGTTTAATGAAACTGGACACTCCTACTTTTGTTTTTAGGGATCTAAGATGCTCTTTAATGCGTTGATTACATTTTCTTTTCATCTTCCCCATTTAAAAAAATCTGCAAGGGCAGATTAAGGCTTAGTCCACGAAAGGCCTGACAGGTAATCAGTTTTGTTACTTTTATTATTACAGCTCCTAGCTTGAATGATGCTTGGGCTAGATTACAGTGGCATACTGAATAATTAGCACAACGGTAATTTCCTGTCGGTTGTAGAATTGTTACCAGTTCTTATATTGCTTTTCTTTTGCTTTTTCTGCTTGATTTTTTAAATATATATATTTTTTATTCCCTATGGTTTTATTTCACCTATAAGTGAAAAGGGGGTAATTTCTGGCAGTCTCTGCCAACTGTGGATCCTGCTCTATTATGTACCAAAACTTATTTTCTAATGGTCCTATTAAAGTGTTTTCAAATGAAAAAACAAACCTCATAGTTTTTTGTTGTTGTTTGTTCTTGTTTTGTTTCAACAGTTGTTCTTGTGTTTTCTTATTAACCCCTACCATTGCTTCATCAATTACCTGCTTTGGGTAGCCTCTAGCGAGCAGTCTACTTTTTAGTTCATCAGCCTGAGCCAGGAATGTATCATGATTATTATTTATACGTTTAAGTTGTACAAGCTAACTGTAGGGTATGCTCTTCTTCTTATGCTACGGATGGACACTAGAATGAAGAAAAGCATTTCTGGCTATGTCTTTTCTGTAACCAGAGGTGATCAGCCGGCCATCCTGTATCTCAATTTTAATATCCACAAAATCCAAGGACAAACCCCCAAATACGCTTGTAAAGGTCATATTCATTTCATTCACAGAGTTGAGGAACGCAACAAACTCAGAACAATTTTTCTTTGCCTTCTCAGATGACAAATTTGTAATCTAAAAATCCTAAAATCATTTTAATATGATTGACATAAGGTTTGGCACTGGTGAAAATGTATTTCCTCTCCAGTACAGACAGAAACAGGTTGGCATATGTGCTCAAGATGGGCATGCCTATAGCCATCCCCTGTCTCTGTCTGTACCAGGAGTCACCATATTGGAAAGCATTGTGGTCTATTCTTGGTCTATGCCTTAATCTGCCCATGTGAATTTTTTTATATAGGGAAGATGAAAAGAAAAATAAATCAACGCATTAAAGAACATCTTAGATCCCTAAAAACAAAAGTAGGAGCATCCCGTTTCACTAAACATATCGATGAATATCATGAGAGTAATCCCAATGTTGTTAGATTTGCAGGAATTGAACGGGTAGATAATCCCCCAAGAGGAGGTGACCACCATAGACAACAGCTCCGTTTTGAAGCCAGATGGATTATTAGGCTCAATGCCATCGGTCTGCTAGGCTTAAATGAACGGAATGAGTTAAATGTATTTCTTTAATATTCAGGTTCTAGGTGTCATTTTTTAACAGTTGGGTGTGGGTTCAATGTTTTGCTGTCATGCGCATTGTTTACTGGTTTCATGGTTGCACTGTTCTAAAAGCACGTACCTGAAGCCGGATGACATCACCAGCGGCCTGATGAAACGCCAACAGGCGGGAAACGGCCGCTGTCGCCTAGGTGAGACATCCACCCTGCTTTTCTGCTCTGCACACTGCACTTCGGGGATGTTCTGTTCATGTTTATTATGTACCTTGTGGATGCAAGACTTCAGAAGACACCAATAAAATATATTGCAAAAAAGTTCCCTGACAGCTTGAACAAAAAAATTCTCAATAACTTACATTTTTATTCTGTTCAAGGTAGAAAAATACTTTTTAAGTTCATGTGCTTTGTTTTGGCCTCAGCATAAGCCTTTGTGGAACTTGAACTTAAACCTTAAAATGAATATAAATGTACGTTGTCAAGACTTTTTAGTTGATGCTGTCAGCTTACTCGAAATATGCCCCCATTTCCTTGAAATTTGTATTTAAAAAAATATGACTTTGGTTTTAGTATAGGATTGCTCACAGTCAGTTTTCCTGTCGAACCATAAACATTGGTGGCCACTGGAATTGAAATTTTCTGTAATCTTAGCTTCAGACACCCAATCCTCATTTGTAAATACCAAATCTATAATGTTCTCACCTCTAGTTGGCGACTTAGCAAACTGTTTTAGATGTAAATACCCAATAAATATTTCAGTCAACATCAGCCCTGTTTAAGTCAACTGTTTTATCAGGGGGGGAAGCACCAATAGGGACAACCTCAAACTAAGTGACCTTCGTGGCAGGTCCTGTACTGAGTAATATGGCAAAATGATGGCTTTGTTTTGCATGGAGCTGTAATTTAGCTGTACTGCACCTCCATATGTACCTCCCTGATTTTATATACAGGAAAACAGATTTATTCCATGAATCCCAAATTTGTCAATAACTGGAAGCATATACTGATATTTACTGATGAAGGATTGTCTCTTGATATTTTTTTCTTAGAATTCTCAAAATCCTTCTCATCTCCTAAGCTCACTATTGAATCAGTACATAGAATTTGTGTGTGTTCACTACCTGAACAGTGTAAAGCTTTGTGTCTTTTTTTTTTTTTGCTATATTCACTAGTACATTATATTACGGTAGTTATATTAATTAGAATTAATTTTCATAAGACTTTTTTTAACATGATTTCTAATTAGAAAATATTCAAGAACTGGAATTGAAATACATTACACACAGAATCAAAAAGATCAGAAGAGACTCTCAACTTCAAAGTTATATCATTGATGCAAACACAGCAGGGGACTAATACACTGTGTCAAACTAGTATTTTCACAACTGACAATAATAATTCCGCTTGCTTAGTCATTAAATTAACTATTTAAAATAAGGTGTTTAACACAGTTTATGAGAATTTCATGTTAATTCAGTATGCAGCTGTTATAAGATATTTTAACAACCTGCACAAATTGTATAACATAAATAATAATGCATGTGTCTTGTTGAAGTTTCGTAAATATGTTCTCATCTGGCTTGTAACTCCCACGCTTGTGGTGTAAATTAGGAGAAAAAGATTTTATCCTCACCACAGCATTTCTACTCCTGGAGTTTTTGCCTGGAGATAGTATGAGGAAAAGTTGCTAAAAAAAAATATCACTGAGAAATGGTGAGCATCGTAATTATATATACAGTATGCTAGTTTTATCTATTCACTTACTTTTTCATGTCTACGGCTCGGGCATTTGTGGTTAGCTGAAAGAAAAATACTGAGAATTGCCTGGACTGTTTATTAACAGCATAAAAGGTGCTTAGAATTGTAGTTCAGAATTTCCATAACCTCTAATGTGGCTTCCAATAGCAAGTTATAGGTTGCTAAAGGACCGGGACAAGGACTAGAGGAATTGGCATGGGAATGGACAACTATGGTGTCATTGTGAGTTGAAGTGGGGGTTAAATACTGGTAAAATAATGCCCGGCCTTATTATTTCTTTGTTCACCCAGTGCCATGTACATGTTGTTGATCTATAGTCCCGTACAAGAATAAATGGCAATGATGTGAATAACTGTCTATCTGACATGAATTATGTTGGAACATATAGATTAACAGTGAGGTGGTGCATTTTCACTAAAGCTCAAACCTTGAGTTGATCCATTCTGCCGAGCTACAGAGCTCTTCAAACAGGGCCATTATCAGAAATTTTCAGGGCATCATATAGTTGAAGTGTCTGCCCCCTTCCTTTTAAAAGATATTTTAAATAAAACTTTCAGTTTGCAATACATTTTCACCATTCACAGCTTTCAATATAAATATAATTACAAGCCTTGCATGTAATAGAATAGCCAGATTTTGGCACATAAATGGCCAAAGAAAGGTCTCACATTTATAGTGTACCTCAACTTATGTATCAGAAATATGTCATACCCAGGGCCAGCGTTAGGGCGGAGCAACCTAGGCAATTGCCTAGTGCCCCCATCTCCATGAGTGGCCCCGTGTCATGAGCGGACTCCATCTTCATAAGGGCCCCTGTGTCACGCCGCCTTTGCTGCCTGTCCTCATTGAAAGCAAGCTGTCAGGCACGGCACAGCAGCAGTCATAGGAGGCAGAGGGTAAAGCCGCTCCTCCTATTCACTGTGATGTGCAGAAACAACTGCAGCAGGGACACCCCGCACTGTCAATGTCTTCTTTCTCCCCTACCCTTCCCCTCCCCATCCCCCTTCAGTTCCTACATACTTCCTCTGACTGCTTCTCACTCTGCTGATGTTCTGGCTCCTCCTCCTCCTCCAGATGATGACGTTCGCTGAGCTGCGTCCTGTCACCACAGCACAGACTCAGTGGTGTAAAGCAGACGCAGTGCAGCCTCAGGGAGCGTCAGTCAGCAGAGCCAGATCAGGCTGGTGGTAATCCAGCAGTATCAGGAAGCCAGTGGCAGCCAGAGTTAGTTCAGGGACATTACAAGGTAAGTGTTACAGTAAAAAAAAAACACTGTACACTAATACATACTTTAGGCAGGTGGAACAAAAAGACCCCAATAGGCGCTGCAGATTCCCACGAAGTAAACCAAACCAAAGATGAAGTGGTAATAGTGCAAAACACTGGAAGGTTTATTGTAGTAAAAACAATAAAATACAGATTACGCGTTTCGGGGGAGCCACCCCCTTCTTCAGATCAGATACTCTGATCTGAAGAAGGGGGTGGCTCCCCCGAAACGCGTAATCTGTATTTTATTGTTTTTACTACAATAAACCTTCCAGTGTTTTGCACTATTACCACTTCATCTCTGGTTTGGTTTTCTTCGTGGGAATCTGCAGCGCCTATTGGGGTCTTTTTGTTCCACCTGCCTAAAGTTTCATCAGGATTGGTTGTCTTTCCTCCCCTGTGACCTCCGGCTTGGCAGCAGTCCTACCATCTTTGCCACTTCTGGTAACCCCATTGTGGGTTGACACGCAAGTTTTCACTTGCTCTCAGGTGAGCAGCCACTACCTAGGGGTGTGTCTTAACCGACCCCCAAGTTTTTCATGTTGCTTACCCATACGGTATCACACGAGGCGCCTCCCTCCGGTCTCTCTTTTTTCTCTTTTACAGACTAATACATACACACACTGATAACCTAGGTGTCCAATCTGCGTCCCTCCAGCTGTTTGTAAAACTACAATTACCACCATGCCCAAACAGTCTTTGGCTGTCTCTGGGCATGCTGTGAATTGTAGTTTTGCACTAGCTGGAGGGCTACAGACTGGTCACCTTGGATGTAAGGGTGCGTTCACATGCTGGTAACTAGCAGCGTGTCTCCCGCTGTGGGAAAACCGCTTCGAGTTACGCTACCTTTCATTTCAATGGGTCTGCCAGCAGTCTGCAAATCTGCCACTATTGTGGACTGTCCGTAGACCCATTGAAGTGAAAGGTAGTGTAACTCGCAGTGGATTTCCCACAGCAGGAAACCCGCTGCTTGTTACCAGAATGTGAACGCACCCTGATACATGTAATAAAATGTCTTAATTACCCCTGATAGTAGTTCCAGTTCCACCAGGATGGGCCATCAATATCTTATTGGTGGGGTTCTGAGACTGATCAGCTGTTCTGCGGAGCTGTAAAAAAAAGTTTAAAAAAATGAATAAGCCCCTCCCCCCTCCCTTTTTTTTTTTTTACAAAAAAAGGTTTAAATTAAATAAATAAACATATGTGGTATCAACGCGTGCGTTAATGTCCTAACTTTTAAAATATAATGTTAAAGATCCCTTCCGTGGAACGGCGAAAACATAAAAAAAATATATATATATAGCCAAGATTGCTGCTTTTTGTCACATCACATCAAAATTTATTAAAAAGTGATCAAAAAGTCACATATACGCATAAGTGGAACAAAAAAAAAATTACAGATCATGGTGCAAACAATTACCCTCATACAGCCTTTTCTGACCAAGTTATAGGGGTCAGAATAGGGCGATTTGAAACATACTATTTGTGTTGAAAAAGTTTGATTATTGTGGTGGTAAAACATGTGGTAAAACAGTGGTAAAACATGTAAACATGGGTAACATTTTAATCATATTTAACCACAGAATAAAGAGAACATGTAAAGTGTAAGTGTAAAGTATACTGCATCAAAACGAAATCCTCCAAAACGTGCAAAATTTTGCTTTTTTCCTTTCAATTTCCCCACAAAATAATATTTTTTTGGGTTGCACCGTACATTTATGGTAAAATAAAAGGTGTCATCACAAATTACAATTGGTCACGCAAAAAACAAGCCCTCATATGGGTCTGTAGATGGAAAAATTGAAAAATGGAAAAAGTTATGGATTTTAGAAGGCGAGGAGGAAAAAACGAAAAAAAAAAAAAAACGTAAAAATGAAACTGGGTGCGTTCTTAAAGGTCAAAATGGGCTTAGTCCTTAAGGGGTTAAATGTAAAATAAAACAAAACCTATATAAATCGAGTATTGTTGTAATCGTATGGGCCACATTTTTAATTGGTCCAATATTAATATTTGGGGCCCCATTTTTAGGTTTGCCTAGGGCCACACTTTGTCTAAAACCGACCCTGGTCATACCAACATGTCAGACATTGGGATTGGTGGGGGTTTGACCGTTCATATCCCAATTGAATGCTAGACCAAAGGAACAAAAGCGCTTAGATGAGCACTAGAGATGAGCGAATCGAAGTTGACGAACCCAAATTCGTTATGAATTTCAGGAAAAATTTGATTCGCAACGAATACGAATATTGCCGCGATTCTATTGCACAAATCGCTTCATTAAACTCCAATTTAACAGCATTCCAGGCTATTGGAGACCTAAGAAGGCGGATCCACATGTGAGTACATGGGGCAGGGGATTATGGGAGAGCGGGAAACAGCGGCGGGAATGAAGGTAGGCGGGCTGACCCTGAATCACATGTGAGATGCAGTGTTCACTGACCCCTGTGATGTAACAGCCCTATATAATCGGCAGCCATCTTGCCTCTCTTCATTTCTCCTATGCACGAGATAGGGAAAGGAAGTGACTGCACGTCTGTGTGCTGATCGCATACAACGGCGTTATACAGCATATATGCAGCGGTGACATCAGCATTAGGGAAAGACACAGGGCACAGTGTTGCTGCAGTTCTGACCGAGAACGATTCTAGCAAAACCTCGTATTCTCCTTACTCCATATAGCAGGCAGAGAGGTGCTGCATAGCAGTCACCTGCGTCATAGATCTCACAGCTGTTTTACCTGTATGGAGCATCTAATCTCCTCTTTTTTCAGCCCAATTGAGTTTTTTCTGTTACTCCACAAATCTGATTCTCACAATTGTGTGACAGAGTGCAATTTAGGGTTTAATCCCTGTAAAAAAAAAATTCTGTGGTGCTGCCCAGTTGGGTTTTGCTGCTGTTCAGAAATAACTCATATGAGTGTGGACTTTAGTGCCTTTTTACCATTTTTCACCTATTAAAGAAAAAAAAAAGTACAAGCAAATAGCGTGCCATATACTACCTTTTTTTCTGTCTCTGTGCTAAATTCAGTGTTATACCACACGTTATACACCTGCCGGTGTATGAAAGAAAAAAAAAGTTTTTCCTGCGTACAAATACGCTTAACAGTGCGCTCATCATTGCAAAGGGCATATATACAACCAAGTAGTGTACTATTTAGTACCTGCATTTCTGTCTCTGTGCTAAAGTCAGTGCTATTCCACACATTAGTATACACCGACTGGTGTATACAACAAAAAAAAGAGTTTTTTTTTTGCGTATAAATACGCTTAATAGTGCGCTCATCATTGCAAAGGGCATACATAGAACCAAGTAGTGTACTATTTACTACCTGTTATTCTGTCTCAGTGATAAATTCAGTGCTATTCCACACATTAGTATACATCTGCTGGTGTATTTAAAAAAAAAAAAAGTGTTTTTTCTGCGTATAAATACGCATACCAGTGCGCTCATCATTGCAAAGGGCATACATACAACAAAGGAGTGTACTATTTACTAACTGTTATTCTGTCTAGGGCCTATATACTTTGAAAGGACAGCCGTAAGTAATCACCTGCTGCTGTTCTATACCCTCATAAACGGACTAAGTATGTCAGGCAGGGAAGTGCCAGGACATGCACAGAGAAGGGGCAGAGGCCTACATACGTCAGGCAGAGTTGGCAGCAGACTTGGGGCTAGTGGCAGCAGGAGTCGCAGCAATAGGCCTGAGCTCCCGTTAACACTCAGCAGTCGTGTCGTCGACCCATCTCTCCTCGTCAATTGGTTTGCACACTCATCCCCATCATCACAAGCGACATCTCACAACCCCAGTCAAGAGTCGGTGGGTTCCTCAGACACAACCCTCAGTTGGCATGGAGCGGTCCCCGTAATCCTATTGCCTTTGTCCTCTGCTGTTCCCTCTCCCAAAGAAGTATCTCATGCTTTGGGTTCAGCTCCACTATTTAGTGAGGACGACGTAATAGAGGACAGTCAGCAGCTAATGGGCAGCCAAGAATGTGAGGAGACATGCGTCGCTTGCTCTGCAAGGCGGGCAAGTAGTGATGCGGAGAGTAACGTGGGAGGCGGTGTTTCAATTGTTCAGGGTCCTGAGGCAGACACTGTAGTGGAACACGAGGAGGACATCAGTGACCTTCACACATCTTTTGGTGATGATGAAGCCGATCGCAATTGGGAGCCGGGTGCAGAAGCCGGGGCTTCATCATCATCAGGAGAAGAGATTTGCTCTTTGTCTATGAGGCAGCAAGGCGGTAGCACGGTTGGCAATCAGCGTGGTGGTGGCAGTAGTGAAAATTCAGGAGCCAAACGTGCCAGGAGGAGACCACCTGCTTCATGGCAAACTACCATTCAGGGAGGTAGTGGAACAGGGGTTCCTGGAGACGGCGCCAATAGCAGTGAAATAGTGCGGACTGCGGGTGGGAAAATTAGCTACTCTGCGGTGTGGTTGTTCTTTATAAAGAATCCGGAGGACCTTAGCGTAGTAACATGCAAAATCTGTCGGCAGAAAGTGAAGTGTGGCCAGGGTCCCAATCTCGGCACCACGGCCCTACGTCAACACATGATTCGCCACCAAAAAGCGGCCTGGGATAACCGTGGCTCCGATGTTGTGGTCCAGCCTGCCACATCACCCAGTGGCCATCTGCTCCCTCCGTCATCCATCCAAGGCTCCACCACCTCAGCCGAAGGGAGCATTGTGTCAAACCCTCCTTCTGGCGCTCCTGCTTCTTCTGCTTTTTGTCAACTATTCCGCCAACAATCGTTCGGCGAAGCCATGTCCAAGAGGCAACAGTATGCGCCCACTCATCCAACGGTGCAGAAGTTGAATGTGCTCCTGTCCGAGTTGCTGGTGTTGCAGTCCCTCCCTTTCCAACTGGTGGACTCTGCAGCTTTCAGGGAATTGATGGCTTGTGCCGAGCCGAGGTGCAGAGTCCCAAGCCGTCATTTCTTTGCGAAGAAGGCAGTACCAGCCCTGCATAAGTTTGTACAAGAGAAGGTGGGCCAGTCCTTGAGCCTGTCGGTGTGTTCAAAAGTGCACGGCAGCGCCGATGTGTGGAGCTGTAACTACGGGCAGGGACAATACATGTCTTTTACGGCCCACTGGGTAAATGTTGTTCCTGCAAAGCCACAGCAGCAACTTGGACAGGTCACACCGCTTCCTCCTCCATGCACTCGCTCTGAGGCAGTTGGTCCTTTTACAGTGTGCGCCTCCTCCTCCTCCCCGTGTCCTCGGCCTCCACTGCACATCCAAATCTCGGTGGCCCTTCATCGTACCACGTGTGTAGGGCACAGGGGTCTCAAGCCGTCCTTCACATGGTTTGCCTAGGCGAACGGAGTCACACAGGGGAGGAACTGCTGAAGTTCATTAGGGAAGAAATCAGAGTATGGCTTACTCCACGAAATCTGGAAATGGGAACCATGGTGACCGACAATGGGAAGAACATTGTGGCCTTGCTGCGACAAGGAACTGTGAACCATTTTCCGTGCATGGCACAGGTGTTGAATCTGGTTGTCAAGAAGTTCATCAAGTCTTCACCCCATTTGCAAGACATCCTGACAATGGCAAGGAAACTGTACATGCACTTCAGCCACTCGTACACCACCAAGCACACTTTGCTTGAGCTGCAGCGTCAGAACGCTATCCCACAACATAGTCTCATTTGTGACGTTGCCACACGTTGGAATTCCACCCTTCATATGTTGGACAGACTATACGAACAAAGAAAAGCTATCACAGATTTTTTGATGATACAAGCAGATAGGAGTACTCCCCTGTGTAACTTCAATGTGAACGAGTGGCAGCTCATACGTGACACCTGCCGTTTGCTGAGGCCCTTTGAGGAAGCCACATTTTTTGTTAGGCGCTCGAATTACGCCATGAACGACGTAATTCCACTCCTACATTTACTCCAAAAAATGATTGAAAACATGGCTGGTCTCAGCAACGGAGACGTTGCGCCAACATCAGAAGGCTACATGAGTCCTGTGTGGGATGAACTGGAGGAGGAGGAGGATGAGGGGCAGAGCGGAGCACAGTTTACGGTGGATGAGATGGTCGGTTTTTCTGGTCATTGGACAGGAGAGGAGGAACAGGAGCAGCCAGAGAAGCTGGAGAGTTATTACGAGGGAGGCGAGACAGAGGACCCAGACACACCGTGGCAGTATGCAGTGGAGATGGAGGCAGGTAGTCCCAGCGAGTCACTGTCACAAATGGCACGAATGCAAAATTCGTCAGCGTGATGACTTCTGGATCTCCACCTTATTAGACCCTCGCTACCGGCCCAGAATGGGGGCCTTTTTTACACCCACTGAGAGGGAGGACAAACTGACCTACTTCAGGGAGCTTCTACGTAGTCGGTTGGCCGATGCCAATCGGCCACATGGTCCATCCACTCGCAGGTCTGACTCGGGGGGCCCTCTGCGCTCACCTTCCACTGCCACGGCTGCTGGGTAGGGGAGGGGTGGTGGTACCGGCTCAATCAGCAGCAGCCTGAGTCTACAGTCGCTGATGAGTAGCTTCCTTCAGCCACATAGTAAAGCTACTCATCAGCAGCAGGTGGACATGGAGCAGGACTTGAACCAGCAGGTGGTGGCTTACCTTGACATGACCCTGCCAACAACCGTTGAAGATCCGCTGGACTTCTGGCCAGCCAAACTCGATTTATGGCCGCAACTAGCGGAGTTTGCCCTGGAAAAGCTGTCCTGCCCGGCCAGTAGTGTGCCATCAGAGCGGGTGTTTAGTGCGGCCGGGGCCATAGTCACCCCAATACGAACTCGTCTGTCCACTAAAAATGTGGAGAGACTGACGTTTGTCAAGATGAATCAGGGATGGATCAGCCAGGATTTCCAGCCACCAATGACAGATGGGTCTGAGTAGATTGACCATGCCCCTACAACAAAATTTTCTCTATTGTGGTTGGTTATGAAACCCTCTGGGGCAGACCTTGGCATTGTACGGCCCGCTTGCCACATACGGCCCTTTGATTGGCTCTGTCCGGCCCGCGCTGATTAGGGGACAACTATGCTGCCTAATCTGGGGGACATCTATGCTGCCTAATCTGGGGGACATCTATGCTGCACAATCTGGGGGTCATCTATGCTGCCTAATCTGGGGGACATCTATGCTGCCTAATCTGGGTGACATCTATGCTGCCTAATCTGGTGGACAACTATGCTCCTTATCTGGGGGACAACTATGCTCCTATTCTGGGGGACAACTAAACTCCTAATCTGGTGGACATCTATGCTGCCTACTCTGGGGGACAAGTATGCTGCCTAATCTGGGGGACAACTATGCTCCTAATCTGGGGGACAGCTATGCTGCCTAATCTGGGGGACATCTATGCTGCTTAATATGGGTGACATCTATGCTGCCTAATCTGGGGGACATCTATGCTGCCTAATCTGGGGGACAAGTATGCTCCAAATCCGGGGGACATCTATGCTGCCTACTCTGGGGGACAAGTATGCTCCTAATCTGGGGGACATCTATGCTGCCTAATCTGGGTGACATCTATGCTGCCTAATCTGGGGGAAATCTATGCTGCCTAATCTGGGGGACAAGTATGCTCCTAATCTGGGGGACATCTATGCTGCCTAATCTGGGGGACAACTATGCTCCTTATCTGGGGGGACAACTATGCTCCTAGTCTGGGGGACATGTATGCTGCCTAATCTGGGTGACATCTATACTGCCTAATCTGGGGGACAACTATGCTCCTAATATGGGGAAAACTGATGCTTCTGGCCTTGGGCCTATAATTCTTTGAAGTTTAGCAGTAGCTAAATACATGCTTAATGCAAATGTAAACATTGATCTTTAAATGTAAGGGGTTATGAAACCCTCTTGGGTACTGCGAAGGACTGCTCCAGACTCATTCTGTGTCTTTCACAAACTACTTGCCTCCTTGGTGCCTCAGGCCTTGGGCCTATAAATATTTGAAGTTTAGCAGTAGCTAAATACATGCTTATTGCAAATGTAAACATTGATCTTTAAATGTATGGGGGCCTTTTTTACACCCACTGAGAGGGAGGACAAACTGACCTACTTCAGGGAGCTTCTACGTAGTCGGTTGGCCGATGCCAATCGGCCACATGGTCCATCCACTCGCAGGTCTGACTCGGGGGGCCCTCTGCGCTCACCTTCCACTGCCACGGCTGCTGGGTAGGGGAGGGGTGGTGGTACCGGCTCAATCAGCAGCAGCCTTAGTCTACAGTCGCTGATGAGTAGCTTCCTTCAGCCACATAGTAAAGCTACTCATCAGCAGCAGGTGGACATGGAGCAGGACTTGAACCAGCAGGTGGTGGCTTACCTTGACATGACCCTGCCAACAACCGTTGAAGATCCGCTGGACTTCTGGCCAGCCAAACTCGATTTATGGCCGCAACTAGCGGAGTTTGCCCTGGAAAAGCTGTCCTGCCCGGCCAGTAGTGTGCCATCAGAGCGGGTGTTTAGTGCGGCCGGGGCCATAGTCACCCCAATACGAACTCGTCTGTCCACTAAAAATGTGGAGAGACTGACGTTTGTCAAGATGAATCAGGGATGGATCAGCCAGGATTTCCAGCCACCAATGACAGATGGGTCTGAGTAGATTGACCATGCCCCTACAACAAAATTTTCTCTATTGTGGTTGGTTATGAAACCCTCTGGGGCAGACCTTGGCATTGTACGGCCCGCTTGCCACATACGGCCCTTTGATTGGCTCTGTCCGGCCCGCGCTGATTAGGGGACAACTATGCTGCCTAATCTGGGGGACATCTATGCTGCCTAATCTGGGGGACATCTATGCTGCACAATCTGGGGGTCATCTATGCTGCCTAATCTGGGGGACATCTATGCTGCCTAATCTGGGTGACATCTATGCTGCCTAATCTGGTGGACAACTATGCTCCTTATCTGGGGGACAACTATGCTCCTATTCTGGGGGACAACTAAACTCCTAATCTGGTGGACATCTATGCTGCCTACTCTGGGGGACAAGTATGCTGCCTAATCTGGGGGACAACTATGCTCCTAATCTGGGGGACAGCTATGCTGCCTAATCTGGGGGACATCTATGCTGCTTAATATGGGTGACATCTATGCTGCCTAATCTGGGGGACATCTATGCTGCCTAATCTGGGGGACAAGTATGCTCCAAATCCGGGGGACATCTATGCTGCCTACTCTGGGGGACAAGTATGCTCCTAATCTGGGGGACATCTATGCTGCCTAATCTGGGTGACATCTATGCTGCCTAATCTGGGGGAAATCTATGCTGCCTAATCTGGGGGACAAGTATGCTCCTAATCTGGGGGACATCTATGCTGCCTAATCTGGGGGACAACTATGCTCCTTATCTGGGGGGACAACTATGCTCCTAGTCTGGGGGACATGTATGCTGCCTAATCTGGGTGACATCTATACTGCCTAATCTGGGGGACAACTATGCTCCTAATATGGGGAAAACTGATGCTTCTGGCCTTGGGCCTATAATTCTTTGAAGTTTAGCAGTAGCTAAATACATGCTTAATGCAAATGTAAACATTGATCTTTAAATGTAAGGGGTTATGAAACCCTCTTGGGTACTGCGAAGGACTGCTCCAGACTCATTCTGTGTCTTTCACAAACTACTTGCCTCCTTGGTGCCTCAGGCCTTGGGCCTATAAATATTTGAAGTTTAGCAGTAGCTAAATACATGCTTATTGCAAATGTAAACATTGATCTTTAAATGTAAGGGGTTATGAAAACCTCTTAGGTACTGCGAATGCATGATCCAGACTCATTCTGTGTCTTTCAGGAACTACTTGCCTCCCTGGTGCCTCTGGCCTTGGGCCTTAAATTTTTGGATGTTTAGCAGTAGCTAAATACATGCTTAATGCAAATTTCAACAATGATCGTTAAATTCTCGGCGCTCGGCCAGGGCCTTCTCCTGACCCGCCTGGGCCGATCCGAGGACCCCACTAATCAACTCACTAACTAATCCAATCGCTTATAGCGACGGGCGGTGTGTACAAAGGGCAGGGACTTAATCAACGCCGGCTTATGACCCTCACTCACTGGTAATTCCTCGTTTTAAGGTTAAATAATTGCAATCACAGATCCCTATCACGAACTGGTTTCAGCGTGCAACACGTACCTGTCCTTGAAAGATAGAGACACGCTAATCCGTTTAGTGGAGCGCTAGGACATCTGAGGCCATAACACACCTGTTATTGCTCGATCTCGCAATTGATCGCGCAAGGTAAGGGGTTATTAAAGCCTCTTGGGTACTGCTGAGGCCTACTCCTGACTGCTCCTGGTGCAATGTATTGGGTAATAAAACACTCTTGGGTAGTGTTATTGTTAAATTTACTGATAATTTTATCAGTAATAAAATTGAATTTTGCAGAATGCTAACCGTAACGGAACGCTTGTTGCGTGTGATTTTTTAATGAAAAAAAAAAAAATATATATATATATATATATATATATGGAGAGGGATTAACTCTGCTTAATCATTTTTGGCGATTAGAATCCTTTTGTGATCTGATCTTTTGGAGACAGATGCGCTTACACACATGTAATAATTTTTTTAACCAAATTTCAAACATTGTGTGGTTTATTATTTTTGAGAAGAATGTCTTTTGGTGGTCCACCGCCCTGCATTATAGAGTCTTCTGAACTGCTGTATATGTGGTTGTTTTTTAAAAACAGGTATTTTGTCAGACAATTTCAATAAAATGTTGCGTTTTTTTGGGGTGGATTGTGAAGCCCGGGTGTGTACTCGTGCATGAGCCAACTCCAGGCTGTGTCTTTCAGGCAATCTATTGGTTCCTGATGCCGCAGAGGTGGGGCCTGGGTCTGGAAATTTTAAATTTTTGGATTGCGGGTGCTACCAAAAAAGATGGACACACCCTAATACGTTCAGTGGAGCGCGCCTGCCCCGGACATCTGAGGGCATAGCACACCTGTTATTGCTCGATCTCAGGAGAAAGGGGGTTCATCATCGGGAGAAGAGAGTTGCAGGTTGCCCTTGAGTCAGCAAGGCAGTAGCACGGTTGACAGTCAGCGTGGTGTGGCAGTAGTGGAAATTCTGGATCCAAACGTGCCCGGGGGAGACCACCTGCTTCGCGGCAGCTTACCTTTCTGGGAGTTAGCGGGTTACCAGCACCGGTCGATGAAAGATAGAGACACGCTAATCCGTTCAGTGGAGTGCGCCTGCGGCCCCGGAAATCTGAGGGCATAACACTGGTATTGCTCGATCTCGTAATTGATCGTGCAAAGGTAGGGGGTTATTAAAGCCTCTTGGGTACTGCTGAGGCCTACTCCTGACTGCTCCTGTTGTAATGTATGGGGTAATTAAACACTCTTGGGTATTTTTATCGGTAATAAAAATGAATTTTCCAGAATGCTAATCGTTACATAACGGAACGCTTGTTGCATGTGATTTTTTAATGAAAATTAAAAAAAAAAAAATAACAGCACGCTGTGCCATTCAGCCACTAAATGGTTTCTTCTTGCTGCCAACATGTTCATGCTGTGTCATTCAGCCACTATATGGTGTCCTCATGCTGCCAACACCTCCACGCTGTGCCATTCAGCCACTATATGGTGTCCTCATGCTGCCAACACCTCCACGCTGTGCCATTCAGCCACTATTAGTGTTGCTCGCGAATATTCGCAATTCGAATATTATTCGCGAATATCGCATATTCGCGAATTCGCGAATTTCGCGAATATAGCGCTATATATTCGTAATTACGAATATTCGTTTTTTTTTTTTTATTATTTGTTTCTTCACAGTACACATCACAGTGATCATCCCTCTCTGCTTCCAGCTTGTGTGGTGTAAAGAAGGCTGTAATACTACTGTGTGAGACTGGCGTGCGAAAATTCGCATATGCGAAAATTAGCACATGCGAATTTTCGTATATGTGAATTTTCGCGTATGCTAATTTTGTATATGCAAATTTGCACATATGTTAATTTTCGCATACGCGAATTGTCGCATATGCGAAAATAAAACGAGGGGATAACGAATATGCGAATATTCGCGAATATATGACGAATATTCGTCCATATATTCGCGAATATTCGCGAATTCGAATATGGCCTATGCCGCTCAACACTAGCCACTATATGGTGTCCTCATGCTGCCAACACATCCACGCTGTGCCATTCAGCCACTATATGGTGTCCTCATGCTGCCAACACCTCCACGCTGTGCCATTCAGCCACTATATGGTGTCCTCATGCTGTCAACACCTTCACGCTGTGCCATTCAGCCACTATATGGTGTCCTCATGCTGCCAACACCTCCACACTGTGCCATTCAGCCACTATATGGTCTCCTCATGCTGCCAACATCTCCACGCTATGTCATTCAGTCAATATATGGTCTCTTGACACTGATGCCACCACCAGGCTCTGTCATTGTGCTGCTGTGCGGCAGTGATTCTAAGAGCGATGCCGGTAATCTGCATGCTATTCTGAATAACAGTATTATTTCACTACCCCAGCACACTCCATATGCGTTTTAGGACACAGCAAAGTGTTCTATACCCCTATAGAGGCTGTATGTAGGCTAGAAATAGCCTTTTTTAATATCGATTCGCCACGAACAAATTCGGATCGAAACAAACTTTTCGGGAAAATTCGGCGATCGGCCGAATCGAATTTTTGAAAAGTTCGCTCATCTCTAATGAGCACCTTGTCCCTTTGTTTCTCTCGACTTTCCTTGAAAGTCATGGGGAAGATTTATCAAAACCTGTGCAGAGGAATAGTTGCTAAGTTGCCCATAGCAACCAATCAGATTGCTTCTTTCATTTTTGAAAAGGCCTGTGATAAATGAAAGAAGTGATCTGATTGGTTACATAGTTACATAATTAGTACGGTCGAAAAAAGACATATGTCCATCAAGTTCAACCAGGGAATTAAGGGGTAGGGGTGTGGTTGCTATGGGCAACTCAGCAACTATTCCTCTGCACAGGTTTTGATAAATCTCCCCCATGGTGTTTGTACTTTGTGTGTTCAGCTTTTTGAAGAAAGCAAAGGTCTAAAATATGATGATTTGTTTGTCGCAGAAGAAGAAGCAGCAATTGTTTTTAACTAATCTGTGTTTTTGGAAATTTACTGTAAACTGTGCATATGTGTAAAATGTTCTGTTGCATTTATTTTTATATTAGTGACCGTAAATGTTGGCACCCCTGAAATTTTCTAGAAAATGAAGTATTTCTCACAGAAAAGGATTGCAGTAATACATGTTTTGCTATAAACATGTTTATTCCCTTTGAGTGTATTGGAACTAAACCAAAAAAGGAAGGAAAAAAAGCAAATTGGACATAATATCTAACCAAACTCCAAAAATAGGCTGGACAAAATTATTGGCACCCTTAACTTAATATTTGGCTGCACACCATTTGGAAAAAATACCGTAACTGAAATCAGTCACTTCCTATATCTATAAACTTCTTACACCACTCAGCCGGAATGTTGGACCACTCTTCCTTTGCAAATTGCTCCAGGTCTCTCTTATTGGAAGGGCGCCTTTTCCCAACAGCAATTTTGGGATCTCTCCACAGGTGTTAATGGGATTTAGATCTGGACTCATTGCTGGCCACTTCAAAACTCTCCAGCTCTTTTTTGCCATCCATTTCTGGGTGCTTTTTGACATATGTTTGGGGTCATTGTCCTGCTGGAAGACCCAAGATCTTGGACACAAACCTAACTTTCTGGCACTGGGCTGTACAGTGCGACCCAAAATCCGTTGGTAATTCTCATATTTCATGATGCCTTGCACACATTCAAGGCACCCAGTGCCAGAGGCAGCAAGACAACCCCAAAACATCATTGAACCTCTACCATATTTCACTGTAGGTACTGTGTTCTTTTATTTGTAGGTCTCATTCCATTTTTGGTAAACAATAGAATGATGTGCTTTACCAAAAAGCTCTATCTTGGTCTCATCTGTCCACAAGATGTTTTCCCAGAAGGATTTTGGCTTCCTCAAGTTCATTTTGGCAAAATGTAGTCTTGCTTTTTTATGTCTCTGTGTCAGCAGTAGGGTCCTCCTGAGTCTCCTACCATAGCGTTTCATTTCATTTAAATGGCGATGGATAGTTCATGCTGACGCTGATGCTCCCTGAGCCTGCAGGACAGCTTGAATATCTTTGGAACTTGTTTGGTGCTGCTTATTCATCATCCGGACTATGTTTGGGGCTGCTTATTCACCATCTGGACTTTCATCAATTTTTCTCTTCCATCCACGCCCAGGGAGATTATCTACAATGCCATGGGTTGCAAACTTCTTGATAATGTTGCTCACTGTGGACAAAGGCAAATCCAGATCTCTGGAGATGGACTTGTAACCTGGAGATTGTTGATATTTTTCCACAATTTTGGTTCTCAAGTCCTCAGACAGTTCTCTTCTCCTCTTTCTGTTGTCCATGCTTAGTATGGCACACACAGATACACAATGCAAAGACTAAGTGAACTTCTCTCCTTTTTATCTACTTTCAGGTGTGATTTTTATATTGTCCACACCTGTTACCTGTCTCAGGGGAAATGAAAGGAGCCTCACGTGCTTGAAACAATCTTATTTTTCCACAATTTTGATAGGGTGCCAATAATTTTTTTTTGCCCATTTTGGGAGTTTGGTGTGACATTATGTCCAAATTGCTTTTTTTCCTCCTGTTTTGGTTCAGTTCCAATATACAAAGGGAATTAACGTGTGTATAGTAAAACATGCGTTACTGCAATACTTTTCTGTGAGAAATAATTCATTTTCTTGAAAAATGTTAGGGATGCCAACATTTATGGCCATGACTGATGTATATGTTGTAATTTAACTGAATATTCAATATCTGAGAACGGACAGTTACTTTTGGTTAGGGATTCCTATTCCTTATGAAAGCAACACAACATCAATCAAACACATGCGATCAGAACATCAGAAAGGCTTTATTTACATGACAATCACTAGGTATCCACATATAGTCAAAGATAGCATAAACATTCATGGCATGGAGTGTCACCATATCATGTTGTCGTGAAAAGCTAGTAATCTCACTGAGGATATACTGTGCTTACAGTTAATAGGACACATCTGTAACTGCTTTCTCTATATACGCTGAATGTTGTTGATATGTAATGAAACCTCAACACTTCATGACAAAGATAACGAAAGCCTGGGATGGATCCATTACCCCAATTCAACCCAAAACTTCTGCCAGCACTGACATAATACTGAAACATGTTCTTTTTTTATTTTTAAAGGAAAACAATAATATAAAAATTATGTAAATATGAGTATCAGTGTAATCGTATTGACCCATTGAATAAAGATAACCTGTTAGTGTTCTCATCAATGAAACCCCCAAAATTTGCAAAGTTGTGTATTTTTTCCAATTTTCTACCAAAATATTACTAAAAGAGTACCAATAGTGTAAAAAGGGGAGGCATTCCTGCTAGGCTAGGTCAGAGTAAAAGATATAAGGTCAAAAATTAGAAGAAAGAGAAAGAGAAAAAAGAAAACGTGTCTAAAATAGCATAAAATGATAACATTTATTTGGAAAAATTATGTGAGGTCTGCGGCAGGGCCCTTGTCGCAGGCTGGTCACTAGATAAAATGGTTGCAATGGTATAAAATGCTAAAAATATAAAATATACACAGTGGTATTGCACTTCACCAATTGGACAATGAGACAATGAAAGTGGGGCAATGGGACAGTGCAAACAGTATCTGTTTAGTTATACTGTAAAGTCATATTATAGGAGCCAGGATTAATCCAGATGAAAGCACATAGCAAAAAAGTTGATAATCCAAAAAGGCAAATTTTCGGTAGCTCTGGAGCCTCCCAGATTGGGGCCCACTATAAACGTTTCTAGGTGTAGAGATACAGGCGATGCCCCCTCTACCCCGACGGCACGGTGACTGAATGCAAGAGGGCAATCACTATACAGTTCAGGCACTTAGTGCCTCTTACCGGCTACAGTGTGCACAGTCAGGTGAGTGCAGCTGTGCTTGCCATCCGGATACACGTCCCTCTGTCCCGGCGGCAC
The DNA here is from genome assembly GCF_029499605.1 of Hyla sarda. Taxonomy (NCBI): domain Eukaryota; kingdom Metazoa; phylum Chordata; class Amphibia; order Anura; family Hylidae; genus Hyla; species Hyla sarda. The sequence continues at coordinate 144,433,235 of NC_079193.1, forward strand.
AGGAGAAATGTAGGAGGGGTGATATGATCCGGTGCTGGGGGTCGGAGATGATGGCTTGGAAGCAGCGTGTGGCAGCGCTGTGAAGCCTAGCGGTCGTAGCAGCGTATGGCAACGCTGGAGGTATCCTTTCTACCCCGACGGCACGGGGAGCAGGTGAGAGAGTAGGTGAGAACCAGCAATGCGGTAACGATTGTCTCAGATGATGTGCAGGGTTGTCTTAACACCAGACGCGTTTCGGGGAACTGCGTCCCCTTTTTTAATGGTGGAGGTTCAGGAAGACTGTATAACTAAACAGATACTGTTTGCACTGTCCCATTGCCCCACTTTCATTGTCTCATTGTCCAACTGTGTATATTTTATATTTTTAGCATTTTATACCATTGTAACCATTTTATCTAGTGACCAGTCTGCGAAAAGGGCCCTGCCGCAGACCTCACATCATTTTTCCAAATAAATGTTATCATTTTATGCTATTTTAGACACGTTTTCTTTTTTCTCTCTCTCTTTCTTCTAATTTTTGACCTTATATCTTATACTCTGACCTAGCCTAGCAGGACTGCCTCCCCTTTTTACACTATTAGTACTCTTTCTTGGCACATGGGTATGTGCAACGCAGTATCCTCGGTATAGGTTTTCTCTTTTTACGTTGAGCTCCCACATTTTTTTTTTTTTATATATTACTAAAAGAGGTCTGGATGTCTTCCTGAGCAACAGCTAAAGTGCAGAATATGAAGTTTAAAACTGTCCTTTGTTATATGGTAATGAACCTCAAGTAGTCATTTCCACAACCAACATCACTACTATTCTAGACCTATACAAGATTTCAATGAAGAGCAGTACAGTTGGCCATGCCCGGGGCTATCAATCATGCCTGGCCAGGTGTGATTATAGCACTGAGTGCTGTGACTACTAGGGATGCCACATGCCTTGATGACTACTTTAACCTCAATAGCATATAATGCAGGACACTTTTGAAACTCATTTTCTGCAGTATTGCGGATGCTCCGGAGGATATCCAGACATGAGAAACATTATTTTACCCTATATAATGTGTTGCCACCAGTTAAATAGAATAAAATTGGAAGTCAGAATGTGCCTAGGGCAGCACCTTACAGGCGGCAGCGCCAGGGAGCAGGACATTTTTTATTGTCTGTCTGTTCTATCTATTCAGCCTATGCCCCCTTTAATCTCGAGCCTTGGGGGGAGGGGGCTTGGGGGGGGGGTAAAGCACAGTCAGGCCACACTGGGAATTGTATTCCTAAATTGCCTTTTATACTCTCTGAAATATAAAGTTACCCTATCATTCTGCAACTAAAGGACTCAGCTTTAAGCAGAATGATGGCTTATACAAGTCCCCTATGGGGATTAAAATAGTGTAAAAGAAAAAAAAAAAAAAAAAAAAGGTAAAATAAATATATAAATAATAAAAAAAAAAGCTTTTGAATAATCCCCACCAAAGAAAATTTGGGCTGTCAATCATGCAGAAGTAGCAGTTAATGCAGCCCATATCTGTCTCACCCTGATGAGTACTTGGACCTCATTAACATAAGGCGCATGAACATTTTTAAAACTATTTTATTATTGTGGAAGCTCAGGAGGACCTCTGAATGTGGTGAGAAACCTTACGTTACCCCATAAATCATGTGTTGCCATCAGTTACAAAGGGTAAAATCTAGTCAAAGGTTACCTCTGAATAAAAATTTCAAACTGCAAAAAAAAAAAAAAAGAAAAAAAAAACAACCAACACATTAACAAATTTAGTATTCCCATAGGGAGAAATATTCAGTCAATTAAAATCATTATTGATTCTGTATAGCAAACGACATACTTGCAAAAAATACCCAATGCCATAATAAGTTTTTTGGTCACAGTACATCCCACTAGTGACCAAAATGTCCCATCTACCCTAAAATGCTTAAAAAAAATGCAGCTCATGCATAGAACTCTGTGGAAGCTTGCTGTTTTCATAGAAGGCAATGCCTTTTCATGAGGAATCCACAGAAACGATAAACACGTTTTTGTGGCTAAAGCTAAGCCCCAGCTTAGTAATGGACACCGTCTATAACTATTCCAATACTGCTAACAACTAACTACTAAATCCCTTACTAAGCCTATAAAGTAATTTTTTTTTAAACACAACACGTTAAAAATATTTATTACAAAAACACTCCCCCACAAGCCCTAAATTAAAAAAAAACACAGGTCAATCAGACACATGTCAATCATGTCAAAACTTGTTGATAGCATAGGGTCCTACTCCTTCCTCAAGAGATCTCTAGACTTCTATACGATCAGCAACTTGTCTGATTGACACAGTAGCCCTGTCTAGCTGCGGGCACAGCTCAGCCTCTTCAATGTTGGAAAGTTCAGCAAACCCCCAAAGTTTGGATAGAATTCGGGTTCAGGAGCTCGGTTCGCTCAACTCTAGTTCTTCAAATCACATAATTTATTTGAAGTGTCTTGTGCTCATATGGGAAACGGGAGTTATGTCAAGGTAACATGACCCCATGTTTCTAGAAATTGTGGTGCACTTTGTACATTTAAATGCAATCTGTATACTTATTATTAGTTTATGTAGAATTTCTGCAGGTTGTTGTGACTGAAAAATCCATTCTATACATCTAAATAAGGTTATTTCTGTAACATGTGAACATATTTCTACAATAGATCTACAGGGTGTAAACTCAGAAGGCAGAGATCCAATCTATAATCTCTCCTACTGTTTTTAGATGTAGATGCTAAAATATTAGGCATGATTTTTATATTGAAGCTTAACAGTGATCTTAATTTTAATCCTTCCAGTATTTATCAGCTGCTGTATGCTCCACAGGAAGTTGTATTTCTTTCTGGAATTCTTCTCAGTCTGACCACAGTGCTCTCTGTTGACACCTCTGTCCATGTCAGGAACTGTCGAGAGTACAAGCAAATCCCCTTAGCAAACCTCTCCTGCTCTGGACAGTTCCTGATACGGACAGAGGTGTCAGCAGAGAACACTGGGGTCAGACTGAAAAGAACTCCAGAAAGAAATATAACTTTATTTGGAGCATTTAACAGCTAATACGTACTGGAATGATTAAGATTTTTAAATTGAAACAATTTACAAATCTGTTTAAGTTTGTGGCACAAGTTGATTTAAAAAAATGTGTTTTCCACCAGAGTACTCCTTTAAGGTCATCGGACACAAATGTAGGTCCTGGTGCCCTGGTAAGAAACACACAGGTTAGACTGTGAAGTGAGCCCAGGAGCTTCATAAGCTGTTAGTGCACTTACAGTCAATGATGGAGAAGGGCGATCTTGCCATTCCCCTTTTAACCTCTTAAACGTCATGATCAAGAGCGATCACTGCACTTAAGCAGCACAATGGCTGTCCGCTTAACTGATCAGCAGCCCCACATCATGTATGTAGAGGTCCAATCGGTTTGTTCTTCTCATTTTTTCTGCGCAGGTCCAGCTTTTATCTGCTGTTAGAGCCTGCTGAACCAGGCTCTACCAGCAGATCACCGATAACACTAAGTAATGCAAGTAAAAGTCCCCTATGTAGACTTAAATAGTGAAAGTAAAAACAAAAAATAAAGTGTTTTAAAAAACACATAAGCCCCTACCTCTTTCCCAAATAAAAAACAACAACACATATTTAGTATCGCTGCATATGGAAATGTCTGAATTATTAAAACATAATGTTAATGATCCCGTACGGTGAATGGCATAAACGTAAAAAAATACCCAATTCCAAAATGTTTTGGGCACATCTCATCCAAGAATTTTTTTTTAAATAGAATCAATTTGCTAATCTGTTTAACTTTCTGGCATCAGTTGATTTGAAGAAAAATTGTTTCCCTCTGGATTACCCCTTTAAGGGATTCGGTAACCCAGACAGTAATCACATTACTGATAGATTAATATTATTTGGCATAGACTTTACTGTAACTTTGTAATGTTATGTGGAAATAACTGTGTGACATATTTTAATGGAAAACTGTCAGCCTGTTCACCCACACTAAACCCACTGGATTATGGTGTGGGTGAACAGGATTCCATAGAGGGGACACTTACTTAATTCTGTCCACTGGTTGCTGAGATATTTGCCTCTGAAGTTCCATTGCTCCATATAGATGCCTGATGAAGTAGCTGTGCTGTGAAACGCGTTACATTATGGATGAACAAACATTTTTGTCCTACTATCTGGTTTTTGAGCGCCCGTATATCCCGTCCATACCTTGGAGTTCTACTTTTGTTATACCTGACGAGATGTGGAGTAGCTGCTGACACCTTATCTTCATTCTACGCCTTGATCCATTGTTGCACTTGGTGGAGTGTAACCCATTGCAGTAAGCACGAAACCCACCTGAATTACCTTGTGCAATTATCTTGTGCAACAATGTTATCACACTATGGAGCGCTGTCTGTCATTTGTTTTATTGCTCCATCCAGGGAATTACGCGCTTGAGGTGAGGCCCTGCCGGCTGGCCGCCTCTGCCTTCCTTTTACAGTTCCTAATCCCGCCCACCACTATTTGAATATTCATTTTCTTCAACTTCACGTCCTAGTGGAACGGAGTCATGTATCACATGAGCTCTGGCCGGACATGTCACCTGTGAGCGCTCTCTGCTTCTGTCCCCACTGACAGCGGGGCTGGGATTCGCATCGCGGGAGGCACCCGCTTGCGAATACCAGCCCATCACTCACCTCCCTCATCTTCTGCCTCTCCGTGTCCTCACAGCCACGGCACACGTGCCCCCGCCTCCTAGGGTGCGTGCGCGCCGGAGCTCTTACTCTTAAAGGGCTAGTGCTCAATTAATCAAAGTGTCTACACCTGTTCCCTGTCTTTAAATATCAGCTCCTCCCTTGGTTCCCTGCCGGATCTTTGGTTACCTTGTGCCATAGTGTTAGTCTGTGTCCCTGTTACTGTGTACCTGTTCCTTGCTACCTTATCTTCTTTGCACCAGTGTTACTGCCCTGACCTTTGCCATCTTGCCACATCCTGCCAGTCTCCTTCTGTGCCACACCACCTCCTTGCTACCTGTGCCACCTGTCGCAGCAAGACCATCCTGCTTTGCGGTGGGGTCTGGTGAAAACCAGCAGCACCTTAGACTCCGCTTCCTGGCACGACTCACATAATCATTCACACAGGCCCAGAGGATCCACCACCTGCCGTGACCTGTTACATTAAGATCCGGCCATGGATCCCGCTGGGGTGCCTTTGCCAGATGTCTCAGATCTTCCCACCATCGCGGCTCAACAGATGCAGCAGTTGGCCCATCAGGCACAACAACTGAATCAACTCTCAGCCATGGTGGAACAGCTTCTTGCCGCTCAGCAGCAACAACTACAACAGCATCAGCCACCTTCCTGAGCCTCCTCCTGTGTCTGCAGCTTCTCCTGGGACCAAGCTTCAATTGTCTTTGCCTCAGTCCTTGCCTAAGTATGATGGAGATCTCAAGCTGTATAGAGGCTTTGTAACACAGTGTTCTTTCCATCTTGAACTCATGGTGGATCTGTTCCCAACGGAGCCTTCTAAAGTGGCGTTTGTGTTCAGTCTACTGTCTGGAAGAGCTTTGGCTTGGGCTACTCCTCTCTGGGATCGTAGAGATCTGGTCTCCTTGAATCTGTCAGCCTTCATTGCAGAATTCCGCAATGTATTTGAAGAACCCGCGCGAGCCTCCTCTGCCGAGACAGCTCTTCTGAACCTCTGCCAAGGGAACTCCTCAGTTGGCAACTACGCGGTTCAGTTCCGCACTCTTGCTTCTGAACTTTCTTGGAACGATGAGGCCTTGTGTGCTACCTTTAAAAAAGGACTTTCGAATCAAGGATGCTCTCACTGCACGAGATTCTCCGGCTAACCTGAGCGAACGTATACATTTAGCCACTCGAATTGATGTGCAGGAGGAACTTCCTTTGGAAAAAGAATCTGCCCGAACACGGCGTTTACCTCATCTGGCCCACGTGTTCCAACATCTACCCCTACTCTCTACTTTGCCTCTTGCTGAAGAGGCTATGGAAGTGGACCGTTTTCACTTAACACAGCAGGAAAAATCCTGTCAACGCAATGAGAATTTGTGCCTATATTGTGCCAGTCCGGAGCACTTTCTAAAAGACTGTTCTATACGTCCTATGCGTCCGGGAGAACGCTCTCATCTTGGACTAGTAGGTGTGGCTTCCCTCCTCGCTTGACCCTGGTTGTAGTATTTTCCTCTGCCTTGACGTCTTTCATCGCCTCTGCCTTTTGGACTCAGGTTCCGCTGGTAACTTCATTGGTGCCTCCCAGGTCCATAAACACTGTCTTCCAGTGTCTAGTCTTGCCAAGCCCTTCTACATCTCTTCTGTTAATGGACAAAATCTGAACTGTAAAGTGTAATTTCGGAAGTAGGAAATTTGCATAAGGAAAAAATTGCATAAGGAAAAAATTGAGCTCTATGTGCTACCACATTGTACTACGCAGCTTGTTCTTGGTGTTCCTTGCTTCAATGTCATTCTCCACAACTTGACTGGATTAAATCACTTGTTGGGGACAATATTGCCAAGATCACTGTCTTGTTACCCCTGTGAAATCTTCTGTGCCTGTTAAACTCAGAGGTAAAGTCTTGAATTGGGGACATTCTTCCTTGCCACTTGGTCATCTTAGAAGACGGAAGACTCCTTGACAGAAGCCTGCAAGTTCCTTACAGCCTTTGCCCAATCCAGAAACCCCCTGGCCTCATGTAGTGGGGAACTTTTTGAATTCCAAAGAAGAGGGGGAGACCAAAGGGGGGGGCTACTGTAACACCTGAGCTCCGGCCAGATATGACAGCCGCCAGCGCTCTCTGCTTCTGTATCCGCTACCGGTGGGGCTAGGATTCGCATTGTGGGATGCGCCCGCATGCGAATCCCAGCATGTTAGTCACCTCCCTCATCTTCCTCCTCTCCGTGCCCTCGCAGCCCCGGCGCGCGTGCCCCCGCCTCCTAGGCCACACGTGCGCCGTAGCTCTTTTTCTTAAAGGGCTAGTCCTCAATTAATAAAAGTGTCTACACCTGTACCCTGTCTTTAAATATCAGCTCCTCCCTAGGTTCCCTGCCGGATCTTTGGTTACCTTGTGCCATAGTGTAAGTCTGTGTCCCTTTTACCGTGTACCTGTTCCTTGCTACCTTATCTTCCCTGTACCTGTGTTCCTGCCCTGACCTACTGCCATCTTGCCACATCCTGCCAGTCTCCTTCTGTGCCACGCCACCTCCCAGCTACCGTTGTGGACGAGTCGTGCCAGGGGTAGCGACCTGGGTGCTGCCTGCCACAGCAAGACGATCCCGCTTTGCGGCGGGCTCTGGTGAAAACCAGCGGCACCTTAGACTCCGCTCCCTGGCACAGCTCATGTCATCATTCACACAGGCCCAGAGGATCCACCACCTGCCATGACCCTTTACAAGTCACAGGTCATGTGATGCACAAAGCGTTCATATTATGCAGAGCTTTCATGTCACCAGGACATGAGAGCTGGTTGAAATCTTCTGGCATTTGAGCTCTGCTGACAGAGCGCTGTGCTCACGTGACCTATGACTCCACATCACTAGGACGTGGAGTTGAAGAAAATAAATATTCAAATTGCGGGGGGCGGGATTAGGACCTGACAGAGAAAGGCAGCGGTGGCCAACCAGCGGGCCCCACCTCCAGTGTACAATTCCCTGGATGGAGCAACAGAACATCCGAGGCAACTATCTCAGCAACCAGTGGACGGAATTCAGTAAGTGAATCTATGGAATCTTGTTCACCCCCACTATAACCCACTGTATTGGGATTATTGTGGGTGAACAGGCTGACAGTTTACTTTAAAATATGTCTTAAACTTGTTGAATAAAAATGTTCTTTCTTGATAAAGTATCTTGATGAAGTGTCAATATTCATTGTTTACAAAATATAAAAAATAAGCTAGACTATTTGAGACTGGAAAATCCTTTCTTTTTTTTGGGGGGGTAAATAATAGTATAAATAATTTTCATGTCTTGATAATTTGCATATTTTTTACCCCCAGCAATTTATAAGTCGTTTTGTTTATGCAAGTTTATGCAATTAAAGTAATGTATTTTTATTTATTTTTTTTGTAGACTGAACAGCTCATTACGCTTTGGATTTTGTTTGTCTTTATCATGGTTGGAAATTCAGTAGTCTTGTACCTTACATGGAAGGAGAGGATTCGAAGGAGAAAGTCTCGCATGACATTTTTTGTTACGCAACTCGCAATTACAGGTAAAAAAAATGAGGTTACCATAATTAATAGATTCTTATACATCTGGTATTGAAATTAGGACTGATAGTTAGGATATACTTTTTGTATGTCATAAATTACATCTATAGTACCAAATATGTTATTACAAAAATCACATTGGACCATCAAGGATCAGACATAAGGGTATGTTCGCACACAGAAAATATATACAGACAGTGGGGGAGATTTATCAAAGGATTTAGACTGGTTTTTCTTGTCTAAATTTGTCGCACAGAAAGTCGCAGTCTAAATCTGTGCGACTTTTCTGCGACTTTTGCCCTAGAGGATTTTTAGAACATGATGCATGCAAGTCTATTTTAGACTGAAATGCATTGAAAAATGCATTGGTGCTGAATTTATCAAAAGCGACTTTTCAGCGACAAGTCGCATAGGCTGAAAGTACTCCGAAATGTCAGACCATGTTGGAGCAGGTTTAAATATAGACTAAAACATAGATCATGCAGCCTGTGCACAGAATTTATCAAGAGCCTTGCGTCATTTGATAAATTAGGTGCACAATAGACCAGACTAACCCTCTGTAGTTTGGTCTATATTGATGCGGGACATAGACAACTTTGATAAATATCCCCCAATATATTGCATACTAGAGAAGAGTGAACTTTGAAAAAGCTTGGTTGTGCCACACCCTAACAAAAAGCTTTGTTTGGACAGAACTAGTTCTGTCTGAATCAGCTTTTACTTTATCATACTTGGGCCCGCCACAATGAACCTACCTTTGAGAGTCTTTCCCCCCACTACACAGCAAACCAATGCTGTTGTACACAGAGTTGGCTTGCTGCTAACTGTTACAGGGTTTCCTGGGCAGAAGTAGAAATTTGATGAGGGATTTGGTAACCATTGACTACTCAATTCTAATAGAGAGAATAGGTCACTATTGATATTTTGTACTATTAAACTTATGCAGCTGTACAGATTGCACATACGATATGTCTGTCCTGTAAACAAAAGGCAAATTGTTCATCAACATGTGAAGACAGAATAGACAATGTAATTTTGCGAGATTTATGCTATAACTTTCTTAACCCCTTAACGACCATGAAGGTAAATGTTAGTCCTGGTGCGGTAGTACTTAGTGCACCAGGACATACATTTACATCATTTGTATGACCACGAGCATCGTGCTATCAGCAGCCGGGGACCTGCCGGTAATGGCGGATATGCGTGATTGCGCGGATGTCCGCCATTAACCCCTCAGATGCCGTAATCAATATAGATCATGGCATAATGCGCATGTTAAAATAGATGACACAGCACTGCCGCAGGGATCCGGTCAGCAGTAATGGCGGCCAGAGGTTCCCTCACCTGCCTCCGGCCGTCTCCCGGCATCTTCTGCTCTGGTCTGAGATCTGGCCTGTAGATGGAAATATAAAAGTGTTATGGATTTTAGAAGGTGAGGAGGAAAATGGCATAATAGCTTACAAATTCTTTAACCATATTTAGTAAACAAAAATGATTGATAACCTGATTTAAAAAAAATTTTTGTGGAGATTTCTAATACTGTATTTTGATATCTTACTAGTCTGCTAGTTTTCACATTTTGGGGAAATATCTATGTGTGCATTTATGTGTGCACAATTTTTGGATAAGCACCTGATGTGCACAAAGAATATTAAATTTTTTAGCACCACACTCGCAGAGTGGGTGGGTAGTGGGGGGGGGGGGGAGGGGGGTTGCGTAAAAGGGGCGTGGTAATTTTAGGCAGACATTTTAGTGGAATTCTGCCTCCCATGTGAGGATTGCTTTAGACCAGCATGTGAAATGCCAGTCTGGTAAATACCCCCTAAATTCACATTTTTATCACTACAAAATTACAAATGCAAACACAAATGTGCATTTAAATTTTATGACAGAATATAAACTTTACTAAATGCTAAATAATATACATGGAAATGTCACAATATAATGTTGAAATGATGCTTAATTCTGTCAAAAACCTATATTTTACAACATAATTGATTCGCACTATTTCACAGTTGAAATCAATTTCTAACATATGTCTTTGCCTGTCTTTGGCACACATCTTGTTGGAATTGATTGCTTTCTACCGTTTCTGTGCAACTTAAATCTCTTCTACAAGAAAAGCAGAAATACACTTTATTACACATTTAGAATTATTTGTGTATTTTAGTGATAAATAATATTTACCAAATACTGGATAAGAACTAGTATATTACTTGAGCTTGTACATGTGGATTGTGTGTTTGAATTACAGGTTAATGTAGAAGTCTGGATGTATAGGGTACAAGGACCTTGTTTATCACTACTGGGATCATATGTATTTTGTTCAATATTTTAAGCCAAAATCAGGAAAGCATCTAATATTGAGAAAATATTCATAGAAGATTTGAACCTTTGATGAGTTTTGGAACCACTACCGGTTTTGACAAAAATGCTGGCCAAGGGACTACATGTAAACCAAGTCTAAGGGGGGGGGGGGGGGGGGTTTCCCACACAGTGTTTTGTGGCACTTTTTGTAGATTTTTTTCATTCAGTCAAAGGCAAGAGTGCATTTAGGAAAAAAAAAACCATATATATATTTTTTTATTATGTAGTAAATTTTTCACATAATATCCACATAAATACACATTATGTGAACAATATTTAGGTATTTGGCAGTAATGGGGTCAGTATTTTGGATCATTATTTGAAAGTCAATAATTAGAAAAGAGGCACATTTTTTGTTTATAGTTTTCTTTGTTTATCACTTCTGATTTTGAAAACATTATAAAAATAAATATGAACTATTCTCAAAATCTCATGGCATGTGGACTACAATGCAGAAATCTATGACGTGCCTTTTAATTTCTCCTGCATATTTTACTCTTCTTTTTCCTTGAGGGCTAGTCACTATAAACTTTATAGGCAAGCGGTGTGACCTGTGCTGGATTTATATTTATGTATTTATATATATTATATATATATGCTTCACTTATATTTGTCCTATCAGGACTTTCCTTTTCTATGCGCCATTTAAATTGTGTCCACAGGATGTATACAATAGTGAGCAATGATTGTGCTTTTTCTTTCTAGACAAATTCTTTTATACAAATCCGTATTGTTTCGATCCCAGGGAGTGCTAGGGAGACATCAGGAGGTGTCATAGAGACAGCAAGAGAATTAGGGTATCAGGAAGAGACAGTAGGAGGCTTGAGGTGTCAGGGTGCGTTCACACTGCGGAATCTAAAAACAGAAACATAGAATGTGTCGGCAGATAAGAACCATTTGGCCCATCTAGTCTGCTTAATAATCTGAATACTATGAATAGTTCCTGGTCCTATCTTATATGAAGGATAGCCTTATGCTTATCCCATGCATGTTTAAACTCCTACACTGTATTTGCAGCGACCACTTCCGCAGGAAGGCTATTCCATGCATCCACTACTCTCTCAGTAAAGTATTACTTCCTGATATTACTGCAGCAACCTTTGCCCCTCTAATTTAAAACTATGTCGTCTTGTGGTAGTTTTTCTTCTTTTAACCCCTCTTACGGACTCCGCCTTTTTCCGTTTTTGCTATTTCATTTTTTCCTCATCACCTTTTAAAAATCATAACGCTTTCAATTTTGCATATAAAATTACATATGATGGCTTATTTTTTTGTGCCACCAATTCTACTTTGCAGTGACATTAATTATTTTACCCAAAAATTCATTGTGCGACATAATTGAAGAAAAAATGTTGTTTTGTAACTTTTGGGGGCTTCCGTTTCTACGCAGTGCATTTTTTGGTAAAAATGACACCTTATCATTATTCTGTAGGTTCATACGGTTAAAATGATATGCTATTTATAAAGGTTTGATTTTGTCGTACTTCTGAAAAAAATCATAACTACATGCAGGAAAATGTATACGTTTAAAATTGTCATCCTCTGACCCCTATAACTTTTTATTTTTCCGCGTACGGGCCAGTATGAGGGCTCATTTTTTGCGCCGTATGCTGAAATTTTTATCGGATCAATTGCATTGATCAGACTTTTTGATCGCTTTTTATTCATTTTTTTATGATGTAAAAAGTGACCAAAATACGCTATGATGGACTTTGGAATTCTATGATGGACCTATAACACTGCACACACTGATCTTTTACACTGATCCCTGCAAAGCCATAGCTTTGCATGGATCACCAAGATAGGGGCTCGATTGCTCAAGCCTCAGCTCAGGCTTGGAGCAATCAAACACCGATCGGACACGACGGAGCAAGGTAAGGGGGTCTCCGCTTGTGTCCTAGCTGATCGGGACATCGCAATTTTATCGCAATGTCCCAATCAGCCTGACTGCCTTCCCGGCGTTTACTTTCACTTTCAGACGCGGCGTCAACTTTGATCACCGCGTCTGAAGGGTTAATAGCGTGCAGCACAACGATCGGAGGCACGCACTATTAGCCCAGGATCCCGGCTATAACTAGCAGCTGGGACCGACCCCGTGTGATGCGGGGTCATGCCGTGACCCCGTTTTAAACAGCGGGACCGGGCTCAGGGCGTACAGAAACGCCCTGAATCCTTAAGAGGTTAAATATGCTCTCCTCCTTTACCATGTTGATTCCCTTTATATATTTAAAAGTCTCTATCATATCCCCTCTATCTCTTCTTTCTTCCAAGGTATACATGTTAAGGTCCTTTAACCTTTCCTGGTAAGTTTTATCCTGCAATCCATGTACTAGTTTAGTAGCTCTTCTCTTAACTCTCTCTAGAGAATCTATATCCTTTTGGAGATACGGCCTCCAGTACTGCGCACAATACTCCAAGTGAGGCCTCACCAGTGTTCTGTACAGCGGCATGATCACTTCTCTTTCTATTGCTTATACCTCTCCCTATACATCCAAGCATTCTGCTAGCATTTTCTGCTGCTCTATTACATTGTCTTCCTACCTTTATGTATTCTGAAATAATTACTCCTAAATCCCTTTCCTCAGATACTGAGGTCAGGACTCTCAAATATTCTATATTCTGCCCGAGGGTTTTTACGCCCCAGGTGCATTATCTTGCACTTATCCACATTAAATTTCAGTTGCCAGAGTTCTGACCATTCTTCTAGTTTTCCTAAATTCTTTTCCATTTGGCGTATCCCTCCAGGAATATCAACCCTGTTCATATCTTTGTGTCATCAGCAAAAAGACACACCTTACCATCGAGACCTTTTGCGATATCACTAATGAAGATATTAAACAATATTGATCCCAGTACAGATCCCTGAGGTACCCCACTGGTGACAAGACCTTGTTCTGAATATTCTCCATTGACTACAACACTCTGTTGTCTGTTACTTAGCCACTGTCTAATCCACTTAACAATATGGAAGTCCACGCTCAATGACTGTAGTTTATTGATAAGTCTTCTATGTGGGACAGTGTCAAAAGCCTTACTAAAATCTAGATATGCGATGTCTACTGCCCCTCCGCCATCTATTATTTTAGTCACCCAGTCAAAAAAATCAATAAGATTTGTTTGACATTATCTCCCTGAAGTAAACCCATGTTGTTTTTCATCTTGCAATCCATGAGATTTTAGATGTACCACAATCCTATCCTTTAGTAGGGTTTCCATTAATTTCCCCACTATTGATGTCAGACTTGCCAAATTCCAATCTTCCAGTGATTGGTTAAATAATTGTTACCAGTGATTGGTTAAATAAATCTGTTAACGGTTTTGCTAGCTCACCACTAAGCTAATAATTTTGGGTGTATCCCATCAGGCCCCTGTGATTTATTTGTCTTCACTTTAGATAGCAAACATAGAACCTCTTCCTCTGTAAAGACACATGCATCAAACATTTCATTAGTCTTCCTCCCTAATGGAGGTCCTTTTCCTTCTTTTTCTTCTGTAAAAACAGAAGTATTCATTCAGTGAGCGGAGATTCTGTCTGGCAGTGGACGACGAAGATACTTCGGCGCTAGGGCCGCGGGGCACTGAGCCTTCACCATTGACAGCTATGCAGTGCTCGCGGTATCCATGCAAAGAATCACAAAATTCTGCCCATGGAATTTCGCGGGAATTCTGTAGTGTGAATGTACCCTCAGAGAGATAAAGGGATCTGATCAGGAGTGTAGTGGAGCCACGATGCAAGTGGGTGTCACTGCCTGCTGAACCTGTTGGGGAAGGACTTATGTAGGACATTTGGCATCAGCATATTTTAAAATAGTATTTTACACATTTTCATCCAACATATTATAAAATAATCTTAAAATCTTTCGGTTTGTATTCTGGCCACTAAGAAACTTACACTACCTAAGCTGTATACTCCTAATAATCACAGACAGGATTACAGCAAAGACAGGGTCAGACCATTCAGAACTCACCCTTCCCCTCTTCTCGCAAAGTGACCTTTACATACATTTTCTAGTAAAAAAAAAACTTCAAGTATTTCAGTCCATTTAAACTGAAGGCTAGACATATCAGGATAAAAGCAACATGTCCTACGACATTACTTTTACCATTACAATATGTGTACCTAACATCGCCCTGGCTGCATTCAGCTGTGTGCACATATAATCACAAACATCCTCTTTAAATTATTTAATGAAATGTATTTTTTTGTAGTCACTGGGTCAGTTTTAACATACACAGACTGAAAAGGGATTTGGCCTCAAAGTTTTTGCAAAAATGTTTCACATACATTTGCTGACTAGCCTTAAAGGGTCCCCCTTTCCCGGTGGCAGAACATGTCTGAAAATATTGGGGCCACTTCTGATCACATGACTTGCTTGCAGACTATTGTGATTTGGAGATGGAGTAGTTGGAAGACCTATTGACTTTTTGGCCCCAATTTTTGGACATATGCAGCCTCTTGGGTTAGGATTAGAGTATAAACATCATTCGGGGGGATTTATCTAGGCTTGCATGCCCATTTTATGGCTTAGATTAGTAGCTAATTTTTATTTTACGCAAAGGCATTTTTTATGCTGGTTTTATCAAGTAAGCATTGTGAACTGAAAATAGAAATTCATAAAATTTACAATAATTGTATAAGTGGTTGTAACTAGAGATATACAATTGTTATATTGCTTACTCTTTAATTGTATTGTAATAACTATTTTTTTTTTTTTTAAATAGATAACATCTAGTCTTTTAATGTGCGGTGTAGTCCAATAGATGATGTAGGTTTGCAGTCAGTTTACATTTATATGATTGAGCCCTAATTATACCAGCATGTAATATGTCATGAAAACCTACATCTGCCCAGGGGCCGATCCAGAGTCTAGTCTCGGGAGGGGCACTATTAGAGTATCATGCGCTGGTCGACACGCCCCCTCCCATAGACTTGCATTGAGGAGGTGCCGTGTGATGTCACAAGGGGCGTGGCTATGACATCATAACCCCCGCAGCCTGCACCCAGGGGTTGGAACAAAATGTTCAGAACGCCGGGGCACTGGAGTACCCCTTTAAGTATGCATGCAGAATAGTGCCCCCACACTAGGTAGGCAGCATAGTTCCCAGTTCCCCCACACTAGGAAGGCAGCATAGTTCCCCCACATTAGGTTGTAGTTCCCCCACATTAGGTTGGCAGTATAGTTCCCCCACATTGGTTTGTAGTTCCCCCACATTAGGTTGGCAGTATGTTCCCCCACATTAGGTTGTATTCCCCCCCCCCATTAGGTTGGCAGTATAGTTCCCCCCCATTTGGTTGTAGTTTCCCCACATTAGGTTGGCAGTATAGTTTCCCCACATTAAGTTATAGTTCCCCCCCATTAGGTTGGCAGTATGTTCCCCCACATTAGGTTGTAGTTCCCCCCCCCCCCACATTAGGTTGTAGTCCCCCCCAATTAGGTTGGCAGTATAGTTCCACCACATTAGGTTGTAGTTCCCCCACATTAGGTTGGCAGTATGTTCCCCCACATTAGGTTGTAGTCCCCCCCCATTAGTTTGACAGTATACTTCCCCCACATTAGGTTGTAGTCCGTCCCCCTCCCATTAGGTTGGCAGTATAGTTCCCCCACATTAGGTTGTAGTCCCCCCCCCATTAGGTTGGCAGTATAGTACCCCCACATTAGGTTGTAGTTCCCCCATATTTGGTTGTAAGTTTCCCCACATTAGGTTGGCATTATAGTTTCCCCACATTAAGTTGTAGTCCCCCCCCCCAATTAGGTTGGCAGTATAGTTCCCCCACATTAGGTTGTAGTCCCCCCCAATTAGATTGGCAGTATAGTTCCCCCACATTAGGTTGTAGTTCCCCCACATTAGATTGGCAGTATGTTCCCCCACATTAGGTTGTAGTTCCCCCCCCCCATTAGTTTGACAGTATAGTTCCCCCACATTAGGTTGTAGTCCCCCCCCCCCAATTAGGTTGGCAGTATAGTTCCCCCACATTAGGTTGGCAGTATAGTTGTGAGTATAGTTGTGATGCCCGTGGTGTAGCACGCTGCAGAAAATGATTTCCAGTATAATAATCAAATATACCAATTGTCACAGAATGGGAAAGTGCTAAAGAAGTTTTTACCATTTAAAACTACCGTTCCCAGTATGACCTAAGTAGTGGTAAGGTTATGCTGGGAGTTGTTGTTTCACCCTTGAAAACTGCAAAACTTACAAGTGACTACGGCTCTGATGGGACATAGTGAGGCGAATACACAAAGATATGAGTGACTACAGGTGACAGCTTTGATGGTACATACCGCTGTGACTTTGTCAGCTAAATCTTCTCTCTGCAGAAAATGACACCCCGATGACTCCTTAATTTGTCAGCGGATTCTGATCCTCTATATGAAAACAATAATTACTATAATACTGCTAAACACTGTATCCTCTGAATACCCCACACTGCACCCTCTGAATATAATACTACCACACACTGCACCCTCTGAATATAATACTACCACACACTGTATCCTCTGAATATAATACTATCATACACTGCGCTCTCTGAATATAAAACTACCACACACTGTACCATTTGAATATAACCTTGCCGTGCAGTGCACCCTCTGAATACAATACTGTAATGTATTGTGGCCCATAAAAATCGTACCAACCCTGAAATTCCTTTATAATATACACCATACCTCTAAAATGCAAAACACTCTGTGCCTTCACATTAAGTAATAATGCCCCATCATGTGCCCCCACATATACTAATTATCGCCCCTCCTGCGCCCCCGTAATATTAATAATGTCTGTCCTGTTCGCCCCACATAATAAAAATGCCCTCTGTCCTGTGCACCTAACATATAATGCCACCTACGCTGTGCCATTCACATATAATGCCCTCTGTCCTGTGCCCCTCACATATAATGCCCCCTGTGCTGTGCCCCTTACATATAATGTCCCCCTGTGCTGTGCCCCTTACATATAATGCCCCCGTGCTGTGCCCCTTACATATAATGCCCCTGTGCCGTGTCCCTTACATATAATGCCCCCTGTGCTGTGCCCCTTACATATAATGCCCCCTGTGCTGTGCCCCTTACATATAATGCCCCTGTGCTGTGCCCCTTACATATAATGCCCCCTGTTCTGTGCCCCTTACATATAATGCCCCTGTGCTGTGCCCCTTACATATAATGCCCCTGTGCTGTGCCCCTTACATATAATGCCCCTGTGCCCCTTACATATAATGCCCCCTGTGCTGTGCCCCTTACATATAATGCCCATGTGCTGTGCCCCTTACATATAATGCCCCTGTGCTGTGCCCCTTACATATAATGCCCCTGTGCTGTACCCCTTACATATAATGCCCCTGTGCTGTGCCCCTTACATATAATGCCCCTTACATATAATGCCCCTGTGCTGTGCCCCTTACATATAATGACCCTGTGCTGTGCCCCTTACATATAATGCCCTTGTGCTATGCCCCTTACATATAATGCCCCCTGAGCTGTGTCCCTCATATAATGCTCTCATCATGTGCCCCTCACATATACTGCCCCCTTTCCTGTGCCCTTAACATATAATGCCCCCAGTGACGTGCCC
Organism: Hyla sarda; assembly: GCF_029499605.1. Taxonomy (NCBI): domain Eukaryota; kingdom Metazoa; phylum Chordata; class Amphibia; order Anura; family Hylidae; genus Hyla; species Hyla sarda. The sequence continues at coordinate 144,451,387 of NC_079193.1, forward strand.
CTCACATATAATGCCCCCTGTCCTGCCCCACAGGGGGCATCATATGTGAGGGACACATGACAGAAGCATTATACCTGAAGGGCACATGATGATGATGGGGCATTATATGTGAGGGGCACAGCACAGGGGGCATTATATGTGAAGAGCACATGACAGGGGACCCCCTGTCATGTGCTCTTCACATATAATGCCCCCCTGTCATGGGCACCTCTCACATTAAATGTATCCTTTTTGCACCCCTTAAGTTTTTAAATTGCCCCCTGACCCCAGTGCCATAAAGTTGTGCAAAACAGTTTACAAAAAATACATACACTTCTGTTTCGTTCCCCCGCTGAGCAGCTCTCTTCTTCCGTGCACAGACTGTGCAGATAGGTTAGTGCCGAGGCGCGGTGATGGGATCTTCAGGTGCCGGCGCGATAATGTGACGTCATCGCGCCGGCCTGCCGTTGATCGCCGATCACGTCCCAGCGAGAAGGGTAAACTAATGAGTGAATGGTGGAGCGGGAGCTGACAGCTCCCACTCCACCATGTTAGAAATCGGGGGGCAGAAATCTTGGGGGGGGGGGGGCAATTGCCCCGTTGCCCCCCCCCCCCTGGACCGCCACTGCATCTGCCTAAATGTTTTGTAGTTACATTTTATTTCACAGAGAGTGGTTAGTTATGCAAACATTTTATATTTTATTACTCCCTTTGAAGATATTTGCAGAGTCCTAGTGCTTAGAAGGTTAATGACAATAATTATACCATAGCACTCTAGCACTTGATGCTATGATTTCAGTGCATATAAATAGGTACAGTAACTTGCTAGCACGTAAGCATAGAGCATATTCAACTTGTACTAAGTATTTAATGAATGGAGCAAATATGCTACATCTTACTTTTTTTAAGGTTACATATTACTTAGTGCATTGTAACATAGTTACATAGTTAGTACATAGTTACATAGTTAGAACAGTCGAAAAAAGACATACGTCCATCAAGTTCAACCAGGGAATTGAAGGGTAGGGGTATGGTGATATATTGGGGGAAGGGATGGGATTTTACATTTCTGCATAAGCATTAATGTTATTTTGTTCCAGGAATGTATCTAACCCTGTTTTAAATGTATTAATCGTTCCTGCTGTGACTAGTTCCTGAGGTAGACTGTTCCATAAATTCACAGCTCTTATGGTAAAGAAGGCGTGTCGCCCCTTGAGACTAAACCCTTTCTTCTCCAAACGGAGGGAGTGCCTCCTTGTCCTTTGAGGGGGCTTTACCTGGAACAGTTTTTCTCCATATGTTTTGTATGGGCCATTAATATATTTATATACGTTTATCATATCCCCCCTTAAACGTCTCTTCTCAAGACTAAACAATTGTAACTCCTTTAATCGCTCCTCATAGCTAAGATGTTCCATGCCCCATATTAGTTTAGTCGCGTGTCTCTCCACCCTTTCCAGCTCCACAGTGTCCCTTTTATGGACTGGTGACCAAAACTGAACAGCATATTCCAGGTGAGGCCGCACCAATGGTTTATAAAGGGGGAGTATTATGTCCCTGTCCCTTGAGTCCATGCCTCTTTTGATACATGACAATATCCTGCCGGCCTTGGAAGCAGCAGCCTGACATTGCATGCAATTCTGTAGTCTGTGATCTACAAGTACACCCAGATCCTTCTCTACCAGTGACTCTGCCAGTTTAATCCCCCCTAAGACATACGATGCATGCATGTTATTAGTACCCAGATGCATAACTTTATATTTATCCACACTGAACCTCATTTGCCAAGTGGATGCCCAGACACTTAGTCTATCCAAGTCATCTTGTAACTTATGCACATCCTCTATAGACTGTACCGTGCTACAAAGCTTGGTGTCATCTGCAAAGATAGAAACAGAGCTGTTAATGCCATCCTCTGTATCATTGATAAATAAATTAAACAACAGCGGTCCCAGTGCTGAACCTTGGGGTACACCACTAATAACCGGGGACCAATCAGAGTACGAATCATTGACCACCACTCTCTGGGTACGATCCATGAGCCAGTGTTCAATCCAGTTACAAACTAAAGTTTCCAAGCCCAAAGACCTTAACTTACCTGTCAGATGTCTATGAGGGACAGTATCAAACGCTTTAGCAAAATCCAGAAACACTATATCCACAGCCATTCCTCTGTCAAGGCTTCTACTCACCTCTTCATAAAAGCAAATTAGATTGGTTTGACAACTTCTATCCTTAGTAAACCCATGCTGGCTATCACTTATAATACAATTATCCCCTATGTATTCCTGTATGTAATCCCTTATAAGTCCTTCAAACAATTTACCCACAATGCACGTTAAAGGGGTACTCCGGTGCTTAAACATCTTATCCCCTATCCAAAGGATAGGGGATAAGATGCCTGATCGCGGGAGTCCCGCCGCTGGGGACCCCTGGGATCATGCACGCGGCACCCCGTTTGTAATCAGTGCCCAGAGCGTGTTCGCTGCGGAACTGATTACTTGCGACCGCAGTGCCAGCGGCATGTGACGTCACGCTTCCGCCCCCGTGTGACGTCATGCTCCGCCCCTCAATGCAAGCCGACGGGAGGGGGCGTGATAGCTATCACGCCCCCTCCCGTAGGCTTGCATTGAGGGGCGGAGCGTGACGTCACACGGGGGCGGAGGCGTGACGTCACACGCTGCCCGCCCTGCGGTCAACCATAATCAGCACTGATTACAAACGGGGTGCCGCGTGCATGATCCTGGGGGTCCCCAAGGGCGGGACTCCAGCGATCAGGCATCTTATTCCCTATCCTTTGGATAGGGGATAAGATGTTTAAGCACCGGAGAACCCCTTTAAACTTACCGGTCTATAGTTTCCTGAGGAAGACCTAGAGCCCTTCTTGAAGATTGGTACCACATTCACCTTGCGACAGTCCCTTGGCACAATATCAGACACCAGAGAATCTCTAAATATCGTGAACAGGGGTACAGATATTACTGAACTTACCTCTCTAAGAACTCTTGGGTGTAATCCATCTGGTCCTGGAGATTTGCTTACATTTACTTTACTTAACTTACCTTGTACCATCTCTACATTAAGCCAGTTCAGTACATTACATGATGTGTTACCAGCATTGACCTGGCCAATATCAGCTCCTCCTTCTTCCCTAGTATATACAGAACTAAAGAACCCATTCAGTAGCTCCGCCTTCTCTTGATCGCCTGTGACAACCTCCCCATTATTATTATTAAGGAGTCCTACATACTTTGTCCTTGGTTTTTTTGCATTTATATATCTAAAAAAAATATTTAGGATTAGTTTTGCTTTCTTTGGCCACCTGTCTCTCATTTTGAATTTTTGCTGTTTTTATAAAATTTTACAGATTTTATTAAGCTCTTTGTACTGTTTAAATGTTATAGCTGACCCCTCAGATTTGTGTTTTTTGAAGGCTATTTTTTTGTTGTTTATTGCTCTTTTAACATAATTTGTCAGCCATGTAGGATTTAGTTTTAATCGTTTATATTTGTTCCCCTTTGGTATATATTTAGCTTTATAGTTATTTAGAGTTGATTTAAAAATTTCCCATTTACCTTCTGTATCAGTGTTTGACAACACCTCCCCCCAGTCTATGTCCTGTAGTGCAGCCCTCAGCCCAGGGAAATTAGTTTTTTTTAAAGTTATATGTTTTTGTCTTCCCCGTCTGTCTTTATTTTCTACATTTTAAAGGAAATCTGTCATCAGAATCACCCGCACTAAACCTGTTACACAGGCTTGTAGTGCGGGTGATCCTGATTAAAACGCTCCTTACCTGGATAAAAATGGTTCAGCGGTTCTTAAGATATCTATATTTTTAGTTTTCTGTTATTCCCTGGCTTGGGACTCAGTGGGAGGTGTTATCATCTGGGACTCGGCCACACGTCATTCTAGCTGGGCGGAGTTGCCGCCCGGCTCATGAATATTCATGAACTTATCCTCCTGGTCTAATTCTTCTTTCTCAGTCTGGTGTGGAGGGCCGCGCATGCGCCGCGTTCCGTACACCCGGAAGCGGCGTTCTCGCCCCGGCTTCACTCAAGCTGCGGCCCTATACAAGTAAGAAGACGGGCTGCATAAGTGAAAAGCCGGGGGTGGGAGGAAGGGAGGGACGGAGGGTGTATTTATTCACAAACAGACCGAGAAAGAAGAATTAGACCAGGAGGATAAGTTCATGAATATTCATGAGCCGGGCGGCAGCTCCGCCCAGCTAGAATGACGTGTGGCCGAGTCCTAGATGGTAACACCTCCCACTGAGTCCCAAGCCAGGGAATAACAGAAAACTAAAAATATAGATATCTTAAGAAGCGCTGAACCATTTTTAACCAGGTAAGGAGCTTTTTAATCAGGATCACCCGCACTACAAGCCTGTGTAACAGGTTTAGTGCGGGTGATTCTGATGACAGATTTCCTTTAAATCAAAAGTAACTATATTGTGGTCGCTATTACCAAGGTTTTCCCGCACAGTTACATTACCAACCAGCTCTGGGTTGTTAGAAATGATCAGATCCAACAAGGCATCACTTATTGTTGAGTCCTCCACAAACTGGCCCATAAAATTATCCTGCAATAAATTTAGGAATTGTCGCCCCTTTGAAGTTTTAGCAAACCCCTGACCCCAATCTATGTCTGGATAGTTAAAATCTCCCATTATTACCACTGTACTGGCTCGGGCAGCCCTCTCTATTTGTTTATACAGCCGACCTTCTATTTCCTCAGTGATATTAGGGGGTCTGTAGATTACACCAAATATTATTTTTTCAGTATTTCCCTCCTTTTGTAATTCTACCCACAATGATTCCACATCCTCAGAATCATCACACACTATGGCATTGTTCACACTGACTTTCATATCACTTCTTACATACAGACAAACTCCACCACCTTTCCTGTTCATTCTATCTTTGCGAAACAATGTAAGACCCTGCAGATTGACAGCCCAGTCATCCGAGGAGTCAAGCCATGTCTCAGTGACCCCAACTATATCAATATGTTCCTCCAGTATCAAGGCCTCCAGCTCCCCCATTTTATTTGCTAGGCTTCTGGCATTTGTAAACATACACTTTACATTTCCATCCTTTATGTTTTTGGGGTTAATGGGATTCAAGGGTATATGTTTTATTTTCCTATGAAGCCTATTCCTATTAACTATTCTAACCCCTCCCTCGGCTCCACCCCCAGGTACATTAATAATTCCCACCTCTCTATCTACGCTATCTTTCCCCTCTTTGCTGTAGGTTCCCTCCCCACAAGTCCCTAGTTTAAACACTCCTCCACCCTTCTAGCCATCTTCTCCCCAAGCACAGCTGCACCCTCCCCATTGAGGTGCAGCCCGTCCCTACGGTAGAGCCGGTAACCGACAGCGAAGTCGGCCCAGTTCTCCATGAACCCAAACCCCTCCTTCCTACACCAGCTTCTGAGCCACTTGTTTACCTCCCTAATCTCCTGCTGCCTCTCTGGTGTGGCTCGTGGTACTGGTAGTATTTCAGAAAATACTACCTTGGAGGTCCTTGCCTTAAGGTCATTGCGGCCTAAGTCCCTGAAATCATTTTTAAGGACACTCTTTATGCTATTTTAACACAGTAATCAATTAACTTAAAGGAACTGTTAATCAGTATAATTCCTGTCCTTATACTGTACCCTGTAAGAACAAAGAGGAGCCCTAGTTCTGTCTGACTTTGTGCAAACAGGTATTTAAATGGGCGAAGTATAGGGGATAAGTTATAGATCAAGGGGGCTCCAAACGCTTGGATCCCCTGCAATCTCCTGAACGGGGCTGCGGCAGTCTGCAGGAAGGAGGCATACCGTCCACGCATGATGTAGTGGCCAACACGACCCCTCCATGTATCCCACAGAGATACATGGAGGGGGCATGTCTGCAGCGGCTTCCTGCAGGAGTTGGCATGGTGCTTCCTGCGGAGTGCCGCTGCCCCGTACAGGAGATCGGATAAAGGATAAGTTATATTGCACTACAGTATTCCTTTAATTTGTGTGAAATACATTACATTATTAGCGTTTTTAAACAGAAATGATAAAAAATTGTATAATCAAGATTTTTTGCCAATCCTGCTTACTTATAAAGCTTTCCATCTTCTTCTTAAAAAGTAACTCTAAATCCTAAAAGGCTAAAAGGGTACATTTCTATTTGTAGAATTCAATCCATATGAAACCTATGTTTTTTTGTCTTGCCAATGATTTAAAGAGAAACTAACAGCTATTTCATCCATACTAAACCCAATGTACTGGGTTAGGGTATGTTTCCACTTGGTTATTTTTCATGCAGGTTTTGGAAAACTGCCACTGCAGTTTTTGAGCCAAAGTCAGAAGTGGATCCTTAAGGGAGGAGAAAAGTAAGTCCTTCCTAAGTGGAAACTTACCCTTATAGTGCAGGTGTAGCTGTAAATATAAGTGTCACTTACATATTTACACTAGGTATCTCATGCACTCTGCCCATTAGTAGGTATGTTGCCATTGCACTCCAGCACACAATGGAGGCAAGTAGATGGCTCTCCCAGCTCCCCTGCTTCATGAATTTTCTTCCCCTGGCCCACCACCTTCCATGATGTGAGAGTCTGGGTAGGGCGCTCTGCTCCTTGCAGGTCTCAAGTCACAGCAGGGGGCAAGACGGGGCAGAAAATGGATAAGGCAGGGGAGCACAATGGCAACGGGCCTACTAATGGCCAGAACGCAAGAGATACCTAACGTTAATATGTCAGTAACACTTCTTTTTACAGCTATTCACCCTCACTATAACCCAGTATATTTAGTTTAGTGTGGGTGAAATAGCTTTCAGTTTCTCTTTAAACACATTTAGAATATTGTGCTAATATTTAAATAATTACGGAAACTTTCATTATGTATTATTATCATGGTAAAAGCTGAAAACCTACTTATGATAAATACTTAGAAAAAGGTGACCTTGCACTCACCGTCCATGTAGTTAATTTTCTTACGGGATCTCCGTGCGCTCAGAGCCTCTTAGCGGTCTCATCTCATGTCTCCTTGCCACACGGAGATCCCATAAGAAAATGAACTACATGGACAGTGAGTGCAAGTTCAACTTTTTCTAAGTATTGGTCTTGTCTTAAATTTTTTTCGTAACTTAGCATCCCGACAGTATTATCATTTTTCAGCTTCGGCTACTGAATGCATATAAGACTGTGCTTTATAATACTTGGCAGGTGCGCTAATCAATGACTTTGCCCGCTGATCTACGTTATATTTTGTCTACTTATGATAAAAATGAAGGTCTTCTACAATACTGTAACAGATGTTTCTTAAGATGTAGAATTTATGCAGAATATCACTTTCGTATTGCTCAATTCATTACAGACAAACGAAAGCCTCAGATGTTTTTATTTTTTTAGACTGCACTCTTGAATGTTCTGTACTGCAATCAATTATATGTGCTGAATGCCCAGTGGACTATGCCTTTAATACAATGTTATTATAAGATATTTCAGCATATGGGCTCATCTAGTTCTTGTCTATCTGTGCTTATGTGTTCAAGTAGTGAACACAAAACTTTGTATTCAATGTCTATTGCTCTACACAGTAGTAATATGACTAGTGTTTTGATTCTATTGAAGGGTCAACAAATCCTTTCAAATCTTTAAGTAAAGAATTTCAGTTCTCAACTTGCGCTGTCCTCATGCAGTTCTACAATAAGTTCAACCCCTTATATGATGTATGATCTTTGCCTTGGGGGTAATTTGGCATATTAGTTTAGGTAGAAGGTATGTATCTAATGAACACTGACAAAAAAGTTGCATATGCATTAATTGTGTAAGGTTACACGTAAATTAAATACATAATGCTGTCTTTTGGCACCAGTGCTAGATGCAGAAAGGACAACATAGTTGGTAGAAAGCTTCACACCCAGTGGAAAACAGAGACCTGTAAAGAGAAGTAAACCCCAACAATTAACCCAGAAGATGGTGCAGGGGTTGAAACCTTTAACATATAACCAAACCTCACACCAGGGAGAAAATCCAGGTGGGAGTGCAAAAACCCGTGTAGAGCACCCTCCCGTAAAACGTAACTTTTATTTAGTGTTTTTATAAATTAAACTTATAAGAACCTATAGTTAAAAGCCCAGCAAAAAATGCCACTCTATTTTTATCTGCGCTCTCAGCCGAGAGCGTGTTTGTGCCCTGTGCCTGCAGTACTACAGGGCCTAATATGTGGCTATCTTGCTGATGTTAAAACTACAATAGCATAGCCTCCCCTATATGTGTCATGACACCAGTCACGTTATCAGAGGTATCTGAGGCTTATGACAAGCAGAGGCCCATTGTTTAAACTTTTATAGACATTGGTGGGACTGCCCCATTCCAAATCATCCAGTGAGCATTACTTACAACAGTAGTTCAACTCAAAACTCCAATAGCGTGTCATGTTACAAGAGGTCATCCCCTTTCATATTCCATCCTTACGGCTACAGTATAAACTTCCAGTACCTCTCGCGCTGTAAAACGCCATACTTCCTGAAGAGTCACAATATATCGGTCATGTAATATGACCTATGACGTCCTGTAAGGTAAGTGGATCATATTGTCACATGATCGTCAGCCTGAGGTTTCAATACCCTATTGGTTATATTCACATCTAGAGATGAGCGAATCGAAGTTGACGAACCCGAATTCGTTACGAATTTCATGAAAAAACGCTGTGATTCTATCACGCGAATCCCTTCATTAAACTCCATTTTACAGCGTTCCAGGCTATTGGAGACCTAAGATGGCGGATCCACATGTGAGTACATGGGGCAGGGAATTATGGGAGGGCGGGAAACAGCGGCAGGAATGACCCTGAATCACATGTGAGATGCAGCCTATCAGTATTCACTGACCCCTGTGATGTCACAGCCCCTATATAATCGGCGGCCATCTTGCCTCTCTTCATTTCATCTATGCACTCAGATGGAGAGGACAGGACTGCGTGTGTGTGAATAGCTCATACCACAGCGTTACACTGCAACTGCTAGTCACATCAGCATTAGGGAAAGGCAGGAGTGCAGAGTGCTGTGCTGTTACACTGAGAAGGATCATTGATTGCTAAACCTCCTATTCACGTTATTGAGCATTGCAGCAGAGAGGGGCAGATACCTGTCAGCTGCCTCATACAGATCTCCAAGCTGCCTGAACTTTCTGAAAGCGTACCTGTCATAGTGCAAAAAAAAAGAAAAAAAGTGATATGTTACTCAGGACTCAATCAGATCATGTGCATATACTTTTTATGTGTCTTGGACCTATATATCCAGAGAAATAAGCATTTATCTGCTGGTGAGTTACTTTTTCATTGTGCAGACAGGAGGGGGCGTGTCAGTCTGTCTCCCTCACAGGAGCAAGCCTGTGCAGTCAGCCAATCAGTACTCTCTACTCTGTAACCCTTTCCTCTCTGGTTTTATGCTGTGTCATGTGTCAGATGAAGATACTTGGAGCTTGCCTGCAGTAATCCATAACGTCTTCTGATTACTGTAATCAGAAGACATTATGGTGAATTCATAACAGGATAAAATTTATAAATAGAAGAATAGATCTTTATAAAATTAGTGCAAGGATTGTTTAGATAAAAGTACAGCATTTTTATGAATACATGTTCTATCTGTTTAATCTTCTCCTAGTAAAGCTGGATGATAATCAGCATAGCTGTCTCTGTGTGTGTCATTCATCTTTCACAGACTCCTGAATGTCTGCTCAACTTCTTTGTCATTCAGGAGTCCGAGAAAGCTTTGACTATTTCAGCATGCTGGGAGTTGTAGTTTAGTAACAACTGAAGCTGCAATGTTTGTAAATAACTGTGTTAGAGCAGTGTTGCCTCCAGCTGTTTTAAAACTACAGCTCCCAGCATGTCCACACATCCTTTATCTGTAGTTTTGCATACACAATAGAAATCTCCTATACTGGATACCAATATGCTTTATGGCCGGTATCCAGTATGCTATAAAATCTAGACTAGTCTATCTGGCTAAAAGACAGGTGACCCCTAGTGGTGGTTATTTTGAGCTTGAATTTCAGGTGAATATTAAAAAATTTTTTAACAGGTGTATATTGTGAAATGTCATATTATAATGAGTCCGACAATATATGAAAAGTTTTTAACAATGAGAGTGCCTCTTGAAGCACCTTATCTCCTCATTTTTCAGCCCAATTGATTTTAGTTTTTTTGCTCCACAAATCTTCTGCTGCTCAGAATAGTGTGACAGAGTGCAATTTAGGGTTTAATCCCTGGATTTTTTTTTTTTTTTTTTTGTGGTGCTGCACTGTTGGGTCCTGCTGCTGTTCAGAATTACGTGATTGTTCAGTGGACTGTAGTGCATTTGTACCATTTTGTACCTGTTAATCTGTCAAGGGGCTACATACTGTTCAAGTCCAAACAATAGTATTCACCAGCTGTTTTTTTTTTAAATAGTTTTTACTGCGTATAGTTAGGCATATTATTGCCCTCATCAGTGCATACTGCATAGGTACATCCAAGTATTGTACCATTTAGTACCTGTTATGCTGTCAAGGTGCTCCATACCATCAAAGTCCAAACAATAGTATCCACAGGCTGGTGTTTTACAAAATTACAGATTTTTTTCTGCGTATAGTTAGGCATATTACTGCCCTCATCAGTGCATACCGCAAACGTACATCCAAGTATTGTACCATTTAGTACCTGTTAAGCTGTCAAGGTGCTCCATACCGTCAAAGTACAAACAATACTATCCACCGGCTCATGTTTTACAAAAATACAGATTTTTTTTCTGCGTATATTTAGGCATATTACTAACCTCACCAGTGCATACCGCATAGGTACATCCAAGTATTGTACCATTTAGTATCTGTTAAGCTGTCAAGGTGCTCCATACCGTCAAAGTCCAAACAATAGTATCCACCGGCTGGTGTTTTACAAAATTACAGATTTTTTTCTGCGTATAGTTAGGCATATTACTGCCCTCATCAGTGCATACCGCAAACGTACATCCAAGTATTGTACCATTTAGTACCTGTTAAGCTGTCAAGGTGCTCCATACTGTCAAAGTACAAACAATAGTATCCACCGGCTCATGTTTTACAAAAATACAGATTTTTTTTCTGCGTATATTTAGGCATATTACTAACCTCACCAGTGCATACCGCATAGGTACATCCAAGTATTGTACCATTTAGTATCTGTTAAGCTGTCAAGGTGCTCCATATCGTCAAAGTCCAAACAATAGTATCCACCGGCTGGTGTTTTACAAAAATACAGATTTTTTTCTGCGTATATTTAGGCATATTACTGCCCTCATCAGTGGATACGGCATAGGTACATCCAAGTATTGTACCATTTAGTACCTGTTAAGCTGTCAAGGTGCTCCATACCGTCAAAGTCCAAACAATAGTATCCACCGGCTGGTGTTTTACAAAAATACTGATTTTTTTCTGTGTATAATTAGGCATATTACTGCCCTCATCAGTGCATACCGCATAGGTACATCCAAGTATTGTACCATTTAGTACGAGGTAATCTGTCAAGGGCCTACTTACTGTGAAAGGACAGCCGTAAGTAATCACCTGCTGCTGTTCTAGACAAATACTATTTAAAGAGTAGTGTAGCGTATTGTAATACCCTCATAAACGCACTAAGTATGTCAGGCAGAGAAGTGCCAGGATGTGCACAGAGGAGTGGCAGAGGCCTAAATACTTCAGGCAGAGTTGTCAGCAGACTTCAGGCGAGTGGCAGCAGGAGTCGCAGCGAGAGGCCTGAGCTTCCGCTATCAGCCAGCGGTCGTGTCTCCACCAGCAACCCATCTGCCGTCGTCGATTGGTTAACACGCTCATCCACATCATCACAAGTGACATCTGACACCCCCTGTCAACAGTCGGTGGGTTCCTCAGACACAACCCATTCCTCCCATTGCCTTTGTCCTATGCTGTTCCCTCTCCTAAAGAGGGTTCAGCTCCACTATTTACTGAGGACGATCTAATAGAGGACAGTCAGCAGCTACTGGACAGCCAAGAAGGGGAGGAGACATGCACCGCTTGCTCCTCTAGGCGGCCAAGTAGTGATACGGAGAGTGATGTGGGTGGTGGTGTTGCAAGGGTTCAGGGTCCTGAAACAGACACTGTTGGGGAACTTGAGGAGGATATCAGTGACGTGCACACACCTGTGGATGATGATGAAGCCGATCGCAATTGTGAGCCGGGTGCAGTAGGGGCTTCATAATCATCAGGAGAAGAGAGTTGCAGGTTGCTCTTGAGGCAGCAAGGCGGTAGCACAGTTGGCAGTCAGCGTGGTGGCAGGAGTGGAAATTCAGGAGCCAAACGTGCCCGGGGGAGACCACCTGCTTCGCGGCAGCCTACCTTTCCGGGAGGTAGTGGAACAGGGGTTCCTGGAGACAGCGCCAGTAGCAGTCAATTAGTGCGGACTGCGGGTGGGAAAATCCGCTACTCGGCAGTGTGGAAGTTTTTCATAAGGCATCCGGAGGAGGTTCACGTAGCCACATGCAAGATCTGTCGGCAGAAGGTGAAGCGTGGCCAGGGTCCCAATGTCGGCACCACGGCCCTGCGTCAACACATGCTTCGCCACCATAAAGCGGCCTGGGAGAACCGTGGCTCCAACGTAGTGGTCCAGCCTGCTGCATCACCCAGTGGCAATACGCTCCCTCCTTCATCCAGCCAAGGCTCCACCATCTCAGCCGAAGGGAGCTGTGTGTCAAAACCTCCTTCTGTCGCTCCTGCTTCTCCAGCTTTTAGTCAGCCATTCCGCCAGCAATCCATCGGTGAAACCATATCCAAGAGACAACAGTATGTGCCCACTCATCCAACGGTGCAGAAGTTGAATGTGCTCCTGTCCAAGTTGCTGGTGTTGCAGTCCCTCCCTTTTCAAGAGGGGGGCTCTGCACCTTTCAGAGAATTGATGGCTTGTGCCGAGCCGAGGTGGAGATACCCAAGCTGTCATTTCTTTGCGAAGGAGGCAGTACCAGCCCTGCATAAGTTTGTACAAGAGAAGGTGGGCCAGTTATTGAGCCTGTCATTGTGTTCAAAAGTGCACGGCAGCGCCGACGTGTGGAGCTGTAACTACGGGCAGGGACAATACTTGTCTTTTACGGCCCTTTGGGTAAATGTGGTTCCTGCACAGCCACAACAGCAACTTGGACAGGTCACACACGCAGTTGGTCCTGTAACAGTGTGCGACACCGCCTCCTCATCCTCCACCGTGTCCTCGGCCTCCACTGCATGTCCAGATCTCGGTGGCCCTTCATCGTACCATGTGTGTAGGGCACGGCGGTGTCAAGCTGTTCTTCACATGGTTTGCCTTGGCGAACGGAGTCACACAGGGGAGGAACTGCTAAAGTTCATTCGTAAAGAAATCCGAGTATGGCTTACTCCACGAAATCTGGAAATGGGAACCATGATGACTGACAACGGGAAGAACATTGTGTCCGCGCTGCGACAAGGAAGTGTGAAACATGTGCCCTGCATGACGCACGTGTTGAATCTGGTTGTCAAGCACTTCCTCAAGTCTTCACCCCATTTGCAAAACATCCTGAAAATGGCAAGGAAACTGTGCATGCACTTCAGCCACTCGTACATAGAGATGTCGCGAATTGTTCGGCGGCGAACAGTTCCCGGTGAACTTAGCATGCTCGCGTCCGCTTCGCCGGGCGAACATATGTGAAGTTCGATTCACCCCCTATACTTTAACATTGCGGTAAACTTTGACCCTGTGAGTCAGAGTCAGCAGACACATTACAGCCAATCAGCAGCAGTCCCTCCCTTCCAGACCCTCCTACCTCCTGCACGGACATCATTTTACCTTCATTCGGCATGCTGCAGGCTTAGAAAGTGGAGGGACAGAGAAGCTGCTCCTTCTGTAATAGGGAAAGCGATAGCTAGGTTGCTGAGAGGTGGTGTATTCAGGGTCCACTTTACTCCTAAAGCACTAGTCTAACATCTGCTTTAAGGACAGCACCCAAAAAAGCCCTTTTTAGGGCTTAAATATCAGTCCGTGTGTCTTGCAAAAGCTGGAGGCACCCTGGTTGGGAGGGAACCGCTGGTTAAAAGGGATACTCCGGTGTAAAACTTAATTTCCTTCAAGCAACTAACTACAGTATTAAAAGGGCTATAAGTTCAGTTCGTGTGTCTTGCAACTGCTGGAGGCACCCTGGTTGGGGACCTCTGCTTAAAAGGGGAACTCCGCTGGCAACCTTTTTTGCTCATTGTCACACTAGTGCATATCCCATTTGGTGTGACAGTTGTTCAAATAAAAAAATTAAAAATACCTTTTTTGGCTGTGAAATAAAACCAGTGCTGCATAAAGGGAGGCTCTAACTATGTGCTGCCTAATATGAGGGAATCTATGTGCTGCCTAAAGGGGGATCTAAATATGTGCTGCCTAATGGGGGCTCTATGTGCTTCCTAAAGGGCGGCTCTAACTATGTGCTGCCTAATATGGGGGGATTTATGTGCTGCCTAAAGGGAGGCTCTAACTTTGTGCTGCCTGATATGGAGGAATCTATGTGCTGCCTAAAGGGGGGCTCTATGTGCTGCATAAGGGGGGCTCTAACTATGTGCTGCCTAACATGGGGGAATCTATGTGCTGCCTAAAGGGGGGATCTAACTATGTGATGCCTAAAGGGGGGATCTAACTATGTGCTGCCTAAAGGGGGCTCTATGTGCTGCCTAAAGGGAGGCTCTACCTATGTGCTACCTAAAGGGGGGCTCTAACTATGTGCTGTCTAATATGGGGGAATCTATGTGCTGCCTAAAGGGAGATCTAACTGTGTAATGCCTAAAGGGGGACTCTATGTGCTGCCTAAAGGGGGCTAAAGCACGTTATTCCAAAGAATTTAGGAATAATAGGTGATTTATGCCCTTTATGGATTAAAACCAGACTCTGCATCAACTATGTAATTTTCCATGGGAGTTTTGCCATGGATCCCCCTCCAGCACGCCACAGTCCCCTTGAAACAACTTTTAAATCACTATTGTGGCCAGAAAGAGTCCCTGTGGGTTTTAAAATTCGCCGGCCCATTGAAGTCAATGGCGGTTCGCGAACATTTGCGGAAGTACGCGTTCGCCGTTCGCGAACCGAAAATGTTATGTTCGCGAAATCACTACTCGCACACCGCCAAGCACACCTTCCTCTAGCTGCAGCATCAGAACGGTATCCCACAACATAGTCTTATTTGTGACGTTGCCACACGTTGGAATTCCACCCTCCATATGTTGGACACACTATACGAACAAAGAAAAGCCATCACCGATTTTTTGATGATCCAAGCAGATAGGAGTACTCCCCTGTGTAACCTCAATGTGAACCAGTGGCAGCTCATACGTGACACCTGCCGTTTGCTGAATGCCTTTGAGGAAGCCACATTATTTGTGAGTCACCTGGATTTCGCCATGAACGACGTAATTCCACTCCTACATTTCCTACAACAAATGATTGAAACCATGGCTGGTCACGGCAATGGAGTCGTTGCGCCTACATCTCAAGGCTACATGAGCCTTATGGGGGCTGAACTGGAGGAGGTGGATGATGAGGGGCAGAGCGGAGCACAGTTTAGGTTGGATGAGATGTCCGGTGTTTCTAGTCTTCAGACAGGAAAGGAGGAGCAGGAGCAGCCAGAGGAGCTGGAGGGTTATAAAGGAAGTTGAGACACAGGACCCAAACACACCGTGGCAGTATGCAGTGGAAATGGAGGCAGGTAGTCCCTCCGAGTCACTGGCGCAAATGGCACGATGCATGCTCAGCTTGCGTAGTGACCCCCGAATTGTCAAAATTCGTCAGCGGAATGACTTCTGGATCTCCACCTTATTAGACCCTCGCTACCATCCTAAAATGGGGGCCTTTTTTACACCCACTGAGAGGGAGGACAAACTGAACTACTACAGAGAGATTCTACGTAGTCAGTTGGCTGATGCCTATCGGCCACATGGTCCATCCACTCGCAGGTCTGACTCGGGGGGCCCTCTGCGCTCACCTTCCACTGCCATGGCTGCTGGGGAGGGGAGGGGTGGCAGGAGCAGTACCAGCTCAATCAGCAGCAGCCTGAGTCTACAGTCGCTGATGGGTAGCTTTCTTCACCCGCATAGTGAAGCAACTCATCAGCAGCAGGTAGACATGGAGCAGGACCTGAACCAGCAGGTGGTGGCATACCTTGACATGGCCATGCCAACAACCATTGAAGATCCGCTGGACTTCTGGGCAGCCAAACTTGATTTATGGCCACAACTGCAGAGTTTGCCCTGGAAAAGCTGTCCTGCCCGGCCAGTAGTGTGCCATCAGAGCGGGTGTTTAGTGGGGCCATAGTCACCCCAAGGCGGACTCGTCTGTCCACTAAAAATGTGGAGAGACTGACGTTTGTGAAGATGAATCAGGGATGGATCAGCCAGGATTTCCAGCCACCAATGCCAGATGCCTCAGAGTAGATTTACCATGCTGCTACACCAACATTTCTCAATTATGGTTGGTTATGAAACCCTCTTGGGTTATCAATTAGGGTTATGAAACCCTCTTTGGTACTGCGATTGCCTGCTCCTGGCTCATCCTGTGTCTTTCAGGAACTACTTGCCTCACTGATGCTTCTGGCCTTGGGCCTTTAATTTTTGGAGGTTTAGCAGTAGCTAAATATATGCTTAATGCAAATGTCAACATTGATCTTTAAATGTAAGGGGTTATGAAACCCTCTTGGGTACTGCAAATGCCTGTTCCTGAATCATTCTGTGTCTTTCAGGAACTACTTACCTCCCTGATGCCTCAGGCCTTGGGCCTTCAATTTTTGGATGTTTAGCAGTAGTTAAATACATGCTTAATGCAAATTTCAACATTCATCTTTAAATGTAAGGGGTTGGTTATGAAACCCTCTTGGGTACTGCAAATGACTGCTCCTGACTCATTCTGTGTCTTTCAGGAACTACTTGCCTCCCTGATGCCTCAGGCCTTGGGCCTTCAATTTTTGGATGTTTAGCAGTAGCTAAATACATGCTTAATGCAAATTTCAACATTGATCTTTAAATGTAAGGGGTTGGTTATGAAACCCTCTTGGGTACTGCGAATTACTGCTCCTGACTCATTCTGTGTCTTTCAGGAAATAATTGCCTCCCTGATGCCTCAGGCCTTGGGCCTTCAATTTTTGGAAGTTTAGCAGTAGCTAATACATGCTTAATGTAAATTTCAACAGTGATCTTTAAATTCTCTGCCAGGGCTTTCTCCTACTACGCCGGGGCCGATCCGAGGACCTCACTAAACCATCCAATCGGTAGTAGAGACATGCGGTGTGTACAAAGGGCAGGGACTTAATGAACCCGAGCTTATGACCTGTGCTCAGTTGTGATTCTTCTTTCCTGGCAAATAATTGCAATCCCTGATCCCTATCGTGAACGGGGTTCATCGGGTTACCCACATCTGTCGGTGAAAGATAGACACACGCTGGTCCGTTCAGTGTAGTTTGCGTGCAGCCCCGGACCTTTGAGGGCATAACACACCTGTTATTGCTCGATCTCGCGAGTGATCGTGCAATGTAAGGGGTTATTAAAGCCTCTTGGGTACTGCTGATGCCTACTCCTGACTGCTCCTGTGTCTTTCAAGAACTACTTGACTTCATGATGCTTCTGGGCTTGGGCCTTTAATTTTAGGATTTTTTTGAAATACATACATACATGCTTAATTTAAATTTCAACATTTATGGTCCAATGTAAGGGGTTATTAAACACTCTTGGGTAGTGTTTTTCTTCAAATTTTCTGATAATTATCACAGTAATAAACTTTTCCACAATAATAACCATTACACCATTGAATGATTGTTGCGTGTGATTTTTTAAGTAAAATTTTCATCAAAAAAAATATGCAGAGGGATGAACTCTGCTTCTTTATTTCGTAAAAAATTATTTTATAGAAGAATGTCTTTTGGTGGTCCACCGTCCTGCATTATAGTCTTCTGGACTCTTGGATATGCGCTTGTTCTTAAACAAAGGTACAAAAAACTAAAATGGCCGGTCAGGGCTATGGAGACGTTGCGCCTACATCTTACGGCCACATGAGCCCTATGGGTGCTTGTGAGATTAGGTCCTTTGTACCCACACGACGGGGTCCGGGATACAAATTTAGATTTAAATTTCAAATAAAAAAATCACACATTTCAATGGTCTCCTCATGCTGCAGCCAACTCCAGGCTGCGTCATTCTGGTAATATATAGAGAGCACTCGCTGTCCTAAATTTTCGTAAAAATTTTTTGTAAAAATTGTTTGTCTTTTTTATTAGGGATTTTGAAGCTTGGGTGCGTACTCATGCATCAGCCAACTCCAGCCTGTGTCATTCAGGCAATATATGGTTTACTGATGGCGCTGCTGGGCCTGGGTCTGGGAATTTAAAATTTTCTCATAGGTAGCACCCGCTATCCAAAAGTCTTCTTCATAAATTTCTACAATTATTGTGTTTTTTTGGAGGGATTGTGAAGCCCTAGTGTGTAATCATGCATCAGCCAACTCCAGGCTGTGACATTCAGGCAATACATAGGTAGCACCCGCTGTCCTAAATATTCTTAATTTTTTTTTAAAAATTGTTGTTTTTTCTTTGGGATTCTGAAGCCCTGGTGTGTACTCAATGCTGCTTCCTGCTACAATCTGTCAGCCCGTTGGTCCTGTGACAGTGTGCTACTCCCCCTCCACATCCTCCATTGTGTCTTAAGCCTCCACTGCCTGGACAAGTCTCAGTGGCCTTTCAGCATACCATGTGTGCAGGTCACAGTGGTGTCACGCTGTTCTTCACATGGTAAATCTTGGCGAGAAGTCTTGGAAACAATGGCCGGTCAGGGCAATGGAAACGTTGCGCCTACATCTCACGGCCACATGAGCCCTGTGGGGGCTTGTTGGATTTGGTCCTTCGTACCCACACGCTGGGGTCCGGGACACGCAAAGGTTGTTTTCAATTTCAAATCAAAAAATTATGGCGCTGCTGGGCCTGGGAATTTCTAAATTTCTCATAGGTAGTACCCGCTATCCAAAATCTTTTTCAAACATTTCTAAAATTGTGGTGTTTTTTTTGGGGGTATTATGAAGCCCTGGTGTGAACTCGTGCATCAGCCAACTCCAGGCTGTGTCATTCAGGCAATATATGGGTTATTGATGCCGCTGTGGGGCCTGGGTCTGGGAATTTCAAATTTTCTCATAGGTAGCACCCGCTATCCAAAATCTTTTTCAAAAATTTCTAAAATTGTGGTGTTTTTTGGCGGGGATTGTGAAGCCCTGGTGTGTACTCATGCATCAGCCAACTCCAGGCTGTGTTATTCAGGCAATATATGGGTTACTGTGCCGCTGTAGGGCCTGGGTCTGGGAATTTCAAATTTTCTCATAGGTAGCACCCACTATCCAAAATCTTTTCCAAAAATTTCTAAAATTGTGGTGTTTTTTGGGGGGGATTGTGAAGCCCTGGTGTGTACCTGTGCATCAGCCAACTCCAGGCTGTGTCATTCCGGCAATATACGGGTTACTGATGCCGCTGTGGGGCCTGGGTCTGGGAATTTCAAATTTTCTCATAGGTAGCACCCGCTATCCAAAATCTTTTTCAAAAATTTCTAAAATTGTGGTGTTTTTTTTTTTTGGGGGGGGGGGGATTGTGAAGCCCTGCTGTGTACTCGTACATCAGCCAACTCCAGGCTGTGTCATTCAGCCACTTTATGGTGTCCTCATGCATCAGCCTCATCCAAGCTGTGTCATTCAGCCACTGTATGGTGTCCTCATGCTGCCAACACCTCCACACTGTGCCATTCAGCCACTATATGGTGTCCTCATGCTGCCAACACCTCCACGCTTTGCCATTCAGCCACTATATGGTCTCCTCATGCTACCAACACCTCCACGCTGTGTCATTCAGCCACTATATGGTGTCCTCATGCTTCAGCCTCATCCAAGCTGTGTCATTCAGCCACTATATGGTGTCCTCATGCTGCCAACACCTCCACACTGTGCCATTCAGCCACTAAATGGTCTCCTCATGCTGCCAACACCTCCTGTAATTGTGCTGCTGTGCAGCAGTGATTCTAAAAGCGATGCCGGTAATCTGCATGTTATTCTGAATAACAGTATTATTTCACTAACCCAGCACACTCCATATGCGTTTTAGAACACAGCAAAGTGTTCTATACCCCTATAGAGGCTGTATGTAGGCAAGAAATAGCCTTTTTTAATATAGATTTGCCGCAAAAAAAATCGTATCGAAACAAACTTTTTCGGAAAATTCGGCGAATCGGCCGAATCAAATTTTTGAAAAGTTTGCTCATCTCTATTCCTATCACAACGGATACTTGTGACTATATGTCTTCCACAGCCCGCGCATGCGTGCGAACTTAGAAAACAAAAGGCACAACGACATCTATTCTTCATGCTGTTAACCTCAATTCTATAGCCAATACTAAGAGGATTTTTTAATCTTTTCATAGTATGGGCCTTTAGATGTCTATTCTATGCTTCCATATGGTAAAATATGCTGGAACATGATTGATAATTATATTAATTAAATGTTAATATGATAACATATCTGACAATATGCATGTAATTGTCATTAACTCTTCACTACTGTATTCCATGTGTCTTATTATCCAAAGGAGTAACAGTGAGCCTATTGTAAAATCTAGTTGAGATATCCCACTTTTTTATTTTTGTTTATTATATGATATCAGATTCTTCTGAAATAATTATTTTAGACCCCACAAAACAGTTCCCTAAGTCAGTTTACATGTCCATATGAACCAATTAATATATGGAAAATAGGAACAATTTACAAAAATGCAGAAAATGAGAAATCTTCGTTCAGGCCAAAAGGACGTTTTACACCTCAGTCTAAAAATGGTGATTGTTAAAAATACGACCTATGCTCAGTTTTTTAAATTTGTGTGTCCACTAATATATCAGACTTCCACTCTTTCTATGTACCTGTTAGCTATGGACTCGCACTTATATGTTTGCTGGCTTTATGGTCACTACTTAAAATAAGATGCTGTCCATCCCCCCCCCTCCCCCCCCCCCCCCCGACATTTTGTCAGCCTACACTGACTTTATCAAGGCAGTCCGGCTAAGCCTTGATAAAGTCAGTGTCAGTGTAGTGGACAGGATCTGTTCTAAGCCTTTGATATTTTTCTGTATCCTTTAATAGGATCATGGTCATTCTGATGTAATCCTCCTTATCCATAATGATGATATCTCCTCCTTTGTCTGAGGGCTTGATTACGATATCAGATATCAGAATCAGTTGGTGAATAGCCAATTGTTCTCCTGGTGTTAGATTTAAATGTACTAGATTTTGTTTAGGTTTTACCTTCTCAACCTTCTTTGTATCAAGACTAACAAAAGTATCAATATTGCTATGTTGTGATATTGATGGATAACATTTGCATCTGAACCTACACATCCCCTTAACGACCATGGACGTAAATGTACGTCCTGGTTTGGCGGGACTTCCCGCACTAGGACGTACATTTACGTTCTGTGTATGACCGCGAGCATCGCAAGGGTGCTCGCGTCATACATGGCAGGTTCCGGCTGCTAGCAGCAGCCGGGGACCCGCCCGTAATGGGCAACATCCGCGATCGCGCGGATGTCCGCCATTAACCCCTCAGATCGGTACAGATCACGACATCTGCGGCATTGCGGTACTTTGATTGGATGATCTAATCGGCCGCAGCGCTGCCGCAGCGATCCGATCATCCAGCATGGCGGCCGGAGGTCCCCTCACATGGCTCCGGCAGTCTCCCGGGGTCTTCTGCTCTGGTCTGCGATCGAGCAGACCAGAGCAGAAGATCACCGATAATACTGAGCAGTGCTGTGTCCTATGCATAGCACTGCACAGTATTAGCAATCAAAGGATTGGGGACATAAAAAGTGTAAAAAAAAAATTTTTTAAAAATGTGAAAAATCCCCTCCCCCCAATAAAAATGAAAATTCTCCGTTACCCCCAAAAAACGTAAACATTTTTTTTAATAAACATATTTGGTATCGCATATTTGGTATTTGGTATGCATAAATGTCCAAACTATCAAAATATAATGTTAATGATCCCGTATGAGGGCTCATTTTTTGGGCCATCATCTGTACTTTTTTTAGATACCACGTTTGCATATATAAAACTTTTAGATCATTTTTATAAATTTTTTTGAATAAAATGTGACAAAAAAGCAGCATTTTTTGACTTTTTTTATTTTTTATGTATAACGTAAAAAATAAAAAAAAGTAAAAAATGCTGCTTTTTTGTCACATTTTATTCAAAAAAATTAATAAAAAATGATCTAAAAGTTTTATATATGCAAATGTAGTATCTAAAAAAGTACAGATGACGGCACAAAAAATGAGCCCTCATACCGCCCTATATACAGAAAAATGAAAAAGTTATAGGTGGTACAAAAATATAAAAGTATCTAGCCATGGGTATCATTTTAATCGTATTTCCCCACAGAATAAAGAACACATAATTTTTACCGTAAATTGTACAGTGTGAAAACGAACCCCTCCAAAATGTGCAAAATTTTGGTCTTCATTTAAATTTCCTCCCTAAAATTTTTTTTTGGGGTTCGCCGTACATTTTATGGTAAAATGAGAGGTTTCATTACAAACTACAATTGGTCACACGAAAAATAGATAGAAAAATAAAAGAGTTATGGATTTTAGAATGCGAGGAGGAAAAAACGAAAACACAAAAATAAAATTGGCCTGGTCCTTAACTCCTTGGGGACGGAGGGTGTATGCATACACCCTCCCGTCCCGTCACTTAAGGACGGAGGACGTATCCATACGCCCTCCGTATTTCCGATCACTGCCGCTCGCCGGGCGGTGATCGGACCGGGATGCCTGCTGATATCTATCAGCAGGCATCCCGTGGCAATGCCTAGGGGGGTCCTGAGACCCCCCCCATGTCGGCGATCGCAGCAAATCGCAGGTCAATTCAGACCTGCGATTTGCCGGGATCCGGGCAAATCGGGTCACTGGTGATCCGATCTCCCGGAAAATAAGCGTAATCGGAGCTGTCAGAGACAGCTCCGACCAGCCTAAAGGATAGGAGCGAGGTGGCAGTTTTGCCACCCCCTCCTATCCCCTGCCATTGGTCGGTCAGGCTGACCACCAATGGCAGGAGGGGGGCAGGGGGTTAGAGTTCATTTCTCCCCGCTCTGCCCACCGATCGAAGTCGGTATAGAGCGGGGGAACACGTGCGGGGAGGGGGGTAACATGGCCCGGCTTACCCGGACCTGCGGCGGTGGAGGTGGTGGCATCCCGGAGCAACGGCATCATCATCTGAGCGGCGGCCGGAAAGTGCGTCAGAGAAGGCTGCAGTGAAGATCGCAATAAGTGATCTTCACTGTGGCTTTCTAAAAGCTGCAAAACTACAACTCACAGCATGCCCACACAAACAAAGGCTGTCTGGGCATGCTGGGAGTTGTAGTTTTGCAACATCTGGAGGGTCATAGTTTGGAGAACACTGTGTAGTGGTCTTTAAACTGTGGTCATCCAGATGTTGCAAAACTACAACTTTCAGCATGCACTGACTGTCTGGACATGCTGGGAGTTGTAGTTTTGCAACATCTGAAGTGGCACAGTTTGGAGACCAGACAGTCAGGAATGCTGGGCATGTAGTTCTGCAATATCTGGCCCTTCAGATGTTGCAGAACTACAACTCCCAGCATGCCTGGACAGTCTAGGCATGCTTGGAGTTGTAGTTTTGCAACATCTGGAGGGCTACAGTTTGGAGGCCACTACTTAGCGGTCTCCAAACTGTTCATCCCCAGTTGTTGCTTAACTACAACTCCTAGCATGGCCAGACTGTCCAGGCATGCTGGGAGTTGTAGTTCTGCAACATCTAAAGGGCCAGATATTGCAGAACTACACGCTCAGCATCCCTGACTGTCTGGCCGTGCTGGGAATTGTAGTTTTGCCACAGCTGTAGGCACACTGGTTGGGAAACACTGAGCTAGAGTCTGTTTCCTAACTCAGTGATTCCAACCCGTATGCCTCCAGCTGTTGCAAAACTACAACTCCCAGAGTGCATTGACAGACCGTACATGCTGGGAGTTGTAGTCTTGCAACAGCTTTAGGCACATGGGTTGGAATCACTGAGCTAGAGTCTGTTTTCTAACTCAGTGGTTCCCCACCAGTGTGCCTACAGCTGTTGTAAAACTACAACTCCCAGCATGTACGGTCTGTCAGTGCATTCTGGGAGTTGTCATTTTGCCACAGGGTACATTCACACGGGCGGGTTTACAGTGGGTTTGTTACGCCGAGCGCTCCGGGTCCCTGCTCCTCCTCGGAGCTCTCGCGGCGTTCTCTTCTCTGCAGCGCCCCGGTCAGACCCGCTGACCAGGAGCGCTGCTCTGTCACTGTCGGCGGGGATGCGATCCGCGTAGCGGGACGCGCCCGCCCGCGGATCGCATCCCAATCCACTCACCTGTCCCGTTCCCCGGCTGTCACGTTCCGGCGCGCGCGGCCCCGCTCTCTAGGGCGCGCGCGCCGACTCTCTGAGATTTAAAGGGCCAGTGCACCATTAATTGGTGCCTGGCCCAATCAGTGTCTATCACTTCCCATACCTATAAAAACCCACTTCCCCTTCCTGTCCTCACCGGATCTTGTTGCCTTAGTGCCCTGAGAAAGTGTTTTAGTGTGTTTCCAAGCCTGTGTACCCAGACCTTCTGCTGTTGCCCCTGACTACGACTCTTGCTGCCTGCCCTGACCTTCTGCTACGTCCGACCTTGCTCTTGCCTTGTCCCTGTGTACCGCGCCTGTCTCAGCTGTCAGTGGGGTTGAGTCGCTATCGGGTGGAACGACCTGGGGGTTAACTGCCACTGCAAGTCCATCCCGCTTTGCGGCGGGCTCTGGTGAAAACCAGTAACCCCTTAGATTCCGTTCCCCTGGTACGGCCCACGCCATCACCTCACTGACACAGAGGATCCACCTCCAGTGTCCTCGCTGCATTCCAGACCGGATCCTGACAGGGTTTCCTTCAAGGAAACATACTGTGAACCCCTGCCTGTGTGAATGTACCCTAAAAACACTACACTACACTAGTGTTGAGCGGCATAGGCCATATTCGAATTCGCGAATATTCGCGAATATATGGACGAATATTCGTCATATATTCGCGTATATTCGCATATTCGTAATATTCCCGTTTTATTTTCGCATATGCGAAAATTCGCGTGTGCGAAAATTAACATATGAGAAAATTAACATATACAAAATTAGCATACGCGAATTTTTGCATATGTGAATTTTCGCATGCCAATCTCACACAGTAGTATTAGAGCCTTCTTTACATCACACAAGCTGGAAGCAGAGAGGGATGATCACTGTGATGTGTACTGTGAAAAAAAAAAAAAAAAAACTAATATTCGTAATTAAGAATATATAGCGCTATATTCGCGAAATTCGCCAATTCGCGAATATGCAATATTCGCGAATAATATTCGAATTGCGAATATTCGCGAGCAACACTACACTACACTAACAAATAATAAAAAGTAAAACACTACATATACACCCCCTTACACGTCCCCCCCCCCTCAATAAAAATGAAAAACGTCTCATACGGCAGTGTTTCCTAAACGGCACCTCCAGCTGTTGCAAAACCACAACTCCCAGTGTTGCCGGACAGCCATAGACTGTCCTGGGAGGCTGGGAGGCTTGCAACAGCTTAAGGAACTCTGTTTGGGAAACACTGCTGTAGGGTTTTGGAGGAGACAAGCCCCATCCTTGTAACCGGGTCCACCCCTATTGCAAATTCCTAATTTAGGCCTCAAATGCGCATGGCGCTCTCTCACTTCAGAGCCCTGTCGTATTTCAAGGCAACAGTTTAAGGCCACATATGGGGTATCTCCGTGCTCGGGAGAAATTGCGTTACAAATTTTGGGGCGATTTTTCTCCCATTACCCTTTGTAGAAATGGTAAATTTTGGCAAAAAATTTCACTTTAGTGAAATTTTTTTATTTTCATTTACACATCAGAATTTAGCGAAAAGTCGTCAATCACCTGTTGGGTGTATGTGGCAAGCGGGCCCTACAATGCCCAGGTCTGCCCCAGAGGGTTTCATAACCAACCACAATAGAGAAAATGTTGTTGTAGGAGCATGGTCAATCTACTCAGACCCATCTGCCATTGGTGGCTGGAAATCCTGGCTGATCCATCCCTGATTCATCTTGGCAAACGTCAGTCTCTCCACATTTTTAGTGGACAGAGGAGTTCGCCTTGGGGTGACTATGGCCCCGGCCGCACTAAACACCCGATCTGATGGCACACTACTGGCCGGGCAGGACAGCTTTTCCAGGGCAAACTCCGCTAGTTGCGGCCATAAATCGAGTTTGGCTGCCCAGAAGTCCAGCGGATTTTCAACGGTTGCTGACAGGGTCATGTCCAGGTAAGCCACCACCTGCTGGTTCAGATCGTGCTCCATGTCCACCTGCTGCTGATGAGTAGCTTCACTATGTGGCTGAAGGAAGCTACTCATTAGCGACTGTAGACTCAGGCTGCTGCTGACTGAGCTAATACTGCTCCTGCCACCCCTCCCCTCCCCAGCAGCCGTGGCAGTGGAAGGTGAGCGCAGAGGGCCCCCTGAGTCAGACCTGCGAGTGGATGGACCATGTGGCCGATAGGCATCGGCCAACCGACTACCTAGAAGCTCCCTGAAGTAGGTCAGTTTGTCCTCCCTCTCAGTTGGTGTAAAAAAGGCCTCCATTCTCGGCCGGGAGCGAGGGTCTAAAAAGGTGGAGATCCAGAAGTCATTCCGCTGACGAATTTTGACAATTCGGGGGTCACTACGCAAGCAACTCAGCATGCATCGTGCCATTTGTGACAGTTACTCGCTGGGACTACCTGCCTCCATCTCCACTGCATACTGCCACGGTGTGTCTGGGTCCTCTGTCTCGCCTCCCTCGTAATAACCCCCCAGCTCCTCTGGCTTCTCCTGCTCCTCCTCTCCTGTCCAATGACCAGAAACACCGGCCATTTCATTCACTGTAAACTGTGCTCCGCTCTGCCCCTCATCATCATCCTCCAGTTCATCCCCCACAGGACTCATGTAGCCTTCTGATGTAGGCGCAACATCTCCATTGCCATGACCAGCCATGTTTTCAATCATTTTTTGGAGTAAATGTAGGAGTGGAATTACATCGTTCATGGCATAATTCGAGCGACTAACAAAAAATGTGGCTTCCTCAAAGGGCCTCAGCAAACGGCAGGTGTCACCTATGAGCTGCCACTCGTTCATATTGAAGTTATACAGGGGAGTACTCCTATCTGCTTGTATCATCAAAAAATCCGTGATGGCTTTTCTTTGTTCGTATAGTCTGTCCAACATATGGAGGGTGGAATTCCAACATGTGGCAACGTCACAAATAAGACTATGTTGTGAGATACCGTTCTGATGCTGCAGCTCAAGCAAAGTGGGCTTGGTGGTGTACAAGTGGCTGAAGTACATGCACAGTTTCCTTGCCATTGTCAGGACATCTTGCAAATGGGGTGAAGACTTGATGAACTTCTTGACAACCAGATTCAACACGTGTGCCATGCAGGGCGAATGGTTCACACTTCCTTGTTGCAGCGCGGCCACAATGTTCTTCCCATTGTCGGTCACCATGGTTCCCATTTCCAGATTTCGTGGAGTAAGCCATACTCGGATTTCTTCCCTAATGATTTTTAGCAGTTCCTCCCCTGTGTGACTCCATTCGCCAAGGCAAACCATGTGAAGGACGGCTTGACACCGCTGTGCCCTACACACGTGGTACGATGAAGGGCCACCGAGATTTGGACGTGCAGTGGAGGCCGAGGACACGGGGAGGAGGAGGAGGAGGCGCACACTGTAAAAGGACCAACTGCCTGGGAGCCAGAGCGTGGAGGAGAAAGCGGTGTAACCTGTCCAAGTTGCTGTTATGGCTGTGCAGGAACAACATTTACCCAGTGGGCCGTAAAAGACATGTATTGTCCCTGCCCGTAGTTACAGCTCCACACTTCGGCACTGCCATGCACTTTTGAACACACCGACAGGCTCAAGGACTGGCCCACCTTCTCTTGTACAAACTTATGAAGGGCTGGTACTGCCTTCTTCGCAAAGAAATGACGGCCATCAATTCCCTGAAAGCTGCAGAGTCCACCAGTTGGAAAGAGAGGGACTGCAACGCCAGCAACTTGGACAGGAGCACATTCAACTTCTGCGCCGTTGGATGAGTGGGCGCATACTGTTGTCTCTTGGACATGGCTTTGCCAATCAATTGTCGGCGGAATGGCTGACTACAAGCGGAAGAAGCAGGAGCGCAAGAAGGAGGGTTGGACACAATGCTCCCTTTGGCTGAGGTGGTGGAGCCTCGTGTTCCACAACAGTGTCTGCCTCAGGACCCTGAACAATTGAAACACCGCCTCCCACGTCACTCTCCGCATCAATACTTGCCCGCCTTGCGGAGCAAGGGACGCATGTCTCCTCACATTCTTGGCTGCCCATTAGATGCTGACTGTCCTCTATTACATTGTCCTCGTTAAATAGTGGAGCTGAACCCAAAGCATGAGATACTTCTTTGGGAGAGGGAACAGCATAGGACAACGGCAATGGGATTACGGGGACTGCTCCCGGGCCATGCCAACTGAGGGTTGTGTCTGAGGAACCCACCGACTGGGGTTGTCAGATGTCGCTTGTGATGATGGGGATGAGTGTGCAAACCAATTGACGAGGAGAGATGGGTCGACGACACGACCACTGGGTGTTAACGGGAGCTCAGGCCTATTGCTGCGACTCCTGCTGCCACTCGCCCCAAGTCTGCTGCCAACTCTGCCTGACGTATGTAGGCCTCTGCCCCTTCTCTGTGCACGTCCTGGCACTTCCCTGCCTGACATACTTAGTGTGTTTATGAGGGTATAGAACAGCAGCAGGCGATTACTTACGGCTGACCTTTCAAAGTATATAGGCCCTAGACAGAATAACAGTTACTAAATAGTACACTCCTTTGTTGTATGTATGCCCTTTGCAATGATGAGCGCACTGTTAAGCATATTTATACGCAGAAAAAAACTATTTTTCTGTTGTATACACCAGCCAGTGTATACTAATGTGTGGAATAGCACTGAATTTAGCACTGAGACAGAAATACAGGTACTAAATAGTACGCTACTTGGTTGTATGTATGCCCTTTGCAATGATGAGCGCACTGTTAAGCGTATTTGTACGCAGGAAAAACTTTTTTTTTTTTGTTTAATACACCGGCTGGTGTATAACGTGTGGTATAACACTTAATTTAGCACAGAGACAGAAAAAAAGGTGGTATATGGTACCCTATTTGCTTGTATGTAGGCCCTTTGCAATTATAAGGCCACTGAAAAAGCGTATTTGTACTCAGGAAAAACTTTTTTTCGTTAATACACTGGCAGGTGTATAACGTGTGGTATAACACTTAAGTTAGCACAGAGACAGAAAAAAAGGTAGTCTATGGTACGCTATTTGCTTGTATGTAGGCCCTTTGCAATGATAAGGCCACTGTTAAGCGTATTTTTACTCAGGAAAAAAAAAAATTCTTTAATACACCGGCAGGTGTATAACGTGTGGTATAACACTTAATTTAGCACAGAGACAGAAAAAAAGGTGGAATATGGTACGCTATTTGCTTGACTTTAGGCCCTTTGCAATGATAAGGCCACTGTTAAGCGTATTTTTACGCAGGAAAACCTTTTTTTTCTTCAATACACCGGCTGGTGTATAACATGTGGTATAACACTTAATTTAGCACAGAGACAGAAAAAAGGTGGTATATGGTATGCAATTTGCTTGTATTTAGGCCCTTTGCAATGATAAGGACACTGTTAAGCTTTTTTGTACTCAGGGAAAAAAAAAATTCTTTAATACACCGGCAGGTGTATAACATGTGGTATAACACTTAATTTAGCACAGAGACAGAAAAAAAGGTGGTATATGGTACTCTATTTGCTTGTATGTAGGCCCTTTGCAACGATAAGGCCACTGAAAAAGCATATTTGTACTCAGGAAAAACTTTTTTTTCTTTAATACACCGGCAGGTGTATAACGTATGGTATAACACTTAATTTAGCACAGAGACAGTAAAAAGGTAGTATATGGTACGCTATTTGCTTGTATTTAGGCCCTTTGCAGTGATAAGGCCACTGAAAAAGCATATTTGTACTCAGGAAAAAAAAAATTTCTTTAATACCCCGGCAGGTGTATAACGTGTGGTATAACATTGAATTTAGCACAGAGACAGAGTAAGAGGTGAAAAATTGTAAAAAGGCACTAAAGTCCACACTAATGTGACTTATTTCTGAACAGCAGCAGGACCCAACAGTGCAGCACCACAAAAAAAAAATCCAGGGATTAAACCCTAAATTGCACTCTGTCACACAATTCTGAGCAGCAGAAGATTTGTGGAGCAAAAAAAACTCAATTGGGCTGAAAAAATAGGAGATAAGATGCTTCAGAAAGTTCAGGCAGCTTGGAGATCTGTATGAGGCAGCTGAAAGCTATCTGCCCCTCTCTGCTGCAATGCTCAATAACGTGAATAGGAGGTTTAGCAATCAATGATCCTTCTCAGTGTAACAGCACAGCACTCTGCACTCCTGCCTTTCCCTAATGCTGATGTGACTAGCAGTTGCAGTGTAACGCTGTGGTATGAGCTATTAACACACACACAGTCCCGTCCTCTCCATCTGAGTGCATAGATGAAATGAAGAGAGGCAAGATGGCCGCCGATTATATACTGGCTGTGACATCACAGGGATCAGTGAACACTGATAGGCTGCATCTCACATGTGGTTCAGGGTCAGCCTGCCTACCTTCATTCCCGCCGCTGTTTCCCGCCCTCCCATAATCCCCTGCCCCATGTACTCACATGTGGATCCGCCATCTTAGCTCTCCAATAGCCTGGAAGGCTGTAAAATGGAGTTTAACCCCTTAAGGACCAAGGACGTACCGGTACCTCCCGTGATATAACGCGAGGTTACACGGTAACCCCGCATCATATCACGGCGGGCCCGGCGTCATAGTGAAGTCCGGACCCGCCGCTAATAGCGCTGAGCTGAGCCACGCGGCTAAAAGTGAAAGTAAAAACTGCCGGTTAGCTCAGTGGGCTGTTCGGGATAGCCGTGGCAAAATTGCGGCATCCCTAAAAGCTTGCAGGACAGCCGGAGGGTCCCTACCTGCCTCCACGCTGTCCGATCGCCGAATGACTGCTCAGTGCTCAGTCCAGGCATGAGCAGTCAAGCGGCCGAATCATCGATCACTGGTTTCCTATGAGAAACCAGTGATCAATGTGAAAGATCAGTGTGTGCAGTGTTATAGGTCCCTATGGGAGCTATAACACTGCAAAAAAAAAAGTGAAAAAAAAGTGAATAAAGATAATTTAACCCCTCCCCTATTAAAAGTTTGAATCACCCCCATTTTCCCATAAAAAAACCACAGTGTAAATAAAAATAAACATATATGGTATCACCGCATGCAGAAATGTCCGAATTATAAAAATATATCGTTAATTAAACCGCTCGGTCAATGGCGTACGCGCAAAAAAATTTGCGTGTAAATGTGTCTAATCTATTCCTAACCTTTTTCTTACTCCAAATTAATGTATTCACCAAACCATCAATTTTTCTAAACCATACTTCACCTATAATTACCTATAATGCGGCAGAACCACCATTTTTGTCAATGCTATACGCTCGGTCATTCCCAAGGGTAGTTTTAACCAGATATCGATTTTCTTTTTAATTTTTACCAACAGCGGGGCTAGATTTAACTTGATATAATCCTTTGGATTGCTACTAATGCTAAGCCCCAGGTATTCCATGGTCTCTGGATATTTTATTACTTTTAATTCACTAAACCTTTCTTCACCTATGCCTTCCACAAGCATTAATGAAGATTGTCTCCAGTTGATTGAGAGTCCCGAGATACAACCAAATTCCTAAATGTCCTGAATAATGTCAACTAAATGAGTCTTTGGGTTCTTGACAAACAGTAATAAATCATCCGCATATAATGCAATTTTTCTTTCATCTCCTCCTGGACCAAAACCCTGGTATCAGGAATGATTTTTGAGGAAAACAGCGAGAGGTTCGATAAATTAAAGAAATAATAAAGGTGACAGGGGACACTCTTGTCTTGTGCCCCTGGTGAGGCTAAATTGGCTAGATATAGTATTGTTTATTTTAATTCTTGCCCTGGGGTGGTCGTATAACAGCTTAATATAATTTATAAAGCTTTGCCCCAACCCAAACTATTCCAACGCTTTCCATAAGAAGGCCCACTCCACTCCAGCGTCTAGTGACAGGATGGAGCGCCCCCCCCCCCCCCATCTCCCCAAGCTGGATGGCCGAATAAACTCGCCTAATATTACCCATTCCATTCCTGTTCTTCATAAATCCAACCTGATCTCTCCCCACCAGGTTCCCAATTACTCCCTTCAGGCGCAACGTTAATACTTTCGCAAAATTTTTGCGTCTGTATTAGAAAGCGAGATGGGTCTATATGAGCCCATTTCGCTTAGATCTTTACCCTTTTTCGGGATTAATATCATCATTGCTTCCCGCATTGACTGCGGAAGGGACCCCTGTCTGCAGGATTCATCTAACACCTCATGGAATTTCCCTAACAATGACTTACCCAGTTTACGATATATCTCAAACAGGAGCCCATCCATCCCTGGATCTGTGTTCCCAGAAAAAGATCTCAAGGCCTGCTCCAGCTCATGGAGCTGAATTTTAGTATCCAACTCCACCCCTCCGCCCCCAGACTCGGTAATTAAATTTTTTTCATTCTTCAATATCCTCCTTGGAATGTTGCACTTCTTTCTCATAAAGTTCTGAAAAGAAACGGACAAAACTCGCTTCCACTTCTGCAGTGGACCTGAGAAGGCCATCTTTATCCTTAATAGATTTTATAAAGTTCCCCTTTGCTGATTCCTTATGAGATGACTCAGGAATTTGTTTGGACGCCCCCCTTCAAAATATAATTTTTCATTTTGAAAAAAAAATCTGATTTAGGGCTTTTTCTTCTAAATATACTTTAAGATCCTGTTTTTTTTTTCTAACTTTTTTAAATTGTCAACAGAGGCATCCCTGGACAGCTCAACCTCTGCCCTAGCGATTTCTTTTTCCAGCTCTTTTTTTTTTAAAACTAAACCCCCTGATCTTTTAAACTAAACCCCCCAGATCTCCCTATATAGCAAACCTCTGATAAATGCTTTCAGGGCATCCCATACTATGCCCACCTCTGCCGTGCCCTTGTTGACTGCCCAAAATTCCTCTATTTCCCCTTTTAACTTTGCATGGATGTGCCAGCAGTTTGGTTACTGAGACAATCGTACCATGTCAAGTGATTTCTGTTCATGTGCATTGTACAGTTGCCTCCTAGCGTGTTAAGCGTCTTTCCATGCCAAACTTTGCAGAATGGGGGGGGGGGGGGGGAGAGCTGGAGTTTCACTTTAACTTTAATTTAAATCTTACAGAAAACTCAGTTGAGGCTCTGAGGCTTTGGGGGCCTACCAAAAGATTTGTAAAAACTTACAGGAACCTTCACGAGTTTACTGGTATTTGTTTTATTATTGAGTGAAATGCAAACACAGTATCGTTCATGCTGCTGAATTGACCCTTGTGATGGCAGATGGCAACCAATATGTTGTCATCTCCTTTTGTTCCTGGGATTTGAAGTTCTAATAGGAAATGGAGCTCTGATCAGTATTTTGATATATTAAGAACGTAATCCGAGGAAGAAATTGGTTGTATGCAAAGTAAAAAAAAAAAAAAATCTGTTTAAAAGCAGAAACTCACTATAAGGTGTAAATGAGACAGTCACACATTAGAAAATAATTAGTTTCTATTTAGATTTTCTGCCAATGTCCCTAATGCCAATAAAGGTGGCTTTACACAAAGCATTTTCCAGCAGTTCTTCATTTTATTTTATGCCCCAAAATGTTGCAGCCAGATATTATATGAAAGTCTATGGGAAATACTTGTCAGGAGTTTAATGGGCAGCAAAAAAATAGGAACAGGCTTAACAGCAAACTATAATTTACATTTTAAGACCTCTTCCAAACAAACACATTTTACGTTTTTTACGTCCGTAATACAAAGCAACTGTTAATTTATAGGGATATTCAAATGGCCATTCAAATGAAACAACTATTTTCATAAACAGAGCGTGGCTTCTCCAAATAAATATGCCCCACTGAGGTCTATAAAGAAGCATTCAAAATATGCATGTATCTGTATTTGTTCCAAATTGTATCAGTGTTTCATCAGAATTTGAATCTATTTTGCATGTTTTTCAAAGTGTAATTTAAATTTATTTCTAGAAGACCGTCCATCAATATTTACTATACAAATGGTGGATGATATACGGATGAAATTCTAGTGACATACTGATGATATATCATCTGTCCATATTACAGATTTGTATTACACATTTTTTCCAGATGCTCAAGTAAAGTTGATCTAAAACATTCCAGGAAGAGGGCAGTCACCAGCATCTTCTACTCAGCCCCCTGCACTTGTTTGATGGATCTTTAACTGAGTGCCATCGAAAAGACAGAGAAAAGCTGCTTGGGGTTTTATCCAAGTTATATAGAGTCCAGTGCCTGATCAATTTTAAAGCTATGAGTCTCTGAAATGCTGTACATCATAGTGTGCTGGAGTGAGAAAGCTTGCTACTTTTTGTAGATCCTTTCACAACTTCCGATTGACCAGCAGCAAACATATGGCAACAGCAGTTAAAGGAGTACTCCACTGGCCAGTGTTCGGAAGTGAATGTTCCAAATGCTGTTTTCACGCTGTGGGGGTCAGCCACACCCCACGTGACATCACGGCCACATCCCCTCATTGCAAGTCTATGGGAGGTAGCGTGACGGCCATCACGCCCCCTCATTGATTTGCATTGAGGGGGCGTGACCATGATTTTATGAGGGGCGTGGCTGACCCCCGCAGCACGAAAACAGCATTCGGAACATATACTTCCGAACACTGGCCAGTGGAGTACCCTTTTCAGGGGAAAAATCAAAGCACCCAAAATTTTTTAAATTATGGAAATAGTTGTTCAAAATGTTCACCTAATTTAGAACATAAAAGATGATGCTTGTCTTTGTAAAGCCAGTAACTTATAACAATGGTGATTTTTTGTTATTCTTTTTTTTATCAATATTCAGATGCCCTGACAGGTTTGATAAGCATCTTGACCGACATTATCTGGAGGTTTACTGGTGATTTCTTAGCACCAGATATTGTTTGTAGAGTAATTCGATACCTGCAGGTAGGTGGTTTTTAAAATATTCTAAAAGATTTGCACTTAATGAGGGTCTGTCACTTAGGGTCCGTATTTTGTGTCAATATTTGTAAGCCAAACCAAAGAGAAAAATAAATAAAGGAAACATTTGCACCTACTGTGTGTTTTTTGGCCCTTTCTTAGTTTTAACTTACAAATACTGGAGCAAAATACTGATCCAAATACAGGCTGGTGTTAAAGCAT
Source organism: Hyla sarda (assembly GCF_029499605.1). NCBI lineage: Eukaryota > Metazoa > Chordata > Amphibia > Anura > Hylidae > Hyla > Hyla sarda. Next base: position 144,486,833 of record NC_079193.1, read on the forward strand.
CAATTGGGTTCCTGAATACATCTTCAAGCTAATATTTTGAAAGACAATTGAAGGAAAACTGTCAGCCCTATCACCCACCCTAAACCCAGAACACTGGGTTATAAAGTGGCTGACCAGTAGTGCACAGAGGGGTCACTTGCTAAATTTCGTTTACTGGTTACGAGGATCCAAAGGTCCATTGTTTAATCCAGTAATTTGCGCTGTGGAAGCGGGCTCCACTGACTGGTCGCCTCTGCCTCCATCAGCCAGCTCATAATACTGCCCCCCACAATTTCATTATTGCAATATTAATTTTCTTTGACTCTACGTTCTAGTGACGTGGAGTCACTGGTCACGTGAACGCTGCGCTCTGTCAGTGCGGCGCATGCCCAGTGATACCGTGCAGAGCGGTCTCAGCAGAGAGAGCTCTCACGTCATCACGACATGAGAGCTGTACGCAATCATCAGGTGCATGCGCTCTGCCGACAGAGCACAGCGCTCACGTGACCGGACGTTAAGTCGAAGATAATGTATATGTAAATTGTGGGGACAGTATTATGAGTTGACCGACGGAGGCAGAGGTGACTAGTCAGCGGGGTCCGCCTCCACAGCGCAAATTACTGGACTAAACAACGGACCTTTGAAAGCCCATATCTCCATAATCAGTGGCCAAAATTTTGTAAGTGAGCCCTCTGTGCACTCCTGGTCACCCACTCTTAAACCCAGTGTTCTGGGTTTAGGGTGGGTGATCGGGCTGACAGTTTTCCTTTAAGATAAAGGGGACAAGGACAGGATGATGCTCACTTGGGGTGAGAAATGGCCTACACAACATCGAGGTTGGGTTCATACCTAGTATTTTGGATGGTATATGGTCCTTATTTTGGAGCTAACTGTGGTCAGTATTTTAGCTAAAACCAGGAATGTGTTCAAAACACAAATAAGGTGTATATTTTTTCATTTAAAAGCAAAATGTCCAGCGCGAATGTGAAGGAACTGGATGTTTATTCCAATAGCCAAAAAGACAAGGAGAACATGACAAGGTGACGCGTTTCGGTCCTAAGGCTGGACCTTAGTCATACACTAGTATACAGTGAGTACAAACCTTATATAGGTGGCCCCTCAAACAACGACCAGTAATCCGGCCGCATCTGAATAGGGTCCTCCTCCTTTTTCCGTGACGTGGGGGTGATAGGTAAAACCCGGAGAAAAGATAAGAAGGTGAGGAGGAAAAAGCGGAGACAAAGAAGGAACCAAGGAAATAAAAATGGAAAAAAGAGAAGAGAAAAGAAAAAACGGGGAAGAAAAGAAAAAAAGGAAAAGGAAAAGAGAGAAAAAGAAGAAAAGGAAAGAAAAAGAAAGGAGAAAAGGAATGAGGACCATGGGTAGTCACCCTCACGTAACAGAAAAAGGTTACAATCTTAGACAATACAAAAATATATAAAAACAGTAAATGTTTATTACATGTAAGTGAAATATTTTAAAAAGGTCAATAATAAAACACATAATCATATTCTAAGACTACTCCCCAAGGGAGAGAAATGAAAGGAATGAGCTATGTTTGAGGTTTCATATGGAAAAAATGTTAAACGATAAACAGTAGACTAGATGGTATTAACATTTTCTGTATAATAAATAAAAAAAATATATAAAAAGATACATAATGTAATAATAATATAGTATATACCAATCACTTTCTCACAAAAGAAAGAATACTGTATCCTATGAAACCATAACATAGATACTTTTACAGGATCAGCAAGTATCCTAATCTATCTGGGACACTGAAACCGGCCAAGGAAAAGGGGGAGAAAAAAGGGGAGAAAAATACAGGGAAATATAATCACAATCTTACCCACAGGGAAAGAACAGCTCTCTCACAATTAACAGACATGGAAGACCTAATTGTCCGCCAGGCGGACAAGGGGGGAGCTGTGGTCATTCTGGACGTTGGTCTGTATGCTAAAATCAATATGTCTATGCTATCTGACATTGATACATACAGGCCCCTCCGGAGTGACCCCACTCAAATTTTCAAACGTGAACTAAGAGCACTTGTGGATCTTGGGGTTAATTATAATATTTTTTCCAAAAAACAGGCGGAATATATGATTGTGGAGGACCCTGTGGTCCCCATTTTCCACCCCTTACCCAAGATCCATAAGTGCACTTTTCCTCCCCCTATGAGGCCTATCGTTGCGGGTATATCTTCCCTCAACGAGCGCCTTTGCGCTTGGGTTGATGCTTCCCTGCAGCCTTTGATTGCACATATGCCGGGATACATCAAGGACACGGGCCATGTTCTACACATGATGAACCAGATAGAGTGGAGAGATTCATACCGATGGATTACAACTGATGTTGTCTCATTATATTCTGTTATCCCCCACTCTCTGGCTCTTCAGGCTTTGACATGGTTCCTTATCACATACTCTGATTATTCCCATACAGTACGAGTACATGTGCTGGTGGGAGAGGGGGACAATCTTCTCCCCATCCAACCCATTTTTGTCGTCCATAGTCTGGTATGGCCGCTACATAGATGATATTCTTATCATCTGGAGTTTTGATGTGGCGGCCATACCGGATTTCTGCACGTACATCAATGAGAATTCTCTTAACTTGAGGTTCACTCTTAATTATGAGGTATCCATGGTAAGTTTTCTTGACTTGCATTTGGTGGGTGACAATGAGAGATGCTGTGTGAAAACTGCTACATATAGTAAAAAAACTGCAGTAAATTCAATATTACATGCGTCCTCTTGCCACCCATCACATGTAACTCGCAACTTGCCCACGGGTGAAATGGTGAGAGCCCGCAGAAATTGTTCGGCCGACCCCGAGTTCAGACGGGAGATATGTGAAATCTCTTCTCGTCTCCAAGCCCGTGGGTATCAGTCTCGGGATATAGAGAGGGGTATCAACATTGCCTCGAATAAGAATAGGGCGTTGTTGATTTCTCCCTCTTGTAACAAGGTACGAGGTATCCAGAAGACCCCTGATTCTCCGGTGGTCTTCTGCACCAAGTACAGTCTTGAATACAAACGGATCTGTAACATCATACACAAATACATGGTAATTGTTTTATGTGATCCTGCCTTTCAAGGGGTGTTCCCTGCAAGATATAAATGTATATCTAGAAGGGCCCCGACTATCGGTCAGAGCATTTCACCCAGTTTATTTTCTACACAGCAGAAACCACAGCCAACCTGGCTACGTTACACAGGGTCCTACAGGTGTGGACATAGCAGGTGCGTGTGTTGCGGTTTTATGCAGAATTCAGATTCGGTGGTTTCGACTACTACGGGCGATACCCATAAAATTAATGCATATATTAATTGCAACACACCGTACGTTGTCTATGTCCTTACCTGCAGAGACTGTAATCTCCAATATGTGGGGTGCAGTTCGACTCCTCTAAAAGTTCGTATCCGAAAACACATCTCGGATATACCCCATTTTAATTCAAGACATATTTCTATGGTCTCCAGGCACATAGCCGAGGTACATGCCGGCAATACGTCATCCCTTATGCTACAGGGGTTGGAACGAGTTAGCCCACCTGTGAGGGGTGGCAATGTCAAGCTCAAACTCCTGGACCGAGAGGTCTATTGGATTTTGAGATTGGACAGTCGCGTCCCTCGGGGCCTTAATAAAAGGATGGACACCATTCTCCACTATTAGGCATGTTGGTCGAGATTCATCTAGCTCTGTTCCTCCTGCTCGCCTTAACATAACACTTATTTATGCATCTATATGGGTACCCCATATTTAAGTTTATATTTATGTTTTGATCTATTTTTGCTCTCTTCATCAAATCGGTGTTGTTATTCTTCTTTATTTTTCCTTTGTTCCTCTCAATCAGGATGCCCATGACCATTCTATTATAGGCTTTCTTTCCTCTTTTTCCCCCGCCCCTCCCCCCAGTTTTTCTCCCCTTTTTTCTCCCCCTTTTCCTTGGCCGGTTTCAGTGTAAGAGTATCTATGTTATGGTTTCATAGGATACAGTATTCTTTCTTTTGTGAGAAAGTGATTGGTATATACTATATTATTATTACATTATGTATCTTTTTATATTTTTTTTTTTATTTATTATACAAAAAATGTTAATACCATCTAGTCTACTGTTTATCGTTTAACATTTTTTCCAAATGAAACCTCAAACATAGCTCCTTCCTTTCATCATTTCTCTCCCTTTGGGGAGTAGTCTTAGAATATGATTATGTGTTTTATTATTGACCTTTTTAAAATATTTCACTTACATGTAATAAACATTTACTGTTTTTATATATTTTTGGATTGTAACCTTTTTCTGTTACGTGAGGGTGACTACCCATGGTCCTCATTCCTTTTCTCCTTTCTTTTTCTTTCCTTTTCTTCTTTTTCTCTCTTTTCCTTTTCCTTTTTTTCTTTTCTTCCCCGTTTTTTCTTTTCTCTTCTCTTTTTTCCATTTTTATTTCCTTGGCTCCTTCTTTGTCTCCGCTTTTTCCTCCTCACCTTCTTATCTTTTCTCCGGGTTTTACCTATCACCCCCACGTCACGGAAAAAGGAGGAGGACCCTATTCAGATGCGGCCGGATTACTGGTCGTTGTTTGAGGGGCCACCTATATAAGGTTTGTACTCACTGTATACTAGTGTATGACTAAGGTCCAGCCTTAGGACCAAAACGCGTCACCTTGTCATGTTCTCCTTGTCTTTTTGGCTATTGGTATAAACATCCAGTTCCTTCACATTCGCGCTGGACATTTTGCTTTTACTTGTCAGTTCCAGTCGGTGTTGCCCACGCCGGTCCTGGCGCGACGGGCTGAGGGAGTGAGCTGGACTATACACTTCTTTGTCTGCATATTTTTTCATTATCATTTTCTCTGTGTTGACTGCTCAAGTATTCCAAAATGAGTGTGAACCCAGTGGTGCCTCCATTGGTCACCGCTTGTGGGCATGTGTGGTGAGGGTGTGATGAAGGCAGATGGAATTACCCTAGGGGCAGATGGCATTAACCCCTTGTGTTCATGATGCCAGGGCGTGGTTTAACCTCTTCACCACCCGAAGGTATACCACTGGATCATGGGCTAGGCACGGGGGCAAATAATGACTCCGACGCCAAGTTACGGAACAACGTCCGCTTTACTGAGTTAGACAGGTGTTAACAAGTCTTAACAACTTAGCCAGACTCAAGGTGGTGACCAGTGACTTCAGAGACCTCAGGGCTCACTGGGACTTGCAGTTGACTTGGACAATTTGATGCAGGGCCACGCTGACTTGACACAGATTGATCTTGACTGACTGGACTGGGACTGACTAGACAGACTTCACCCCCTTTGTAGCTTACTAGGTTATGACATTTTTCTGTTGGGTAGTGGACTTTTGGATGTGTGGCTGGGTGGTAGGCTTCAGGCCTCCTCAGGACACCAGACACTCTCTTGGGACTTGACCTTACTGTACTCAGCAAAGACTTGGACTAAGAGACTGAACTAGCTCCACCCAGGGTTTATATGGGGGAGACTCGGGAGGAGTCCCATAGGTCACCTTGTAGGTCACATGGTCACTGGTACCTTCCTTGGTTACAACACATGACAACAGTATTTAAAGCTACATAACACTATATACACTTTACATTGATTATTATAGGCATTCAACACTATTCACAGAACATTCGTACAGGGGGGGAGCCCAGGGGTCAATGAATAGCGTAAGCCTAATAGGGCAGCAATTTTACCGGGGTGCAACTCCTGTACTGGGACACCACACATGGTTTCATTGGCATTCCAATACCTTTGACCTTGGGCAAAGCCCAAAGTCACAAACCCCTTGTTAACTTCCCAACCCTAAAACTTAACCTTTATTAGGTACAATATTAACATGAATTAGTGAGTATTCCTTAAAACCACAGGTCCTGTATACACTGATTCCTTATATTATGTATAAATGGATCATTTGCACATGGTCTGGTTGCACAGTACCACATATAACAGTGGTCTGCAGTCCCACTGTATATTGGATGTTGTAGGGGTCTGCTGTTTAAAAAAAAAAAAAAAAAAAAAAACACATATACCCCTTCTACATGTTTTGTTCCTACCACCAGCTCTATATTTATATGAAATTATGGTCCTCCCCTTAGGTTAGTCAACCAGTCACCTATAAGCAGTCTCAATTACTTACCCTTGAGATGTGAGTTCATCCCCAGTCGCTACTATTCCACCTATTACTGTCCGTAAACAAATCACTGCATCAGGATTAGCCATCTGACGCATATGCTGTGCCACACTGTCCGACAGTAATTTATGTCCTCCTCCAATTGCTGGAGGTATCTCTGTGTTGTCATCATACCTCACCCAGGGAGTGCTCCGTTGTCTGCGTAAGCGCAGATGGATCCATCCGGTGCCCAATTCATGCGCATGTGCATCCATCCTCCATTTCTGACATAGTCTCGCAGATGAGGAAATCCTCCAGCATGTATGTGTGTACTCAAAAAGTACAATAAGAAATGCAATATTAGGATTGAATCAGGGGATATTATAATAGTTAGTTCGTACAGGGAGTACTGATAATATTAGATCTGGACAGAATTGTGATTATGTACAATAATAGATAGTTCTTGCTAGCGACATATCCCAAGAATAACTAAATAAATGTTAATCATCACTATATCAATTATATGTCACTCAGATGGCCACTCAGATGGCCACTCATAGAAAATATGTGATTAAATATGTATTCTACTTATTATGAATTAGGATCCCACATGAACCATGTCAAGATGGGAAATAGCTGTCACGTACCGGCAGGACTGGTAGTGGATCCTCTGGACCAGAGAGGCGATGGCGCGGGTTGTACCAGAGGACCAGTTCTAAGTGGTTATTGGTTTTCACCAGAGCCCGCAGCAAGGCGGGATGGTCTTGCTGCGGCGGTAACCACTCGGTCGTATCCTCCAGTAGCAACTCAACCTCTCTGGCAGCTGATATGGCGTGGTACACAGGGAGCAGGCAGGAGCGTAGTCGGACGTAGCAGAGGTCAGGGCAGGCGGCAAGGGATCAAAGGCGAGTAGGCGGTAGCAACGGGTTCGGCAACAGGCAAGGCAATACACACAATAGGAACGCTTTCTCAGAGGCACAAGGGCACAAAGATCCGGCAAGGGCAGGAAGGGGCAGGTGCCTTTTATTGGGAAGGCAGGGGAAGTGAGGAACCAGCGCACCAATTACCGGTGCGCTGGCCCTTTAAATTTACTGAAGGTGGCGCACGCGTGCGCCCTAGAGAGCGGGGCCACGCGCCGGGAGGCCGAGATGGATGGCGCAAGGAGCAGGGGGCCAGGTAAGTGGAACTGGGACGCGGCGCGTGAATGGGGGCCAGCCGTCATGGCAGCCGCGTCCCCGACACAAAGGAACCCGGGCTCCCGGTCAGTGTGACTGACCAGGAGACGCCGGGATCCCGGGGCAGAAGGCCGAGGGGGCGGACGCTCCGGTCCAGGGACGGAGACCGGAGCGCACGCTGTAACAATGGCTAGAGGAAATATTCCCTTCATGTAACTAAAACAATGATATCATACCCATTTTAAGACCGATTCAAATGTGTAAGTCAGAGTCACTTAATCAGAACATAATAATCCATCTATACTCAATCAAACATGCTCGGTCAACCTATGACATCATAATAGTATTCCACCATAATCGCATTCCTAGATCTCATGAAGATTGAACAATGTGTGCCAGCCAAGTAATATCCTATTACTGATGTAGATATGCTTCAGATTGGTAAATCTAAGGGAACTGGATAGTAAAATTACAGAAAAAAATGTATGTGTTTAAATTAAAGATACATAATGCGCTTTACTTCAGGTAAGTATATCTGGTAGAACAAGACTTCAGGTAAGTATATCTAATAGGGCTAGGTAGCCTGCGGATGCTGGCAGAATAAACCATCAGTAACAGGATGTGGGACCTGGACAGAAGGGCCTTACATTAATTTTGGTAACAGTGGTGATGACATAGACACGGGGTGTTCATCTACACGCCCGACCTCCGTTCCTAGCAGGCTACCTACTGCATCCAGTGGACTAAACTCACAGGCCATCATCTGTGCCTTATTCGGGAAAGTTACCCCTTTAGTGCTTGGCATCATGCCGCTCCTAGGATTCTGGGGAGCACCAGTCAAGCACTATATCTCCTTTGCATAATTGAGTCCCATGCCCTCTATCCTTTTATCCACACAATACTGTACTTCTATATCATGAATGTTAACATAACTGTAACCAAAACAGTATTTTCAGCATAATCCCTGAAGAGCTGACTGTGGTAATACAGTATAGCCAAACGCGTCAAATTTGCTTGTTATATTAAACACTACCAAAGGGTAATACCCATGGTTCTGTATGTCATATTATATCTGTTTATATGACAACTTTGTCTATTATATGAAACTTCATTGTGGGGCTAAGCCTGACTATAGGCCAATGTTTGCTTAAAACGTACCCGTCAGATCCAACAATAATTTTTTTTTTTAAATATATCACTCAGTACCTAATCCTGACCATGTACATGTAATTTTTATGTGTCTAGCACCTTTATTTATTTTTATTACACTTTTAATTTAGCTCACTAGTCTGAATTCCTCTCAAAGGGAGGGAGTGTGGCCTCACTGAAGGTCTCCAACGCCCTCCCACAGTATAATATCTGCTCACATCTCCCCTAACATTAGGAAAACTACAATTTCCAGCTTGTCCTCACTGACAGTAGCGGGACACAAGCTGACAGTGGGAGGATTTTTCCTCCAGCTGTGAGCCCTGCGCTCACAGCTGTCAATCATGGAAGTGTGTCCATGACATAGGAGATGAAGCATGGACACAGCAGGACTAGTATATGTTCAAGCAGGCGGGGGGGGGGGGGGGGGGGCAGTTGTTTAACTTTGTTTTGACTTTTCCGGTATGAAATACTGAAAATTTTCTAATGAAAGCAATTGCAAAACCTATTGGTTTTGCATGCTTTAAAACATATCAAAAGTTTTTGTATCTGGCAGTGCCCATTTAAGTTACAATGCGCTATGTCAATGTGATACAGAAATCTGCTTATGGATAGGGAGTTATCAATGGCACAAGGTTGGATGTATTATAAGGTCCTGTGTCTATGTAACCTTTTTTGAGAATACCATGTCATCAGGAGTGAGTTAGGAGGTTCCGGTGTAGGCTCAAGTCACAAGGACTAAAGACCTGTATTGAGGCAGGTGTTTTCTAAACCAGGGTAAGAGAGGGCCTCCCAGACATTAGCCCATAATCTTCCCATATACAACATTGTTATCTATATGCACTAAAAGACTTCAACGGGGGTGTCGGCTTAGAAAGGCGCAGGTCACAGGACAATCAAGGTAGGTAAAAGCAAGGGTAGTTTATTCTCCCAGCATGCAACGCGTTTCACTGCATCTGCAGCTTCATCAGGCATAACAAGAGACACATGGATGGTGAATTTATCAGGATGGTGAGAGAACACCTCAGAGAAAAGTGGGAGGGGTGAAGAAGGAGAGGAAGGAGGGAAGAATGACATGAAAAAAAGAGAGACAGTCCTCTCGACCAGCGGACAAACTCAGCATTTACAATAAATTGTACAAACAGTATAAAAATGATAAAAATGAAAAATTATGTATAAATATATATATAAAATTATGCAGATAAATAATCAATGAGAGGATAGAGAAGGGTCGAAAAATTTTTTATCGAGCATTCTCTATGGTCTCATTCAGACCATGCGGTATTAAAGTGGACAATGAAAATATCCAATAGGATTCGCGGTTAATTAAATATTGAAAACGATTGGGTTTAGAAGGTGGAACAGATTCTAAAATAATTAAACGAAGAGATGATATGTCGCTTTTGTGAACATGAGTGAAATGACACGACACACTATGGAGTGTGAATTTGTTCTTAATATTGGATCTATGTTTAGACATACGGCAACGTACTGTTTGAATAGTGTGACCAATGTATTGTAGATTACAACTGCAAGATAGTAAATATATTGCATATTGAGTATTACAGTTTAAATATTGCTGAATTTTAAAAGATTTTTTTGTGTAAGAAGAGAAAAAATTATCAATAAATGGGTCCATCATATTACAACATAAACAACGAATCCTATTGCACGGTGAACAACCAAAAGGAGAGGATGGAATGGACATATCAATAGATGAAATATTTTTTAATCTATTGGGGGCCAATAAATTTTGAAGATTTTTAGATCTTCTATAAGTAATGCCCGGATTCGAGGGGACTATATCCTTGAGGATCGGATCACTCCGAATAATATGCCAATTTTTCTTCAAAATCTTGTGTATTAGGGGAGCCGCTCTGTTGTAATTAGTGATGAAGTTGTATTTGAAATGATTATTTTCTTTTTTATTATTATTTTTGGTCAAGTTTACCTGTGTTTTATTTTTCACACTGTGATATGCTTGGGATAAAATTGAACTTGGATAGCCCTTAGATAAGAAACGTTGTTTTAATATTTGTGCCTGTAAAGAAAAATCATGATCAGTGGTGCAATTTTTACGTATTCTAAGGTATTGACCATAAGGGACGCCTTTAAGCCAACTGGGATAGTGAGCACTGGTGTAATCTAAAAAACTATTAACATCGACGGATTTAAAATGAGTTCTGGTCTGTATTTGTCCCATGTTGTTGACTATTTCCAAATCTAAAAAAGTAATACTGGTAGTTGAAAAATTTATTGTAAATTGTAGACCCCAGGAATTAGAATTTAAATAATTAACAAAGTCATGAGCTTGTTTTTCTGTACCTGTCCAAAGGAAAAATAAACCATCAATATAACGCCGGAAAAATAATATGTGAGGTGAAAAAATCAGAGACTGTGCTATGTGGACGGCCTCAAAAGCCCCCATAAATATCATTACTATAAAAATCAATATCTTGTTTTTTAATGTGATTAAATTCAGTCATAACAACAGAATAAAACGTATCTAAATAATTCCCCCGATGGTGCAGTGGGTAAAATGATGAACTTGATGTAACATTTATATGTTTAAAAGGTATGGTGTCAGTGATTGGTTTATCAGTTTGAACAAAAGGAGGAAGGGATTCTTCAGCCTTGTTCACATTGTGCTGGATCGAAAAATGTCTGGTAAGAGTGAGTTTTCTAATATACTGGTTAAGATCAAGAAACAATTGGAATTGATTAGGATTAGTCCTCGGACAAAAGGATAATCCCTTAGAGAGAAGATCCATTTCATTATTTGCCAATATATACAATGAAAGATTAAATAATTTTATTTTTAATTTTTGAGGGCAGATGGACTTATGTTTTTTAGATTGTCCTCCTCTGCATCCTCTATATGATTTTTTCTTTTTAGGGATGACTTCTGTGACTGAGTTTGGCTGAGGGGGGGAAAATAATGAGTGATGTGTTGTGGGAGGGAATGGTAACCTGCGCCTTTCTAAGCCGACACCCCCGTTGAAGTCTTTTTCTGCATTACCTCCTGTTCTGGTGGCTCGGCTGTGGACACTTTATGCGCTCACCATTGTTGTGTATGGGGGTACACAACAACACCAGGTGAGCCTCCTTGTCAGTATATACCTCTCCACCTCACAGGTCTCTCATTTATCACACCATGGAGCGCTGTATCTCTTGTCTTTTCTAGTTATCTATATGCACTGACTCGGTTTTTGTGTTATGTTCCTTGTTTATACAATATGGGTCTGTTTTTCAAGTGACCTGTCACTGATAGCACTACATGCTGTGTGACACACAATAAATCATTACCATGGAAAATGTTGTTTCTATAGATTTTTAGAATAGCCTTAAATATTCCATATTATCCTGATAAGTAACATTCCTAAAAGTTACGCCTATGCAACAATAGGGCTAGGTAGTAAAATTACACTCACTGTAAATTAAATCTGAAAGCTATATTTGTCATTTTTCCTTTATCATATATTAATATTAAAGAAATGCTGCCTGTGAAAATCCCTCATTAAGGCCTCTAGGTGAGAGGCTTTTCAGTCTATAGATCCATCTGGCTTGTTCTTGCAGGAGCATCTTATCAATATTGCCTTTTCTCAGACCTAATTTAACTTGGCACACTCCCCAGAATTGAAGACCAAATGGTCTATTTCTATGCACTGCATGCATATGCCTAGCAATCGGTTTCTGTGCCAGTACTGATGTTGCTCAAATGTTGGCAAATTCGCCGCCTAAATTCCTGAGTGGTTTTACCCACATACAATTTTGGACAACCACAACAGGCAATATAGCCAATGTTTTTGCCCTACAATTAATACATTGTCTGACTTCATATTCACGTTGGTCTACCAGATGTCTAAATTTTTTTAGTTTTAGGTAGATACTGACAAAAGTTGTAATGACCACAACCATATGATCCTATTGTCTCATTACATAGTAAATTCAATGGTCTAATTTCTTGCGATAGATGACTCCGCATTAGTAAATTATTTAAATAAGGTCCTTTGGGGAAGGTTATATTTGGTCTTCCACACACAACATCACTTTCTTTCACTGGTCCTGGCATGATTATATGCCCTCTTTAAATATTTCCTTGGGTATCCCCTCTGTTTTGGGGATTTTGCATTGATGACGTCCTGATTTTGTGGCATGGTGATGGGCCTTTTTTCTCAGTTTGTTACAGCACTTAAAGGACATCTGCAGTGCTGGGCAAAAAAACTTTTTTTTACCTCATTTAATAGGTCTTTGAAAGACCTTTCCAACGATGTCTCCCCCATCAAAATTGGCCCAGTCTTTCTCCCGTTATCAGCACACGAATTACGGAGGAGAAGTGAAAATAAAACTACATCTCCCATCATGCCTTGGGCTTACTTCCTGTAAGCTGCTGCCCTCCCCCTGTTCTATCCCCCCGAGCAAATTATTATATTGTAACGCCCACATCTCCCTTCCCTATGCATACACCCTCCCCTTCTGCTCATCTCCCCCTCCCCATGCTGGCTCCTGTCCAGTGATGAAGCAGCTGCCTCCGTGCTCACTGTAGTGTGGACACTGGAGAGGGGATAGTGAAAGTAAAAATGGTAAAAAAAAACATAATTGTTTGTCTATAAAACTGTCCTGATAGGGGTCCCTCCATCTTTTTCACAACTACAACTCCAACCATGCCCAGTTATTTTATATGCTGTTCGGGCATGCTGGGAATTCCAGTGGTGCCTCCAGCTGTTGCAAGACTACAAATCCCAGCATGCCCTGTCAGCTTTCTGCTGTATGTGCATGCTTGGAGTTGCAGAGGTGACTCCAGCTGTTGCAAGACTACAAATCCCAGCATGCCGTGTCAGCTTTCTGCTGTTTGAGTGTATAAAGGAGTTGTAGTTCACCAACACCTCTACTGTATCAGGAGACTCCTGGGAGTTGTAGTTCACCAACACCTCTATTGTATCTCTGTAGTCTCCTGGGAGTTGTAGTTCACCAACACCTCTATTGTATCTCTGTAGTCTCCTGGGGGTTGTAGTTCATCAACACCTATATTGTATCTCTGTAGTCTCCTGGGAGTTGTAGTTCACGAACACCTCTATTGTATCTCTGTAGTCTCCTGGGAGTTGTAGTTCACCAACACCTATATTGTATCTCTGTAGTCTCCTGGGAGTTGTAGTTCACCAACACCTATATTGTATCTCTGTAGTCTCCTGGGAGTTGTAGTTCACCAACACCTCTATTGTATCTCTGTAGTCTCCTGGGAGTTGTAGTTCACCAACACCTCTATTGTACCTCTGTAGTCTCCTGGGTGTTGTAGTTCACCAACACCTATATTGTACCTCTGTAGTCTCCTGGGAGTTGTAGTTCACCAACACCTCTATTGTATCTCTATAGTCTCCTGGGAGTTGTAGTTCACCAACACCTATATTGTATCTCTGCAGTCTCCTGGGAGTTGTAGTTCACCAACACCTCTATTGTATCTCTGTAGTCTCCTGGGAGTTGTAGTTCACCAACACCTCTATTGTATCTCTGTAGTCTCCTGGGGGTTGTAGTTCACCAACACCTCTATTGTATCAGGAGACTCCTGGGGGTTGTAGTTCACCAACACCTATATTGTATCTCTGCAGTCTCCTGGGAGTTGTAGTTCACCAACACCTCTATTGTATCTCTGTAGTCTCCTGGGAGTTGTAGTTCACCAACACCTCTATTGTATCTCTGTAGTCTCCTGGGAGTTGTAGTTCACCAACACCTCTATTGTATCTCTGTAGTCTCCTGGGAGTTGTAGTTCACCAACACCTATATTGTATCTCTGCAGTCTCCTGGGAGTTGTAGTTCATCAACACCTATATTGTATCTCTGTAGTCTCCTGGGAGTTGTAGTTCACCAACACCTATATTGTATCTCTGTAGTCTCCTGGGAGTTGTAGTTCATCAACACCTATATTGTATCTCTGTAGTCTCCTGGGAGTTGTAGTTCACCAACACCTATATTGTATCTCTGTAGTCTCCTGGGAGTTGTAGTTCATCAACTCCTCTATTGTATCTCTGTAGTCTCCTGGCTGGGAGTTGTAGTTCACCAACACCTGTATTGTATCTCTGTAGTCTCCTGGGAGTTGTATGTCACCAACACCTCTATTGTATCTCTGTAGTCTCCTGGGGGTTGTAGTTCACCAACACCTATATTGTATCTCTGTAGTCTCCTGGGAGTTGTAGTTCACAAACACCTCTATTGTATCTCTGTAGTCTCCTGGGAGTTGTAGTTCATACACCAGTGTTTCCCAACCAGGGTGCCTCCAGATGTTGCAAAACTACTACTCCCAGCATTCCCTGGTTGGGAAACATTGGCATACACACACACATAACAGGGACTACAACTCCCAGCATGTGTCATTCAGTAGCCCCCCCCCCCCCTCACACACAGAATCATCTCCAGTATGATATTTATTCCCTGTAGTCTATACACCACCAGCCCGTGCAGTGTAATATGTCTCCTTCACACACACGTCCTCCCCTCCCCCCTCCCTGCTCTGTGGTTTGCTCTGTGTTTCCCCCATGAAAACTTGAAACCTCCCCGTGATAAGTGAGGTCCTATGTAGACAGAGCAGGGGAGGGGGGAGGAGCTGTGGACGTCCTCATTCTCCCCCTGCTTGAATCTTACAGATAGGGGCGTTTCTGAGGATGAGCCTATGGCTGCCTCAGAAAGCACCCGCTCATGCATATGTATAAGCAGGGAGGAGCTGACAGAGGCTAGGGGGAGCACAAACACTGCTGGGAGGAAGAGATCTCCGTCCCCAAGATGGCGGCTGCAATGTAATGAATAGGGGACGGACGCAGGACTACTGGGCTATGCTGGCAACTCTAATATCTCAGAAACAGCTGCATATAGGTAAATAGAACTAATTGACTGAATTGTATAACTTTTGTTTGGGGAACATTTGGGCAGGGATTTCTGACCACTACAGTTGTCCTTTAATGACAATGACATTGGTATGTCAGTTAAATGACCAGACCAATTTCTTGGATTTACAAATATATGTTGATGAAAACAAATATCTACAAATCACAATTTACAGGAAAGCACTGGGATAGTTGGCACCCACTATAATCAAAGAAGTATCCCAACTGACCAATACCTCAGGGCCAAGAGGAACTGCTCTGAGAAATATTTAAAGAGGGCATATAATCATGCTAGGACCAGTGAAAGAACCGATCTTCTCAGAAAAACAGAGATAGCACCACAACAGATGATGCGTTGTATAGGAACATAATGATGGGTATACAGACATAGTCATGCCGATATTACATAAGCACTGGCATCTCCTATAGATGGATCCAGAGTTGATTGATGTTGTGGGTAGAAGACCAAATATAACCTTCTGCCAATGACCTAATTTATGTAATTTACTTGTGCGGAGTCATCTATTGCAAGAAATGAGACCCTCAAATTGGCTATGCAATAAGACAATAGGATCATATAGTTGTGGTCATTGCAACTTCTGTCAGTGTTTAGCTAAAACTAAAAAGTTTATAAATCTGGTAGACCAACGTTAATATGAAGTCAGATCATTTATTAATTGCAGGGGAAAAAAACATTGTCTATATTGCCTGTTGTGGTTGTCTGAAAATATATGTGAGTAAAATTAAAAAGAAATGCTAAAATTAAAAAGAAAACCACAGTTTTGCTCATTTTGGAAGGTTTTGTTTTCACACTGTAAACGTTAAGGTAAAATGATATGTTTTCTTTATTCCGTGGGTTAATATATTTTATATGTTTAGATACTTTTCTATTATTGTACTGCTTTTTTAAAAAAACTTTTCTACAAAACTAGTATGGTTAAAATCACTCTATTTTAACTTCTATAACTTTCAAATTTTTTTGAACACTGTATGAGGGCTCATTTTTTGAACCATGATCTCTAGTTTTTATCGGTTACACTTTTGCTTATATGTAACTTTAAAAAAAATGTTTTAAAAAAAAAGCAGCAATTTTGGCAGTTTACTGTACGGGATCATCAGCATTATAATGTGATAGTTTGGACATTTACACATGTACAGATACCAAATATGTGTGTTAATTCTTTTTTTTTTTATGTTTTATAAGAATAAAAATGGGCCATTACATTTTTTAGGGGGAGGGGCTTTTTTTTAACTATTTTTTTTTACACTTTATGTCCCCATTGAGTTTTCTTAATTTTATTATTTAAGAATTATTTAGGTGGCACTAGGCATGTAAACTCAATCCTTGAGGGAGGGTGAGCCATACTAGTTTCTTATTCAAATAGTTAGGCAAACAGTGCCTACTTTGATGCCATTTTCTGTACTCAGAACTACAGGGTGGGCCACTCGCTTCCAGTATTCGTAGTTTCAGGTGCTGTACATCTCGTATCTTCTCAGCATAGACAATTGCCTTCAGATGACCCCAAAGATAAAAGTCTAAGGGGGTCATATCAACTGGATATGCAAAATTGCTACATGATGATGTGTTTCCCTCTTTATGCACTGAAGCTGGCCCGTTCCCTGAGTTTTTCCAGCAAGAGGGTGCACCACCACATTATGGGTGTCAGGTCCGAGCATTCCTAGATGAACAGTTTCCTGGAAAGTAGACTGGTCATCGTGGGCCAGTTGAATGGCCCCCAATCTCTCGATCTAACCCACTTAGACTTTTTTCTTTGGGGTCATCTGAAGGCAATTGTCTATGCTGTGAAGATACGAGATGTGCAGCACCAGAAAATACATAAATACTGGGAGCCTGTGCTAGCATTTCTCCTGCGGTGTTGCTATCAGTGTGTGAAGAGTGGGAGAAGAGGGTTGCATTGATAATCCAACACAATGGGCAGCACATTGAACACATTTTATAAGTGGTCAGAAACTTGTAAATAACTCATGAAAGAATAAAATTATGTTAAAACCAGGCACATCATTGTTTTTCTTGTGAAATTCTCAATAAGTTTGATGTGTCACATGACCCTCTTCCTCTTGAAAAAACAAAAGTTAGATTAAAAATGTCCGACTTCAAAATGACCGCCATGGTCACCACCCATCTTGACAAGTTTCCCCGCTCACATACACTAATGTGTCACAAACAGGAAGATAATATCACCAACCATTCCCATTTTATTATGGTGTTTCCATATAAATGGCCCACCCTGTAGAGATGAGTGATTTTTGTTTTTTTAAGTTGCTGTTTGGTTTTGCATCTGGCTTCTAATGGAAAATAGGGAGGGGGGACATCACACATTTTTTTTCATATTTTTTAATCTTTTTAACAAAGGGGGCTCTTTCTATTTTATCAGCCAGGTACAAAACTAAACAACCAAACAGGCTTGAAGGTACATGGCTCTTTCCAATACCGGTGCCGGTTAGTGTTAAAGGGGTTCTCCGGTGCTTACACATCTTGTCCCCTATCCAAAGGAGTCCCCCGTTTGTAATCAGTCCCCCGAGCGTGTTCGCTCCGGGACTGATTACAGGCGACCACCAAAACGGCGGCGTGTGATATCACGCCTCCACCCCCGTGTGACATCACGCTCCACCCCTCAATGCAAGCCTACGGGAGGGGGCGTGACAACTATCACGACCCCTTCCGTAGGCTTGCATTGAGGGGCGGAGCGTGACATCACACGGGGGCGGAGGCGTGACGTCACACGCCGCCGGCCCGGTGGTCGCCTGTGTTCAGTCCCGGAGCGAACACGCTCCGGGGACTGATTACAAACGGGGTGCCGCGTGCATGATCCCGGGTTTCCCCAGCGGCGGGACTCCTGCGATCAGGCATCTCATCCCCTTAGATTCAATGTTTATCCGACAGCTCCCCACTAATTAGCCAAAAAAATAAGTAAAAAAAAATACATACACCTTAAAAAAAACACTTTAGTGAAATAAAAACAAAACATTCAAAGCCCCTCATTAACCCTTTTATTAAGTAAAAAAAAAGGGTTCTTGATCAAAGTAGTCCTGGTCTTCTTTACGTGAAACTAAATAAATAAATAAGTAAATACCACACTTATCTTTTCAACATGCTGCTTCTGTCTGGGAAGCCCTATAGCAGTTTGTATTGACGGTAAGCCAATACTGTGTACAGCAGCATCAGCTTGCTGTGTAGTGCTGGGGGGGGGGGGGGGTTTCCCGGTGTGGGGCTGGGAAATCTATTACAGTAAGCTGGGATGCTTACTGTATTTAAGCAACTTTGGCCATAACATATCACTTCAGGTTTGTGTTTATATTGAACAGAATTTTTTTGCAAAGTTTCGACTGAATCCTGATCTACCAAGATCAGTTTGCTAAACGCTTCCTAGAACCTCTTTGAAGGATGTGGAACATGACTGATTTATATAAAGGGCATCTCTGTTTGTGTTTTAAGATTATTAGTTTGGTGGCCCTTAGTCAATTATTCTTCAAAATTATAGCACTGAGTGCCCTTTTTGATGTGCCAGCTATTTTGTATTGATGGCTGTTTTCAACAGCAATCCGTTTGGGGCACTTGATTTTAAAGTAAATGACTATTTATCTACATTATTAAATGATATATAGTGTTTTAGTAAAGAATAAAAAATATTTTCCTGTGAATAAGAAGCTTGCATTTTTCAGTTCTATACACAGGTTGTCTTGTCATCACTTACAGTACTTCAGTCCCTGTTCTATCGGAAATACACACGAATGCGCCAGCATCAAAGAAAGCCTTTCATAATACACACACCAGAGAAAGTGGCCTTTGTAATTCAATTTGGTTTGTTGACACCATACAAAGATATATGACATAGTTGAAGTGAGCCTAGAAAAATGTTTGATTGTTTTATTCTACGGTTTAATTGTTTTCGTATCACAGCAAAAGTAGTATCAGAACATTTTCCCCATCCTGAGCTGTATTTAAAATGTAGAATGTTTAAAGTTTGACAGATATCAAGCTGTAATTATTCAAACCTCTCCAGAGTATGAGATCCATTATTACATGTTCTAATGTACATTTTCCCCTGGTCAAAGGGAATCTACACTATTCTTTTCAGCAGAGAGTGAACGTAGAATCAGACTGACATACTGATTATTATTGTTTCTTACACATTAGAATAGTTTCACACATACCAAAATTTTTCAAAAGAAGTATAATGTTAAATAGAGTTTTAACCCACCTACTTACAGCAGATTTGAGTCATTCAGGAGATTTTCAAACCCTCCATTTGCTGTCACTGTTGCAGAAATGCTCTTAAAGGGGCATTCTGGCTTTAAACATCTTATCCCCTATCCAAAGGATATGGAATAAAATGCATGATTGCAGGGGTCCCACCTCTGGGGACCCCCACGATCTCAATGCAGCCCCTGGCATTCTGTGCCAGTCGCTGCCTCCTAGATGGGGACGTAATGTACCGTCCACTCCCCCTAGTGATGTCACGCCATGCCCCCTCCATTCATGTCACGTCACTTGGGGGTGTGGCCACTATGTCACATTCCCGTCTTGGAGGCAGCACCTGGCACAGAATTCCTTGGGCTGCACCAAGATCACGGGGGTCCCCATTGGCAGGATCTCTGCGATTGTACATCTTATCCTCTATCCTTTGGATAGGGCATAAGATGTATAAAGCCGGAATACCCCTTTAATCTTTACTGTGGATTTCAGTTGTTGTGCTGGATTTGAGCTCTAGAAAACTCCACAGCTCAGAGCAGTTGTAAAAACAAAGGGAAAAAGTACTGTTTGTTGCTATGCATTACTTTTAGGGGATATGCCTTTTATACATGGAAGATGCTGCAACGTTTATTTTGTTGAATGCCATGCCACAATGTTTTGTTATGGTGCTATCCCGGCGTCTGCCCAATTGCTGCTCTTACTTGGTAATATTTTCATTGTTTTGTATCTGATATTTGTTTCCATCGCCATGTTTTTATGCACATGACACTTTGTCCTTTGTAGCACCTTTCTACCTCATTGTGAGGTTTGTTGCCATTGCTGCTACGGATATGTAGGTGCAATATACACATAATACATTGTTGATGTTTACATATTGCCACCCGGCTACCGTCTTTGGTTGCTTCTAGATACGTACTGTATGTTATTTGTACAACTTATGAGTATACACTCATTTCAGTGGGCAGAACCGGTGATATCACCTTTAATTGCTGCATTCCTCATATTATATGTTTTTTTTTTATCTTGCTTGTACTGTCTTTGTTACTTCAATAAAAAATTTGTGTCCATTGGACAAGGTACTTGTTTGTATAAGTGACTTTTTCTTCCTTTTTTTGTAATTTAGCTTTGGCGTTCACAATATTATGGTCCACATACCAACTCTGGGGGCATATATGTTTACATACTTATACAAATTTAACTAGCTGTCCTATCACCAGGGGTGTTGTCCTTATATATTTATCTGCATTTTGTAGCATGAGAGACCTCCAAAGGTAATCTAGAGCCCCATAAAAGTCTTTGGGGGGATTTATATTTGGGGACACATTTTCAAAAATTCACGCAAATCTACTCCAACATCTAGCTGACATAGTTTGTGGCAGAGTCAAAAATTTTGCTTAAAGGACAACTGTAGTGGAACACTTTTACATATGCCCGTGCCTCAAAAATAAACAAAATAAACTCATACATACCTTCCTACTAGCCCCCGTTGGTCCGGCACAGGCCTCACGGTCCGACAGTGCTGACATCATTCCACTTCCTGGGGACGGGGACGCTGTAGAGCTGTCGGCGTATCACCGGCCGCAGCGATGTCCCGCCCTGGCTGGTCATAGGCTGAGCCCACTGTCATGTAAGGAGCTCTGGCCGGCTTCTTACATGACAGTGGGCTCAGCCTATCACCAGCCGGGGCGAGACATCGCTGCGGCCCGTGATACGCCAATGGCTCTGCGGCGTCCCCGTCCCCAGGAAGTGGAATGACGTCAGCACTGCCGGACCTTGAGGCCTGTGCTTGATCAACGGGGGCTCGTAGGAAGGTATGTATGAGTTTATTTTGTTTATTTTTGAGGCCCAGGCACGGGCATATGTAAAAGTGTTCCACTACAGTTGTCCTTTAATTATGTCTAAATTAAACTCATGTTACTTTAATGTACTTTCAGTTAAGACTGGCATGTAAAATGCCACTCCACACATATTGCTACTCCAATTTCTTTGCACACTCCAAATAACTCATTTTGATAGGTTAATTGAAGTAGCAAATCCATCTACCCCTTGCTGTACTTGAATTTATTCTCCACAATGCCACAATCTTGATACAGATGGGATGGCCATTCTACCAGAGGTCCAAATGGATAAAAAAAAAATTTAAAATGGCAACAGCAACATTTTGACCACTAATAGCCTTTTTAAGACTTGAAAAAGGTCAGTTGTCATTTACTACTTAAGAAGTGATCTGATAGGAACTCTGGTTTTCCATTATTGAATTTAGTAAAAAAAAAAAACCATCTCTTACATTCATCACCTGAAACATTCCAGCCTTGTTTTACTGATTTATTGTAAACCCGACCTGTTTTGCTGGGTTGTGCACCATAATTTGGTGCATTGCCTGCGCCAGAATGTGCACCAAAAAAATTAAAAAACCTGACCATCTCTCCATTTTACTCAGAAAACCCAAAAAGGGGTTGTGGCTTCCGAAAAAAAGGGTGGGTGTCCCCTGCATTTTCAAAAGATACCTACATATTTACTAGAGATAAGCTAATTTTTGAAAAATTTTATTCGGCCGATTAAAAACCGCTATTTCTGGGCTGGAGAGAGCCTCAATAGGGGTGTAGAACACTTTGCCTTGCTATAACACGCATAGGGAGTGTGCTGTGTTAGGGAAATAATACTGTTATTCAGTATAACATGCAGAGCAGCACAATTACAGAGCCTGGAGGTGGCATCAGTATGAGGAGACCATATGGCAGTAGACAGACACAGTGTGGAGGTGGCGGCAGCATGAGGAGACCATATAGTGCCTGAATGACCCAGCCTGGAGGTGGCAACAGCCTGACAAGACCATAGGACCTCACAATTGAAAATATTAAAGACATTTCTTAACATTTAAATTGAAGATTTCAAACAAATGAACCTAAAAAGTTTTGTTCAATGTGCCAGCAGCATGAGGAGACCACATGGCGGCACAGTGACACAGCCTGGAGGTGGCAGCAGTATGAGGAGACCATATAGTGGCTGAATGACACAGCCTGGAGTTGGCGGCAGCATGAGGAGACCATGTAGTGGCTGAATGACACAGCCTGGAGGTGGCGGCAGAATGAGGAGACCATATAGTGGCTGAATGACACAGCCTGGAGGTGGCGGCAGAATGAGGAGACCATATAGTGGCTGAATGACACAGCCTGGAGGTGGTGGAAGCATGAGGAGACCATATAGTGGCAGAATGACACAGCCTGGTGTTGACAGCAGCAAGAGGAGACCATATAGCGGCTGAATGACACAGCCTGGAGGTGGTGGAAGCATTAGGAGACCATATAGTGGCTGAATGACACAGCCTGGAGTTGGCGGCAGCAAGAGGAGACCATCTAGTGGCTGAATGACACAGCCTGGAGGTGGTGGAAGCATGAGGAGATCATATAGTGACTGAAGGACACAGCCTGAAGGTGGCAGAAGCATGAGGAGACCATATAGTGGCCGAATGACCCAGCCTGGAGTTGGCGACAGCAAGAGGAGACCATATAATGGCTTAATGACACAGTCAGGAGCTGTCATCAATATGGGGAGAACATATGGTGTCATAATGAGACAGCCTGGAGCTGGCATCCGCATGAAGGGAACATATGGTGGTAGAATGAGACAGCCTGGAGCTGGTAACAGCATGAAGACAACATATGGTGGCAGAATGAGACAGCCGGGAGGTGGAATCAGCATGAGGAGAACATATGGTGGCAATATGAGACAGCCTGGAGCTGGCATCAGCATGAGGAGAACATATGGAGGCAGAATGAGACAGCCTGGAGGTGGCATCAGCATGCAGCATGAGAAAATATGGTGGCAGTATGAGACAGCCTGGAGGTGGCATCAGCATGAGGAGACCATATGGTGGCAGAATGAGGCAGCCTGGAGGTGGCATCAGCAGCATCAAGAGTCCTGAAAGTGACCCGGTGGCAGAGTGGTGCGGTGGGTGGTAATACCAGCACCCAGTGATGAAGGTGGGTGAACAAAGGAAAACTTGGCATCAGATATGTGGCATCAGGTGGGTGGCAGGATCAGAATAGTAGTTGAGGCAGGTAGGCAGAAGAAAACGGTCTCTTTTGTAAAAGTGTTAGTGTGCACAGCACAAGTAAGTATTACGTAAAACGGATCTTTTAATAATATTCTTAGGATAAAATAAATGTACCCACATTTTTTTTTATTTAACAAAAGGAAAGGTGTGCAAAAAACACCATGTGCCACCTACACCACCAAGTATTGATGTGATGCAAAGACCTCTAAAAGGTGGAAGAGAACAACGTATGGTCCATTGTAACCGGTGGGGTTACCAACTTCCTCTGTAAGATCCTACTCTCGCACTAATAATTCCCTTCTTGGCAAGTATTACTCGCCCTAAAAAGGTCAGCCCCACACAGAAACCTCTCCCTATTTCCCCCTAAAAACCCTGGGAAATGGCAGTGTTTGTAGGTGGAAATAGGGGGAGGTTCCTGTGTGGGGCTGCCCTTTTTAGGGCAAGTAAAACTTGCCAAGAAGGGAATTAATAGTGCGAGTATAAGGCCTTACAGGGCAAGTTTTTACTCCCACCGGTTACAATGGACCATACATTGTTCCCTTCCACCTTTTAAAGGTCTTTGCATCACATCAATACTTGGTGCTGTAGGTGGCACATGGTGTTTTTTGCACAACTTTCCTTTTCTTAGATCTAAAAAAAATTGGGGTCCATATATTTTATCCTAAGAAAAGTAAGGTTTTAGCTTGCATATCCTCAATACTTGTGGTCTGATGCAGAGGAATTTCTGTAACTGGGGAGCAGCACCTTAAATATGTTTTGCACTATCCATATTTGTGAAGTGTTGTGGGGCACCATGGTCAATCTACTCTGATGTATCAGGCATTGGTGGGTGGAAATCCTGGCTGATCTATGCCTGATTCATCTTCACAAAGTGAAGACTCGTAGACAGATGAGTTCTCCTTGTGGTGACTATGGTCCCCGCCGCACTAAACGCCCACTCTGATGGCACACTAATAGTCGGGCAGGACAGCTTTTCCAGGGCAAACTCTGCTAGTTATGGCAACAAATCGAGTTTGGTTCCCCAGAAGTGTGTTCGCAGGGTCATGTCAGCAATCACCTGCTGGTTCAGGTCCTGCTCTGGGTCTACCTGCTGCTGATGAGTTGCTTCACTATACGGGTGAAGAAAGCTACTCATCAGCGACTGTATACCCAGGCTGCTGCTGATGGAGCTCCTGCCACCCCTCACCTCCCCAGCAGCCATGGCAGTGGAAGGTGAGCGCAGAGGGCCCCCCCAAGTCAGACCTATGAGAGGAGGGATGATGGTGCAGATAGGCATCGGCCAACTGTTGGTAACCATGGTTCCCATTTCCAGTTTTCGTTGAGTAAGCCATGATTTCATTTCTTGATGAATTACTTTTTGCAGTTCCTCTTCTGTGTGACTCCGTTCGCCAAGGCAAACCATGTGAAGAACAGCGTGACACCGCCGTGCCCTGCACACATGGTATGCTGGAGGGGCACGGAGACCTGTCCGTGGAGGATGAGGAGGCGGAGTCGCACACTGTCACAAGTTGTGGGCACATACTGTTGTCTCTTTGACATGGCTTCGCCCATGGATTGCTGGCAGAATGACTGACTCAAAGTAGAAGGAGCAGGAGCATCTGGAGGGACAGAAGATGGGTATGACAAACAGCTCCCTTTGGCTGAGGTGGTGGAGACTTGGCTGGCTGAAACAGGGAGCAGTGTGCCACTGGGTGATGTAGCAGGCTGGAGCACCGCATCGGAGCCCCAGTTCTCCCAGGCCACTTTATGGTGATGCTGCATATGTTGATGCAGGGCCGTGGTGCCAACATTCGGACCCTGGCCATGCTTCACCTTCTGCCGATACATCTTGCATGTGGTCAGGTTAACATTCTCCGGATGCTTGATGAAAAACTGCCACAACGCTGAGTAGCTGATTTTCCCACCAACAGTCCGCACTGATTGACTGCTACTGCTGCCGACTCCAGGAACCCCTGTTCCACTACCTTCCGGGAAGGTAGGCTGCCACGAAGCAGGTGGTCTACCCTGGGCATGTTTGGCTCCCGACTTTCCACTTCTGCCACCATGTTGACTGCCAACCATGCTACCACCTTGCTGGCTCAGCTGCTGCCTCATGGGCAACCTGCAACCCTCTTCTCCTGATGATGATGAAGCCCCTTCTGCACCCCGCTCCCAAGTGCAATCGGCTTCATCATCATCAAGTTGTGTCTGCACATTGATCTATAATCATTGATCTGTAATCCAAAATTCCCCAAAGGATTCCCAGGGTTGCAATGTATACCAATTCCCTTTTGGGCCTAAGCCCAGCCAGGACTGAATCCCTATTTCTAGGTAACCCCCCCCCCCCTATTTTGGAGATTTATTGCAACATAACCATAATTCTGAGAATATGATGTCAGAAGATAGGTAAGTGATGGGAAATGGACCAATGGAAACAGGGATAGAGGTCCTGGAAGAACTATGACCTTAGGAAGCAGTTTATTATTGGATGACTGACTTTCCACACCTACAAATGGAGCTAATATAAGACGGTGTGATGTGTTGTCACGCCAGTGATACCTCGACCCTTGACAAAGCTAGTTCTCCCAGCGAAACGTCAGGGGGTACACATGTGTGAAATTTTAAAAAGCATTGGGGACAGATCCTAATAGATAAAGCGGCATAACAATCTGAATATGAACATCAATTAGGGTTGATTTTCTGTGTTGACAGTAGTGATAGGAACTTCTCAGAAGTATAAAAGGAACAAATCCCCAAAATAAAGGAGTGGACCAATACAGTCACTCAGAAAAGGATTTTTTCTCCCCTTTGTAATTTTTAATTTCTATATCACTGTATATATGAACACATAAGATATGTCACAGCTGGTGACGAAAACTTCCGGATAAATCCTTTTTGGAGGTACTCTTGGATGTACTCTTGCATGGCCTGAGTCTCTGGGACAGATAAAGGATAGATTCTACCCCTAGGTGGCATAGTCCCAGGCAGTAAATCAATCGGGCAGTCGTAAGGACGATGTGGAGGCAAAGAATTCAATCCTCTCCTTATGTGAGACCCCCACTTGCAGAAGGAGAGACTCCGTGCAATATATTACTCTACAGTCAAGATTTTGTCCTGTGACGGAAGAGATGAACAGAGGCTTGGCAAGGCGACTCACTGGAAGGCGATGTTCATGCACAAGTGAGGCATCAATAAAATTGCCTGCAGAACCAGAGTCCAAAAATGCAGTAGCGAAGAACGAAGTCTCAGCAGAAATGCGGACTTGTACGGAAATATTCAAACGAGAAGAGACGGTGCACACACCCAGAGAAGTCCCTCCTACATATCCTGAGTTCGGACATTTTCCTGGATTCTGAGAATGGGCAGGGCAGTCTTTGAGGAAATGCTCCGGACTGGCACAGTATAGGCACAAATTCTTGCTGCGACGTCGGAATCGTTCCTCCTGGGTGAGGCGAGTATGATCCTCTGGCATAGCCTTTTCAGAAAATCCACTCTCCTTTTGGAGCTCCTCCTGTCTTTCGGACAAACGTGCATCAATTCGTGTGACCAAATGGATCAGCTCACACAGGTTAGACAGAAGATCTCGAGCAGCAAGAGCCTCCTTTATGCTACTAGGAAGTCCTTTTTTAAATATAGCACACAAGGCCTCGTGGTTCCAAGCCAATTCAGAAGCTAGGATACGAAACTGGACTGCATAGTCTCCCACAGAGGAAGTCCCTTGACTTAGGTTAAGAAGCGCAGACTCGGCAGAGGAAACACGTGTGAGTTCTTCAAAAACACTGCGGAATTCAGCCAGAAAAGCCGTGAGATTGAAGGTAATTGGATCGCTATGATCCCAGAGCGGAGTAGCCCAGGCCAGGGCCTTGCCAGACAAGAGACTGATCACAAAGGCCACCATAGCACACTCCGTAGGAAACTGATCCGCCATGAGCTCCAGGTGCAAGGAGCGCTGCATCACAAAGCCTCTACATTGCTTAGAATCTCCGTCAAATTTCGTGGGAAGGGGAAGACGAAGCTTTGAAGCTGAAGGAACAGCAGGGACCGGTAGAGACTGCTGCTGCATAGACAGAAGTAACTGCGCCATGGCGGACAGTTGATTTAATTGTTGCGACTGGTGGACCAACTGCTGCGAATGATGGAGAGATCCGAATCCTCAGGCAGGGGTACCTCAGCAGAATCCATGGCCGGATCTTACTTTAAGACTCACCGCAGACTGCAGGTACCCAGGGAGTAAATGACCCGTAATACCACGGTAGTCTGGAGCAGGTGAAGTAGTAGATCCGCTGGACCTGTGTGGCAGATGACGCAGCCCGTGCCAGGGAGTGGAGTCTAAGGTGCCGCTGGTTTTCACCAGAGCCCGCCGCAAAGTGGGTTGGACTTGCTGCGGCAGGTGACACCCTGGTCGCTACCCCTGGCACGACTCGACCACACAGGCGGCTGAGGTGAAGAGTGGTACCAAAGGAATAGGCAAGATGTAGTCGGGCAGGTTAGAGGTCAGGGCAGGCGGCACAGGAGCATGGTCAGTAGGGTAGCAGAAGGTCAATAGGCTGGTGGCTAGAAACACGGTCGGGTCACGGAATACAGAGTTCTGGTACACGGCAAGTAATAACTAGAAGTGCTTTCTCTAAGGCGCAGGGCAAACAAAGATCCGGCAGGGGTGCTAAGGAGGATCTAGAACTTATAAAAAAAGGTGCAGGTGATACTACTAATTACGGCGCACTGGCCCTTTAAATATCACAGCTCAAAAGGCGCGCTAGAAGGCGGGGGCGCACGCGTCGGAGCTGAGGGACAGAGGTCGGGGATGGAGGTGAGTGATGGGCTGGGACTTGCATGCGGGCACGTCCCGCGATGCGAATCCCAGCCTCACTGTGGGCCGGAACACCGGGGAAGATGTCCGGCCGGAGCGCCGCTAATGACACAAACCTATATAAGTAGGGTAACATTTAAATCGTATGGTCGTACAGAATAAACCTAAGGTGTCATTTTTACCGAAAAATGTACTGCGTAGAAACGGAAGCCCCCAAATTTTACAAAACTGTGTTTTTTCTTCAATTTTGTCGCACAGTGATTTTTTTACTGTTTCACCGTAGATTTTTCGGTAAAATGACTGATGTCATTACAAATTAGAATTGGTGGCGCAAAAAATAAGCCAGCATATGGATTTTTAGGTTCAAAATTGAAAGGGTTATGATTTTAAAAGGTAAGGAGGAAAAAATGAAAGTGCAAAAACGGAAAAACCTTCCATCCTTAAGGGGTTAAGCAATGTCTGTTGCCAGAATGCACAACAGCTGGTTTTGACAAGAAAAACATGTATTACCTATTCACAAAATAGATAATGTTAGACTGCTAACTATTACTGGAAGACTAACTACTGAAACCTTAAAAGATCACTAGGACCAAGGACCCCAATTTTCTATTCCCTCTAATATGTTCCTCCACTATACATTTAATTACATATACTTTTGACCTAGCATGCATGCAGCCCCCTACTTACAAGTCTATAGTAACCACGGTTCTGGTGCAGCCAAACTGAAATGGCTTAGATTACCAGAGAATATGGTGACCTTAATTCAATCCAGTTGCACCACAGGAGGTCTGGGTGTGGTGATGGTGGTGGTCTTACAAAAAATAACTCTGAAGTCCTGTACAATCTAAGAAAGGGAGAAGAGCTATTGTGCTGCAGGATAAGTCTGATTTATTGGCTAAAACCCTAACAAAGCTCAAAGTTTTTTTTATTTACAGTATGTATGCATTTATATATCTTTTAAAATATCTATTTTTTCATAACAGTTTTGTTGATGCTTAATAGGTTGCACTAAAATATATCATATTATCATATTTATATTCCATATAAATGCCATTTTTTGCTCTTTTCTAAGGTCGTACTTCTGTATGCATCTACTTATGTGCTGGTATCACTCAGCATAGACAGATATCATGCTATCATTCATCCAATGAAATTCCTTCAAGGAGGTATGGTAGCTTTAATCTTAATCTAAATGTACTTGTTTGATTTATTTATTTGTTCATTCTTAAAGTAATGTTCTTCAGCGCACAAATGTACTATTAATTGATCAAAATTCTACACTTTCATAGAATACAAGATGTTTTCTCATGGAAATTACTAAAGGATCACTACATAAGGATTGCAGTTCTTGCAATTCTGAAGCTAAACACTGAAACTAATTGTTCTTCTGTGTTCTGAAAATTAATCTGAAAGCTTGTAAATTAGGATATGTATTACTTCTTATTATTCCTTCAATTAATATACACTGCTCAAAAAAATAAAGGGAACAATTATTAAACAACACAATGTAACTCCAAGTCAATCACACTTCTGTGAAATCCCACTATCCACTCAGGAAGCAACACTGATTGACAATCAATTTCACATGCTGTTGTGCAAATGGAACAGACAACAGGTGGAAATTATAGGCAATTAGCAAGACATCCCAATAAAGAAATATTTCTGCAGGTGGTGACCACAGACCACTTCTCAGTTCCTATGCTTCCTGACTAATGTCTTGGTCACTTTTGAATGCTGGCTGTGCTTTCACTCTAGTGGTAGCATGAGAAGGAGTCTACAACTTACACAAGTGGCTCAGGTAGTGCAGCTCATCCAGGATGGCACATCATTGCGAGCTGTTACAAGAAGGTTTGCTGTGTCTGTCAACGTAGTGTCCAGAGCATGGAGGTGCTACCAGGAGACAGGCCAGTACATCAGGAGATGTGGAGGAGGCCGTAGGAGGGCAACAACCCAACAGCAGGACCACTACCTCTCCCTTTGTGCAAGGAGGAGCAGGAGGAGAACTGCCAGAGCCCTGCAAAATGACCTCCAGCAGGCCAAAAATGTGCATGTGCCCACTCAAATGGCCAGAAACAGACTCCATGAGGGTGGTATGAGGGCCTGACGTCCACAGGTGGGGGTTGTGTATACAGCCCAACACCGTGCAGGACATTTGGCATTTGCCAGAGAACACCAAGATAGGCAGATTGGTCACTGGTGCCCTGTGCTCTTCACAGATGAAAGCAGATTCACACTGAGCACATGTGACAGACGTGACAGAGTCTGGAGATTCCGTGGAGAACGTTCTGCTGCCTGCAACATCCTCCATTATGACCGGTTTGGCGGTGGGTCAGTAAAGGTGTGGGGTGGCATTTATTTTACAGAGGTAGCCTGACTGCCGTTAGGTATTGAGATGAGATCCTTGGACTCCTTGTGAGATCATATCATATGCTGGTGCGGTTGGCCCTGGGTTCCTCCTAATGCAAGACAATGCTAGACCTCATGTAGCTGGAGTGTGTCAGCAGTTCCTGCAAGAGGAAGCATTGATGCTATGGACTGGCCCACCCGTTCCCCAGACCTAAATCCGATTGAGCACACCTGACCTGGGACATCATGTCTCGCTCCATCCACCAACAGACTGTCCAATAGTTGGCGGATGCTTTAGTCCAGGTCTGGGAGGACCTCCCTCATCTGCCACCTCATCAGGAGCATGCCCAGGCATTGTAGGGAGGTCATACGGGCATGTGGAGGCCACACACACTAATGAGCCTCATTTTGACTTGTTTTAACCCCTTAAGGACTGAATCCTTTTTCACCTTAAGGACTGAGCCCTTTTTTGCAATTCTGACCACTGTCACTTTATGCATTAATAACTCTGAGATGCGTTTACCAATTATTCTGATTCTGAGAATGTTTTTTTTTGTGACATATTCTACTTTATTTTAGTGGTAAATTTTTGTCAGTACTTGCATCCTTTCTTGGTGAAAAATCCCCAAATTTCATGAAAATTTTGAAAATTTAGCATTTTTCTAACTTTGAAACTCTCTGCTTTTAAGGAAAATGTATATGCCAAATAACTTTTATATTGATTCACAAATACAACATGTCTACTTTATGTTGGCATTATAAAATGGACCTATTTTTCTTTTTGAAAACATTTAGAGGGTCTTAAAGTATAGCAGCAATTTTCAAAATTTTCATGAAAATTGCAAAATCTGAAGGGACAGATGTTACAAAACTACAACTCCCAGCATTCCTGGGCAGTCTAGGCCTGCTCAGAGTTATAGTTTTGCAACATCTGGAGGGCTACCGTTGGGCACCACTGTAATAGTGGTCTCAAAACTGTGACCCTCAATATGTTGCAAAAATACAACTCCCAGCATGCCAAGACAGCCTTTGGCTGTCTGAGCATGCTGGGAGTTACAGTTTGGCAACCACTAGGAAGGCAGCAGTAAAGATTGCTTTACTGCCACCTTCCTTGATGTACCACGCCGTCGCCTCCCTACCTTCTGCTGATGCCACAGATGATCGGCGGTCCCCACCGCATCTTCTTTACAGGTACCGGCCGCCATCTTCTCCCCCCGTTCTGCCCGACCTTCGGGGGTGGGCAGAGTGGGGGGTTTCCATGGCAACCCCACGTCTTCAACTGCCATTGGTCAGTACTCAGTGCTAACTAATGGCAGGGGATAGGAGGAGGTTGCACCGCTAAAACCTTGCTCCTATCCCTTAGGATGATCGGGGCTGTCACTGACAGCTCTGATCATCCCTATTTTCCGGGCGATCGGGTCACCAGAGACCCAATCAGCCTGGAATAGCAGAAAATCGCATTTCTGAATTGACATGCGATTTCTTGGGAAATGGGGGGGGGGGGGTCTCAGGACCCCCCTTGGCGATGTGCTGGGATGCCTGCTGAATGATTTCAGCAGGCATCCTGGTCTGGTCCCCGACCGGCTAGCGGCGGGGACCGGAATTCCCACGGGCGTATCCATACACCCTCAGTCCTTATGGACTTTAAAACGGGGGCATATGGATACGCCCGGCGTCCTTAAGAGGTTAAGGACATTACATCAAAGTTGGATCAGCCTGTAGTGTGGTTTTCCACTTTGATTTTGAGTGTGACTCCATATCCAGACCTCCATGGGTTGATAAATTTGATTTCCATTGATAATTTTTATGAGATATTGTTGTCAGCACATTCAACATTCAAGACCAAAGTATTTTATATGATTAGTTCATTGATTCAGATCTAGGATGTGTTATCTTAGTGTTCCCTATTATTGGGTGTATAATGTATGTTATATTATTAATAATGACAAAAATATGAAATACCAGTCTTAATAAATCACTTCTTTATGTTTTGTACATTGGAGCGTAATACAGATCTATGTACAGAATAATCAATGTTTATTTGTACCCTATGCTGGAGTAGGAGACAAACAAATGTTTATGTCTAATGATAAATCCTTTATCTCAGTGGTTCTCAACCTTTTTCGCGGCTGTACCTCCAAAGGGTGAAAGTATGTCCGCGGGTACCCCTCATGGGTAAGTTTGCACAGAACTTACGCGCGAGGGGTACCCGCGGACAAAAGTCAGAAAAGTACTTCATTTCATAATGGCGTGTGCTTACCTTTCTAATGTGATACTTCTGCAATACTTAATCCCCTTGTGCCATTATTCCCCCCTCCCTCTGATCCCCTTTTGCCATATTCGGATAATGGCCAAAGGGAATCAGAGGGGAATAATGGCACAAGTGGATTAAGATGGAAGGGGGTGGGGGGGGGGTAATGATTACCAACCCCCCTCCATATTAATCCTTTTATGCCATTATTCACCCCTCCATCTTATCCCCTTTTGCCATTATTTTGTCAGCGAATTGCCGTACTCCTGCATAAACCTTGGCCTACCTCCAGAGGTATGCGTACCACTGGTTGAGAACGCCTGCTTTATCTGATTTGTGTGGTTAACATATTTGTCTTATTTTTCACCCAGAGAGACAAGCTAAAGTTCTTATAGTAGTTGCCTGGACTCTTTCCTTCCTATTTTCAACTCCAACTTTGATTATATTTGGAAAGTATAAACTTGCCAATGGAGAAATTCAGTGTTGGGCTCTTTGGCCGGATGAGTCTTACTGGAAACCATACATGACAATTGTGTCCTTCTTGGTATATTTTATTCCACTGTTAATTATTAGGTAAGTTGTTTACATAATGTTTATACATATTAATAAAGGAATAGTTATCTCAACAACTAAAGACTGTCTTTTGTGAAAATACAATGATTAGAGAACTAATGTAAAGTATTGTTTTTTTTTTTTTTGTATCCAAGCTGTACAGATCCATGATAAAGCACCTTTAGGGTAGGGTCCACCATGCTGCATATTTTCTGCAGCTGATTTTGCTATGAATTAACTTTAATGGGTTGGAAAATATGCAGCAGCAAATTACACAGCAAAATATGACACATGTGACCCTATCCTAATGCTGTGTATCATTTGGGCATGACCTCAGGGAATCCCATATTGCCTTGTAAATAGCTCTCCAAGCCAATCACAAGGCAGTATAGGGGTGATGTCAAAACCACTTTAAGAGTATTTGCCCAAGGCTTCAACAGCCATTTTAGAGAAAGCAAGTGTTAGGTAAAGATCTCTCTGAGGGACACTAAACAGTGAACAAAACAGATAGGAGAAGGAGCACACATATATATTAATTGTAGTAAAGCAGCACTGCAGAGAGTGTATTTTTTCTTTGTTTTATACTAGAGGATTTTGTGTTACCTTTGTGCACTTTTTTAGGATGCAAATCCATACACCTAATAATGGGAAACATTTTTTACAGCTTGTAAAAAGCCATTGCTTCTTCACTTTTCAGGCACAAAATCTGTTTCTTCTCCAAAATAGGAGACTTTTTGGATCACTTGGAGAAAAAGCCAATGCTACATTCAAACCCTCCGTGCATATTAAAAATAATTTTTGGACATAAATGTTTTGGGGTACATTCACACATACTGGATTTGCTGCATATTTGAAGCTGTGTTCAGTCATTTAGGTTACATTAAAATCTGCACCTTCAAATCTGCAACATCAAATATGGAGCAGATCCTGTATGTGTAAAGGTACCCTAAAAGCATAAAAAATTTGTTTTTATTTACTCTGTTAGTACTACCAGTTACCATCCGTTTACCCACAGCCATACATGTTGCCGTAACATTTAAATTAACTTTTACCTAAAAAGCTGCTCAGAAGTACAAAGATACAGTCCTATGTTACATAACAGTGTTATACAGGGATTGTAGGGCTCTTAGGGTCACGGCTCCGCCCCTCGTGATGTCACGGCCCGCCCCTTTAATGCAAGTCTATAGGAGGGGGCGTGATGCCACCACGCCCCTCCCATAGACTGGCATTGAGGGAGCAGGCCATGATATCATGAGGGGCGGAGCCATGACATCATGATGCTCCAGTCCCTGTATTGCCCGTAATTACGCACAGAGCGAGTTTGCTCTGTGCAGTAATAACAGAGGGGTGCTTTAGCTGAGATCCCGGGGGTCCCCAGCAGCTGGACCCCCGCGATCAGACATCTTTTCCCCTATCCTTTGGATAGGGGATAAGGTGTCTAGGGGCAGAGTACCCCTTTAAGGACATGCTCCATAAATGTACGGCGCTGCATAGCATCACTTAGCGCACAAGTTTAAAATAAATTAAAAAAAAAGTTTAAAAAAAAGAAAAAGCTCCTCCCCCAATAAAGTTTTAAATCACCCCTTTTCCCCATATTAATACAAAAAAGCATAAAATACAGATAAATAATAAACATATTTGGTATTGTTGCATGGGTAAATGTCCGAACTATAAAAATATTATGTTAATTATCCCCTCCGGCGAACGGCATTAACGTGCAAAAAAATGTAATAAAAAGTGATCACAAAGTCACATAAACGCAAACATGGTAGCAAAACAAACTACAGATCATGGCGCAAAAAATGAGCCCTCACACATCCCTGGATATGGAAAAACATGAAAGTTAGAGACGGTCAAATTAGGGTAATTATAAACATACTGATTTTGTAAACAAAAAGTTTGAGATCTTTTAAAAGCAGTACAATAATAGAAACCATGAAGTGTACAGCGCGAAAATGAAAACCCCCAAATTTGCTAAATTATGATTTTCATTTAAATTTCCTTACACAAAAAAATAATTGTAAAATGAGTGATGCCATTACAAAGTACAACTGGTCACGCAAAAAAACAAGCCCTCATATGGGTCTGGGAATGGAAATATAAAAGAGTTATACATTTTAGAAGGCGAGGAGGAAAAAACTAAAACGCTAAAATAAAATTGGCTGTGTCCTTAAGATGAAAATGGGCTGAGTCCTTGAGGGGTTAAAAGTTCACTCATCCTGAGCTTTCAAAAATTACCATGGGCCTAAAAATGTACCATAAGTTGGATAAAATGCCAAACAAAAATCTAATGTATCTATTGACAAATGTCAAATGTCTGGCTGTGGTAGGGAATTTTGTATAGTTTTTTACTGGAAAAAAAGAAGTACAGTAGAATCTTCCAATAGCGAAAAAAAAGGCTCAAAAATCTTTCTAAATGACAGAATACTGTACTGTAATCACTCCAGAGTGTAATTACCTATAAAACATGATAAAAAGGAATATTACAGTAGAATCTCCCAGTGCCCTTTAATCTCTCCTTATCCCTCCCCCATATCATTTCAACCCCCCTTTATACCCTGCATCACGTTATTCCCCCATGCATTGTGTCAAATTACCCCCCCCTTACCCCCTGTGCCACATCATTTCCCCTTGATCCCCCTGTTCCATTTCATTCCCCCTTGATTATTCTCTGTCTAAATTCATCAGCCCCCCCCCCCCCTCTTTATGAAGCGGCAAAGGGGGATAACGGGGAATGAAATGGCACAGGGGGTGGTAGAGAGGGGTTGATGAATTTGCACAGAGGATAATAAATGGGGAATGAAATGGCAAAGGTGGGATCAAGAGGAAATTATGTGACACAAGGGGTAATAAAGGGGGGGGGAGGATTTGGCACAGGGGAGATAAATTGACACTGGGGGATCAGGGAAGGAGGGGGCTGAATGATATGGCTAGCAGATGTACAGAAGCAGGAGACCACTGTTTAAATAGCGGTCTTCTGCTTCTGTGCTGGGGCTCCTGCAGGGGGTGCAGCAGCAGCCTGGGCCCCTTACTGGGGTATTGGCTGTACCCTCTAATGGCGGCCCTGAGTACAAGGTAGGGCGGGCATATTGCCTGATTGTCCCCT
This sequence comes from Hyla sarda, assembly GCF_029499605.1. Classification (NCBI taxonomy): domain Eukaryota; kingdom Metazoa; phylum Chordata; class Amphibia; order Anura; family Hylidae; genus Hyla; species Hyla sarda. Next base: position 144,523,451 of record NC_079193.1, read on the forward strand.
ATTGGGAGTGTTTTATCCCCTATTATTCTCTATTGTAAGTGTTTTGTCCCCCATTGGGACTGTTTTGTCCTCTTTCGGGTTTGTTTGCGTCCGCAATTGGGAGTGTCCCCTATTCGGAGGGTACAAATACATTAAGCCTTATGGGACTCTGCCAGGGAATTAAAAACTGTCCGCTATTGGGAGGCGTAACACCGGCGGTTGGTGTCCGCCAACGTGTACCTCAATCCACTGTCTTCCAGGGACGTGCAGCACGCACGACTCATCCTGCTCGCTGTAGACTAAGATCTGTAACATCTGCAGTTGTTCCTGTTCCTGATGCTTCCAGCAGGGGTCACACTAGGTCAGTTGCTCTGAAGATCCGTGCACGCCCATGATCCAGCCCTCTAACCAATCACAGTCTAGTTGCTGCTATATAAGGAGCCTCTGAACTTCCAGCCATTGCCTTTTCTTCTAGTGTTTACACCTTGAGCTAGGCACCTGCTATCTGACTTGCTGTATCCAGTTTATTGACCTCAGCTTGTTCCTGACTTTGTTCCTGCTTTATCCTCTCTTCCTGTTTTACCTCTCTTGGATTGATTCGGACTGCCTGACCATTCTATTGCTGTTTGGAGCTGCTCATTCTCCAACACCTGAACTATTACAGCTCTGCTACATCTCGCTGTTCCAGGTTTCCAGACCTGGTGCTCACCAGCGTCATCTGGTGTCAGCCGGCTCCTTCTGCGGTGATCTCTACTTCAAAGTTCCTGACCTGCTAAGGCCAGCTGTGATATCTGAGGACGTTCTACTATTAGGATCGGCTAAAAAGAACTCGGTAAGTGACACAGAGGGTTGACACCCCGTGGAGCATTACGGTAAGATAAGGCCATGGACCCTGCTGGCAAGCCTCAGTCTGCTCTGTAAGAACTATATCTGCAGCTGCAACATCAGAGTGATCGCCAGGAGCAACTGCTGCAGTTTATGAACACAATCTCTACCCATCTGGATGCTTTGCATACTTCAGTTCCAGCTTCGTCAGAAGTCCTAAAAACTCATGTGGTTCCTGTAGCAATGTGTTCAAAACATGGCGGATCCAGCGTTCAGTTACAGCGGAGATCCAAAGTCCTGCTGTGGATTTCTGAACCAGTGCATGATCCACTTTGAATTGCAGAGTGACAAGTTCCGGTCTGAACAAGCGAAGGTAGTATTAATTGTCCTGCTACTTTCAGGAGAGGCTCTAGCCTGGGCAAATCCAATATGGGAGCATAGTGGTCCAGAGACTACAAGCCTACAGACTTTCCTGTCCATTTTCCGCACTGTGTTTGAAAAACCAGGCCGTGCCTCGTCTCCTTCGCCTCAGACAAGGCTCCATGACAATGGAACAGTATGCAATCCAGTTCCGCACCTTGTCTGCTGAGTTGTCCTGGAATGATGAGGTCCAGCAAGCTGTCTTCTGGGAGGGTCTCAGTGACCGCATAAAGGACGAGCTCGCTGGAAGGGATCTTCGTGTCTCACTGGACTCTCTAGTTACCCTGGCTACCCGCATTGATGTACATTTCCGGGAGCGGTTTTCTCAAGCTGCCAGAGCAAAGAGAATTCCAAGACTAACTTCAGTTCTTCAGAAGCCAGGTCACACTGTTCCTGCGATACCGCCTGAACAGCAAATGCAGGGGGAACATCTAAAGCTTAAAGAGTTGGAGTGCCTAAGACGTTGAGCAAAAAACTTGTGTCTGTACCGTGGCTGAAAAGGTCACATAGTCCGTACCTGTCCCCAGAAGGCGGAAAAATTCAGCACCTAGGTTCATTGGGAGAAGTGACCCTAGGCGAAAGTGACAATTCTCCCAAACTTCATCATCCAGTGGTCCTGTCCTTTGGCCAGTCCAGTATTCCTGTGTCTGCTTTCCTTGATTCTGGCACTCCCGGGAATTTCGTGAGTCAAGCTCTAGTGTCTCAGTACCAGATACCTACTACTCGTCTGGTGAAAGCAGTAATTGCAACTATTGTAAATGGACTGTCTCTACCTAAACCTATACAGTATGTGACTACTCCAATAAGGTTGCAAGTTAGGGTGCTTTACTCTGAGGACATTGTCTTCTACGTTCTGCCTGACTCCATAGATTCTGTACGTCTGGGACTGTCCTGGCTATGACAGCATGCCCCTGTCCTGGACTGGAACACTGGGAGTATCCTTCGTTGGGGACTTCAATGCCATATTACCTGCCTGTCAGAGGTTTGCCCAGCATGTCCTCTTCCAGTGCCCTCAAGTCTGCCTGGCCTTCCTCTGCAATATGCTGTGTATGCAGATGTATTCTGCAAGAAAAAAGCTGAGACTCTGCCACCTCATCGACCTTATAATTGCCTGATCGACTTACTCCCTGGGACATCTCTCCCACGAGGAAGAGTCTACCCACTGTCTTTACCCGAGACTCAGTCTATATCTGAATACATTAAAGAAAACCTTGAGAAGGGGTTTATTTGAAAGCCGGCTTCTTCTTTGTGGCAAAGAAAGATGGCTCTCTGCGACCATGCATAAACTATCGTAAACTTAAAAAAATTACTGTAAAGAATAAGTATCCTTTGCCACTAATCTGTGAACTTTTGACCGCATTCGTGGCGCCTGGATCTTTACCAAGTTGGATCTGCGAGGGGTGTATAATCTGATCCGAATCTGTGAAGGCGACGAGTGAAAGACGGCTTTCATAACTCGAGATGGCCATTATGAATACTTCAAAAAAACAGAGAGGGTGCTCCGTAGCGCATTACCACTGGATGATAAATGGGTGAACAAAGGTGTGGACAATGCTCACCCAGGCAGTTACACTTGCCAAGTGTAACAATGGATCGTAGCGTGTGATAGTGTATGCCGGCAGCCGATCCGCCTCAGGGAAAATATGCAGATTATGAATACTTGGTCATGCACTTCGGCCTCTGTAATGCACCTGTAGTCTTCCAGGAATTTGTGAATGATATCTTAAGAGATCTGCTGTATTTCTGCATAGTAGTGTACCTGGCTGAGATCTTAATCTACTCCCCTGACTTGTTCACTCACAGAAAACGGGTTCATCAAGTTCCACAGCGACTGAGGGAGAATAGACTGTATGCTAAATTCGAGAGATGTATCTTTGAACAGTCTTCTTTGCCCTTCCTGGGATACATCATCTCTGACTCCGGTTTTGCAGATGGATCCTGACAAAGTTTCTGCTTTCCTGAATTGACCTCGTCCACAAGGTCTCCGTGCAATCCAAAAATTCAGCGGTTTTGCCAACTTCTACGGCAGTTCATCCCCAACTTCTCTTCTCTCACCGCTCCTATTTCAGCCCTTACTAAGAAGGGAGTGGATGCTAAAAAGTGGACCTCTGACGCGGAATCTGCCTTCTTGCAACTAAGACTGTTTTGCTACTTCACCAGTTCTTCATCATCCTGACACTCCCAAACAATTCTTCTTTGAAGTGGAGGCTTTTTCTGTCAGTGCTTGAGAAGTTCTGTTGCAGAAAAATCCTAAAGGAAGATTTACCACTTGTGGTTTTTTTCTCTTAACTTTTTTCTTCCACAGAGAGGAACTACACCATTGACCATAGCTGTTAGCTGTCAAGATGGCCTTAGAAGAATGGCAATATCTTGTGGAAGGGGCACTGTATCTGGTGATAATCTATACTGACCACAAAAATCTTACTTATTTACAGTCTGCACAGCGTCTGAATCCTCCACAAGCCCGGTGGGCCCTCTTCTTTGCCAGATTTAACTTCCTTCTGCATTTTAAGCCTGCAGACAAGAATGTGAAGGCGGATATATTTTCCCATTCCTTTGATTCCACAGACCAGTGTGAGGAACCTAAACACATCGTGGATCCTGCATGGTTGTGTCAGTGGCTCCCATCCAAGTAAGAGACATTCCTCCTGGAAAAATCTTTGTCCCATCAGCCAAGAGAAAGAAGATTCTATCTTGAGGACATTCTTCTAAGAATGCTGGTGATCCTGTGAGCGTGACCTTGTGAGTAGTCATTACTGGTGGCCCACTCTCCCTAAAGATGTCCCTAAAGAGTTTGTGGCTCCATGTTCCTCCTGTGCCCACAACAAGGCTTCCAGAACCAAACCAGCTGGTCTACTTCAACCTCTGCCCATTCCTGAAGTTCCTTGGCAGCACATTGCTATGGACTTTATTACTGACCTTCCGCTCTCTGATGGCTGTTCTACTATCTTGGTGGTGGTTGACAGCTTTTCTAAGATGGCACATTTCATCCCACTTCCTGGACTACTGTCTGCAAGTTTTCTGGCTCATCTATTTGTGGAGCACATATTCCGTTTGCAATTCACCTCCCGTTTCTGGGGTGCTCTCTGTGGACTACTTGAAGTGAAACTGGATTTCTCTTCTGCATATCATCCACAGAGCAATGGGAAAGTGGAACATGTGAATCAGATCATGGTGAATCATCTGCGACATTACGTCTCTGCACAGAATGATGACTGGGTTTGTCTTCTGCCCTGGGCAGAATTCTCCTATAACAGTCTACGGTCTTCTCCTTTCTACATTGTGTACAGCCTTCATCCTTATGCTCCTTTGCTTATGTCTGCAAGTTCTGTGGTTCCTGCTGCCAATTCCTCTTACAGAGACTTTATCAACATCTGGAACCAAACCAAAGAGCCACATCTCGGGCGGTATCCCATATGGAAAAGAATGCTGACACGAGGCGATGAATGCCACCTCAGTTCTCTCCGGGCAACAAAGTCTGGCTTTCCTCCCATAATATCACAATGAAAATACCATGCTATAAATTTGCTCTTCGGTTCTTGGGTCCGTTTGAAGTCTTGGAGCAAATAAATCCTGTTTCCTACAAGCTCCGTTCACATACTTCTCTACGGATACCCAACTCCTTTCATGTTTCTCTGGTGAAGCCTTTGATCCTGAACTCCTGCTACAAATCTTTTACCTCTACTTTTGTACCTGCAGGCAAGGGTCTGAATTTGAAATCAAAGACATCCTCGATTCCTGTCGGTGGAAGGAGATTTTTTCTTGTAGATTGGAAGAACTATGGTCCTTAGAGCATTCCTCGGAACCTGAGGAGAATATTAAAGGGGTTGTGCGCTGCCCTGACTTTCGGAGCTCTGCTCACAGCGTCCGGAAGTTCATTACTCCGAATGCTGTGTGCGGGCTTCCGTGTTCGCAGCTGAGAACACAGCCTCAAAGTTCTTCTGGTGACAAGGTGCAGGCGAGGTTGTCTACTACTTCCAACTCTGCAACTTAGTCATGGCCATTTGGCTTAGTGTACTAGCCAGTTTTAAACAGGAAACACATTTGAAACATGAAACACATCTGAAACATGTGTACTGAAATGCTTGTTGGTACTACTGCTTCTAGTAATGCTTTTCTTTTATATTCTGACCTCCTTCTCTGCTTTTAAAAACATTCATGTTTTTTAGGATAGGTTTCCAAACAGGTTTTTTTTTTGTGGAAAACTGCCACCGCAGTTTTTGAGCCAAAGTCAGTGGTGGATCCAGTAGGAGGGAGAAGTATAAGTAATTCCTTTATATTTCCCTTTCCTTTTGAATCCACTTTGTTTTCTTATTTACAAGAATACAGAGTCTTCACCACAGGGCCCTTTGTGGTTGGCAAACACTGTAAAAACGATATGAGCAAAAACGGTAAAAATGATATAAATTATGCAATAAAATAATGGGTTTATATCCTTTTAATGGCAGGTTAACAAATGCTGGCAACTGCTCTGAAATATTAAGTCAAAATGTTAAATATACAGTCAAAAGTGTTAAATATACCGGTATGCATGCACAGTCCGCTTGAGCATATCTATTGGTTATAATAAATATCAAATCTCATCAGAATCAGAACACTGGCACATGTACTTCTTTACAATCAGATGAATAGAACAATCAGTTGATTTATTATACCATTATTAGTGTTAGTTGTGAAACGGACAAGTGACAATCATAAGACTTTCATTCAGTCTAATGAGAGTTTGTCATTTTGTGACTGACCGCAATTATACTTGAAAGGTTAAGTCCATCAATCTATGTAATAATTACAATATACTGCATGAATATAGTTTTGATTTGAAGTGTTCTGGCAATGCTAAAGAATATGCTAAGACAAATAGTATTTTTTCCTATTATCTTAACCCCCTAGAGAAGAATGCCGATCACTATGTCTAAAACAATAAAATACAATTGACGGTCAGCTGGTGTAGCAAAAATGTGGTAAAAATGGTGGTGAAGGTCCCTTTATCCTCCTCCTGCAGCAAGATCATCACTTCTATGATAAAGCTTGGCATGGGTATCATTTTAATCATATTGACCCACAGAATGGAGAGAACATTTTTTTTTCACCATACATTTTATGGTAAAATTAAAGGTGTCAAAGCAATAAAACAAGTGCACACATGGGTCTGTGTTACGCCGAGCGCTCCGGGTCCCCGCTCCTCCCCGGAGCGCTCACAGCGTTCTCCTGTTCGCAGCGCCCCGGTCAGACCCGCTGACCGGGTGCGCTGCGATAATGTCCCTACCCGGGATGCGATTCGCGATGCGGGACGCGCCCGCTCGCGGTGCGCATCCCAACCCGCTTACCAGACTCGCTCCCCGTCTGTGCTGTCCCGGCGCGCGCGGCCCCGCTCCCTAGGGCGCGCGTGCGCCGGTTCTTTGCAATTTAAAGGCCTGGTGCGCCACTGATTGGCGCATGGTTTTTAATTAGTGTGTTCACCTGTGCACTTCCCTATATTACCTCACTTCCCCTGCACTTCCTTGCCAGATCTTGTTGCCATTGTGCCAGTGAAAGCGTTCCTTGTGTATCCCTAGCCAGTGTTCCAGACCTCTTGCCGTTCCCCTGACTACGATCCTTGCTGCCTGCCCTGACCTTCTGCTACGTCCGACCTTGCTCTTGTCTAATCCCTTGTACCGCGCCTATCTCAGCAGTCAGAGAGGTTGAGCCATTGCCGGTGGATACGACCTGGTTGCTACCGCCGCTGCAAGACCATCCCGCTTTGCGGCGGGCTCTGGTGAAAACCAGTAGCAACTTAGAACCGATCCATCGACACGGTCCATTCCAATCCCTCTCTGACACAGAGGATCCACCTCCAGCCTGCCGAAACCTGACAGTAGATCCGGCCATGGATCCCGCTGAGGTCCCGCTGCCAGTTGTCGCTGACCTTACCACGGTGGTCGCCCAGCAGTCGCAACAGATAGCGCAACAAGGCCACCAGCTGTCTCAACTGACTGTGATGCTACAGCAGCTTCTACCACAGCTTCAGCAACCATCTCCTCCGCCAGCTCCTGCACCTCCTCCACAGCGAGTGGCCGCATCAAGCCTCCGTTTATCATTGCCGGACAAGTTTGATGGGGACTCTAAACTTTGCCGTGGTTTTCTCTCGCAATGTTCCCTGCATTTGGAGATGATGTCGGACCAATTTCCAACTGAAAGGTCAAAGGTGGCTTTCGTGGTCAGTCTTCTGTCTAGGAAAGTCCTGTCATGGGCCACACCGCTCTGGGACCGCAATGATCCTGTCACTGCCTCTGTACACTCTTTCTTCGTGGAGATTCGAAGTGTCTTCGAGGAACCAGCCCGAGCCTCTTCTGCCGAGAATGCCCTGCTGAACCTGGTCCAGGGTAATTCTTCAGTAGGTGAGTACGCCATCCAAATCCGTACTCTCGCCTCTGAATTGTCCTGGAATAACGAGGCCCTCTACGCGACCTTCAAAAAAGGCCTATCCAGTAACATCAAAGATGTGCTGGACGCACGAGAAATCCCTGCTAACCTGCATGAACTTATTCATCTGGCCACCTGCATTGACATGCGTTTTTCCGAAAGACATCAGGAGCTCCGCCAGGATATGGACTTTGTTCGCACGAGGCGGTTTCTCTCCCCGGCTCCTCTCTTCTCTGGTCCACTGCAATCTGTTCCTGTGCTTTCCGCCGTGGAGGCTATGCAAGTAGACCGGTCTCGCCTGACACCTCAAGAGAGGACACGCTGCCGCAATGAGAACCTATGCCTGTACTGTGCCAGTACCGAACACTTCTTGAAGGATTGTCCATTCCGACCTCCACGTCAGGAAAGACGCACTCCGATTCCGCACAAAGGTGAGACAGCTCTAGCTGTGAACTCTGCTTCTCCACGTCTTACTGTGCCTGTGCAGATTTCTTCCTCTAACTTCTCCTTCTCAGCTGTGGCCTTCTTGGATTCCGGATCTGCAGGAAATTTTATTTTGGCCTCTTTCGTTAACAGGTTCAACATCCCAGTGACCAGTCTCGCCAGACCCCTCTACATCGCCTCTGTTAATGGTGAAAGATTGGACTGTACTGTGCGTTACCGCACAGAACCCCTCTTAATGTGCATTGGACCCCAGCACGAAAAGATTGAATTTCTGGTACTTTCTAACTGCACCTCTGAAATTATTCTTGGACTACCTTGGCTGCAACGCCATTCCCCTACCCTTGACTGGACCACCGGGGAAATAAAGAACTGGGGTACTTCTTGCCACAAAAAATGCCTTATGTCTGCTCCCAGTCCTGCCAGTCAAAACCCTATGGCTCCTCCGATACCAGGTCTCCCCAAGGCCTATCTGGACTATGCTGATGTCTTTTTGCAAAAAACAAGCAGAGACTTTGCCTCCTCACAGGCCTTATGCCTGTCCTATTGATCTCCTCCCTGGTACTACTCCACCCAGGGGCAGAATCTATCCTCTGTCTGCTCCGGAAACACAAGCCATGACGGAGCACATCCAAGAAAATTTAAAAAGGGGATTTATCCGCAAGTCTTCCTCTCCTGCCGGAGCAGGGTTCTTCTTTGTCTCCAAAAAAGACGGTTCCTTACGACCATGCATTGATTACCGCGGTCTTAATAAAATCAGTATAAAAAAACGCTATCCTCTGCCTCTTATCTCGGAACTCTTTGACCGCCTACGTGGCGCCAACATCTTTACCAAATCGGATTTAAGAGGTGCATATAATCTCATCCGCATCAGGGAAGGGGACGAGTGGAAGACCACGTTTAACACCAGAGATGGACACTTTGAATATCTGGTTATGCCCTTTGGGCTTTGCAACGCCCCTGCCTTCTTCCAGGACTTTGTAAATGAAATTTTTTCTGATTTATTATATACCTGTGTTGTGGTCTACCTGGACGATATTTTGATTTTTTCTTCTAACCTAGAAGAACACCGCCGGCATGTCCGCATGGTTCTTCAGAGACTCCGGGACTATCAGTTATATGCCAAAATGGAGAAATGTCTCTTTGAATGTCAATTTCTTCCCTTCCTAGGATATTTAGTCTCTAGCCAGGGACTCCAAATGGACCCGGACAAACTGTCAGCCGTGTTAGATTGGCCACGCCCCTCCGGACTCCGAGCTATCCAACGTTTCTTGGGGTTTGCCAATTATTACAGACAATTTATTCCACATTTTTCCACCATTGTGGCCCCAATTGTGGCCCTAACCAAGAAAAACGCCAACCCTACGTCCTAGCCTCCTCAAGCGGAAGAGGCGTTCAAACTTCTCAAAACTGCCTTTTCTTCTGCTCCCGTACTCTCCAGACCTGATCCATCTAAACCCTTCTCACTGGAGGACGCCTCCTCGGTGGGAGCTGGAGCTGTACTCCTACAGAAAAATTCTTCCGGACATGGTGTTACTTGTGGTTTCTTTTCTAGGACCTTCTCTCCGGCGGAGAAAAACTACTCCATTGGTGATCGAGAACTACTGGCCATAAAACTGGCCCTCGAGGAATGGAGGCACCTGCTGGAGGGGTCCAAATACCCAGTTATTATATACACTGATCACAAGAATCTCTCTTATCTTCAGTCTGCCCAACGGCTGAACCCTCGCCAGGCTATGTGGTCGTTGTTCTTTGCCCGTTTTAACTTTGAGATTCATTTTCGCCCCGCTGACAAGAACATTAGGGCTGACGCCCTCTCTCGTTCCTCGGATGCCTCTGAAATGGAAGCCTCCCTGCAACACATTATTCCTCCTGAGTGTCTGATCTCCGCTTCCCCAGCTTCCTTCAGACAAACTCCTCCTGGAAAGACCTTTTTTTCTCCACGCCAGCGCCTCAGGATTCTAAGGTGGGGACACTCCTGTCACGATTCGGCTGGCAGGAGGTGGATCCTCTGTGCCAGAGAGGGATTGGCGTGGACCGTGCTAGTGGACCGGTTCTAAGTTGCTACTGGTATTCACCAGAGCCCGCCGCAAAGCGGGATGGTCTTGCAGCGGCGGTAGCAACCAGGTCGTATCCACTAGCAACGGCTCGACCTCTCTGACTGCTGAAGATAGGCGCGGTACAAGGGAGTAGACAAGAGCAAGGTCGGACGTAGCAGAAGGTCGGGGCAGGCAGCAAGGATCGTAGTCAGGGGCAACGGCAGGAGGTCTGGAACACAGGCTAGGAACACACAAGGAAACGCTTTCACTGGCACGATGGCAACAAGATCCGGCGAGGGAGTGCAGGGGAAGTGAGGTATAAATAGGGAGTGCACAGGTGAACACACTAATTAAGCCAACTGCGCCAATCAGTGGCGCAGTGGCCCTTTAAATCGCAGAGACCCGGCGCGCGCGGGCCCTAAGGAGCGAGGCCGCGCGCGCCGGGACAGGACCGACGGAGAGCGAGTCAGGTACGGGAGCCGGGGCGCGCATCGCGAGCGGGCGCCACTCGCATCGCGAAGCGCATCCCGGCTGGGAGAGGTATCGCAGCGCACCCGGTCAGCAGATCTGACCGGGGCGCTGCAATTGCGAGGATGTTGCGAGCGCTCCGGGGAGGAGCGGGGACCCGGAGCGCTCGGCGTAACAGTACCCCCCCCTTGGGTCTCCCCCTCTTCTTGGAGCCTGAGAACCTGAGGACCAGACTTTTGTCTAGGATGTTGTCCTCAGGTTCCCAGGATCTCTCTTCTGGACCACAGCCCTCCCAATCTACCAAGAAAAATCTTTTTCCTTTGACGGTCTTGGAGGCCAATATCTCCTTCACGGAGAAGATGTCAGAAGAACCGGAAACAGGAGTGGGAGAAACAAGTTTGGGAGAGAAACGGTTGATGATGAGTGGTTTAAGGAGAGAGACATGGAAGGCATTGGGAATACGAAGAGAAGGAGGAAGAAGAAGTTTGTAAGAGACAGGATTAATTTGGCACAAGACTTTGAAAGGACCAAGATAGCGTGGTCCCAGTTTGTAACTGGGGACACGAAAGCGGACATATTTAGCGGAGAGCCATACCTTGTCTCCATGAGCAAAAATGGGGGGAGTTCTTCTTTTCTTATCGGCAAACCTTTTCATGCGGGATGAAGCCTGTAAAAGAGAATTTTGGGTCTCTTTCCATATGGTGGAAAGATCACGAGTCACTTCATCCACAGCAGGCAAACCAGAGGGCAAGGGAGTAGGGAGGGGGGGAAGAGGGTGACGGCCGTACACCACGAAAAATGGGGATTTAGCAGAAGATTCAGAGACTCTGAAGTTGTATGAGAATTCGGCCCATGGTAAAAGATCTGCCCAGTCATCCTGGCGGGAGGAAACAAAATGCCGTAAATAGTCACCCAGGACCTGGTTAATTCTTTCTACTTGCCCATTGGATTGAGGATGATAAGCAGAAGAGAAGTTTAATTTAATCTTGAGTTGTTTGCAGAGAGCCCTCCAGAATTTAGACACGAATGGGACGCCTCTATCCGAGACGATCTGCGTGGGCAAACCGTGAAGACGAAAAATGTGTACAAAAAATTGTTTTGCCAACTGAGGCGCTGAAGGAAGACCAGGAAGAGGAATAAAATGTGCCATCTTGGAAAATCGATCAACGACCACCCAAACAACAATGTTGCCACGGGATGGGGGTAGGTCTGTAATAAAGTCCATACCAATCAGAGACCAAGGCTGTTCGGGGACAGGCAGAGGATGAAGGAGACCAGCAGGCTTCTGGCGAGGAGTCTTCTCCCGGACACAGACAGTACAGGCCCGCACAAAATCAACAACATCCGTCTCCAGAGTCGGCCACCAATAGAAACGAGAGATGAGTTGCAAGGACTTTTTGATGCCCGCATGGCCTGCGAGGTGGGAGGAGTGACCCCATTTGAGAATCCCGAGGCGTTGGCGTGGAGAAACGAAGGTCTTCCCTGGAGGAGTTTGCCTGATGGAGGCTGGAGAAGTGGAGATCAGACAGTCAGGAGGAATGATGTGTTGCGGAGAGACCTCTACTTCCGAGGCATCCGAGGAACGAGAGAGAGCATCGGCCCTAATGTTCTTGTCGGCAGGGCGAAAATGAATTTCAAAGTTAAAACGGGCAAAGAACAACGACCACCTGGCCTGGCGAGGGTTCAGCTGTTGGGCAGACTGGAGATAGGAGAGATTCTTGTGATCGGTGTAAATGATAACTGGAAATTTTGATCCCTCCAGCAGATGCCTCCATTCTTCAAGTGCCAATTTAATGTCCAGTAGTTCTCGATCCCCGATGGAGTAGTTTCTCTCAGCCGGAGAGAAGGTCCTAGAAAAAAAACCACAAGTAACAGCATGCCCGGAAGAATTTTTTTTAGAAGGACCGCTCCAGCTCCCACTGAGGAGGCATCTACCTCCAATAGGAAGGGTTTAGATGGGTCAGGTCTGGAGAGCACGGGAGCAGAAGAAAAGGCAGACTTGAGCCGTTTAAATGCGTCTTCCGCTTGGGGAGACCAGGACTTGGGATTGGCATTCTTCTTGGTTAAAGCCACGATAGGAGCCACAATAGTGGAAAAGTGTGGAATAAATTGTCTGTAATAATTGGCGAACCCCAAAAAACCTTGGATAGCACGGAGTCCGGAGGGGCGTGGCCAATCTAAGGCGGCAGAGAGTTTATCCGGGTCCATTTGTAATCCCTGACCAGAGACCAAGTATCCTAGGAAAGGAAGAGATTGACATTCAAACAGACATTTCTCCATTTTGGCATAAAGTTGATTGTCTCGAAGTCTCTGAAGAACCATGCCGACATGCTGGCGGTGTTCTTCTAAGTTGGCAGAAAAAATCAGAATATCGTCCAGATACACAACAACACAGGAATACAAGAGATCACGAAAAATTTCATTAACAAAGTCTTGGAAGACGGCAGGGGCGTTGCACAGGCCAAAGGGCATGACCAGATACTCAAAGTGTCCATCTCTGGTGTTAAATGCAGTTTTCCATTCGTCCCCCTCCCTGATGCGGATGAGATTATAAGCACCTCTTAAGTCCAGTTTGGTAAAGATGTGGGCACCTTGAAGGCGATCAAAGAGTTCTGAGATAAGAGGTAGGGGGTAGCGTTTTTTTACCGTGATTTTATTAAGTCCGCGGTAATCAATGCAAGGACGTAGGGAGCCATCTTTTTTGGACACAAAAAAAAATCCAGCTCCGGCAGGAGAGGAGGATTTGCGGATAAACCCCTTTTTTAAATTTTCCTGGATGTATTCAGACATAGCAAGAGTCTCTGGGGCGGACAGAGGATAAATTCTGCCCCGGGGTGGAATAGTGCCCGGGAGGAGGTCAATAGGACAGTCATAAGGCCTGTGAGGAGGTAAAGTCTCAGCTTGCTTTTTGCAAAACACGTCAGCATAGTCCATATAAGCCTTAGGGAGACCGGTTACAGGGGGAACCACAGGGTCACGGCAGGGAGTACTGGGAACCGGTTTAAGACAGTCCTTGAAACAAGAAGTACCCCAGCTCTTGATCTCTCCTGTGGACCAATCAAGGGTTGGGGAATGGCGTTGAAGCCACGGAAATCCAAGGAGAATTTCGGAAGTGCAATTGGAGAGGACCAAAAACTCAATTTTTTCGTGATGAGGTCCGATGCACATTAGGAGGGGTTCCGTGCGGTAACGCACGGTACAGTCCAATCTTTCATTGTTAACACAATTGATGTAGAGGGGTCTGGCGAGACTGGTCACCGGGATGTTGAACCTGTTGATGAGAGAGGCCAAAATAAAATTTTCTGCAGATCCGGAATCCAAGAAGGCCATAGTAGAGAAGGAGAAGGTAGAGGCAGATATCCGCACAGGCACAGTAAGGCGTGGAGAAGCAGAGTTGACATCAAGAACTGTCTCACCTTTGTGCGGAGTCAGCGTGCGTCTTTCCAGGCGGGGAGGACGGATAGGACAATCCTTCAGGAAGTGTTCGGTACCGGCACAGTACAGGCAAAGATTGTCCATGCGGCGTCGTGTCCTCTCTTGAGGTGTCAAGCGAGACCGGTCAACTTGCATAGCCTCCACGGCGGGAGGCACAGGAACGGATTGCAAAGGACCAGAGGAGAGAGGAGCCGGGGAGAAAAAACGCCTCGTGCGAACAAAGTCCATATCCTGGCGGAGCTCCTGACGCCTTTCGGAAAAACGCATGTCAATGCGAGTGGCTAGATGAATAAGTTCATGCAGGTTAGCAGGAATTTCTCGTGCGGCCAGAACATCTTTAATGTTGCTGGATAGGCCTTTTTTAAAGGTCGCGCAGAGGGCCTCATTATTCCAGGATAATTCGGAAGCAAGAGTACGGAATTGGATGGCGTACTCGCCAACGGAAGAATTACCCTGGACCAGGTTCAGCAGGGCAGTCTCAGCAGAAGAGGCTCGGGCAGGTTCCTCAAAGACACTTCGAATTTCCGAGAAGAAGGAGTGTACAGAGGCAGTGACGGGGTCATTGCGGTCCCAGAGCGGTGTGGCCCATGACAGAGCTTTCCCAGACAGAAGGCTGACTACGAAAGCCACCTTAGACCTTTCAGTAGGAAACTGGTCCGACATCATCTCCAAGTGCAGGGAACATTGTGAAAGAAAGCCACGGCAAAACTTAGAGTCCCCATCAAATTTATCCGGCAAGGATAGTCGTAGGCCGGAAGCGGCCACTCGCTGCGGAGGAGGTGCAGGAGCTGGCGGAGGAGATGATTGCTGAAGCTGTGGTAGTAGCTGCTGTAGCATCACGGTCAGTTGAGACAGCTGGTGGCCTTGTTGCGCTATCTGTTTCGACTGCTGGGCGACCACCGTGGTGAGGTCGGCGACAACTGGCAGTGGAACTTCAGCGGGATCCATGGCTGGATCTACTGTCACGATTCGGCTGGCAGGAGGTGGATCCTCTGTGCCAGAGAGGGATTGGCGTGGACCGTGCTAGTGGACCGGTTCTAAGTTGCTACTGGTATTCACCAGAGCCCGCCGCAAAGCGGTATGGTCTTGCAGCGGCGGTAGCAACCAGGTCGTATCCACTAGCAACGGCTCGACCTCTCTGACTGCTGAAGATAGGTGCGGTACAAGGGAGTAGACAAGAGCAAGGTCGGACGTAGCAGAAGGTCGGGGCAGGCAGCAAGGATCGTAGTCAGGGGCAACGGAAGGAGGTCTGGAACACAGGCTAGGAACACACAAGGAAACGCTTTCACTGGCACGATGGCAACAAGATCCGGTGAGGGAGTGCAGGGGAAGTGAGGTATAAATAGGGAGTGCACAGGTGAACACACTAATTAAGCCAACTGCGCCAATCAGTGGCGCAGTGGCCCTTTAAATCGCAGAGACCCGGCGCGCGCGCCCTAAGGAGCGGGGCCGCGCGCGCCGGGACAGGACCGACGGAGAGCGAGTCAGGTACGGGAGCCGGGGCGCGCATCGCGAGCGGGCGCCACTCGCATCGCGAAGCGCATCCCGGCTGGGAGAGGTATCGCAGCGCACCCGGTCAGCAGATCTGACCGGGGCGCTGCAATTGCGAGGATGTTGCGAGCGCTCCGGGGAGGAGCGGGGACCCGGAGCGCTCGGCGTAACAACTCCTCACACCTCGCCGGCCATGCTGGCGTCAAATAATCCGTCCAGCTCATCTCTTGTTTTTATTGGTGGCCTACCCTGGAAGCAGATGTTGCTGATTTTGTTCGGGCTTGTACAGTCTGTGCCCAGGACAAGACTCCTCGCCAGAAGCCTGCCGGTCTCCTTCATCCTCTGCCTGTTCCTGAGCTACCATGGTCTCAGATTGCTATGGACTTTATTACAGACTTACCTTTATCCCATGGCAACACAGTTATTTGGGTGGTCGTTGATCGTTTCTCCAAGATGGCACATTATATTCCTCTTCCAGGTCTTCCTTCTGCGCCACAGTTGGCGAAACAATTTTTTGTGCACATTTTTCACCTTCACGGGCTTCCTACGCATATCATCTCGGATAGAGGCATTCAATTTGTGTCGAAATTCTGGAGGCCCCTCTGTAATCAGCTTAAAATCAAATTAAACTTCTCGTCTTCCTATCATCCCCAATCCAATGGGCAAGTGGAGTTAATCAGGTTCTTGGTGACTATTTGCGACATTTTGTTTCCTCCCGCCAGGATGATTGGGCCGATCTCCTACCATGGGTCGAATTCTCGTACAATTTCAAAGTCTCTGAGTCCTCCGCTAAATCCCCATTCTTTGTGGTGTACGGCCGTCACCCTCTTCCCCCCCCTCCCCACTCCCATGCCTTCTGGTTTGCCCGCTGTTGATGAGGTGACTCGGGACTTCTCCACCATCTGGAAAGAGACTCAAAAATCTCTCATGCAGGCCTCATCCCGGATGAAGAAACATGCCGACAAAAAAAGAACTCCTCCTGTCTTTTCTCCTGGAGACAAAGTGTGGCTCTCCGCCAAGTATATCCGCTTCCGTGTCCCCAGTTATAAACTGGGACCACGTTATCTTGGACCTTTTAAAATCAAATGCCAAATCAACCCTGTCTCCTACAAACTCCTTCTTCCTCCTTCTCTCCGTATTCCCAATGCTTTTCATGTCTCTCTTCTTAAACCACTTATCCTTAACCGCTTCTCTCCTAAGGTTGTTGCTCCTACTCCTGTCTCCGGGTCCTCGGACATCTTCTCGGTTAAAGAAATTCTTGCATCCAAGACGGTCAGAGGTAAAAAAAAAATTCTTGTAGATTGGGAGAATTGCGGCCCGGAGGAGAGGTCATGGGAACCCGAAGATAACATCCTTGACAAGGACCTTATCTACAAATTTTCAGTTTCTAAAAAGAGGGGGAGACCCAAGGGGGGGGGGTACTGTTATGCCGAGCGCTCCGGGTCCCCGCTCCTCCCCGGAGCGCTCACAGGGTTCTCCTGTTCGCAGCGCCCCGGTCAGACCCGCTGACCGGGTGCGCTGCGATAATGTCCCTAGCCGGGATGCGATTCGCGATGCGGGACACGCCCACTCGCAGTGCGCATCCCGACCCGCTTACCAGACTCTGTGGAAATTATAAATATAAAATATTTATGTGAACCAGTCCTCAAAAGCACAGGGGAGAGAAGAAGGAAAAGACTAGTGGAGATGGGATCCAAGAAATGGTCTTTATTATATAAAAAGGATATATATGACCAATCGCCTAGCAGGGCCCTTGCTAAAGGCGAATGGCATATACTGGGTAAAAAATAGATATAATAAAAAATACAGAATATAGTAGGATTAAAATGAAATAAATATGATGGGTAAGTAGCACCAAAGAAAATTCATTAATTAAATATCTGCTGCAAATATCAGGAGAAAACGTTCTCAATCCATATAATTCATAGGGATATTTCAATGAAAAATCCACAAGAAATGTCCAGAATGAAAAGTCACAATTAGTTTGGGTGTATCCGGAGTAACAGTATATGGTAGTGAATGTAGCGACAATAGCTACAATAGGAAATTCATGGACAAGTGATGCAGACAATGTGGCAAACACTGTCAGCGATGAAGATGTCAAGTCTCGGTGCACAGCACCATTCACCCTCCTTCGGAGTCCTCAGGTCCGGGCTGGCATGGCTGAGTCCGGCACTCTGGATATCAATGCCCTCCTGGGTGGTATGCTGGGTGAGTGGCTGAATCTCCGGGGGTCCGAGTGTCCTGGGCTGGCACGGGAGGTGTCCGGCCTTGGGGAGGATGATGTCCAGGAGTAACTCTGCCGACCGGGGCTGTGAGTCGATGCAGGTAACAGGTGGTGCGGATTGCACGGGTGAATAAGGCGCTAACAGCGCGCGTGCAGCAGTGGTCCCGGAATCGTGGGCATCCAGCTGTTGCAATTGGAATATGGCAGATAGTCTATTTGAAGTGATATACACTTATGGATAAGGTGCAGATAATGGGTTAGACGCGTTTCAAGGCCGCGGGCCTTTTCTTCAGTAGCTATAGGTGTGAAGAAAAGGCCCGCGGCCTTGAAACGCGTCTAGCCCATTATCTGCACCTTATCCATAAGTGTATATCACTTCAAATAGACTGTATCAGAGGAGAAAGGGGCCCCATCAGAGAAAGCTGCGCTCAGATCCAGATTTATCCATGTAGATGCTGTGGTCACTGTGACGGCACCGTCTATTAGGGTTACAGAGGGAGGGAGATCCCTCTGTTCCCAATTGGCACTCTGCAAAGTGAAAGCAGAGCGCTGATGGGTGCCATGGCAACCGGAGGCCTGACAATGGCCTCCGTTGCCATGGCAACAGAAGCTGCTCAGACTCTGATCTGCTATCCTATGCCTGTCAGTGTAAAACTGACAGACATAGGCATAATTCAGTGGAGTATAGATGTGTACTCCACTGAATTATGTGTATCATAGTTGAAAAAAAGCAAAGTGAAAGTAAAAGTGAAAAATTTAAAAAATGTGAATAAATTAAAAAGTGAAAAAAGATTCTATTTAAAATAAATTATACCGCATTACAAACAAACTAAAATAATGAATAAAAACAACCGCAGAATAGATTTTCTTTATTTATACCACCTTATAAAAAATAAAATAAAAACGTTCAGAGTGCCACATGTACCCCAGAATGGTACCAACGAAAGCGTCAACTTGTCTCCCAAAAATATTTATGCACCCAAAGGCCTCTGCAACTTTATATGATACCAACAAAATATCCTAAACTAAAAGGAGGCCCCAAAATCTACACCCCACGCCTTCATGTCTGAGGCCTGTGTGAGAGTCACTAGCACACAAAGGCCACATATGGGATTTATAAATACGTCAGAATTCGGGGAATAAATCTGGACTTGCATTTCTCTGTAAACACCTACTGTGTTACAGAAAAAATGGATTAAAATGGAAAATCAGCAAAAAAAAATATTTTTTAATTCCGCCTCCACTTTGCTTTCATTTGTGTGAAACGCCTAAAGGGTTAATAAACTTCTTTAACCCCTTAAGGATTCAGGGTTTTTCCGTTTTTGCACTTTCGTTTTTTCCTCCTTACCTTTTAAAAATCATAACCCTCTCAATTTTCCACCTAAAAATCCATATTATGGCTTATTTTTTGTGTCACCAATTCTTCTTTCCAGTGACATTAGTCATTTTACCCAAAAATTCACGGCGAAACGGAAAAAAAAATCATTGTGCGACAAAATCGAAGAAAAAACGCCATTTTGTAACTTTTGGGGGCTTCCGTTTCTACGCAGTGCATATTTCGGTAAAAATGACACCTTATCATTATTCTGTAGGTCCATACGGTTAAAATGATACCCTACTGATATAGGTTTGATTTTGTCGTACTTCTGGAAAAAATCATAACTACATGCAGGAAAATGTATACGTTTAAAAATGTCATCTTCTGACCCCTATAACTTTTTTATTTTTCCACATACAGGGCGGTATGAGGGCTAATTTTTTGCGCCGTGATCTGACTTTGATCGGACTTTTTGATCACTTTTTATTCATTTTTTAATGGTATAAAAAGTGACCAAAATACGCTTTTTTGGACTTTGGAATTTTTTTGCGCGTACGCCATTGACCGTGCGGTTTAATTAATGATATATTTTCATAGTTCGGACATTTACGCAATACCACATATGTTTTTATTTTTATTTACAATGTTTTATTTTTTTTTATGGGAAAAGGGGGGTGATTAAAACTTTTATTAGGGAAGGGGTTAAATGACCTTTATTAACACTTTTTTTTTACTTTTTTTGCAGTGTTATAGGTCCCATAGGGACCTATAACACTGCACACACTGATCTCCTATGCTGATCACTGGCGTGTATTAACACGCCTGTGATCAGTGTTATCGGCGCTTGACTGCTCCTGCCTGGATCTCAGGCACGGAGCAGTCATTCCTCGATCGGACACCGAGGAGGCCGGTAAGGGCCCTCCCGGTGTCCTGTAAGCTGTTCGGGACGCCGCGATTTCACAGCGGCGTTCCCGAACAGCCCGACTGACTAGCCGGGATACTTTCACTTTCGCTTTAGAAGCGGCGGTCAGCTTTGACCGCCGCTTCTAAAGGGTTAATACCGCACATTGCCGCGATCGGCTATGTGTGGTATTAGCCGCGGGTCCTGGCCGTTGATGAGCGCCGCGACCGACGTGATGTGATGCGGGGTCGCAGCGCGACCCCGCTTCATATCGCGGGAGCCGGCGCAGGACGTAAATATAAGTCCTGCGTCGTTAAGGGGTTAATGTCATTCTGACTACTTTAAAAAATATTTTAAAAACTGGGTGCATTTAACATACAGGCAACTTTATTCCACTTCAGAACTGAACAGGTCCCTGAAAAATCTGATTTTGAAATTTTCTTCAAAATATGGAAAATTGCTGCTAAACTTATAAACCTTCTAACATTTTTAAAAAGTAAAATAATGTTTATCAAATGATAGCAACATAAAGTAGACATATTGTAGATGTGAATTTATCACATAAGACAATGTAAAATCTAGAAAAATGCTAATTTTTCATATTTTGTTTACAAAATTTAGGATTTGAGGTCTACAAGACGGCGCATTTCCAAATGTCTGCACAGAGATTATTCTGTGCGGACATTCTGACATGTGAAAGTAGCCAAATTGGTTAAAAAATTTAAGGTCATTTTATCTCAGCTGATTTTAATAACAGAGAAATATTTGTTTTCCTCTATTATACAGCAATTATGAATCAGTTTTATGTTTGCATAATTTTAAAATAATCAAACTATATTGATGTAAAATGGTTCTGCTTTAGCATAAACGCAATGGGGTCATGGAGTACAGATTAAAAAATTGTAATATGGAAACTGGATAGTGTTCCCTTCCCCCTCTTTATAATAGAAAGTTATTTGTGAGAAGGCCACAGAAGGACTGTACCGATTTCACAGCACAATGCAATGCTCCTGTGTGCACCAGAGGGAAACTAATGCTAGAACTGATCCCGTTCATTTGAATGGGACAGTTCACAATCATCCAGTATCTCAATTTTGATGCCGGATGGTTGGACACGCCGAAAGGGACCAGACAAGGGAACGCAGCTTGTACACCGTGCAGAACCA
Source organism: Hyla sarda (assembly GCF_029499605.1). NCBI lineage: Eukaryota > Metazoa > Chordata > Amphibia > Anura > Hylidae > Hyla > Hyla sarda. The sequence continues at coordinate 144,544,563 of NC_079193.1, forward strand.
ATGGACGCTGGATGCCATACAACTGATGACAAGTTGTCATCAGTTGTGGCATCAGTTGTGTCATGATCTAGGCTGAGTTCACCCTCTGCCCCCCCCCCCCCTGCAGCGCCATTGCCGGGGGCGATCCACTATGGAGGTAGCCGGAGGGCTTACCTCTGCATCCATGCTGGCTGCTGTGCTCTGAATGATAAAGCCTGGCAGGGCCAGGCTTTATCAATAGAGCACAGATCACACAGATCAATATGGTTCTATGCAACCATAATGATCTGTATAAGAAATCTAATGATTCCTCCTAAAAGTGTAAAAAAAAAAAAAAAAAAAAAGTTTAAAAACACACACATTAACCCCTTCCTTATTAAAAGTTTAAATCACCCCCCTTTCCCAAATTCAATATAAAAAAATATATAAACATAATAAAAATAAAACATATTTGGTATTGTCGTGTGCGTAAATGTCCGACCTATAAAAACATATCATTAAAAAAAACTGCATGGTCAATGGCGTACATGCAAAAAAATTCCAAAGTCCAAAATAGTGCATTTTTGATCACTTTTTACACCATGAAAAAATTAATAAAAAGTGATCAAAAAGTCCGATCAAAGCAAAAATGGTACCGATAAAACTTTAGATCACGACTCAGGAACCAATTAGCGGTTTTCCGTAGAGATATGTACTCAACATATGATGGTCTCGGGGCTCCAGAACCAATTACCAGTTTTCCATAGACATATGTACTCAACATACGATGGTTTCAACATACAATGGTCCTCCCGGAACCAATTACCATTATATGTTGAGGGACCACTGTATAGTAAATTTCCATGTATCGGTCACAATATAGTCTTCAATTTTAATGACTTCGAAAATGAAAATTTATGTTGCAAATGTCTCAGGAAGTGACATGGAAGGTCATCTGAGTTACAGGAATAGGAGTAATTGTTCATTAAAAGATTGCTAGTTTTCCTTCAAAATACATTGAAAATGGGGGTGGGGTATTACCTACAAAGTAACATTCTTCTGTTATTTATATATATATATTTATATATATATATATATATATATATATATATATATATATATATATATATATGGCTAATAATGTGTGAACTTGGCACAGGGTTTGAATGTTTAGAATTTTGTTGTAGGTAAAATGCTTATATAAAAGAGAAAAGCTAAGAGACAGGAAAGACATGTCTGATTTAATTTGCACTGAATTTAAGCTCTTCTAGTACAGAGTAAGTAAAAGTTCAAGTCATGTAATTTGGCAGCTTTTTGATTTTTACATTTTCACATTTGTTTTCAACAGTGTCATTTATTTCATTGTGATAAGAACTATTTGGGCAAAGAGCAAGGCACATGCAGTTATCGTTTCCAACTGTTCTGGTGAGTTTTTCATTTTATATGTTGTCTTTTTATGAATGGTTTTACCCTAACAATTACTATTATTTCTCTATTACATAAAGGACTGGGTTGCCTACTGTATCGTTGTCCGGCCCTTTTTTTTATAACTGGAGTAGACTCTCATTTGTAATCCCTCCCTTTCTCTTTAATGCTTTTTTTTTTTTTGCCTCACTGCCCCAGGGCATCCTCTGTCTATACTTTTCTGAAGTGTGTTTGTTTATATACATTAAAAAAAACTTCCTTTTGACTTCATATCCGGGCCCCAGGGGTTAGCTTTGGTAAGCTTTGCTTGCTCTTTTTGAGTGTTGCTGTGTAAGAGGGGGCGTGAAAGAGGAGTTTCAAAAACTGGAGTTTGAAAGCAGGAGGTTGAGATCGCTGTGAGTTTTCATTTTTGAACCCACAAGGTCTACAAAAAATTTTAAGTGTCATTTTGACTGTCTGTTTTTTCCTATACATTTGTGAAATCCCCATAATTAGATGGCCTCCATGTTGGAAAATGCAGTCCAATGTACATCCTGTTCAATGTATGCAATCCTTGAACAACAGTTTGAGGGTGCATATTGTTGTGCGAGATGTGTGCTAGTTGTCCGTTTGGAAGCCCAGATCCTGCATCTAGAGGGGCGACTGGCAACAATGAGAAGCATTAACAACATGGAGAGGAGTCTCCTGCTCACTGAGCAGGCACTCTCGGGAATAGAGGTGGGGGAGGACAGTGGGACGGAGTTGCAGGACAGTCAGGCAGTTAGCTGGGTTACAGTTAGAAAGAGGGGTAGGGGAAAAAGTGTCAGGGAGGCTAGTCCTGAACTGGCACACCCCAACAAGTTTGCCCGCTTGGCAGATGAGGGGGATGCCATTACAGAGCTAGCAGAACTGCAGCAGGATACCGCCTCTGACCGCCAGGGGGGTGTCTGCTCCAGTAAGGAGGGAGGGAGGAGTACAGGGCAGGCCAGACAGGTACTAGTGGTGGGGGACTCAATTATTAGGGGGACAGACAGGGCAATCTGTCACAAAGACCGGGATCGCCGAACAGTGTGCTGTCTGCCTGGCGCACGAGTTCGGCACATCGCGGATCGGGTTGACAGGTTGTTGGGCGGGGCTGGAGAGGACCCAGCAGTCATGGTACATATTGGCACCAATGACAAAGTAAGAGGTAGGTGGAGTGTCCTTAAAAATGATTTCAGGGACTTAGGCCGCAAGCTTAAGGCAAGGACCTCCAAGGTAGTCTTTTCTGAAATACTACCAGTACCACGAGCCGCACCAGAGAGGCAGCGGGAGATCAGGGAGGTAAACAAGTGGCTCAGAAGCTGGTGTAGGAAGGAAGGGTTTGGGTTCATGGAGAACTGGGCTGACTTCGCTGTCGGTTACCGGCTCTACCGTAGGGACGGGCTGCACCTCAATGGGGAGGGTGCAGCTTTGCTTGGGGAGAAGATGGCTAGAAGGGTGGAGGAGTGTTTAAACTAGGGACTTGGGGGGAGGGAACCTACAGCAAAGAGGGGGAAGATAGTGTAGATAGAGAGGTGGGAATTATAAATGTACCTGGGGGTGGAGCGGAGGGAGGGGTTAGAATAGTTAATAGGAATAGGCTTCATAGGAAAATAAAACTTACACCCTTGAATCCCATTAACCCCAATAACATAAAGGATGGAAATGTAAAGTGTATGTTCACAAATGCCAGAAGCCTAGCAAATAAAATGGGGGAGCTTGAGGCCTTGATACTGGAGGAACATATTGATATAGTTGGGGTCACTGAGACATGGCTGGACTCCTCGCATGACTGGGCTGTCAATCTGCAGGGGTTTACATTGTTTCGCAAGGATAGAATGAACAGAAAAGGTGGTGGAGTCTGTCTGTATGTAAGAAGTGGTATGAAAGTCAGTGTGAACGATGCCATAGTGTGTGATGATTCTGAGGATGTGGAATCATTGTGGGTAGAATTACAAAAGGAGGGAAATACTGAAAAAATAATATTTGGGGTAATCTACAGACCCCCTAATATCACTGAAGAGATAGAAGTTCGGCTTCATAAACAAATAGAGAGGGCCGCCCGGGCAGGTACAGTGGTAATAATGGGAGATTTTAACTATCCAGATATAGATTGGGGTCCGGGGTTGGCTAAAACTACAAAGGGGCGACAATTCCTAAATTTATTGCAGGATAATTTTATGGGCCAGTTTGTGGAGGACCCAACAAGAAGTGATGCCTTGTTGGATCTGATCATTTCCAACAACGCAGAGCTGGTTGGTAATGTAACTGCGCGGGAAAACCTTGGTAATAGCGACCACAATATAGTTACTTTTGACTTAAAATGTAGAAAACAAAGACAGGCGGGGAAGGCAAAAACATATAACTTTAAAAAGGCAAATTTCCCTGGGCTGAGGGCTGCACTACAGGACATAGACTGGGGGGAGGTGTTCTCAAATACTGATACAGAAGGTAAATGGGACATCTTTAAATCAACTCTAAATAACTATACAGCTAAATATATACCAAAGGGGAACAAATATAAACGATTGAAACTAAATCCTACATGGCTGACACATGATGTTAAAAGAGCAATAAACAGCAAAAAAATAGCCTTCAAAAAATACAAATCTGATGGGTCAGCTATAACATTTAAACAGTACAAAGAGCTTAATAAAATCTGTAAAAATGTAATAAAAACAGCAAAAATTCAAAATGAGAGACAGGTGGCCAAAGAAAGCAAAACTAATCCTAAATATTTTTTTAGATATATAAATGCAAAAAAACCAAGGACAGAGCATGTAGGACCCCTTAATAATGATAATGGGGAGGTTGTCACAGGCGATCAAGAGAAGGCGGAGCTACTGAATGGGTTCTTTAGTTCTGTATACACTATGGAAGAAGGAGCTGACATTGGCCAGGTCAGTGCTGGTAACACATCATGTAATGTACTGAACTGGCTTAATGTAGAGTTGGTACAAGGTAAGTTAAGTGATATAAATGTAAGCAAATCCCCAGGACCGGATGGACTACACCCAAGAGTTCTTAGAGAGGTAAGTTCAGTAATATCTGTACCCCTGTTCATGATATTTAGAGATTCTCTGGTGTCTGGTATTGTGCCAAGGGACTGGCGCAAGGCGAATGTGGTGCCAATCTTCAAAAAGGGCTCTAGGTCTTCCCCAGGAAACTATAGACCGGTAAGTTTAACGTGCATTGTGGGTAAATTGTTTGAAGGACTTATAAGGGATTACATACAGGAATACATAGGGGATAATTGTATTATAAGTGATAGCCAGCATGGGTTTACTAAGGATAGAAGTTGTCAAACCAATCTAATTTGCTTTTATGAAGAGGTGAGTAGAAGCCTTGACAGAGGAATGGCTGTGGATATAGTGTTTCTGGATTTTGCTAAAGCATTTGATACTGTCCCTCATAGACGTCTGACAGGTAAGTTAAGGTCTTTGGGTTTGGAAATTTTAGTTTGTAACTGGATTGAACACTGGCTCATGGATCGTACCCAGAGAGTGGTGGTCAATGATTCGTACTCTGATTGGTCCCCGGTTATTAGTGGTGTACCCCAAGGTTCAGTACTGGGACCGCTGTTGTTTAATTTATTTATCAATGATATAGAGGATGGTATTAACAGCTCTGTTTCTATCTTTGCAGATGACACCAAGCTTTGTAGCACGGTACAGTCTATAGAGGATGTGCATAAGTTACAAGATGACTTGGATAGACTAAGTGTCTGGGCATCCACTTGGCAAATGAGGTTCAATGTGGATAAATGTAAAGTTATGCATCTGGGTACTAATAACCTGCATGCGTCGTATGTCTTAGGGGGGATTAAACTGGCAGAGTCACTGGTAGTGAAGGATCTGGGTGTACTTGTAGATCACAGACTACAGAATAGCATGCAATGTCAGGCTGCTGCTTCCAAAGCCGGCAGGATATTGTCATGTATCAAAAGAGGCATGGACTCAAGGGACAGGGACATAATACTCCCCCTTTATAAAGCATTGGTACGGCCTCACCTGGAATATGCTGTTCAGTTTTGGTCACCTGTCCATAAAAGGGACACTGCGGAGTTGGAAAGGGTGCAGAGACGCGCGACTAAACTAATATGGGGCATGGAACATCTTAGCTATGAGGAGCGATTAAAGGAGTTACAATTGTTTAGTCTTGAGAAGAGACGTTTAAGGGGGGATATGATAAACGTATATAAGTATATTAATGGCCCATACAAAAAATATGGAGAAAAACTGTTCCAGGTTAAACCCCCCCAAAGGACGAGGGGGCACTCCCTCCGTCTGGAGAAAAAAAAGTTTAGTCTCAAGGGGCGACACGCCTTCTTTACCGTGAGGACTGTGAATTTATGGAACGGTCTACCTCAGGAACTGGTCACAGCAGGAACAATTAACAGCTTTAAAACAGGATTAGATACATTCCTGGAACAAAATAAGATTAATGCTTATGAAGAAATATAGAATCTCATCCCTTCCCCAGTGTCGCGCCGCACCCCTACCCCTTGGTTCCCTGGTTGAACTTGATGGACATATGTCTTTTTTCGACCGTACTAACTATGTAACTATGTAACTATGTAACTAAGATAAGAAAGCTTTGCAAACTCCACTCCCCTCCTCTCTGAATGTAACTCTGCCCACCCTATCCCTAAAAGGCAAAGACGGAGCGCTCTGTAGCGTAGTATGGTCAGTACAAAGACATTTGTGTAATAGAGGTGAGGCTACGCTTACCTCAAATGGTTATGTGCCCCATACAAATCCATGGCAGAGCACAAATAGATGAACAGTCATTCTGCAGCCCTTCCACCTGTGATCTTGCTTTGAGTGATGGTGGGTGCTCTCGGCACTGAAAAGAGTGTGAGAAAATAAAACATGTGTTGGTCCAGTCTTTTCAGCGCTGTGAGTACCTACCATCTCTCAAAACAAGTTCTCGCCACACTCTACCACTAGGCAGGGAAATACAGGACTGTGTGTTACTACAAAAGTATATCTATGGGGCAGTGCGGTGGCTCAGTAATAGTGTTGCTCGCGAATATTCGCAATGCGAATTTTATTCGTGAATATCGCATATTCGCAAATTCGCGAATATTCGCGAATATAGCACTATATATTCGTAATTACGAATATTCGTTTTATTTTTTTTGTAATTTTTTTTTCACAGTACACATCACAGTGATCATCCCTCTCTGCTTCCAGCTTGTGTGGTGTAAAGAAGACTCTAATACTACTCTGCGAATTTTCGCATATGCGAATTTTTGCATATGCTACTTTTCGCATATGCGAATTTCGCTTAGGCTAATTTTGTATATGTTAATTTTCGCATATGTAAATTTTCGCATTCGCGCATTTTCGCTTATGCGAAAATAAAACGCGAATATTACGAATATGCGAATATATGACGAATATTCGTCCATATATTCGCGAATATTCGCGAATTCGAATATGGCTTATGCCGCTCAACACTACTCAGTAATTAGCACTGAACCTGCACACTTAAAGTGCTGGGGGTTCTTGGCTTAAATATATATATATATATATATATATACATATATATATATATATATATATATATTAGAAGTAAACAAGAAACAACAGTGGCACCGATACCTTAGGCCTCCTAAGACCACGAGATGGAGACGGCGTCCCGCTAGACTGGAAATCCACCCTGGCAGCGGAGGTGCTAGGACAATAAAGACCGTAGTCACTAAATTGTAGTAAATAAAGAAAAAAGGTGTCCTGCACTCACCGCTTCTATCCAGGTAATCCTGCTCCCATCTCGGGTCACGACTCGAACACGGAGGACATGGGTTGTGGAGCGCTCAGAGGCGACTGCCGGCGGTTTCACGCATAGGAATGCGCTTCATCCGGCCTCGTTAACGTCATCGCGCTGTGCGAATTATAAAGGTGCAGCTGGTGAGTCACATGATTCCAGGTGAACTCTCACCCCGTGTTACATTCAAAAGTGAACGGACCGAAAACGCCACATAAGGAAGCAAAAAGCAAGTTAGGTAAGTACATCAATACTAATAGACCTAAATCTGCCCTGAATAAACAAAAATTTATAAAAAAGGGGAAAAATCTAATTTATCATTTAACCCTAACGGTCCCTGTGCGTCAAGGCGCAATATCCAACGCGCCTCGGCACGCAGGAGCAGACGACGTCTATCTCCTCCAGAAGGGTGACAAGGGATTGTTTCGAGACCTCCAAATTTTAACGTGGTGCAATTTCCACCATGTATGGATTGCATATGCTGAACAAATCTTGGGGAACCACCTCCTTTTCGAACCGAGTACATATGCTCACGCACTCGGGCCCGGAGTTGTCTCTCGGTTTTTCCAATATAAAAAAATTGGCAACTACAACATAAAAAATATACAACGAAGGTGCTCCGGCAGGTGATGAGGTGTTTTATTTCAAAAACATAACTCCCTAATTTAATAGAAATCGCATTAATGTTGTGAGGGCATTGAGGACAGAAACCGCACTTCTTATTCCCTTTCGGGGCTATACCAGACAACCAAGTCTCCTTGGGATGTGCTTCTCTATTCAACTTCTGACCCTTCAGTAGATCAGCGATAGTCTTGTTTTTTCTGAAGGTAACTATGGGTCTGTTTTGTGCTGTATTCACAATGTCTGGATCTGCCATTAGTAGATACCAGTTCTTAGTGATGGCAGATTTGATAACGTGATTCAGAGGGCTGTTTTTAAAAGCAAACGTGAATTTTGAATTCTCTTCAGTGGTGGACGGAAAATCTTTTTTCTTATTTTTTGAATCAATAAGTAAATCTTCTCTGCTTTTAATTGCAGCTCTCCTGTAAGCTCGTGCTAATACTTCATCAGGATACTGACGCTGTCTAAAGCGTGTAAGTAAGTGTGCTGCTTGTTCCTCATAATCAGACTGCTTGCTATTATTTCTTTTTAAACGTAAAAGCTGGCTATACGGAATAGAATTTTTAGTTTCAATAGGGTGGGAGCTCTTATAGTGCAAAAGAGCATTTCTTGCCACTTCTTTCCTATAGCCTTGTGCCAGAAGCTGGTTATTCTCCACATAGAGTTTAAGATCCAAGAATTCGAGACTTTCTCCCCCAAACACACTCGTAAATACCATGTTTATAGCATTGACATTAAGATAGGCTACAAAATCCTCAAACACACTTGGAGGCCCATCCCACACCACCAGGATATCATCCATATACCTCCAAAAAGCCCGAATATGCCTTGAAAAAAGATTGGAGGTACTGAAAACATACTCCTGTTCAAACGCGGCTAAAAACAAATTCGCGTATGAACAGGAGGTGGGACTCCCCATTGCGGTTCCGACTTTCTGTCGGAACCATTGATTGTCGAATTGAAAAGTATTATTGTTAAGAATAAACATGAGGGCATCACAGATAAATTGTACAAAACCGTGTGACTTGTCGGTCCTATTCAGAATGTTTTGAATGGCTTGCACACCCGTAATATGGGGAATGCGGGTGTACAACGCCTCTACATCTATAGATGCCAACGAGAAAGAGGGTTCCCAATTAAAGTCGTGAATAAACCTTAATACGTCTCCTGTATCTTTAAGATATGTTGGAATGGAGGTAAGGAGGGGTCTAAGGGACCAATCTACGTATTTAGATAAGTACTCGGTCACCGAACCCACCCCCGCAACAATAGGTCGTCCAGGGGGGTGGGTGCGGGACTTATGTACCTTAGGTAACAAATACCAATTGGGGTCACTGGGGGTCACAGGTATAAGACGTTCCGCTAATTTCAGATCCAACACTCCAACCTCTACATAGTGGCGAAGGAACGATCTCAACTTCTCTTTAATACGGCTCGAAGGATTCTCCGACAACTTTTCATAGGTATCTATCGCAGACAATTGACGCTGAGCCTCTTGGTTAATTTTTTTATATTGGAAAAACCGAGAGACAACTCCGGGCCCGAGTGCGTGAGCATATGTACTCGGTTCGAAAAGGAGGTGGTTCCCCAAGATTTGTTCAGCATATGCAATCCATACATGGTGGAAATTGCACCACGTTAAAATTTGGAGGTCTCGAAACAATCCCTTGTCACCCTTCTGGAGGAGATAGACGTCGTCTGCTCCTGCGTGCCGAGGCGCGTTGGATATTGCGCCTTGACGCACAGGGACCGTTAGGGTTAAATGATAAATTAGATTTTTCCCCTTTTTTATAAATTTTTGTTTATTCAGGGCAGATTTAGGTCTATTAGTATTGATGTACTTACCTAACTTGCTTTTTGCTTCCTTATGTGGCGTTTTCGGTCCGTTCACTTTTGAATGTAACACGGGGTGAGAGTTCACCTGGAATCATGTGACTCACCAGCTGCACCTTTATAATTCGCACAGCGCGATGACGTTAACGAGGCCGGATGAAGCGCATTCCTATGCGTGAAACCGCCGGCAGTCGCCTCTGAGCGCTCCACAACCCATGTCCTCCGTGTTCGAGTCGTGACCCGAGATGGGAGCAGGATTACCTGGATAGAAGCGGTGAGTGCAGGACACCTTTTTTCTTTATTTACTACTATATATATATATATATATATATACACATATATATATATATATACATTTTTTTTTTTCTTAAAAAATATTATGATATATTACTTCAAGTGAATGTCAGCAGAATGTTGCCTTGCAAAACTGTGGTTCTGCTTACGATTTCCACCCAAAGCAACATCTGCAAAAAGTTTGTATGTTCTCCCCAAGTAAGGGAATTAATTTAATTAATTATTTATTAATAAAACATTTTATTATTGCATTTTTGGCCCTTTATTAACCCCTTAAAGATTAATTTTTGCATTTAAATTTTTTCCTCCTCTCCTTTTAAAATCCATAACTCCATAACTATTTTTCCACCTATATGAGGGCTTGTTTTTTGAGCGCCCACTTTTACTTTGTAATGACATCTTTCATTTTAACATAAAATGTACCACAAAACCATAATATTATTATTTGTGGGCGAAAATGTATAAGAACACTTCAATTTGGGGGGGGGGGGGGGGTTGGTTTTTACGCAGTGCACTTTATGGTACAAATTACACATTGGCCCATATTTATTAATCCGCCTAATGGTTATTCCCATAGCAACCAATCACAGCTCAACTTTCACTTTATAAGAGCTCCTTAAGATATAAAAGCTGAGCTGTGATTGGTTGTTCTGGGAAAAACCAGACAATAAGGCTTTTAGGCTGATTGATAAATCTGGGCAATTATATTTATTCTGTAGATCAATGTGATTAAAATGATACCCAATTTATATTGTTTTTTATTACTGTTCTACTTTAACCTGTTAAGGACGCAGGGTGTACAGGTACGCCCTGATCCCGTTTACAGGGTTTAAAGCGTTCTCACCAGCGGAGAAAGGGTTAAACCCCATGGGTAGAGATGAGCAAATCGAAGCTGACAAATTCGAATTCGTTACGAATTTCATGAAAAATGCGAATCGCAGTGAATGCGAATATGGCCACAATTCTATCGCTCAAAGCACTTAATTAAACTCCATTTAGTGCGGTCCAGGCTCCAGGGCAGCTAAAATGGTGGATCCACATGTGAGGACATAAGGCAAGGAACTCTGGGAAGGCTGGAACAACGGTAGGTGGGATAACCCTGAATCAAATGCACGATGCAGCCTATAGGCAGCCAGTCACCCCTGTGATGTCACAGCCCTATATAATCGGCAGCCATATTCCGGCTAGTCACTTCATTTATTATACTTCAGAGAGATAGGACGGACAGCCTGTGTGTGTGTGTGTTACACAGAAAAGCTTTTTCCAGCAGCATTTCACCTCCTAGTCACATCAGCGTTCTGGCAGACAGAGAGCAGTGCTTTTTCACTAAAAAGGATTTTTACTGCAGCCATTAACCTCCCAGGCACTTTCTACAGCATTGTATTACAGAGAGGGGCAGAGAGTTGTGTGCTGCCTCATACATTTCAACAAGCTGCCTCAACTTCATAAACCTTAGCAGAGGAGGCAGGAATAATTTTTCAGCGCAATTTTGTGACTTTGTTCTACAACAAATAATCTGCTGGTTATACTAGTCTGTGGATGGCATAATACCGAGCAGTCCATTCCTATTAGTCTTTGACAGAGTGCAATTTTGGGTTTTGTACACAGCTTTTGTGTGCTGCAGCACTGTTGTGTACTGCTGGTGTTCTGCAAAAATAAGTATTTTTTAAGCCTACTGTAGTGCATTTTTCTGCCCTCATAAGGGCATACTAATCTGTCAAGGACCTAGATACTGTGAAAGTCCAGGAAAAAGTAATCACCGGCTGGTGTTTTACTCCAATACATTTTTTAATCATACTGTAGCGCATTTTTATGCCCCAATAAGTGCATACCACATATGTACATCTTAGTGCACTATTTTGTACTTGTTAATCTGTCAAGGGCCTAGATACTGTTAAAGTCCAGACAAAAGTATTCACCGGCTTGTGTTGTACTCAGATACTTTTTTAAGTGTACTGCAGCACATTTTTCTGTAATCATAAGTGCATACCACATACGAACATCTAAGTATTGTACTATTTTGTACCTGTTAATCTGTCAAGGGCCTAGATACTGTGAAAGTCCAGGCAAAAGTACTCACAGGCTGGTGTTTTACTAAAATATGTTTTTTTAAGCATACACGTTGCATCGTGGTGATTAAAGATACGTCTAATCTTCCTTGCTGTGTCCATCTGGGTCTGTAAACGCCATGCTGAGACGGCCGTATACACTGAAGACCTTCCTTTCTGTTTATTCCTACCATTTCAGCCGGAGGGCAGCAGACGACCCCACACTACTCTACGCCTTTACCATTGTTGTGTATGAGTTTCCACAACCTCCCAGGGAGAGCAGTTTTCCTGTCACCATCCCACATCTGGTGCAGTTTGGTTTTACCCCATGGAGTGCTTGTTTCTTTTTTCTCAATGTTACAGACAGAGACAGCATTGTCCTGCCACTATAGATCTTTACAATGAAAAAATAAGTTTTCGATTATTAATATGCTGTCAATAAATTGGCATCACTCACTGTCCCCAATTGGACACACAATCCAAACAAATGGACCTATCACTATGTATTGAAGTTTGGGATAAAGCTATGCAAGCACAGGGAGAACTGGTTGTGATCAGCCCTGGTCTCCTCCCGATCATGTCAGGCTGCATTCACAACACGTTTGTGAGATCCGGCTGCCGGATCTGTCTGGGAAATTTCAAAACCGGGCGCTCCCATATCCCAGCTGGACCAGCGCTGAAACTCATTCATTTAAATGAGCCGACTGGAGTCAGATAGTGACTCCGGTAGGCAAATTTTTGCCCCATATGCGGTTTTGTGGCTGGACTGAATTCATGGTATCCTACGGTTTTTCAGTCCAGCCACAAAACCGGATACGGGCAAAAATTTGCCAACCGGAGACACTATCTCACTCCGGTCGGCTCATTTAAATGAATTCGGCACCAATCCCAGCTAGGTCAGGCAGCCATAAACGTTACAGCTATAACTATATTACCGTTACAGCTATAACTATATAGCTATAATACACACTGACATCATCTCAGTGTTCCAAGTACACCTTGCTTGCATGTGCAATGGAGACTAACTAAGCCAGTACTTCCTAGACCGACAAGGAGACTGCAGTTGAACTGAACATGTGTGACCACTTTTTTGTTAAATTTCTTTATTATTAAATTTTTTAACACACTACTTCATATAGCAAAGGTACATAAAAAACTCGCAATCAAACCCTCATGACCAGACCCTTTCATCCACATATTCAGTCATTTAGTGTTCATTGAAATTTTCAGCACAAAATCCTGCACATTAAAACTGCGCAGAATACTGTACATGTGAATATACCATATGAGGTTTCTACTGGCGAAAATCTGCTACGGGTAGTGAGCGGAGACCCCACCCCTTTTCATACTCACAGTGGGAGATCCACTGTGAGTTTGAAAAGAAATATGCTCGTGTGAATGAGCCCATAGGGTACGCACAGATGGATTGCCTGCGGAATTTGCTATCATTGACTTCAATGGGTCCGAAGAAAAATCTTCAAATCGGCCTCTATTGTGGATTTGCTGCTGACCCATTGAAGTCAATGGTAGCAAAATACTCTGCCGAAATTTGGCAGGTAATCCACCCATGTGAACGTACCCTATGGGCTCATTCACACGAGCGTATTTTGTTTCAAACTTGCATTGGATCTCTCACTGTTGAATATCCGTCGCAGACCCCATTGAAGTCGATAGGGTCTGCAGTGGATTTTCAACAGCAGAGGTTCCACCTGCAAAAATCTGCTGCGGGTAGTGCAAGGAGACACGGACCCTTTTCAAACTCTCAATGGGAGATCCCCTGTGAGTTTGAAAAGGAGTACACTTGTGTGAACAAGCCCTTAAGGTGTTTGGGATAAGGCCACATAGGCAGAAGAAAGGCTAAAATACATCATGGTAATAAATCCCTGTTGACATTTATATTACTTATATCTTGTATGTAACAAATACTAGTGTCTAGGAGTGACAGCTACCTTGGCATCCCCTATAGATAAACCCATGACATCTATGCTGTACTTGCAGTTATTCTCTGGATGGGTGATAATAAGAGTATTATGGTTGTTCTCTTGCATTTTGTGACACAAAGATATGTAATCCCTTAATTATACTAGGACCTTGCTTGTAAGACATCAGCTTGTGACACCTCAGAATATTTACTGACACTAAGATCAATCATGACTGAGAAATATAAGAACAGGAATTGTTTACATATTTTCTTTCTAACTATTCCTGCAGACCTTACTGTCTCTATCTCTTCTACTTCTTGCTCAGTTACCTTGTACCTTCTACCCTGTACTCTGACTCACACTGAAGTTTCGGAGCTTTGCTAGGAACACTTGGTGACAGTTCATTTGGGATGCAAAAGTTTGTCATATGTGACTCACGACCATTGCAGTACCGTAAAGGCTGTTAACACTTGCTGACATTGTCAAATTGCAATAACAGTGTAAAACAAGTACACTTTGTTAAAGTTCCATACAAAGTACTATAATTAGATAATTCCATCCAGTAGTGTCTTAGGGAGTGCAGAGAGAGCAGTTAACTATCAACCAAAATTCTACTCCAGAGGGGTGGAAAGCTCCTGAAGGTCTAGAGTAACATTAAAGGGGTATTCCAGGATTGTTGTAATTTGACTGTGCTACAGGGGCTGTAAAGTTAGTGTAGTTCATAATATAGTGTCTGTACTTGTGTGTGATGGCTGGTCTCGCAAATTCTTATGTGATCTTTGCTCCAATGTTTATTTTTAACAGCATACAAAATTAGTGTCATCTAACGTTTTAACAGGTTGCAGTGTGACGTTACATCACTAGTCAGGTGTTAAAATGGAGCCTGTCTTTGCTTCAATTGGTGGAACGGCCGCTGGCTGGAGGAGAGATCATTCTCCACAGGGCTGCATCTGTACTGCAATGGGTGGGGTGGCTGATGTGTGGGAGGGAGAAAAATGACCTCAAACTTACAAACAAGGCATCCTGGGACTTAAAGCTGAAGGGAAGGAACTCCAACAGGAAAAAGCCGGTTCACAAAAAGAAATCAGCAGTGTAATGGTGGACTCACAACACAGCCATTTAGCCCCAAGACAAGCATGGGTGCTTCTTAAGCATGTACATTGTTGTCTGGCAGGTAAGTACTAAAGTCAACTTATGACCCCTTTAAATTGTTGTTCGTAATGCACAAGAAAATAATTGTGAAGTCCCCATCCAATGTTTGGGTTACTTCATTGTGTCTGTTAATATACTGGACAAAATAATGCTATATGTTGTGCTGTTTTGTTGGCAATATTAAATGGAATATTTAACAAAGACACCAAACACAGATGTAAACATAGCCTTGAGGTTCTTTTAGACAAACAGACCCACGCCCAATGCAAATGCAGATCAGCACTCATTTAAGTATCCTTCAACATAATTCTATTGTGTTGGCAGGGACACACAAACAATTGCACAATTGTTTGTGTGGCCCTTCACTTCCATTATAGTCAACCATACAATACATCCCTTGTGCATCCAACTAATTATGATTTTTAGGCCCACAGCAAGGATCTGATAATCTGACAAATCAGCGTTTGCTTGTTCCTTCGCTAATCACTGGGCCCATTACACACGACAATATCAACCTAATGAGCTTAAAATGGCCCCATGTAATAAGAGGTTAAAGGGGTACTCCGGAGTAAAAAATTTTTTTTTAAATCAACTGATGCCAGAAAGTTAAACAGATTTGTAAATTACTTCTATTAAAAAAATGTTATCCTTCCAGTACTTATTAGCAGCTGCATGCTATAGAGGAAATCTTTTCTTTTTTAATTTCTTGTTTTAAGTGCTCTCTGCTGACACCTGATGCCCGTATCAGGAACTGTCCAGAGCAGGAGAAAATCCTCATAGAAAACCTATGCTACTTTGGACAGTTCCTGACACGGACAGAGGTGTCAGGAGAGAGCACTTTGGACAAGACAAAAAAGAATTTAAAAAGCAAAGAATTTCCTCTGTAACATACAGCTGCTAATAAGTACTGGAAGGATAAAGATTTTTTTAGTAGAAGTAATTTACAAATCTGTTTAACTTTTTGGCACCAGTTCATTTTTGTTACCGGAGTACAATAACTTTTATGCCCCCCTGTCCCCGGGCTGCAAAAAAAAAAAACTTTAACTCACCTTCCTACGTTCCCCCGTTGTGGAGATATCGGCATCCCATTCCTCTGCTGCAGCTCGGCTCCGTGCTTCTTAGGCTTGAAATGTCACACTGCAGTCAGCATATTGCCGGCTGCAGCAATGTCCCGCCTCAGCTGTTTGATAGGCTGAGTGCAGTCATGTAAGGAGCCCGGGCTCTGTCTTCTCCCTGCTGCCCGGGCTCCTTACATGATAGTGCGCTTGTCAAGGATGGCTCAGGTATACGTGGTGACAAGAAGGCAGAAGAAAGGATCAGAAGAAACAGAAGAGGAAAAGGAAAACCCCGGACTAAAGACACTGAAACGGTTCCAGACTCAAGCCTTGGACAAGGAAAAGAGTATATGTGGGAAAATAGGAGCTGAACTCAAAACAAGATTTGTCTTCCCCAAGCCCTTTACCTGTGGATTACTCAATGGGCTCATGGAGTCACCCACAGAGGAAAAAAACAAATGATCACTTCTATCAATAAAATCTACCTTGCACCAGGAATGACAACACCTGTTGAACAATATGTAAAGGGATGTGACATTTGCAACATCTGCAACCCTAGAAGAACAGAAGTTACTCCTAAGAAACACTTGGCCAAACCTTGGTACCCATTTCAGAGGATCTAGATTGACCACATGCAATTACCCAAAAGTGGAAAGTTTAAGTACGTGCTAGTAGCAGTGGACATGTTCTCAGGATGCCCAGAAGCCTAACCAGTCACTAATATTACTGCAAAGACTACTGTAAAGAAACTTCTAACAGAGCTGGTATGCAGATTTGGAGTCCCTGAAGTAATTGAAAGCGACCAAGGACAGGGACCTGCTTTCATTGTGCATATTGCTAGAGAACTTTGAAAAATGGTGGGAGCAGACCTAAGACTCCATACCCCATATCATCCCAGAGCAGTGGGAAAGTAAAAAATGTTGCAGTTTACTCTTCCATTCCAGATCCAGATGCTGAACCAGGAAGTCACAATCTTTGTCCTTGTGAAAAGACACGTGAGGGGGCTGCTGTAACCTAGATTTGAAGGTTCTACTGACAACTCTGACTTCGGTGAAACTGGAAACAAAATTAAACATGGATGTATGCCTTGCACTGCAAGAAGGTTCCTACACCATGCTCCTGATACATATCCTTTTTCGTATAAGTGGGGTGCAAACTCAGCAACCCAATCTGACTCCACCACACTACTGGGCCGACTTGACAATGACCCAAGAGTTGTATCCCATGTCTTGGTATAGCTCTTCCAGTGCCTGAATGGCTACTTTCAAATTTGACTACAGCGACATTGTCCCGGGATGATAATTCAATATACATATGTGTGACGGATGACTACTGGAGGAACAAATGTGACTCTTGGGGAGCAGTGGGATGGAACACAGGGACTGACTGGGACTATAGACCACAGAGTGCCAATAGAAGAAAAGACAATACTGGCAAATCTCAGAGAATGACACTTACTAAATCAGGCTCCTTTAAGGACAATGGGAAAACTGGTTGTAGTATGCCTGTAGAATTTAAGAAAAATTCAGGGTATCAATATTTCTCATGGTTAGGAGACATGGCTTCTCCAAATTGTTATCACATTAGTGGTTTTCATTGCAATAATAATGACAATTGGATGTTGCGTAGTCCCCTGTGTAAAGAAAACAATAATCTCCACCATAGAGGCCGTAATTCCAACAGGGGCAATGTATGTGGATATTGAACCTACTATTCAGCTTATCTGAACCTAATTGGTACATCAGACCCAAGCATGACTGAGAGAATTACCTCCATGAGAATAACCATCCTGTATGCCAATGGTGCAAGTGCAAACCCAAAAGAGTAGGGCTAATATAGGAGTCTCAGGTGAAGGATCAGTTTGGGTTCACAATGAGCCGCTCGTCTGAAACCAGTGAAGCATCACATACCCATTTTTTTCCTTTTCTCCACCTGAACCTGAGACTATAAGGCGCAATATATTCTAGGGAAAGATGTTGTGTACGGTAACAAATATCTTTTAGGGGGGATTTGAGAGGGAGGACTCTTGTCTCTTATGTTTCTTATGACTGATCAATATAGTAATACTAATATGCCATTTCTGATGGAAAAATATATTTGTTACCTACCCCTTAACCCATAAACTAGCTTGCAATCTGCTCGTGACTAAGATAGAGGCATTGCTATGATGCTGATACGGCCGAGATAAGAAGTGAAAGACAAAATATCTGACTGACAGAGAACTCTGGAACTTCCCTGTAGAGGAACTTCTGCCAAGAAATTAATGGACACTAGATAGGCTAATTATATACGGACGCAATAATCAAACAACCAATCAAAATGTAACATGCAGATTTTGATGTAATAACTAAACCTCCTTCTTTGTCAAATGTAAAAACTAAATGTACTTCCTGGATTAAACAGAACTCCTTTGGGGGAGCTGCGAGTATGCTGAGAAAGAGTTTATACCAACAGGCCTGTTTGGTGTATAATTCTTGAGTCGACACTTAGCAGTGTATAACAGCACAGTCAATCACATTTGAAAGCCTATCCTCGAGCCAACCTTGACACGCTCAGCCTATCACCGGCCGAGGCAGGACATCACTGCGGCCGGCGATATGCTGACTGCAGTGTGACGTTTCGAGCTTAAGAAGCACGGAGCTGTGCAGCAGCGGAGGAACGGGACGCCAATATCTCCACAATGGGGGGAACATAGGAAGGTGAGTAAATGTGTTTTTTGCTGCATATCTCCTTTAAAGCCTTAGTGTCATTAAGGCTATGTTCATGAGATATAAGCTGAGGAAGCAGGCGGCATTGTCCTCCACTTCCCAGTGGGCAGACCCGACAGATAGCTGTCACAGATAGCTAAGGCATCTAGCTATTTATCTTTTTTGAGTCAAAGCAATACTTTTGCACTTTTTTTGTAGTTGAATTGACAGCTCTTCTGGTGCAGCTATTTTAGTAAATGCATGTATTCTTGATAAAATTACAATTCTCTCTCTCTCTTATTTTAGTTGCTAATTTCTTCGTATACTGGGCATGTTTTGCATTCCTTTATTTTTCCATGTAGTTGGGACTTCCACAATAATTCATTGGAAAATACAGCCTCAGTTATAGCAACTGTACATTGCACCCTATAGTAGAGGGGTATATCACATAATCAGTTGTACTTGGTAGATGGCACGATGGAACTATGTGCATGGTGCACACTGTCAGTTTCTAAGCAGAGTTAGCAAGAAACTGAAAGCCACAGCCAATAGCTGCACACTTTTATCTAGCCAAAAAACTCTACAAAAATTGTCATCTATGAGAGCAGTCCATGTTCTGCCGATGCTCCGCTGTCAGTGGAATGTCCACATGGAAATTTTCCGTGGGGATATTCCAACATGTGAACATAGCCTAACACTGCCTATGAGCTCGAAAGCCCTGTAGAACACAAGAGTAACCTAGGTATTCATTCCAAATAACAAAATATGTAAACATAATAAAAATAAACAAGTGGTATCGCTACGTGCATAAAATGTCCAAACTATAAAAATATAATGTAAATTATACCGCACGGTCAATGGTGTCCAAAGTCCAAAATTGTGTATTTTTTGGTTACTGTGCATACCCTAAAAAAAAATTATACAGAATATAGATATGGTGTCATTTTTACTGAAAAGTGCACTGCATAGAATCGGAAGCCCCCAAAAGTTACAAAATATATTCTTTTTTAAAATTTTGCCCCACAAATATTTTTTCTCTGGTTTGGCCGTAAATTTTGTGGTGAAATGATTGATGTCATTATAAAGTATAATTGGTGGCACAAAAAAAATCTCCCATATGTGTCTGTATGTGCAAAATTGAAAGCGTTATGATTTTTAGAAGGTGATTAGGAAAAAACAAAAGTGCAATAACGGAAAAACCCTGTGTCCGTAAGGGGTAAATATAACCCATAGTAACTAACAACATGTTTAAAAACACCCTGCCGGATTTTCTATGTTTTTATCATTAGAATAAAGGTGCATAAACTATCCCTTTTTGTTGGCAGATTCATGCTGATGTTAAAATACACATAGAGGTATCAGAAGACCCAATGGCTTTTTCCAAGTGTTCCCAAAATTCTCCCTTTCTCTCTCTTTTGGGAGTTGCAAAAGGATTGCTTTCCCAAAATAGTAAAAAAGAAATAGCTTTTGTACGAAAAGCCAAAAAATGTTTCACCTTTTTTGGGGATCATGAGCAGTGTATGGGTAGACCTGGCTGGTAGTAGCAGCAACAAGGGTGATGGTGGACTGGTGGACTTGTAGTAGCCAGCAGACAGGACAGCACGCAGTGGACTGGTGGGAGTCACATGATGCATGCAATTCCTTTCTGCTAATAATAGCCCCATTCCTGTAAACCTAGCAAAGTAAAAAATGTCTGCAAGACAATTTTACCCCAAAGTACTGAGTGAGACCAGGATTGCCAGTCTCACATTTTCCTGTGACTAACTCATTAGATAAGCTAAATATATAACTTTTTAAAATAATATAACAAAACAGCCAAGAAAATTTCTATTTGGTTGCAGCTACAGTTGTGTAATTGGGTACTGAAGCTGTGGGGGAAAAAACAACAACAAAAGAACAAAGGATGAGCAGCTGACAGTCAACATAATACATTAAGGTTGTACTACTAAATAAAAGTATAATTAAACTACAGTATAATTTTCTTAAGAACTGAACCCATTAGGATAATTATTACTATATATAATATACCACAAATTTAGAAAGAAAGACATGGCATCACTTCCACCATATAATATCATAATACTAATATAACAAGTTCCAATTAAAAAAAAAGTCATGTCAACCAAGATCTTTTTAGCTACATTATGAACTGTTCATTATCAGAAAATGTGTGCTAATTAGGACAAATTAACAAGAAATGACGTGGGTTAAATAATATTTTGAAATTCATGGATTAAAGGAATTATCTTACTACTACTTCCGTGCTACTGTGACTGATTAATTGATAATTGGTAGCAATCTAACGGGCTGAGAACAGGTGTTTTGATTTTGGTTTAGTTTTTTTCACCTCATTCTCTGTCCATATGCAATTTTTGTAAAAAATATCAGAAAACCTTTTTGAATTATATCTTGACATTTTCGAAAATATTACCTTGGTTAAACATTATACCAGAGAAATAGAATGTATTTCAAAGTGAACTATAAGTGAGAGGGGCAATGATTTTTCATTTTCTTTTTAATTTCAAACAATTTTTATTTTTCAAATATTTTAAGGACAGAGAAACAAATCAAAGCAGCCACAGTACAGTACAAGACATTTCAAGCCTGCAAGAATGTAGATACATATCAGAACGTAGCATTTTGAATGCACAGGCTCTGTCCACTATACTTGGTTAACATGTATAGCATAACAAAAAACAATAATTACATAAAGTATGTATCCAGGGTTAGTGTAAATTAAGGCAATCATGCATCACAAATGTAGTAATAAATTCCATGCACCATCTAAGTTAGGTTAGCTCATCCTTCTCAAAGCTATACTCCAGTTAGCAAAAAGTCTATCCAAAACTCCACTCCTAAATAACGAATTCCACTTATCAGTTTTTTCAGTATCAGACCATAATGACCATCCCAACAACATTCTCAGTGTCTAGTAGGTGGTTCCCAGATTACATTAGTGAATTCAATCCGGTGCTCTACATGGACAACTTGATAGCCATGGGGACTTGATAGCCATGCTGCCCACTGCGTTGTACAATGTGAGTATTGTCCATTCGCCAAAGCATAGATTCTTTCATAGTTACAGGATGTGTTCACCAAGGCAATCACCTCCATTAATGTCAGGGATTCAGTCTCCTTCCATCTTCGTGTGATAAGTAACTTTGTGGACATGAGAATGAACGCAATAGGAGTACGGACTTCCCTTGGGATATGATTCAAATCTATAAACAACAATGCTAGACTAGGTTTTAAGTCTATGTGATAGCCCAAAAGATTACTTATTATCATGGCGACCCCTAACCACAATGAGAGAAGTCTAGGGCAGCCCCAAAGGGTATGTAGCAAAGTGCCGACCTGTCCACATCCCCTCCAACAAAGATTAGAGCAGTCAGCATTTAATAAGTGCAGATAGGAGGGGGTGAAGTACCACCTGTAAATAGACTTGACTATAACCTCCTGGATTTTTCATTTCTAATGTAGAATGATATATAATATAGCTTTGTGGAAACAAATACAGTACATTAGAATTTGTAATTTATTCATTCTTAGCCTTGCTCCTTCTTTTCTTTGGAGTCCAGTAAATGATTGTAGGTCTAAAATGATGTGGTGCTTCTTTTTTAATATTTTACAGCTTACAGCTAAGGATTCTTTCACACTGTTGTTAGCACACAGCAGAGTGATGGCCGTCGGGGGAGTCCGGTGAGATAGCGGGAGAAAAATTAGGGCTTGTGCTATTTTTCTCCAGCTATTCCTGTCAAAAAACAACAGCGACCCCCATAATAGTAAATGGGAGGCATCAGGTCCCATTGTTGCCTGTAGCTCCCCGTCACGAGGACGGCCATTAAAGTCACAAAAAAAATACTTTAATGGCCGTTCTTGACAGGGAGCGATGGCAGTTTGCTAAGTTCAATGTATTAACAGTATGCACAGGATGGATGCTACCCTTTAATACTACTTATTAATCACAATTACCCCCAAACACTTGCAAGAGCTCGGGGTACAAAAACCCTCTTTATATACAACTCCCCTAAAACTTCACTTTTATTAAACTCAATATAAAATCAAGTCATGATAGGAACCAATGTGAAAAATACAGTGAGATAGACTTTATATTTTGGTGGATATCTTTCCACACAGTTAACAACCAAGTGGAAGCCTCTCGGGCTAACCACAAATTAGTGAAGAAACTCTCCACTTATAATTATGCTTTAGAGTTCAATACACTTTCTTTAAAAAAAATGAGAAAGTACCCCTCTACATGTTTTGGTGATTAATCACCGTCATCAGGATGTATTGAGGCAAGCAGGGATATTTATGTCCAATCATTATAGATGATACTGTAGCACCAATGGTATAATACAATGTCAGTAACCACAACTGACAACTAACCTATCCAGGAGCGGGATATACGTGTGTCAAGCCCGCCCGTATATGACATCATAAGCTGCGCAGCCTTACCGTGATCCTATGCACATCCTGCACATGTTGGCGGACTTGGAAACTTGCGCTCATGATCTCACAAGGACTCGGCAATTCCTGCACATGTCTATATACATAGCACCAGCCAGAATTCTCTCTCGCTGATGGATGCAATTCGCGCATGCGGCCGAACCTAGATATATTACATAGTAACATAGTTCATAAGGTCGAAAAAAGACCATCAAGTTCAACCTATAACCCTAATGAGTCCTTCCTGAGTTGATCCAGAGAAAGGCAAAAAAAAAAAACTCATACTAGAGGTAAAAAATTCCTTCCCAACTCCAAATATGGCATCAGAATAGATTCCTGGATCCCTGGTTCAACCTTCTGTCCATATAGATCTAGAATCCATAACCTGTTATTATTAACCTGTTATTATGTAATGTTATTATTCTCCAAAAATCCATCCAGACCCCTTTTTAAATTCTTTTACA
Organism: Hyla sarda; assembly: GCF_029499605.1. Classification (NCBI taxonomy): domain Eukaryota; kingdom Metazoa; phylum Chordata; class Amphibia; order Anura; family Hylidae; genus Hyla; species Hyla sarda. The sequence goes on from NC_079193.1 coordinate 144,568,240, forward strand.
GAACTCACCATGACCACCTCCTCTGGAAGAGAGTTCCATAGTCTCACTGCTCTTACAGTAAAGAATTCCCGTCTGTGCTGGTGTAGAAACCTTCTTTCCTCAAGACATAGAGGATGCTCCCTTGTTATAAATACAGTCCTGGGTATAAATAGATCATAGGAGAGATCTCTGTACTGCCCCCTGATATATTTATACATAGTTTTTTGGTCTCCCCTAAGCCTTCTTTTTTCTAAACTAAATAACCCTAATTCTGATAATCTTTCTGGGTACTGTATTCCTCCCATTCCCTGTATTACTTTGGTTGCTCATCTGAACCCTCTCCAGCTCCACTATATTTTTCTTGTACACTGGTGCCCAGTACTGTACACAGTATTTCATGTGTGGTCTGACTAGTGATTTGTACAGCGGTAGAATTATTTCCTTATCGTGGGCATCTATGCCCCTATTGATGCACCCCATGATTTTATTTGCCTTGACAGCAGCTGCCTGACATAGGTCACTACAGCTAAATTTACTATTAACTAAGACTCCTGAGTCCTTTTCCATGTCAGTCGTCCCAAGTGTTCTCCCATTTAATACATAATCCCAGCCTGGATTTTTCTTCCCCATGTGCATTACCTTACATTTATCAGTGTTGAACCTCATCTGTCATTTCCCAGCCCAAACCTCAAACCTATCCAGAACCATTTGTAACAGTGCACTGTCATCTTTAGTGTTTACCGCTTTACAGAGTTTAGTATCATCTGCAAAGATTGCTACTTTACTATTCAACCCCTCTACAAGGTCATTAATAAATATATTAAATAGAACAGGACCCAAGACGGACCCCTGTGGTACCCCACTAGTCTCCCAATCAGAATAAGTACCATTAATAACCACCCTCTGTTTCCTATCACTGAGCCCGTTACTTACCCACTTGTACACATTTTCCCCCAGTTCAATCCTTCTCATTTTATTCACCAACCTTTTATGTGGCACCATATCAAATGCTTTGGAAAAATCCAGATATACGATATCCAGCAATTGCTCCTGGTCCAGTCTGGAGCTCACCTCCTCATAAAAACTGATCAGGTTAGTATGACAGGACCGATCCCTCAGAAAGCCATGATGATTATTGTTGCCCGCGAATATTCGCAATGCGAATTTTATTCACGAATATCGCATATTTGCGAATTCGCAAATATTCGCGAATATAGCACAATATATTCGTAATTACGAATATTCTTTTTTTTTTTTTTTTCCACAGTACACTTCACTGTGATCACCCCTCTCTGCCTCCAGCTTGTGTGGTGTAAAGAAGGCTCTAATACTACTGTGTGAGACTGGCGTACGAATTTTCGCATATGCGAAAATTTACATATACAAATTTTCGCATATGGTAATTTTAGTATATGCTAATTTTCGCATACACGGATTTTCGCATATGCGAAAATAAAATGCAAATATGCGAATTTAGCGAATATGACGAATATTCATCCATATATTCGCCAAGTTATTGCGAATTCGAATATGGCCTATGCCGCTCAACACTAATGCTGATATGGAGTCATATATAAATTTTTATCACGATACTCCAAAATAGCATACCTTAGAAAACCCTCAAACAATTTACATACAACAGAAGTTAAACTATCAGGTCCATAATTCCCAGGGTCACCTTTTGAGCACTTTTTAAATATTGTCACCACATTTGCCAAGCACCAGTTCTGGTGAATAGTCCTTGTCACTATAGAGTCCCTGAGTATTAAAAATAGGGGTCTGTCTATTATATTACTTAATTCCTTTAGAACATGGGGGGGAATGCCATCTGGAGCTGGTGATTTGTGTATTTTGATTTTTTGTAGGCGGCACTGTACTTCTTCCTGGGTTAGACAGGTGACCTGTACTGGGGAGTTTACCTTATCTCGCTGTATTTCACCTGGCATTTCATTTTCCTCAGTGACTATAGTGGAGAAGAATTTGTTTAATATATTTTCTTTTTCATGATCCCCGTTTATAATTTCCTCCTCATCAATTATTTTGTTATTATAATGAGAGTGTCTGCAACTGGTGTTGGAGCAACATTAGTAAGATTGTAATATAGTCTTAATATCTATGGTCTACTCACTCATAATGTATAGTAATTAGTAGTATTATTGAGTACTTTTATTTTGAGGATTTAATTATTTTGTACATATCACTTTGGTGTGGTGGTTATATTTAGAATCATTATTCCTTTATTAATTATTTATTTTGTTATGTTTTATAGTGGTTATTCACTTATGTGTTGATTCCTTTTACATGAGAGTCAATGATTATACCACAAAAGCACACAAGATATATATATTGATTATTCACATAAGTCATACATAGTTACCCATATGAATAATTTATAGATCTTTATTAAGTTATTTATGGTTACTATAATTATTTGGATGTGGATATACTTCCCTGGCTCCTAATAGTGAATAACTGTATTCTATATGACTATATTATGTTTATGCATTAGTAGAACAGTGTTATTTATACCTTTTACAACACAAATAGAAAAACATGGCTGCACATCCACCATTTGTATTTTGATCTACATGCTTCTCAGCATAATTTAAAAAACTAACAGGTTGTTTACATTTTGATTAAAAAGTACAAGCACACTCACCACGTCAAGGCCACCTAGTCAGAATGGGTCCCTAACCTTACACTGGCGTAGCGCCGGGTGGTGACCACTGCCTCCGAGACACCATGCTCACACGGGGAACGACCCAGTAACTAGGCAGCCCCGCTGCTGCCCGACCAGGCCCCTGGCTTTGAGCCGCTCCACCCAACAGACAAACCATCACAGAAACAATGGCCACCACAGAGAACCACACCAGTGTGAACACTTACCATGTGCTCCCTACCTGAGGGCTGGGAGAATGTAGGGAGGAAACCCTTATGCAGTCTCCTGCTAATAAAAACGCCTGGGCTGAATGGGTGGAGTGGAGTGTAGGCCATGAAAGAAGGGAGAGACTACAAATGTACAACACAAATAGAGAAACAGAGCCGTACATCCACCATTTGTATTTTGATCTACCTGCTTCTCAGCATAATTTAAAAAACTAACAGGCTGTTAGTATATATTTTGATCAAAAAAGTACAAGCCCACTCACCACATCAAGGCCACCTAGTCAGAGTGGGTCCCTAACCTTACATTGGCGTTGGGCAGCAGTGGGGCTGCCTGGCCACTGGGTCCTTCCCCTATGGGCATGGTGTCTCGGAGGCGGTGGTTGCCACCTGGCACTGCGCCAGTGTTAAGTTAGGGACCCACTCTGTCTAGGTGGCCTTGACGTGGTGAGAGGGCTTGTACTTTTTGATCAAAATGTATACTAATAACCTGTTAGTTTTGTAAATTATGCTGAGAAGCAAGTAGATCAAAATACAAATGGTGGATGAGCGGCTATGTCTCTCTATTTGTGTTATTTATATATTGACCATACCAGCAGGGTACTGCATAGCTATACCTAGTATTACACCACTATTGACTATGCGCATAGGATCAAAGTAAGGTGGCACAGCTTATGATGTCATATACAGGCGGGCTTGACATATGTACATCCTACACCTGGATAGGTTAGTTGTCAGTTGTGGTTACTGACATTGTATTTTATCATTGGTGCTCCAGTATCATCTATAATGATTGGACATTGGAATGGCGCACCCTAATTATACAGGCCTCCTAGTCCATAAATACCCCCATGGCACATGGGGAAGTACGCTTGCCTCAATACCTCCTGATGACGTTGATAAAAACACTGAAAAAGCCCCCCTCTACATGTTTCGGTGATTAAAGTAAGTATATTGGACTCTTAAGCATTATTATAAGTGGAGAGTTTCTTCACTAATTTGTGGTTAGCCCGATATGCTTCCACTTGGTTGTTAACTGTGTGGAAAGATATCCACCAATATATAGAGTCTATCTCACTGTATTTTTAATATTAGTTCCTATCATGCCTTGATTTTATATTGAGTTTAATAAAAGTGAAGTTTTAGGGGAGTTGTATATAAAAAGGGAGTTTCTACCCCGAGCTCTTGCGAGCATTTGGGGGTAATTGTGATTAATATTTATCATTGAACCCATACTTTTTATACCTATTTAACCTTTAATAATGTGTGTTCAGCCAGTGAAAACCTGTTAACCAAGTTAAATCTTGAGCTCTGTTTCTTGTCATTTAGGATGGGTGCACACAACGTACAAATCGCCAACTTAGTTAATACTATGGAAAAAAAAACACAAAGAATACAAGACTGCACTCAGTCCCAAATCAGGCACATTGTTTTTTAAGCGTGGCTATCCCGCTAAAATTCAACTGCAATTTATTTAAATTTTTACAGATTACGGCACATTTCACAACAAATTGGCTGGTATAATAAAATTTGTGCCAAATTTTATGCAGTGTGAACCCAGCCTTATAATAATTTGTGGTAATTATTTGTGAAGCACCCACTTTTGGTGTTGGTGGCAGGCAACTGAAATGTTCTATAGTGTTATGTTTACAGATGAGAGAATTGGAGCCATTTAAAAGAGTTATTATGACTTTATGGCTTTAAGGCTACCTTAACACACTTTAACCCCTTAAGGACCCAGCCCAAATATACCTTAAGGATCCGGCCATTTTTTGAACATCTGACCACTGTCACTTCAAGCATTAACCCCTTCCCGCAGAATGGCATATATAAACGCCGGGTTGTGCAGTGCGTTCGCGCATCCCGGCGCTTATAAATGACATTCAGTTGACCCGGCGATGCGCAGCATCGCACGGGTTAACTGGCAGAAATCCCGCTGTTTCCAGCAGGGGACAACTTCTGCTTCACCCCCCAGGACCATCCATTGATGGTCCTGGTCAGCGATCACTGTGATTGGTCCCTGTGGACCAATCACAGTGATCTGGGGTGAAAGTTCAGATCCCCCGCACTGCCCGCCCCTGGAAGTCGGGCAGAACGGGGGACGATGGCTGCGGGGGCTCGCAGGGACCTGCGGCATAGGGGGGAACACGAGGGGACCGGCGGCCTTACCTGGAGCAGCGGCGGGACCGAGGAGCAGCGCGGGACCGGCCACGTGGACGAGCAGTGACCGGACCAGCAGGTGAGTATATGGTCCTCAGAGGCAGCAGTGAAGATCTTCACTGCTGCTTCTAGGAGTCTGAAAACTACAACTCCCAGCATGCCTAGACAGCCTTTGGCTGTCTGGGCATGCTGGGAGTTGTAGTTTTGCAACATCTGGAGGGCCCCAATTTGGAGACCATTGTATAATGGTCTCCAATCTGTGCTCTTCCAGCTGTTGCAAAACTACAACTCCCAGTATGCACTGACTGTCCTCGAATGCTGGGAGTTTTAGTTCAGCAACATCTGGCCCTTCAGATGTTGCCGAACTACAACTCCCAGCATGCCCTTCAGCTGTCTGGGCATGCTGGGAGTTGTAGTTTTGCAACAACTGGAGACACACTGGTTGGGAAACATTGTCTGTTTCTAACTCAGTGTTTCCTAACCTGTGTGCCTCCAGCTGTTGCAAAACTATAACTCCCAGCATGCACTAACAGACCATGCATGCTGGGAGTTGTGGTTTTGCAACAGCTGGTGCACCCCCCCCCCCCCCCTGTACAGGGTACATTCACATGGGCGAGGCTTTTACAGTGGGTTTCTCACATCTTGAGATGCAGCAAATTTTGCGCTGGGAAACTCGCTGTAATCCTCCGCCCATGTGACTGTACCCTAAAAACACTACACTACACTAACACAAAATAAAATAAAAGTTAAAAACACTACATATACACATACCCCTACACAGCCCCCCTCCCCCAATAAGAATGTCCGGTACACCACTGTTTCCAAAGCAGAGCCTCCAGCTGTTGAAAAACAACAACTCGCAGTATTGCCGGACAGCCGTTGACTGTCCACGCATGCTGGGAGTTTTGCAACAGCTGGAGGCATCCTGTTTGGGAATCACTGGCGTAGAATACCCCTATGTCCACCCCTATGCAAATCCCTAATTTAGGCCTCATATGCGCACGGCGCTCTCACTTTGGAGTATTTCAAGGCAACAGTTTAGGGTCACATATGGGGTATCGCTGTACTCGGGAGAAATTGCGTTACAAGGTTTGGGGGGCTTTTTCTTCTTTAACCCTTCATGAAAAGGAAATGTTGGGGTCTACACCAGAATGTTAGTGTAAAAAAATTTAATTTTTTACACTAACATGCTGATGTTGCCCTATACTTTACATTTTCACAAGAGGTAAAAGGGAAAAAAGCCCCCCAAAATTTGTAACGCAATTTCTCCCGACTACAGAGATACCCCATATGTGAGCGCAAAGTGCTCTGGGGGTGCACAACAAGGCCCAGAAGAGAGAGCGCACCATGTACATTTGAGGTGATTTGCACAGGGGTGGCTGATTGTTACAGCGGTTTTGAAAAACGCAAAAAAAACAAAACCCCACATGTGACCCCATTTCGGAAACGACACTCCTCACGGAATGTAATGAAGGGTGCAGTGAGAATTTACCCCCCACAGGTGTCTGACGGATCTTTGGAACAGTGGTCCGTGAAAATGAAAACTTGTACAGCCCACTGTTCCAAAGATCTGTCAGACACCAGTGGGGGGCAAATGCTCACTGTACCCCTTGTTACGTTCCTCAAGGGGTCTCGTTTCCAAAATGGTATGCCATGTGTTTTTCTTTTGCTGTTCTGGCACCTTAGGGGCTTCCTAAATGCGACATGCTCCCCGAGCAAAATTTGCTCTCAAAAAGCCAAATATGACTCCTTCTCTTCTGAGCATTGTAGTTCGCCCATAGTGCACTTCAGGTCAACTTATGGGGTACCTCCATACTCAGAAGAGATGGGGTTACAAATTTTGGGGGGTATTTCCTGCTATTAACCCTTGCAAAAATGTGAAATTTGGGGGGAAACACACATTTTAGTGAAAATTTTTATTTTTTTTTTTACATATGCAAAAGTCGTGAAACACCTGTGGGGTAATAAGGCTCACTTTATTCCTTGTTATGTTCCTCAAGGGGTCTAGTTTCCAAAATGGTATGCCATGTGAGGGTTTTTTGCTGTTCTGGCACCATAGGGGCTTTCTAAATGCAACATGCCCCCCAAAAACCATTTCAGAAAAACGTACTCTCCAAAATCCCCTTATCGCTCCTTCCCTTCTGAGCCCTCTACTGTGCCCGCCGAACACTTTACATAGACATATGAGGTATGTGCTTACTCAAGAGAAATTGGGCTACAAATATAAGTATACATTTTCTCCTTTTACCCCTTGTAAAAATTCAAAAATTGGGTCTACAAGAACATGCGAGTGTAAAAAATGAAGATTGTGAATTTTCTCCTTCACTTTGCTTCTATTCCTGTGAAACACCTAAAGGGTTAAAATGATGACTGAATGTCATTTTGAATACTTTGGGGGGTGCAGTTTTTATAATGGGGTCTTTTGTGGGGTATTTCTAATATGAAAACCCTTCAAATCCACTTCAAACCTGAACTGGTCCCTGAAAAATAGTGAGTTTGAAAATTTTGTGAAAAGTTGGAAAATTGCTGCTGAACTTTGAAGCCCTCTGGTGTCTTCCAAAAGTAAAAACTCGTCACTTTTATGATTCAGACATAAAGTAGACATATTGTATATGTGAATAAAAAAAATTTTTATTTGTAATATACATTTTCCTTACAAGCAGAGAGCTTCAAAGTTAGAAAAATGCAAAATTTTCAAATTTTTCATCAAATTTTAGGTTTTTTCACAAGGAAAGGATGCAAGTTACCACAAAAAATTACCACCATGCTAAAGTAGAATATGTCACGAAAAAACAATCTCGGAATCAGAATGATAACTAAAAGCATTCCAGAGTTATTAATGTTTAAAGTGACAGTGGTCAGATGTGCAAAAAACGCTCTGGTCCTTAAGGCCAAAATGGGCTTGGTCCTGAAGGGGTTAATAACTCTGGGATGCTTTTACCTTTCATTCTGATTCCGAGATAGTTTTTTTGTGACATATTCTACTTTATGTTAGTGGTAAAATTTTGTCGATACTTGTTTCATTTCTTGGTGAAAAATTCAAAAATTTGATGAAAAAATAGAAAATTTTGCATAATTTTTTTAGCTTTCTGCTTATAAGGAAAATAGACATTCCAAATAAATTATACATTGATCCACATACACAATATGTCTACTTTATGTTTGCATCATAAAGTTGACATGTTTTTACTTTTGGAAGACATCAGAGGGCTTCAAAGTTCAGCAGCAATTTTCAAATTTTTCACAAAATTTTCAAAATCGGAATATTTCAGGGACCAGTTCAGTTTTGAAGTGGATTTAAAGGGCCTTCATATTAGAAATACCGCACAAATGACCCAATTATAAAAACTGCACCCCTCAAAGTATCCAAAATGACATTCAGTTAGTGTGTTAACTCTTTAGGTGTTTCACAGGAATAGCAGCAAAGTGAAGGAGAAAATTCAATTTTTTTACATTCGCATGTTCTTGGAAACCCAGTTTTTGAATTTTTACAAGGGGTAAAAGGAGAGAAATCTTCCTAAAATGTGTAAACCAATTTCTCTTAAGTAAGGAAATACCTCATATGTGTATGTCAAGTGTTCGGCGGCCGCAGTAGAGGGCTCAGAAGGGAAGGAGCGACAATGGGATTTTGAAGAGTGAGTTTTTCTGAAATGGTTTTTGGGGGGCATGTCACATTTAAGAAGCCCCTATGGTGCCAGAACAGCAAAAAAGAAAAAGAAAACACATGACATACTATTTTGGAAACTACACCCCTCAAGGAACGTAACAAGGGGTACAGTGAGCCTTCACACCCCACAGGTGTTTCACGACTTTATGTCAAAGTTTGATGTGTTAATAATTTTTTTTTCACTAAAATGCTAGTTTTCCCCCAAATTAAAATGTTTTACAAGGAGTAATAGGAGAAAATGCCCCACAAAATTTGTAACCCCATCTCTTCTGAGTATGGTAACATCAAGTGCACTGCGGGCGCACTACAATGCTCAGAAGAGAAGGAGTCACATTTGGCTTTTGGAAAGCACATTTTGCTGAAATGGTTTTTCTAGGGCATATTGCATTTAGGAATCCCCTATGGTGCCAGAACAGTTAAAAAAAAAACCCACATGGCATACTATTTTGGAAACTACACCCCTCAAGGAATGTAACAAGGGGTACAGTGAGCCTTAACACCCCACAGATGTTTGACAACTTTTCATTAAAGTTGGATGTGTAAATGAAAAAAAAAAATATTTTTTACTAAAATGCTGGTTTTCCCCCAAATTTTACATTTTTACAAGAGGTAATAGGAGAAAATGCCCCCCAAAATTTGTAACCCCATCTCCTCTGAGTATGGTGATACCCCATGTGTGGACGTCAAGTGCACTGTGGGCACACTACAATGCTCAGAATAGAAGGAGTCACATTTGGCTTTTGGAAAGCACATTTTGCTGAAATGGTTTTTCTAGGGCATGTCCCATTTAGGAAGTCCCTATGGTGCCAGAACAGTAAAAAAAAAAACACATGGCATACTATTTTGGAAACTACACCCCTCAAGGAACGGAATAAGGGATACAGTGAACCTTAACACCCCACAGTTGTTTGATGACTTTTCGTTAAAGTTGCATGTGTAAATAAAATAAAAAAAAATTCACTAAAATGCTGGTTTTCCCCAAAATTTTACGTTTTTACAAGGGGTAATAGGAGAAAATGCGACCGAAAATTTGTAACCCCATCTCTTCTGAGTATGGTAATACCTCATGTGTGGACGTCAAGTGCACTGTGGGCACACTACAATGCTCAGAATAGAAGGAGTCACATTTGGCTTTTGGAAAGCACATTTTGCTGAAATGGTTTTTCTAGGGCATGTCCCATTTAGGAAGTCCCTATGGTGCCAGAACAGTAAAAAAAAAAAACACATGGCATACTATTTTGGAAACTACACCCCTCAAGGAACGGAATAAGGGATACAGTGAACCTTAACACCCCACAGTTGTTTGATGACTTTTCGTTAAAGTTGCATGTGTAAATAAAATTAAAAAAATTTCACTAAAATGCTGGTTTTCCCCAAAATTTTACGTTTTTACAAGGGGTAATAGGAGAAAATGCGACCGAAAATTTGTAACCCCATCTCTTCTGAGTATGGTAATACCCCATGTGTGGACGTAAAGTGCACTGCGGGCGCACTACAATGCTCAGAAGAGAAGTAGTCACATTTGGCTTTTGGAAAGCACATTTTGCAGAAATGGATTTTGGGGGGCATGTCACATTTAGGGAGCCCCTATGGTGCCAGAACAGCAAAAAAAAAACACATGGCATACTATTTTGGAAACTACACCCCTCAAGGAACGTAACAAGGGGTCCAGTGAGCCTTACCACCCCACATGTGTTTGACTACTTTGAATGTGTAAATTATTATTATTATTATTTTTTTTTTTTTTTACTAAAATGCATTTTTTCCCCAAATTTTAGATTTTTAGAAGGGGTAATAGGAGAAATGCCCCCCAAAATGTGTAACCCCATCTCTTCTGAGTATGGTAATACCCCATGTGTGGACGTCAAGTGCACTGCGGGCGCATTACAATGCTCAGAAGTGAAGGAGTCACATTTGCTAATTTTGCTGAAATGGGGGGGCATGTAATATTTAGTGCCAGAACAGCAAAAAAAATGTTATTTGTAAATACATTTCTTTGGAATAAGGACGTACCTCATATCTGGACCGGTCACAGAAGAACAGGAGTGCAGTCAGGGGCCTTTAGCTTCGAAATCGCTGCCTGTGGAGCCAGAGCAGTGGGACCCCCCTCAAGGGGCATTACATGGGGTAATTAATAAACGTTACATGGGGTAAATTACTAAAATGGGGTACAGTGGGACATAAAATTATAAAACAGGTTATGTTCCCAGAATGATGACCCAGAGCATAGCCAAAACTAAAGAATATGCCCACCCCAAACCCTATGCTCTGAATCATCATTCTGGGAATGTGATGTGTGAGGCCGTCCCTAACCTGTTGCCTCAAATGCGCACCCCGCTCAGGTGGAGGGAGAGCGCTGCGCATTTGAGACAACATAAAAATTCCCCGATGATAGTGACTCAGTGACCCATGACCCGTTTAAGAAAAAAAAAAAAACACTTAGGTCTTATCAGTTTATTTTTTATTTTTTGCAGAATTTTTTTTGGGGGCAATTTAGTGGCTTTATGGGGTTAAAATTTGGAATGTACTCTGGACTTGGTACATTGGGGTCAAATTATGGAAAATTCAAATGAAAAGGGAAAATTTAGTACCGCATGGAAGTGTGATACTCCCTGAAGCAGTTTTTAATGCAGAGGCCCGGATGATCGGGGCAAGTGTCACATTGATAGGTGGTATCCTTCCGTATCCCCCTCCTGTGACACACTCTGCATTTTTTCTGGTTCGTCCCTTCTTTCCAGTGTGGGGGATCTCACCTGGAAAGTGTTGGCATGGGACGATCCTGGCACCTATTACTTCAGTTCCTTCTGAACTCCGGCCTGCTCTTTCCCGGTCATCAAAGATCAGGGCCTTTAGGACTTCTTCTTGGAACTGGAGGAATGTCCCTGTGCTGCCAGCGTTCTGGTACAGTACAAAAGAGTTGTACATGGCAACCTGTACCAAGTAGACCGCAACTTTCTTGTACCATACACGTGTTTTCCGCATGGCATTACATGGCTTCAGGATTTGATCAGAAAGATCAACTCCCCCCATATACCGATTGTAGTCCAGAATACAATCCGGCTTAAGGACCGTTGTTTTGGTACCTCGCACAGGGACAGGTGAGCTGCCATGCCATGAATTGTGGTCAGCATGAGGACATCCCTCTTATCCTTATACCTGACCAGCAAAGGTTTTCATGGGCAAGGGCACAGGACTCACCCTTGGGCATAGGTGTCTGCAGAAAACTTAGAGGGAGGTCTCTCTGATTCTTCTGCACGGTCCCACAAGCGGACATGGATCTGGCGGCAAGGGATGTGAACAGAGGGATGCTGGTATAAAAGTTGTCCACATACACATGGTAACCCTTATCCAGCAATGGGTACATAAGGTCCCAAACTATTTTACCGCTAACACCCAGAGTGGGGGAACAATCTGGGGGTTCAATATGGGAATCTTGTCCCTCATACACCCTAAACTTGCAAGTGTACCCGGAGGTACTCTCACAAAGTTTATAAAGCTTCACACCATACCGCGCCCGCTTCAAGGGAATATACTGGCGGAATGAGTCTCCCCTTAAAACTGATGAGAGATTCATCTACAGAGAGCTCCCTAAGCGGTACGTAGGCCTCCAAAAATTGGGCCCCAAAGTGATCGATGACCGGCCTCACTTTGTAAAGACGGTCATAGGCGGGATCACCTCGGGGTGGACATGCCTCATTATAATGCATAATGAAGGCATTTCCGAATGGCCTTGAACCGCTTCCGTGCCATGGCCATACTGTACAGCAGGGTCTGGTATAGGACGTCCCCGCTCCAGTACTGCCTGACACTTGGCTTTTTGGCCAGGCCCATGTGCAGCACGAGGCCCCAAAATGTCCTCATTTCGGCTGCACTGATGGCGTACCATTCATTGAACCTGGCCAAAGAATTAGGGTGGTGGGCGAAGAACTGCCTGGCGTACAGATTCGTCTGCTCCACCATTAGATTGACCAGGCTCTCACTGAAAAAATAGTTGAAAAAGTTATGGGGAGTCGGTGGGGGGGGGGGGGAGGGTGTGTGTGGGGGGGGCGGGGATGTATGTAGTGAGTGCTTGGTGTAACTATTAGATATAACGGTGTGTGATTAGAAATCACACACAGTTATATAAGGGAGGAAAAAAAATTTGCGGACAAAAAAAAAATGGGGGGCCAATGCAGCGCCCTGAACCCCTAATAGGGCCTGGGTCACACTGATAAATTTGTGGTGGACCCTTGGGGACCTTGCCCTGGAGTGTATTCTTTCCCTGCTCTGTCCCTGCAGATCTTCTTCCCTGAGGGGGCTTTGAGCAGCTTTGCCCGCTGACTGAACTCAGTTAACGGGCAGAGCTGCAAGAAGATGCAGTGAACCCCTCCCCTGCCGGCTGCTATTGGCTGGACAGCAGCGCTACTGGGGGGATGACGAAATCGCTACCTCCCCATAGATACAGTGGGTGATAAGGGGTGTATGACCCGAATCCCGGCAGATCGTTAGTGTGAATTCACTGACGATCTGCCGCGATCGCCGACAGGGGGGGTCTGATGACCCCCCCTCGGCATTTGCATGGGATGCCTGCTGAACGAAATCCCAAATTCCCAGGGCGTATGGATACGTCCTGGGTCCTTAAATAGGCACTGTCATCAACATTATTTTTTGATATGTTGTAGTACATATGTACTACAACATATCTCTAATATATTTTAAAAAAAAAATTTTAATTAACATGTTCTAATTTATGTTTGAAAACCATCCACTAGGGGTCTCCCTCCTAGTGGCCGGCTGCAGGCTGGCGTGACGTCACATCTGAAAAAGGACTGATGCGGCCTGGCATCGGTCCTTTTTCATTCAGCCTGCGCTCGCTCCCTGCCTGTCAATCAGACAGGTGGGAGCGAGCGCATTGGCTCCCTGGCCTGACACGCCGGCCCCGCCTTCCGCACATGAAGCCGCTGCTGCTGCCGCCCCTGCACGCCGCTGCCGGACTCTGCAGTATGTAAGTATGGAATAATAGAGCGGGGATCATGATTGTAAACGGGGGTTGGGGGAGAGCGGGGCTCGGGGTTTTAACAACGGGGGGGTGGGGGGAGGGAACGGGGTAGTTCGCCAGCATTTATTGTTTTCAACACGGTGGGGGGGGGGGTAGCGCGGCAGCATTTATTGTTTTCAACACGGGGTGCTTCCAGCTGTTTTACCACTGCAACTCCCAGCATGCCCTGACAGCCAATAGATGTCAGGGCAAGCTGGAATTTGTAGTGGTGAAACAGCTGGAGGCACTCTGTATAGATGAACTAAGGGCATCAGTGACGTGGTGCCTGCTGTGGAAGTCTGCCTGGTAGTGAGCACACTACCAGGCAGACAAAGAGGTATTTTTAATATAGTAAAAATAAAATTAAAAGCAGGGAGGGATAGATGGGCAATAGGCAGGGACAGAAAAAAAAAAAAAAAAGATGGTGGGAGCTACCCTTTAAGTGCCAGAAAGCCAGGGCGTATCCATACGCCCTAGGTCCTTAAGGGGTTAAAGTCAGCATTTATTTTTGATCAATCTGCATTTTTGTTATGGTTCAAAAACTGAAAGTTTTTCTTATTTCATAATGTGTTATATTAAGATCTATGGAAAATTGTCCATCAGTGCACACAAAAGAAGCATAATTCCAATGGTCATTACATTAAATAACCTTGTATATTTTTGACTGTTTTTAAGTAGAAATGTAAAAAAAAAAGTTCATAAAAATTATTAATTGGCCAGAAAAATGGAATAAAAATATATGTTTTTTTCTAATTATTTCTAGAATGATTTTTTTTTACAAAAACTGGCAATTTTTGTGGCTGATAAAACCAAATGCAATTATAGACTAATGGGGCTTTGTCAGCTCCCAAAAAAATTCCAGGTTAAAAGACGTTGATTTTGGATTGTAGTTTGTATAATTCTCATGCTGATGATGAATAGAGAGGACTACTAAGATCAAAAAATATAATGAAGCGTACTATTACTTACAGCAAAAAAAATATGAAAAGAACATAAAAAAAACATAAAAACTACAGAAAATCTGTGTCTTTTAATCTATTTACTGATCGTTTTAGTTTGCGGTGGGGGGCCTCTGTATTCCGTAAAGAACTACAGACTTATTTTCACAGGTCTGCTTGTCACAGATGCTGCAGTTTAGTATAACCGTTATTATTTGCAGATGCCTTCGTTACACATTATTGTTAATTATTTGTGTAATGTAAATCTGTTAACGTCTTCTGCATTAGTAATGCTTAGTTGTCTTTTTTTTAGATGGTAATTTTTCTACCAGTTACAGTCATCGAGGACTTATATCAAAGGCAAAAATGAAAGCAATAAAATATAGCATCGTTGTCATTCTTGGTAAGTACATTTAATTTTGTTTTACTTTCCAGTTTTGATAAGAGTGCACCCTAATTGCAAAATGGCTAAAATGGCAAGTATATGGCCAAGCCACAATACAACCACTTTGTGTGTTCCTACCTTTAGAGGTAGCAGAAATTTGAACCCTTCTAGAAATGTGTAATGGGGAAAGAAAAACGACTGGATGTGACACTCAAAGGATTTGAACAGTTTCCGAAAAATAACATGAATTTAGCTAAAAATAAAGAAAATAACTCTTTGCAGACTTGTGCATTAAAAAAGGTAGAATCTGCTGCCCGCCCGGAGAGTGAGCAGCTTGCTGCCACTTGCTTACCCGGCTCAAAACTTATGACGTGTGGGCAACATGTGAAAAGTTTTCCCTAATGACAGTAGCTCTTAAGGAAAATATCTTTTTCTGACTTTCACTCCTTCTTTTTGTATTGACTCTGTTCCTGATGCAGAGGCTTTGACCCTAACTTTGACTTTAACCTCTTCAGGACGCCAGGCGTATGCATACGCCCTGCATCCCGAGTCCTTAAGGACGTGGGGCTTATGCATATGCCCGTGGGAATTCCGGTCCCCGCCGCTAGCCGGTTGGGGACCGGGATGCCTGCTGAAATCATTCAGCAGGCATCCCGGCACATCGCCCAGGAGGGTCCTGAGACCCCCCATGTCGGCGATCGCAGAAAATCGCATGTTAATTCAGACATGCGATTTTCTGCTATTCCGGGCTGATCGGGTCTCTGGTGACCCAATCACCTGGAAAATAGGGATGATCGGAGCACTCAGTGACAGCCCCGATCATCCTGAGGGCTAGGAGCGAGGTCGCAGTGCTGCGATCTCCTCCTATCCCCTGCCATTGGTCAGAACTGATTCTGACCAATGGCAGCGCAGGACAGTGGGTTGCCATGGCAACCCACCATTCTGCCCACCACTGGATGTCGTGGGGAACGTGGGGAGAAGATGGAGGCCAGTACCTGGAGAAGATGCGTGGGGACCCCCGATCGTCGCTGGAGACAGGAGCAGGTAGGGAAATGACGGTGGGGGGGGGTTTGGGGGGAGAAATGAAAGTGAAAATAAAGGCTGTCTGGGCATGCTGGGAGATGTAGTTTTGCAACATCTGGAGGGTCACAGTTTGGAGACCACTGTTACAGTGGTGCCCAAATGGTAACCCTCCAGATGTTGCCAAACTACAATTCTTAGCATGCCTAGACTGCCCAGACATGCTGGGAGTTGTAGTTCTGTAACATCTGTCCCTTCAAATTTAGCAATTTTCATGACATTTTTGAAAATTGCTGCTCTACTTTGAAGCCCTCTAATTTTTTCAAAAAGCAAAAATATGTCCATTTTATGATGCCAACATAAAGTGGACATATTGTATTTGTGAATAAAAATAAAATGTATTTGGAATATCCATTTTCCTTACAAGTAGAGAGCTTCAAAGGTAGGAAAATGCAAAATTTTAATGACATTTTGTGATTTTTCACAAAAAAAGGATGCAAGTAACGCTGAAAATTTACCACCAAAATAAAGTAGAATATGTCACGAAAAACAATCTCAGAATCAGAATATTCGGTAAAAGCATTTTCGAGTTATTTATTCGTAAAGCGACGGTGGTCAGAATTGCGGAAAAGGGCTCAGTCCTTAAGGTGAAAAAGGGCTGCGTCCTTAAGGGGTTTATTTTGCCATGTTACTAGATTACTGTCTATCTCATCCTTAAATGTTGTCTCAGGATCCTTATAGTCCTGGCCTGTTTTCTGACTATGGTTCTATCTTACCTTGCTTTTGTCTGACTTCCTTATCTTCCAACTGCTTTTCCATTAAATATTTTTAGCTACAGGAACAGGCCTGAAATATGGTCCCAGGAGTTTGACTAGAGTATGGACAGTCCAGTAGCAGACTGGATTAAAACCAACAGAACAGACTTAGAATACCCTTTGGACAGGGTGTCTTGAGTTAAAGTGTGCAGGAAAAAGAAGCTGGACCGTGCTGACAATCAGGGTATGAATTACACTACAAGCTGGGTTTATATAGCCAACCATGATAAGCCCTTTGGAAATAGCAGCACAAGATATGAGCTTTGAGTCATGGTGGGATGATAAAGAAAAAACATGTACTCACCTGCCTCAGATACCCTGCCAGTGGCATTCAGACAATGCCGGTCTCTGCTGTTGAGCACTTCCTCTCTTCCTGTTGACATATAGGAAATTCCAATTACTTGCTGTGTGTCATTGCTACAACTGATAATTAGATAAGTGTAATTTCCTGTGTGTTTAGGGGGGAAAAAAAGTGCACATGGCAGTGAGGACTAGCACTGTATAATGGCACCAGCAGTACATGTTTTTCTTTATCAATTCACCCTGAGCACTTTCATTTATAAAATTTACCATCTGGAATAACCCTTAAATGTTGCATTGCTGGAAACAGGGTATGGCTAAGCATTGGAAACAAATCACATGCTTAAATAAGCTACCAGGATCTAATGGAAACCTGTCAGCTGGGGTATGGTGAGTTACAGCACAGTTCAGAACAGACAAAACAAAACAAAACATGGAAACATAGAATACTGTAATTAAGACTAAATAATAGAAATACAGCATAGAAAAAAATTATAATAATTATATAAAATACATTATATCAAAATTGTCGAATGCTACAAATGAATCTTTTGATCTGTGGGGTTCTTAAGTGCATTTAAATAGTCATGAAGTTGATACATTTTTTTTAATCCTCCCAGTTCACTGCTAGTGTTGAGCGCGAATATTCGCAATTCGAATATTAAATGCGAATTTTGCATATTTGTGAATATAGCGAATATAGCGCTATATAGTCGTAATTTTTCTTCACACAGAACACATCACAGTGATCTCATCCCCCTGCTTCCAGCTTGTGGTCTAAAGAAGGCTCCTATACTATTTACTGTATTAGACTGGAGAGCGAATATTCGCGACTATGAGAATATGCGAATATGTGAGCATTCGCGAATATCCTCATATTTTCGAATATTGTCATTAAAATTAGATAGGTAGATAGATAGTGACGATATTCGCGAATATGGCATGACAATATTCAAAATGAAAAATGTCATAGACCCATTATCACTTCTGTATAGACCAAGAATAGACCAAGAATTAGGAGATAGATAGATAATATAGAAAGATAGATATGTAGATAGTTATCTGCGTGTGCATTTACGCAAAGCGAAAATAACCACAAATATGTCGAATATACGTATTTCACGAATATAGGATGAATATTCATCCACATATTCGCAAAATATCGCGAATTTTAATATGCCGCTCCTCCCTATTCACTGCCTCCATCATGACAAACTACCACCTGCCTTTATTTATCTATTTATTTATTGTTTTCTACCTTGATATTGTGCTGTATATATTTTGCTCAGTTTCAGTCAGCTCCACACAATGGGAAGGGTTGTTCCCCAACAGGTGTGATATCATCTGAAGCACTGCTGGGGATAACTTTTCCCTTACTCTGCTATGCTGCTCTGAACACACGGCCTAGATCAGTTCAGTGTGTGATGGGTTGTGATTGGCTGAGACTACACACACCCTTCTAAGCTCTGTGCACCAAACTCTACAGCATGTTAGCTCTGCCCAGCAGCTGCAAAAGGAGCAGAAATACCCAGCACAATTATTTAGCACAATATCCAGCACAAATTTTCTGCACTATGCACAGAAGGCAACACGGCTCTACAGTCTAGCTCAGCTCAAATGGAAAGAGAGCTGAAATATTCAGCTCTGTACACTCTATACACTGTGCTGAGCTGAAGTCCTACCTGCACTTCCTGACTTTTGTCTCTGCCAGGCTGCTGCGGGGACAATCTGCTACAAGGACTGCAGGCAGAACCAGAAGAAGGACCCCTGGAGGCCAAACTTTTAGGGGTTGATTTAACACATAAAGTTACAACATTTTATTAATAAGTATATTAAAAATGTACTTCATATAGTACTTCATTAATATCTTAACTAGATCTTTAAGTGGGATTATTGCAAACCGGATAATATAAATACATGCAACTGGGAACTTAACTAAGGGAAAATTTAACAAGTAAAAGAAAGGGTGGGGGAGGATAGTGGAAGTGCCCAAATAATCAACTGTGATTATTCTTATATTTCTTCACATACATATTTAGCCAATGCATTGTCTATCCTTGAATCCAGAGCTTTAAGGCCGGGTTTACATTACGAATTTTCCAACCGCAATTCCGTTTTAAAATTTAGCTAGGAAATCAAGGCACAGCTGAATCTCATTGTCAATGGGATTTCGCTGGACTGTGCACACTACAGGATTTCATACATTCCGCCACTGAAATTCTCCCTCCAAAAAGAATAATCTTTGAAGTGAAATCTACTCCACAGACATTGCTGTCTATGGGGGATTGCAAGGTCTGTGCGGTCCATGCACGATTCAGATGACGCTCGCCGCACTTTACTATTCCAAATTAAGTGGAAGGGTGTCACTAATGGTCTTTTTACGAACTGATACATGCCTCTGCACCCTTCTCTACCTTAGCAGTGATCACACCATGTTGCTAGGCAATCCATGTGCAGCACTGGTGTGACCCAGCAAATCTTCTAGCTGAATACAATGCTATACTGCTTCCCTGTGTTCCTATGATTTTTTCCACACCCTTCTGCCTTGCAGCTAGAATTGTTAACTTTTATAGTGCCACTGTCTTGCAGCCTTCCTTCCATTGGCTGCTTCTGTGTAAGGCCATTTCTGACTGCTGTATAGTTCTGTTACATCTGCTTGGTACCTGTAGTGCTACACCCAGATTCTGACCGCCTGCCTACTATTGTAATGAAATGATGTTGGCCCTGACCTCTGCCTACATCTGAATACGCTTCAGCCTTGCACTTCTGTATACTGTACCTCGCCTTGTCAGACAACTCTGTCCTGAAATCTTGTTCCGATCCTGTCATTGACAGAGTATCCAGCCGCCATCTGTTGACTGCACCCCAAGTTGCAGTACCCAGAGTAAAGTCCAGACCTCCCAACAGGTTAAGGGTGAAGATCAGGGCTTCCTTAGATTCCAATTTAAGTTTAGCAAGCACCAAACCAATTGTGGCCCCTAGATCTACTACTTTAGCATCAAGATTATGACAGTGTGGTTTTATTTCTTTTCTGGCCTGCCCTTCTCTGATAGCTGGTTAATAAAAAAATTAAAAAAAAAGAGCCAGAAAACCCCTTTTAGGTTTGAACAAAATGGATGTATTCTTACAGACAATTAATAAAAAAAGGTTCTAAAAAAAAAAAAAAAAAAAAAACTTTAAAAGGGGTTATCCAGGAAAAAACTTTTTTTTCCCTGAATAACCCCTTTAACACAAAAATCAATAGAGAGAAAAAACTCTCAGAAATGTTAGTTATTTCTTTTTTTTCCTGTTTATCATTAAAGGCCCAGTGTCATGAGGCATACCTCAAGGGTTTCCCTTGTAAGGCCTAGTAGGTCACAGAGGAGAACAGTCAGCTAACCAGTTGGATTGTCCAACTTCACGCTATGGGTGAAGGTCTTAGCCATGGAAGTGGATGACTCATGGGGCTGAGTGTAATATTAGCCTGTGAAATGGTAAGTTTAGTGAGATGTCAGGTTGAAGGGCATCAATACTGTGGTGTTAAGATAAACACGGTAGCAATGGGCACTAGGCCCTAGGTGTTCCTAGCTTGTTGGGTGGGGGGAGTCCTGTAGCCTGAGTTTACCTTAAAAGAGTATTCCAGCACAAAATAATTTATCCCCTATCCAAAAGGATAGGAGATAAGTTATAGATCGCGGGGGGTCCCCCCGGGATCTCCTGGACAGGGCCGCAGCAGTCTGTAGGAAGGGAAGTTTTGTCCCCAGCAGAAAGCCACGGCAGACACGCCCCCTCCATGTATCTCTATGGGGTACATGGAGGGGGCGTGTCGGCCGCTGTGTCATGTGGGGACAGAACGCCCCCTTTCCAGCATACTCCGTCCAGGAGATCCCGTGGGCCCCAGCGCTGGGACCCCCCGCGATCTATAACTTATCCTCAATCTTTAAAGGAGATCTGCAATATAACTTATCCCCTATCCGAATGATAGACTTGTGTAGGTATGGATTAAGTGGAATTAGCACAGGGGAGGACAGTATGTGAAATAATTTGGAGGACAGGTCTGTGTCAGGTAGAGACTCCTATTCTGTGCCATTCGTCTAGGCTTGGGTGTCATCTTTACCCATAATGGTTTTGTTCTGGGGTTTCTGTAAAGTATTATTAAACGTTGGGTGCAATTTGTATGAGTTGGTCTTTATTTAAAAAAATTCCACTTCATCTGATTTAAAGTGACACTTGGAGTATAGTAACCATTATGCTTCGTACCTTGGTATAAACTGAAACCACCAACTTTATGGTGCCATCTCTTAAAAGTTAAATTAACATAGAACTGATTTTTTTTCTTCCAAAAACAGCACAGTTTTCAACTGCTGGGACCCCTGCAATGTCTGAACTGGCCCCCCAGCGTTCTGAACATTTATGTTCAGAACGCCGGGTTCAGCCAGCCGTGGTTGTGACGTAACACCATGCCCCCTTCATTCATATCTATGGGAGGGGGTGTGACGAGCGACCACAGCTGTCACATCGCCTCCCACAGACATGAATGAAGGGAGCTTAGTATAAATGTTCAGAACGCCAGGGTGCCAGCCCGGAGATCGCGGGTGGTCCCAGCGGCTGGACCCCCCCACTAGAGTACCCCTTTAAGTTGATCAAACCCACTAGCTGCAAAGATCAGAATTGCATGGGGTCAGTCTACAAACCCCCAATGACAGAACTTATTTGGTTTTCTAGGCTAGGGTCACACATGCAGTATTTTGCTGCATATTTTCTGGAGCTGATTTTGCTATACATTGACCTCAATGGGTAGGAAAATATACAGCAGCAAAAAAGCACACATGACCCTACCTCTGTTCATTCATAATTGTCAATCCCTCTACTTTGCTCTTTGGCTGCTATTCCAGAGGATGAATCTCATATCACAACTTCTAACATTATAATTTTGTAGCAGCCAATTACTTACCTAATTTTAACACTGTATTTGTTTTTACAGCATTCATATTTTGTTGGAGTCCATACTTTCTTTTTGACATTTTGGACAATTATGAAATGTTACCGATGACCAAGGAACGCATCTATGCATCAGTGATCATTCAGAATTTGCCAGTTTTGAACAGCGCTGTCAACCCAATCATTTACTGCGTGTTCAGCAACAGACATTGCCGATTATCCAGGTGAACACACTAAGACACCTAACCTTGTTTAACTATAAATAACTGTAACATTTTGGTGCCTTATTGATTTCTACAATGCTCATATTTTTATTTGTTTCAAAAGAAACCGTGTGAAACTTTGAACTTCTACAACTATAAAATCACAGCAATATTTACAATATTTGGGTAAACTTTAAATGGATTTTCTGGTCATGTCATACAGATAGCCTATCCTCAGGTCAATAGGGTGTCAACCCCTAGCACCCCTGCCATTAAGCTGTTTGCCCGATCCATGGCTCCAGCATATACTGAGTGAATGGAGGCAGAAGCAGACAGCTTCATTTATTATGTACTGGCCATGCTCGGGTACTGCAGCTCAGCTCCCATTAAACAAACGGGATATGAGTGTCACGATGCCGGCTGGCAGGTAGTGGATCCTCTGTGTCAGAGAGGGATTAGCGAGGACCGCGCTAGTGGACCGGTTCTAAGTCACTACTGGTTTTCACCAGAGCCCGCCGCAAAGCGGGATGGTCTTGCTGCGGCGGTAGTGACCAGGTCGTATCCACTAGCAACGGCTCACCTCTCTGACTGCTGATGACAGGCGCGGTACAAGGGAGTAGACAGAAGCAAGGTCGGACGTAGCAGAAGGTCGGGGGCAGGCGGCAAGGTTCGTAGTCAGGGTGGATAGCAGAAGTACTGGTACACAGGCTTTAGACACACAAAACGCTTTCACTAGGCACAAGGGCAACAAGATCCGGCAAGGGAGTGCAAGGGAGGAGACTAGATATAGCCAGGGAACAGGTGGGAGCCAATAAAGCTAATTGGGCCAGGCACCAATCATTGGTGCACTGGCCCTTTAAGTCTCAGGGAGCTGGCGCGCGCGCGCCCTAGAGAGCGGAGCCGCGCACGCCAGCACACGACAGCAGGGGACGGGAACGGGTAAGTGACCTGGGATGCGATTCGCGAGCGGGCGCGTCCCGCTGTGCGAATCGCATCCCCAACGGCCATGACAGAGCAGCGCTCCCGGTCAGCGGGACTGACCGGGAAGCTGCAGGGAGAAAGACGCCGTGAGCGCTCCGGGGAGGAGCGGGGACCCGGAGCGCTAGGCGTAACAGTACCCCCCCCCTTAGGTCTCCCCTTTTTTTTGTCCGGTGACTGCCTCCCCTGGGATGAGGACACCGGGAAGGAATGGATGGTTTCCTCAATGGCAGGCAGTACAGCAGGAGTAGGAATGGGGAGGGAGGGCAGAGGGTGAAGCTTGGCACGGAGACACAAGGACGGGAGCCAAGAAGGGACACAGAGGCTTGCCTGATGGGACTGGGAGGGGGGGAGAGGCATTTCCTGTGGAGGGCAGAGTCCTTAATGACCTTAGGGGGACCGGATACAGGAGGAACCACAGGGTCACGGCAGGGAGTACTGGGAGCCGGTTTAAGGCAGTCCTTGGAACAAGAGGAACCCCAACTCTTGATCTCCCCAGTGGACCAGTCCAGGGTTGGGGAATGGTGTTGAAGCCAGGGTAGTCCAAGGAGAATTTCGGAAGTGCAATTGGGAAGGACCAAAAATACAATTTTCTCGTGATGAGGTCCGATGCACATTAGGAGGGGCTCCGTGCGGTAACGCACGGTGCAATCCAACCTGGCTCCGTTGACCGCAGAAATATGGAGTGGCTTGACAAGACGGGTCACCGGAATGCGGAACTTATTCACCAAGGACTCCCGAACAAAATTCCCAGAGGCACCAGAGTCCAGGCAGGCCACGGCTGAGAGGGAAGAGCTGGCTGAAGTAGAAATCCGGACAGGCACCGTGAGACGTGGAGAAGCCGACTTAGCATCAAGAGACGCCACACCCACGAGAGCTGGGTGCGAGCGTGCGTTACCCAGACGTGGAGGACGGACAGGGCAATCCACCAAAAAGTGTTTGGTACTGGCACAGTACAGACAAAGATTCTCTTCCTTACGGCGATTCCTCTCTTCCAGGGTCAGGCGAGACCGATCCACTTGCATGGCTTCCTCGGCGGGAGGCCTAGGCGCAGATTGCAATGGAGACTGTGGGAGAGGTGTCCAGAGATCGAAGTCTTTTTCCTGGCGGAGCTCTTGATGCCTCTCAGAAAAACGCATGTCAATGCGAGTGGCTAGATGAATGAGTTCATGCAGGTTAGCGGGAGTTTCTCGTGCGGCCAGAACATCTTTAATGTTGCTGGATAGGCCTTTTTTAAAGGTCACGCAGAGGGCCTCATTATTCCAGGATAGTTCAGAAGCAAGGGTACGGAATTGTATGGCGTACTCGCCAACGGAAGAATTACCCTGGACGAGGTTCAGCAGGGCAGTCTCAGCAGAAGAGGCTCGGGCAGGTTCCTCAAAGACACTTCGAATTTCCGAGAAGAAGGAGTGTACAGAGGCGGTGACGGGGTCATTGCGGTCCCAGAGCGGTGTGGCCCATGACAGGGCTTTTCCAGAGAGAAGGCTGACTACGAAAGCCACCTTAGACCTTTCAGTGGGAAACTGATCCGACATCATCTCCAAGTGCAGGGAACATTGCGAAAGAAAGCCACGGCAAAACTTAGAGTCCCCATTAAATTTGTCCGGCAAGGACAGGCGGAGGCTAGGAGTGGCCACTCGCTGCGGAGGAGGTGCAGGAGCTGGCGGAGGAGATGATTGCTGATGAAGTTGCGACTGAAGTTGGTGCACAATGGTGGACACTTCCGACAGCTGGTGGGTTAGATGGGCGATCTGTCGGGCTTGCTGGGCGACCACCGTGGTGATATCAGAGGCAACTGGCAGGGGAACCTCAGCGGGATCCATGGCCGGATCTACTGTCACGATGCCGGCTGGCAGGTAGTGGATCCTCTGTGTCAGAGAGGGATTAGCGAGGACCGCGCTAGTGGACCGGTTCTAAGTCACTACTGGTTTTCACCAGAGCCCGCCGCAAAGCGGGATGGTCTTGCTGCGGCGGTAGTGACCAGGTCGTATCCACTAGCAACGGCTCACCTCTCTGACTGCTGATGACAGGCGCGGTACAAGGGAGTAGACAGAAGCAAGGTCGGACGTAGCAGAAGGTCGGGGGCAGGCGGCAAGGTTCGTAGTCAGGGTGGATAGCAGAAGTACTGGTACACAGGCTTTAGACACACAAAACGCTTTCACTAGGCACAAGGGCAACAAGATCCGGCAAGGGAGTGCAAGGGAGGAGACTAGATATAGCCAGGGAACAGGTGGGAGCCAATAAAGCTAATTGGGCCAGGCACCAATCATTGGTGCACTGGCCCTTTAAGTCTCAGGGAGCTGGCGCGCGCGCGCCCTAGAGAGCGGAGCCGCGCGCGCCAGCACACGACAGCAGGGGACGGGAACGGGTAAGTGACCTGGGATGCGATTCGCGAGCGGGCGCGTCCCGCTGTGCGAATCGCATCCCCAACGGCCATGACAGAGCAGCGCTCCCGGTCAGCGGGACTGACCGGGAAGCTGCAGGGAGAAAGACGCCGTGAGCGCTCCGGGGAGGAGCGGGGACCCGGAGCGCTAGGCGTAACAATGAGCTTCAGTAACCCAGCATGACACTACACACAGAACAAAACTGTCTGCTTCTGGATCTGTTTCTCTTTGGAAGCTGGAATTGTGCCTCTAGCAAATAACTGTTTGATGGGGTGCCAAGAATCAGCACCCCACTCATCTGATACTGATGATCTTTCCAAGTGTTGCCCATTAATATGTTATGAATATTAAACTCTTTTAACCCCTTAAGGACAATGGACGTACTCCTACGCCCCCGTTTCCGAGTCCTTAAGGACCGAGGACGTAGGAGTACGTCCTGTCCTTTCCCGGCCCCCTGCCGCTAGCCGGAGGGGAGCCGGTGCCCGATGCCTGCTGAAATCGTTCAGCAGGCATCGCGGCATATCGCCCAGGGGGGTCATTATGCCCCCCCATGTCGGCGATGGCCGCAGATCGCTGGACAATTCAGTCCAGCGATCTGCGGCGATTCCGGGTCAATCGGGTCTCCAGTGACCCGGTGACCCGGAATTACTGGCTGTTCGGGGCCGTCTCTGACGGCCCCAAACAGCCAGAGCCTGCAGGGGTGAGGTGGCACTGGTGCCACCTCACGATCGCCCTGATTCGTCGGCCGGATTACCGGCCGACGAATCAGGGCGCCTGCTGCGGGTGTCACTCCCGCACCCGCTCCGCCCCTCTTCCGGAGGACGTGAGCGGGTGCGGGACGTGCACCCCTGGTGCTGGGGACCCCGATCCCCGGCGTTAATGTTGGGATCGGGGCCCCAGGAGCGACGACGGCGGCGGCAGCGGGACTGACCTGTGCGGCGATCAAGCAGCAGCAGGAGGTGAGTGACAGCCTCCTGCTGTTGCTTAGCAACAGCTCCCAGCATGCAAAAAGGGCATGCTGGGAGCTGTAGTTATGCAACAGGAGGAGGCAGACCACCACAACTCCCAGCATGCACTTATGGGCATGCTGGGACTTATGGTTTTGCAACAGCTGGAGGCACATTCTTTCTATGGAAAAATGTACCTTCAGCTGTTGTGTAACTACAACTCCCAGCTTGCACAAACAGCTTAAGTGCATGCTGGGAGTTGTAGTGGTGCATCTGGTGGTTGCATAACTACAACTCCCAGCATGCCCGTTGGCTGTCGGTGACTGCTGAGAGTTGTAGTTTTGCAACAGCTGAAGGCACACTGAGTTAAGTAGCAAACCAGTGTGTCTCCAGCTGTTGCATAACTACAATCCCCAGCATCCCCAGCCAAAGTAGTATGCCTCCCGCTGTTGCATAACTACAACACCCAGCATGCCCTTCCGCTGTCCGTACATGCTGGGGGTTGTAGCTTTTGCAACAGCTGAAGGCACACTGGTTGCAAAAGACTGAGTTTGTTGCCAAACTCGGTGTTTCACAACCTGTGTGTCTCCAGCTGTTGCAAAACTACAACTCCCAGCATGCACTGATAGACCGTACATGCTGGGAGTTGTAGTTTTGCAACAGCTGGATGTTCCCCCCCCCAATGTGAATGTACAGGGTACACTCACATGGGCGGAGGATTACAGTAAGTATCCGGCTGCAAGTTTGAGCTGCAGCAAATTTTCTGCTGCAGCTCAAGCTGCCAGCGAGAAACTACTGTGAACCCCCGCCCGTGCGACTGTACCCTAAAAACACTACACTACACTAACACAAAATAATATAAAAAGTAAAAAAACACTACATATACACATACCCCTACAATAAAAATGAAAAACGTCTGGTACGCCACCGTTTCCAAAACGGAGCCTCCAGCTGTTGCAAAACTACAACTCCCAACATGCACTGATAGACCGTACATGCTGGGAGTTGTAGTTTTGCAACAGCTGGATGTCCCCCGTCCCCCCCCCCCCCCCAATGTGAACGTACAGGGTACACTCACATGGGCAGAGGATTACAGTAAGTATCCGGCTGCAAGTTTGAGCTGAGGCAAATTTTCTGCCGCTGCTCAAACTGCCAGCGAGAAACTACTGTGAACCCCCCGCCCGTGTGACTGTACCCTAAAAACACTACACTACCACAAAAAATAAAATAAAAAGTAAAAAACACTACATATACACATACCCCTACACAGCCCCCCTCCCCCCCCCAATAAAAATGAAAAACGTCTGGTACGCCACTGTTTCCAAAACGGAGCCTCCAGCTGTTGCAAAACAACTACTCCCAGTATTACCAGATAGCCACTGACTGTCCAGGCATGCTGGGACTTTTACAACAGCTGGAGGCACCCTATTTGGGAATCACTGGCGTAGAATACCCCTATGTCCACCCCTATGCAATCCCTAATTTAGGCCTCAAATGCGCATGGCGCTCTCACTTTGGAGCCCTGTCGTATTTCAAGGCAACAGTTTAGGGTCACATATGGGGTATCGCCGTACTCGGGAGAAATTGTGTTACAAATTATGGGGGGTATTTTCTGCTATTACCCTTTTTAAAAATCTAAAATTTTTGGGAAACCAACATTTTAGGTAAAAATTTTTTTTTTTTTTTTTACATATGCAAAAGTTGTGAATCACCTGTGGGGTATTAAGGTTCACATTACCCCTTGTTACGTTCCCCGAGGGGTCTAGTTTCCAAAATGATATGCCATGTGTTTTTTTTTTGCTGTCCTGGCACCATAGGGGCTTCCTAAATGCGGCATGCCCCCAGAGCAAAATTTGCTTTCAAAAAGCCAAATGTGACTCCTTCTCTTCTGAGACCTGTAGTGCGCCAGCAGAGCACTTCTCACCCCCATATGGGGTGTTTTCTGAAGCGGGAGAAATTGGGCTTCAAATTTTGGGGGGTATTTTCTGCTATTACCCTTTTTAAAAATGTAAAAATTTTGGGAAACCAAGCATTTTAGGTAAGAATTTTTTTTTTTTTTTAACAGATGCAAAAGTCGTGAAACACCTGTAGGGTATTAAGGTTCACTTTACCCCTTTTTACGTTCCCCGAGGGGTCTGGTTTCCAAAATGGTATGCCATGTGGGGTTTTTTTGCGGTTCTGGCACCATAGGGGCTTCCTAAATGCGGCATGCCCCCAGAGCAAAATTTGCTTTCAAAAAGCCAAATGTGACTCCTTCTCTTCTGAGACCTGTAGTGCGCCAGCAGAGCACTTTTCACCCCCATATGGGGTGTTTTCTGAATCGGGAGAAATTGGGCTTCAAATTTTGGGGGGTATTTTCTGCTATTATCCTTTTTAAAAATGTAACATTTTTGGGAAACCAAGCATTTTAGGTAAAACATTTTTTTTTATTTTTTACATATGCAAAAGTCGTGAATCACCTGTGGGGTATTAAGGTTCACTTTACCCCTTGTTATGTTCCCCGAGGGGTCTAGTTTCCAAAATGGTATGCCATGTGTTTTTTTTTTGCTGTCCTGGCACCATAGGGGCTTCCTAAAGGTGACATGCCCCCCAAAAACCATTTGTCGCTCCTTCCCTTCTGAGCCCTCTACTGTGCCCGCTGAACAATTAACATAGACATATGAGGTATGTGCTTACTCGAGAGAAATTGGGCTACAAATACAAGTAAAAATTTTCTCCTTTTTACCCCTTGCAAAAATTCAAAAATTGGGTTTACAAGAACATGCGAGTGTAAAAAATGAAGATTGTGAATTTTCTCCTTCACTTTTCTGCTATTCCTGTGAAACACCTAAAGGGTTAATACACTTATTGAATGTCATTTTGAATACTTTGGGGGGTGTAGTTTTTATAATGGGGTCATTTATGGGGTATTTCTAATATGAAGACCCTTCAAATCCACTTCAAACCTGAACTGGTCCATGAAAAATAGGGAGTTTGAAAATTTTGTGAAAAATTTCCAAATTGCTGCTGAACTTTGAAGCCCTCTGGTGTCTTCCAAAAGTAAAAACTCATAAATTTTATGATGCAAACATAAAGTAGACATATTGTATATGTGAACCCAAAAATGTTTTATTTTGAATATCCATTTTCCTTACAATCAGAGAGCTTCAAAGTTAGAAAAATGCAAAATTTTCATTTTTTTCATCAAATTTTGGGATTTTTCACCAAGAAAGGATGCAAGTTACCACAAAATTTTACCACTAAGTTAAAGTAGAATATGTCACGAAAAAACAATCTCGGAATCAGAATGATAACTAAAAGCATTCCAGAGTTATTAATGTTTAAAGTGACAGTGGTCAGAATTGCAAAAAACGCTCTGGTCCTTAAGGTGTAAAATGGCCTGGTCCTTAAGGGGTTAAGATATAAGAACACACACTATACAGGGCATTATACAATAGAGGATATTTCTAACACAACAATCTACTACAGAAATGTTAGGATATGTTATTGTTTTTAAAGCTCTATTAATTTTCAGGGCACTATACATATGAAATATATAACATACAAACAACCAAATACAATAAACATGTACAACAACTTTCTGGGACACTTCCTGGTGTAGGAGGATTTGTTCCAAACTTATTAAGAGGATTGCAAATTTGACACATCTGATGCCAGAGGACTTTTAGTGAAGGACAGAGTGTGAAATTCTCCAAATCAAGGAAGATTTATTAAAAACTGTGGAGAGGAAAAGTTGACCAGTTGTCTATGGCAGCCAATCAGATTGCTTCATTCCAGTTGGGCAACTAAATCACTTTTCTTGCACACTGACTTTGATACATCTCCCCATATAATGCTTTTTTGTTTATTTGTGTGTGCTTGTAAACTGTAAGGATGGGTTCAAACGTCAGAATTTCCAGCCGGACAAAACTCGACCAACTGAATCGGTCAGCACTAGGACCGGACGGACATTGTCATAAGACGGCAATGTCTGCGACGCGGATTCCGCTAGAACATTGAGCAAGTTGAATGTTCTGACTGAATTTTTAGATTTAGTAATTTTCAGACAGAAATTCCTCCCAGAAAATTCTGCAATGTGAATGGGTGAAAGTAAAACCTATTCATTAGCATTTTACCCCAGGAAGTGGAATTTCAAACCAAAATTCAGAAGTGGAATACTTGTCAGAAATTTCAAAGTGTGAACCCGGCCTTACTGCATTTGTTGATGCACTTTTTGCTGCAGCAACTCAAGCCAAAGCTTTGAGTTGCTTCAAAAGGAATAGGAAATATAAAGAAAGCACCCCTAGGCAAAAACTCATTTTGCAACCCACTTGACTCCGACCATTGGTCTGCCATTTGACATGCCCCACCTTTCTACTGTGGTGACACATTGTAACAAGCCCCCTCCTCATGTATTTAGCTTACTACTGGGGTGGCACACTGAAACAAACCTCCTCCTCTGCTGCTGGCTAAGCGAGTGGTTCGGATGCTGGTTGTCTAACTTTCTTGTGGCAGGCAGAGCGGTGCCCCCATCAAGAGGGCCCTCTAGATGGCTGCCTATTTTGCCTAAAAGCAGTGGCGACCCTGGTGACATTACCCCCCCCCCTCCCCCCTCAATGAAAAACAAAACACTGGAATAGATTTATCATTGTTCTCTAAAACCACAACACACCACGACAGGGTGTTATTTTTTTTTTTTTTTTTTTTACATGTTTAGCTTTTAGTTTTAGCTTTTGGTTTACATTTTTTCGTCCCTGTACTTGAACATGCAATCCAGCTGCCATGACAATCTGTCAGCAACCCACAATTGTGTTTAAGGGTTCCTGTTTAATACATAACAGAACCATACATGTTGAACTACTGAGGGTCAAATTGCCAGTGAGGGTCAACTGTATTATACAGATGATGCTGCCACAAATTAAGCAGGTTTCATATCACCCCACCATATATCCAATGTACATGTATGTGGGAATGCAAGAAGGGGTTAAACTAAAAGAGTTTACTTGTGTAAGCTTTCAGAAGTCTGTATAGATTTTTAGTGTACAATAAAATTGTTCTTTCTTTGGCATTAAAGTTTTCCTCTGTATGTAAGGCTGTTGTTATCCAAGCTATAGGAGAAAATGTCCCTACATCCCTACAATATGTCAGAGACTGAATGCAGGGCAGATACAGTATGCAGCACTACTACGATACTTCCTATTTCTTCTACAAAGCAATCATCACAGTAGCACGCCATACATGAAGCCACATAAGCTTGTCTGCACCTGCTGTTCTGTATAAAACAGCATTGCGTTAAAATGAAGCCCCTTAACAGACACCATAACAATTGTGTTTGCACTTATTCGAGGATAACATTAGTAATTTGTATGCTGATCACTCTGTTAAGACATGTGGATCCAAATACAAAATTATCTGGAGCTTAACAATGAGGAGCGAGGAGTCCCTGCACTGTACTTGTGCAGCAGTCCTCATCTGTCTGCTAACAAAATGGATCTTATTCAGGAAAAACTGCTTATTTTGTCATTATTGAATTTTTATTGAATATATTATACCGTATTTCTTGTTATAGACACATTATGGAACAAAGAAAAACTGTCTTACTTAAGCCATTTAAAAAAAAATGTGTATCCCTTTGTTTTTCATAGGGATCGAAGTTCAGGAAACTTCCCTGGCACCCTCAGAGATAAAACTGAAGGCGTAGAAATGCAGGTGGTATCCAGGCCAGAATGCATCTGAAATATGAACTATTGATAATGAGTGTCAGTACAGTATGCTTTTATACCAGCGCATAAAACAACATGTAAAATTGTATGATGGATCAGATACAATTATATAATAAAATGTTCTTCTGTGAAAAGACTTTTACTTACTGAAATCCTTTTTAAAATGTTATTATTCCTGTGATGTTTTAGTCAATTGATCATGATCTCTTCGGAACAAATGATTTTGTCCTATTTGTATATAATTTACATACAGGATAATGGATACAAACAGGATAATGGATACAAGTATACCCATGCATTTCACCACAGCATATGGGGGAGGGGGAGGGGGGGGGATATCCTTAGCACAGATCTTTGTGCATTGTGAAACCTGCAGCGTAAGTGTATTGTTTTCCCAGTTGCTGTGCAAAATGTATAATGTTGCTCATGCCACTTCATAAAGTTGCGCAAATTACACAAAGTCGCTTGAGTGCAAAAAAGGGTGAAAAGCTCAAATACATTCCTATGCTGGTTACTGGATTTCATTTGGCACAAAATTGGTACAAAGTAAATTTGTGTGCAAGAGCTAAATTCTGCACACCCCCAGTGCATCCGCTAAGCACGTCCCCTGTAAACACAACAAGAAAAATCCAGCACAGATAACATAAAAATAGCATAGAATGAGATAAATTTAGGCACAAGTTAGTGTGCAAAACAAAAAACACACCACGCACGCAATTTTGCAGGTGCTCGTCAATTGGTAAATGCTTTCCATAATGTTTGTTTTTTATGACTTTTACTTAAAATGTTCCTGTCATACAAAACATTTGACATATAACAGGGACATGTCAAAAGTTTTAATTGGTTGAGGACAGAGGGGGAGATTTATTAAAATCTGTGCAGAGGAAGAGAGTGGTGCAGTTGCCCATAGCAATCAGATTGCTTCTTCATTTTCAGAGGCCTTTTTAAAAATGAAAGTAGAGATCTGATTGGTCGATATGGGCAACTGCACCACTCTTCCTCTACACAAGTTTTGATGAAACTTTCCCTAAGTATTCAGACCCTTACTGGTCTCTAGATATACTGTAGCCATGTAAAGTGAGTGGATGACTGCAATCGCAAGACGAGTCCAGAGACTTGTAATGGAGTCGTCTCCTGCAACTGGATGGAGATCGCCGAGGGCTGTTTAAACCCTTAAAGGGGTACTCCGGTGAAAACCTTTTTTCTTTTAAATCAACTGGTGGCAGAAAGTTAAACATATTTGTAAATTACTTCTATTAAAAAATCTTAATCCTTCCTGTACTTATTAGCTGCTGAACGCAAGTCCCCAGCACTGCAAGGCAGCAGTGCTAACCACTGAGCCACCCTGCTGCCCTTAGCATACATCTGCTATGCATCTGCTATGCATGGTTGCTAAAATGGACAGAGATGTCAGCAGAGAGCACGGTGTTCGTGATGTCATCAGTGTTCCAAAAAGAAAGGAATTTCCTCTGTAGCATTCAGCAGCTAATAAGTACTGGAAGGATTAAGATTTTTTAATAGAAGTAATTTACAAATATGTTTAACTTTCTGCCACCAGTTGATTTAAAAGAAAAAAGGTTTTCACCGGAGTACCCCTTTCAATTTTGCACCTACAGACTCATATGAGGGCTTATTTTTTGTGCCATCAATTGTACTTTGTAATGACATCAATCATTTCACCACTAAATTTATGGCGAACCCATAAAAAAAATATTTGTGGGGCAAAATTGGAAAAAAATGCCATTTTGTACATTTTTGGGGCTTCCGATTCTACGCAGTGCACTTTTTGGTAAAAAATAACACCATATATTTATTCTGTAGGTCCATACAGTTACAATGTTTCCCTGTTTATATAGGTTTTTCTTTATTTTACAACTTTAAAAAAATGTATAACTACATGCACCAAAATTAGTATGTTTAAAATTGTCCTATTGTGACCCCTATAACTATTTTCTTTTTCCATATGCAGGGTGGTATGAGGGCTCATTTTTCGTGCCGCAATCTGACATTTTAATAAAATTGTGAATTTTTAGCTACATGGTTTAATGTTATTCCCATTTTTATTGGTACCATAATTGTTTTGATCAGACTTTTTGTCTTGAAACTTTTATTGCAAAAAAATATAAAGTCAGCTCCTGAGCCAAATCCTAAATGAGGGAAGCCTACTGCTGCCTGGTCAGAACTTGAAATTTATTACAATTTCTGTGTGCCTGCTTTTTGAGCATTGACCACAGGTTATCAATGGAATTAAGATCTGAGGATTTTCCTAATCAGAGATGCAAAAGTTTAATATTTTACTCACCGAGCCACTTGGTTGTTACTGTTGCCTTGTAAAGTGCAATTTCTTTCAATGATCCAGGAGCAATTTGGTGATGAAAAATATTGGGGGAGATTTATCAAAACCTGTGCAGAGGCAAAGTTGCCCAGTTGCCCATAGCAACCATTCAGCTTGCTTCTTTCATTTTGCATAAGCCTTGTTAAGAAAGTAAGAAGAAAGCTGATTGGCAACTTTGCCACTGCACAGGTTTTGATAAATCTCCCCTAATGTGTTTTTTCCAGCATGATGGAGCACCACTTCAGAAGACAAAAGTGATGACTAACAAACCATTTTAATTTTGAATACATGGCCAGGAAACCCCATATGTCAATCCAATCGAGAACCTGTGGTTAGTTCTTATAAAGGGGGTACACATGGTGAACAAACAAAAACCCAGAAATTGTTATAAACCCTAAGCACTAAATAGGCAAGATTGGATTGCCATCAGTCAGGATTTGGCTCACAAGATGATATCCAGCATGCTATTGAGAATTGCACACATCTTGAAAAACTTAAATAAAGGGTCAATTGAGTCTTTGTATAAACTTGATGTATCTCTTAATAAATATATAAAAACTTCAGTATACAATATAAATATTTAATAAATCTTCATAAAAAAGCCCATGTGAGCGCTCTGCTAGCATCTATCTGCATACACAGCTGCTTTTCTGAACTGTCTGCAAACCATGGGGGAGATTCCTCAAAACTTGTGCAGAGGTAAAGTCGACGAATTTCCCATAGCAACCAATCAGATTTCTTATTTTATTTGTGAAAAGGCCTCTGAACCATAAAAGAAGCCATCTGATTGGTTGCTATGGGCAACTGGCCAGCTTTTCCACAGCACAGGTCTTGATGAATTCTCCCACATATCTAAAGCTGCTATTCCCCTGTTACCTACCATCCGCCACAGTATCATGTCTGAGCTCACTGCACTCACAGACTGCTTGTTCTGTTCCTGGAGCCATCATTACTCATGTTTACAAGTTGATAAGGGGGGCAGGCAAGTTGATAAGGGGGGCAAACTTAGCTTCGTGCAGTGATGACTCGGGGGGCTGCAGGAGAGATTGTGGGGGTTCCCAGCAGCAGGATGTCTAGGGGGGAATACCCCTTTAACTACTTAGAATGTGATCTTGCAAATGGGAATACCTTGGTCGCTCTTCTCTGCACCCTCTCCAGTTCAGCCATTTCCTACTTATATACAGATGCCCAAAATTGGATACAATATTTCATATGTGGTCTGGCTAATGATTTATACTGTGGCAAAACTATGTTCATGTCATGAGCCCATCATAACAGGACCTATCCCACATAAACCCACGTAAGAAGGTTATTTTCTTTAAGATACTCCAAAATAGCATCTCTCAGAAAACCCTCAAATATCTTACCCACTATAAATGTTAAATTTACAGGCCTAAAGTACCCCTACCCTTTTTACCTCTTTTTAAATATTGTCCCCACATTTGCTTTATGCCAGTCCTGTGGCACAATCCCTGACATTGTAGAATTTTAAATATAAGGAATAATGGTCTATCTAGCACAGTACTTAGTTTTTGCAGAACTATGGGATGGATGCCATATGAGTCCAGCGATTTGTGTGTTTTAATGTTATTGAGGCTGTGCCGCACTTCTAGTTGGGTTAAACAGACAAGATTTGCTGTAGAATTTACATAATCCCTAATTATGTCACCTGCCATTGGATTTTCCTGTGTAAAAACAGTAGAGAAGAAGGTATTTAGTAGATTGGCCTTTTCTTTCTATTTTCTGAGGCAATCATTTTCTCTTTTGCAATGTTTGCTAATTATTATTTTATGTTACATTATTTAAAGTCTTTCCATTACCTTCTTGATTGCTATCATGTCTGTGTTCACACACAGCTATTGTATTTGGTTGTGTGTTTACAGTTATATGTTTCCTGGCCAGGGAATAGTTAAAGCCTTTGGCATTCTATCCAATGGCTCTTAGGGTGTGTCTACATAAAGTGAGCTCAGCCCAGCTTCTGGACTAGTGGTTCTGTCAGGGACCGACCAGGGGACAGGGAGAGTGAGCCCTAAACTGACCCTAAAACCGCTCTCCCTGCCTATTTGTCCATCCACTCCAAATGGTGGATTGACAACTGGGCGCCGGTCCCAAACTGAACTTAAGTACAGTGGCCTTAAAAACACATAAAAATAAATAGTCGGTCACAAGCCAGAAACAGAACAGGAACAGAGAACTCTGAAGTCTTAAGTTCAGAGGACACAGATCAGTGAGCAGCACAGGGGACACAATAGACCAATGGTAAAGCAAAGAGTATAAAACTAGCTAAGTGATCATGTACTCTATGATCAGTGCATATACAAAAACTCCAAAGATCTGACTAAAGAACTAATAAACATAAAGAGTTCAAAACACCAGACAGGAAAACGGATGAGTCTTAACAGACTCCAGGAACAGACAAGAATGTAGCATAATCCCCCAGAACCTCCAGCAGACACAAAGTCCCCATGGACCAGTAACAGAGTTCGATCACTAAACAGGAATAATCACAATCCCTCAGAAATCCTCCAGTAGACATGTAGTGCCCATGGATAGGTAACATGGATGCCTAGTTACAACTCAGAAAACAGATACAACAGGATACAATTATAGAACACTGTTCACATTGAACACAAGACAGGAATTATCACAATCCCTCAGAAAACTTCCAGTAGACACGGAGTCCCCATGTACAGATAACAGGGATGCCTAGTTACAGAGTCAGAGTAAACAGATACATAAAATAAAGGATATACAAATTCTAAAACCGACAAACTCTGATTAAAATCTACTAAGAGCAAGCTATCTAACCATGGTTAAAAGCCCAGAATATATATCAAAGATAAATGCAAGGTGCATGCTAAAACAGAGATAGTAGATTAAAAGCTCGAACAAGGAGTGTTTCACCCAAAGCTCCATAACAGCATGTCCAGCGTGTTAGCAGCAAGACATCAGAAAGTCCATATGTAATCACCAGCCCAGAAGCTGGGCTGAGCTCACCTTATGTAGACACACCCTAAGAGCTATTGGATAGAATGCCAAAGGCTTTAACTATTATCTGGCCAGGGAACATAAAACTGTTCAAACACAACCAAATACAGTAGCTGTGTGTGAACACAGACATGACAATTGCCTTCTTTTTATAAAATACAGCTATCCTAACTATTTCAGTTCACATTGATTTTCTCCTATTTTTAACACATCTATTCCCATGGAGAATGTGTTGTTCACAAGATCTATTCAGGATGTTCTTTGTACAAAAATGTCCATTTAGCTTGTGCAGTCCCAATTTACGTCGCTAAGGTCTTCTCTTAGTTTGTGGAAGTTGGCTTTCCTTAAGATCAACATTTTTGTAGCCCCCCTTGGAGACATCTTAATACTTGGTAAATGGAAACATATTATTTTGTGGTCACTATAGGTGACCCCTTCAACCTCTACTTCAGATACTCTATCTGGCTTATTAGTTAGCCTTAAGTCCATAAGTGCGCTCTCTTTTGTTGGATCCTGCACTTTACTGAGTAAAAATATATTTTTTTAAATGGCATTCATGTTAGCATACATAAAAAATATATAAGGCTTGTTTCAGATGGGGCCAATGCTTCCAAATTAAACTGGTCTAACAATCTGATAGACAAGCTCATATTAAATATGTGCAGACTATCCCATGTGTGTTTCCTCATCTTGCTTGTTTTTTGGTTTTTCTTTATCTGTTCTTCTCAGCAGGGGCGGACTGACCGGCCGGTCCGATCGGACAAAGTCCGAGAGCCCAGCCGAGTACAGGGCCCACCTCTGCCGCTGTTAATGAGGATCCAGGACACATGTGGTACAAGCGGTACTTGTGGTACTTGTGCGGTACACACACATACAGAAGATGGCGTCCCCTCTGTGTGATTCGCATCTGCGCCTACACAGTGGAGACGTGACCTCCACCCCCAAGTAGCACAGGCGCCGATGATATCACTCATTAGGGGGGGGGGGACTCTATCTCTGCTGCCTGCACCTACCAGAGGGGACTCTAACTCTGCAGCCTACACCTACCGGGGGAAACTCTAACTCTGCTCCCTGGGAGGGGAGGAATTCTAACTCTGCTGCCTACACCTAATGGGGGCAGAGGGGTAAGTCTGCTGCCTGCACCTACTGGGGAGGAACTCTAACTCTGCTGTCTACACCTACTGGGGGGACTCTAACTCTGCTGCCTGCACCTAGTCTAGGGAAAGACTCTAACTCTGCTGCCTGCATGTAATGGGGGTGACTCTAACTCTGCTACCTACACCTACTGGTGGAGGACTAACTCTGCTGCCTGCACCTACTGGGGGGCACTCTAACTCTGCTGCTTGCACCTACTCGGAGGGGAGGAACTCTAACTCTGCTGTCTACACCTACTGGGGGGGTAGCTCTGCTGCCTACACCTACTGGGGGAGGGGGACTATAACTCTGCTGCCTGCACCTAATGGGGGAACTCTAACTATACTGCCTGCACCTAATGGGGGAAGGAACTCTAACTCTGCTGCCTATACCTACTGGGGAGGGGGGGGGGACTCTAACTCTGCTGCCTACATCTACTGGGGGGGGAGGAACTCTAACTCTGCTGTCTACACCTACTAGGGGGTAACTCTGCTGCCTGCAATTACTGGGAGGGGAAGAACTCTAACTCTGCTGCAAACACCCACTGGGGAGGGGGACTCTAACTCTGCTGCCTACATTTACTTGGGGGGGGTACTCTAACTCTGCTGCCGGCACCTAATGAAGGGTGGTCTATAACTATGCTGCCTGCACCTACTAGGGGGGAAACTCTAACTCTGCTGCCTACATCTACTGGGGGGTAATTCGGCTGCCTACACCTACTGGGTGGGAACTCTAACTCTGCTCCCTGACCTCCGGGAGGGGTACTCCAACTCAGCTGCCTACATCTACTGGGGGGAACTCTAACTCTGCTGCCTGCACCTACCGGGGGGGGAACTCTAACTCTGCTGCCTACACCTACTGGGGGGTAACTCTGCCGCGTACACCTACTGGGGGGACGGGACTCTAACTCTGCTGCCTACACTAACTGGGGGGAGGAACTCCAACTCTGCTGTCTACACCTACTGTGGGGTAACTCTGTTGCCTTCACCTACTGGGAGGGGAAAAACTCTAACTCTGCTGCCTACACCTACTGGGGGAGGGGGACTCTAACTCTACTACCTGCACCTACTGGGGAATCTCTGCTGCCTGCACCTACTGGGGGGGGAGGAACTCTAACTCTGCTGCCTGCACCTACTGGGAGGAACTCTAACTCTGCTGCCTACACGTACTGGGGGGTTACTCTGCTGCCTACACCTACTAGGGGGCCAAGACTCTAAGTCAGTTGCCTACAACAACTGGGGGGGGACTCTCACTTTGCTGCCTGCACCTTCTGGGGGGGGGGTACTCTAATTCTGCTTCCTTCACTTACTGGGGAGAGGAACTCTAACTCTGCTGTCTACACCTACTACGGGGTAACTCTGCTGCCTGCAATTACTGGGAGGGGAGGAACTCTAACTCTGCTGCAAACACCCACTATGGAGGGGGACTCTAACTCTGCTGCCTACATTTACTTGGGGGGTACTCTAACTCTGCTGCCGGCCCTTTCTGGGGGGTACTCTAATTCTGCTTCCTTCTGTTACTGGGGAGAGGAACTCTAACTCTGCTGTCTACACCTACTGTGAGGTAACTCTGCTGCCTGCACCTACTGGGAGGGAAGAAGCTGTAACTCTGCTGCCTAAACCTACTGGGGGGAGGAACTTTAACTCTGCTACCTACACCTACTGGGGGAACCTCTGCTGCATGCACCTACTGGGGGGGAGGAACTCTAACTCTGCTGCCTACACATACTGGGGGGTAACTCAGCTGCCTACATCTAATGGGGAAGGGAACTCTAACCCGGCTGCCTACACCTACTGGTTGGGGGGACTCTAACTCGGCTGCCTACACCTACTGGTTGGGGGGACTCTAACTCTGCTGCCTGCACCTAATTGGGGTGTATTCTAACTTTGCTGCATTCACCTACTGGGGGGGGGGGGAAACTTTGTTGCCCACACCTACTGGGGAGGGGGACTCTAACTCTGCTGTCTACACCTACTAGGGGGGCTCTAACTCTGTTGCCTACACTTACTGGGGGGACTCTAATTCTGCTGCCTGCACCTAATAGCGGGGAACTCTAACTCCGCTGCCTGCACCTAATGGAAGGGGGACTCTAACTCTGCTGCCTACACCTACTGGGGGGGACTCTAACTCTACTGCCTACACGTACTGGGGGGAGGTACTCTAACTCTACTGTCTACACCTACTGGGAGGACTTTAACTCTGCAGCCTGCACCTACAGGGGGAGGAACTCTAACTCTGCTGCCTACACCTACTGGGGGGACTTTAACTCTGCGGCCTGCACCTACTGGGGGGAGGAACTCTAACTCTGCAGCATACACATACTGGGGGGGGGTAACTCTGCTGCCTACACCTACTGGGGAGGGGGACTCAGACTCAGCTGCCTACACTGACTGGTGGGGGAGGGACTCTAACTCTGCTTCCTGCACCTACTGAGGGAGGAACTCTAACTCTGCAGCCTACACCTACTGGGAGGACTTTAACTCTGCTGTTTGCACCTACTGGCGGGGAAACTCTAACTCTGCTACCTACACCTAGTGGGGAGGTAACTCTGCTGCATACACCTACTGGGGGGACTCTAACTCTGCTGCCTACACCTGCTGGGGAGGGGGACTCTAAATCTGCTGCCTACACCTACTGGGGAGGGGGACTCTATTTCTGCTGCCTGCACCTAATGGGGGGACTCTAACTCTGCTGCCTGCACCTCAGGGGGGACTCTAACTCTACTGCCTACACCTTCTGGGGGGGACTCTAACTCTGCTGCCTTCACCTACTGGGGTGAGGAACGCTAACTCTGCTTCCTACACCTACTGGGGGGACTCTCTGCTGCCTGCACCTACTAGGAGTAACTCTAACCCTGCTGCCTGCACATACTGGGAGGAACTCTAATTCTGCTGCCTACACCTACTGGGGGGTAACTCTGCCGCCTACATCTACTGGGGGTACAGGACTCTAACTCTGCTGCCTACACCAACTGGGGGTGGACTCTAACTTTCCTGCCTGCACCTCCGGGGGGGGGACTCTAACTATGCTGCCTTTACTTACTGGGGGGGAGGAACTCTAACTCTGATGTCTACACCAACTATGGGGGGGACTCTAAATCTGCTGCCTACACCTACTGGGGGGAGGGGACTCCAACTCTGCTGCCTGCACCTACCGGGGGTTGGAGGGACTCTAACTCTGCTTCCCACACATACTGAGGGAGTCAACTCTAACTCTGTTGCCTGCATCTCCTGGGGGTGGGAGGAACTTTAACTCTGCCTCCTACACCTACTGGGGGGGACTCTAACTCTGCTGCCTACACCTACTGGGGGACTCAAACTCTGCTGCCTGCACCAACCAGGGGAGGGGAATCCAACTCTGCTGCCTACACCTACTGGAGGGAACTCTAACTCTGCTGCCTACACCTACTGGGGGGGACTCTAACTCTGCTGCCTACACCTACTGGGGGGGACTCTAACTCTACTGCCCACACCTTCTGGGGGGGGGACTCTAACTCTGCTGCCTTCACCTACTGGGGGGAGGAACGCTAACTCTGCTTCCTACACCTACTGGGGTACTCTCTGCTGCATGCACCTACTGGGGGGAACTCTAACCCTGCTGCCTGCACATACTGGGAGGAACTCTAATTCTGCTGCCTACACCTACTGGGGGGTAACTCTGCCACCTACATCTACTGGGGGGACAGGACTCTAACTCTGCTGCCTACACCAACTGCGGTGGACTCTAACTTTTCTGCCTGCACCTCTGGAGGGGGGGGGACTCTAACTCTACTGCCTACACCTACTGGGGGGGAGACTCTAACTATGCTGCCTTCACTTACTGGGGGGGAGGAACTCTAACTCTGATGTCTACACCTACTGGGGGGACTCTAACTCTGCTGCCTACACCTACTATGGGGGGACTCTAAATCTGCTGCCAACACCTACTGGGGGGAGGGGACTCCAACTCTGCTGCCTGCACCTACTGGGGGTTGGAGGAACTCTAACTCTGCTTCCCACACATACTGAGGGAGTCAACTCTAACTCTGTTGCCTGCACCTCCTGGGGGTGGGAGGAACTTTAACTTTGCCTCCTACACCTACTGGGGGGGACTCTAACTCTGCTGCCTGCCCCTACTGGGGGGGGGGGGACTCTAACTCTGCTGCCTACACCTACTGGGGGACTCAAACTCTGCTGCCTGTACCAACTGGGGGAGGAGAATCCAACTCTGCTGCCTGCACCTACTGGGGGAGTCTATAACTCTGCTGCCTACACCTACTGGAGAGAACTCTAACTCTGCTGCCTGCACCTACTTGAGGGAACTCTAACTCTGCTGCCTACACCTACTGGGGGGACTCTAACTCTGCTGCCTGCACCTACCAGGGGGAACTCTACCTCTGCTGCCTACAGCTACTGGGGGGGAAATCTAACTCTGCTGCCTACACATACTGGGGAGAACTCTAACTCTGCTGCCTACAGCTACTGGGGGGGGTAACTCTGCTGCCAGCACCTACTGTGGAGGGGAGGAACTCTAACTCTGCTGCCTGCACCAACTGGGGGAGGAGAATCCAACTCTGCTGCCTACACCTACTGGGGGAGTCTATAACTCTGATGCCTGCACCTACTTGAGGGAACTCTAACTCTGCTGCCTACATCTACTGGGGGGACTCTAACTCTGCTGCCTGCACCTACCAGGGGGAACTCTACCTCTGCTGCCTACAGCTACTGGGGGGAAATCTAACTCTGTTGCCTACACTTACTGGGGAGAACTCTAACTCTGCTGCCTACAGCTACTGGGGGGACTCTAACTCTGCTGCCTTCACCCACTGGGAGGAGGTAACTCTGCTGCCTGCACCTACTGTGGAGGGGAGGAACTCTAACTCTGCTGCCTACACATACTAAAAGGGGACTCTAACTCTGCTGCCTGCACCTACTGTTACTGGCAGGGGGGACTTTAACTCTGCTGCCTACAACTACTGGGGGGACTCTAACTCTGCTGCCTGCACCTACTGGGGGGGGAAGGGACTCTAACTCGGCTGCCTACGCCTCCTGGGGGGGACTCTAACTCTGCTGCCTACCCCTACTGGGGGGGGGGACGTTAACTGCTGTCTACACCTACTGGGTTGGGACTCTAACTCTGCTGCCTACATCTGCTGGGAGGGTGCACTCCAATTATGCTGCCTACACTTACTGGGGTGAACTTTAACTCTGCTGCCTACCCCTACTGGGGGGGAC
Source organism: Hyla sarda (assembly GCF_029499605.1). Lineage (NCBI taxonomy): Eukaryota > Metazoa > Chordata > Amphibia > Anura > Hylidae > Hyla > Hyla sarda. The sequence goes on from NC_079193.1 coordinate 144,612,208, forward strand.
TTTAACAGCTGTCTACACCTACTGGGTCAGGACTCTAACTCTGCTGCCTACACCTACTGGGAGGCGGAACTCTAATTATGCTGCCTACACTTACTGGGGGGGGGGGGGGGACTTTAACTCTCCTGCCTGCCCCTACATGTTGGGGTGGGGGGGGACTCTATCTCTGCTGCCTACCACTACTGGGGGGATTTTAACTGCTGTCTACACCTTCTGGGTCGGGACTCTGCAGCATAATTAGAGTTCCCCCTCCCAGTAGGTTTAGGCAGTAGAGTTAGAGTCCCAACCCAGAAGATGTAGACAGCAGTTAAAGTCCCCCCAGTAGGGGTAGGCAGAAGAGTTACACCTACTGTGGGGGAACTTTAACTCTGATGCCTGCCCCTACTGGGAGGGACTCTAACTCTCCTGCCTGGCCCTACATGGGGGGATTCTATCTCTGCTGTCTACACCTACTGGGGGGAACTCTAACTCTGCTGCATAGACCTACTGAGGGAGGGACTGTAACTCTGCTGCCTACACCTACGAGGGGAATCTAACTCTGCTGCCTACACCTACTGGGGGGAACTCTAACTTCCTACACCTACTGGGGGGGGAGGAACTCCAACTCTGCTGCCTACACCTGTTGGGGGGGGACTCAAATTCTGCTGCCTACATCTACTGGGGAGGCTCTAACTCTGCTGTCTACACCTACAGGGGGAGGGGACTGTAACTTTGCTGCTTGCACCTACTGGGGAGAGGAACTCTAACTGCTGCCTACACCCAATGAGGGGGTAACTCTGCTGCCTGCACCTACTGGGGGAGGGACTCTAACTCTGCTGCCTACATCTACAGGGGAATCTAACACTGCTGTCTACACCTGCTGAGGGGAACTCTGACTCTGCTGCCTGCCTCTACTGGGGGGACAGTAACTCTGCTGTCTACACCTACTGAGGGGAACTTTAACTCTCCTGCCTGTCCCTACTGAGGGGAGGGGGGACTCTATCTCTGCTGTCCACACCTACTGGGGGGACTCTAACTCTGCTGCCTAGACCTACTGGGGAGAGGAACTTTAACTGCTGCCTACACCCATTAAGGGGGTAACTCTGCTGCGTGCACCCACTGTGGGGGGAGGAACTGTAACTCTGCTGCCTACACTGACTGGGGGGGATACTAACTCTGCTGCCTGCACCTAATGGCGGGGGGACTCTAACTCTGCTGCTTGCACCTACTGGGGGGAGGGTACTCTAACTCTGCTGCCTGCACCTACTGGGAGGGAGGGGACTCTAACTCTGCTGCCTACACCTATTGGGGGGACTCTAACTCTGCTGCCTACACCTACTGGGAGGGGGAACTCTAATTATGCTGTCTACACCTACTGGGGGGACTCTAACTCTGCTGCCTACACCTACTGGGGGGGACTCTGCTGTCTACACCTACTGGGGGGGAACTCTAACTCTGCGGCCTGCCTCTACTGGGGGGACACGAACTATGCTGTCTACACCTACTGTGGGGACTCTAACTCTGCTGCCTACACCTTCTGGGGAGGAACTCTAACTCTGCTGCCTACATCTACGGGGGGGAATCTAACTCTGCTGTCTACACCTACTGAGGGGAACTCTCACTCTGCTGTCTACACCTACTGGGGGGGACTCTAACTCTGCTGCCTAGACCTACTGGGGGGGGAGGAAATCTAACTCTGCTATCTACACCTTCTGGGGAGGAACTCTAACTCTTCTGCCTACACCTATGGGAGGAATCTAACTCTGCTGTCTACACCTACTGAGAGGAACTCTCACTCTGCTGCCTGCCTCTACTGGGGGGACACTAACTCTGCTGTCTACACCTACTGAGGGGAACTTTAACTCTCCTGCCTGCCCCTACTGGGGGGGAGGGACTCTATCTCTGCTGTTTACACCTATTGGGGGGACTCTAACTCTGCTGCCTAGACCTACTGGGGAGAGGAACTCTAACTGCTGCCTACATCCATTGAGGGGGTAACTCTGCTGCCTGCACCCACTGTGGGGGGAGGAACTGTAACTCTGCTGCCTACACTGACTGGGGAATACTAACTCTGCTGCCTGCACCTAATGGCGGGGGGACTCTAACTCTGCTGCCTCCACCTACTGGGGGAGGGTACTCTAACTCTGCTGCCTGCACATACTGGGGGAGGGGACTCTAACTCTGCTGCCTACACCTATTGGGGGGACTCTAACTCTGCTGCCTACACCTACTGGGAGGGGGAACTCGAATTATGCTGCCTACACCTACTGGGGGGACTCTCACTTTGCTGCCTACACCTACTGGGGGGGGACTCTATTTGCTGTCTACACCTACTGGGGCAGGACTCTAACTCTGCAGCCTACACCTACTGGGGGGAACTCTCACTCTGCTGCCTGCCTCTACTGGGTGGACACTAACTCTGCTGTCTACACCTACTGAGGGGAACTCTTACTCTCCTGCCTGCCCCTACTGGGGGGGACTCTATCTCTGCTTTCTAAACCTACTGGGAGGGACTCTATCTCTGCTGCCTAGACCTACTGGGGGGAGGGACTCTAACTCTGATGTCTACACCTCCGGGGGGAATCTAACTCGGCTGTCTACACCTACTGAGGGGAACTCTAACTCTGCTGCCTACACCTACTGGGGGGAGGACTCTAACTCTGCTGCCTAAACCTACTGGGGGGGGCTCTAACTCTGCTGTCTACACCTACTGGGGTGGACTCTAACTCTGCTGTATACACCTACTTGGGGGGATTCTACCTCTGCTGCCTTCACCTACTGGGGGGGACTCTAACTCTGCTGCTTACACATACTGGGGGAGGGACTCTAACTCTGCTGCCTACACCTATGGGGGGAATCTAATTCTGCTGTCTATACCTACTGAGGGGAACTCTAAATCTGCTATCTACACCTACTGGGAGAGGGACTCTAATTCTGCTGCCTAAACCTACTGAGGGGGGGGGGGGGTCTCTAACTCTGCTGTCTACACCTACTGGGGTGGACTCTAACTCTGCTGTATACACTTACTGGGGGGGATTCTACCTCTGCTGCCTTCACCTACTGGGGGGGACTCTAACTCTGCTGCCTACACATACTGGGGGAGGGACTCTAACTCTGCTGCCTACACCTATGGGGGGAACTCACTCTGCAGGCTACACCTACTGAGGGGAACTCTAACTTTGCTATCTACACCTACTGGGGGGGAGGGGGAAAAACTCTTCTACCCACACATACTGTTGGAGGGGCCCTCCAGCCTACACCTACAGTGAAAATAAAAATAAACATGTGTGGTATTGCCACATGCGGAAATGTCCAAATTATAAAAATATATCATTAATTAAACCAACCGGTCAATGGAGTACGCACAAAAAAATTCCAAAGCCCCAAATTGTGTATTTTTGGTCACTTTTTATATCATGAAAAAATGAATAAAAAGCGATCAATAAGTCGGATCAATACAAACATGGTGCCGGTGCAAAAAATGAGCCCTCATACCGCCCCATACGCGGAAAAATAAAAAAGTTATAGGGGTCAGAAGATGACAATTTTAAGTGTATGCATTTTCCAGCATGTAGTAATGATTTTTTTCCAGAAGTAAGACAAAATCAAACCTATATAGTATCATTTTAATCTTATAGACCTACAGAATAAAGATAAGGTGTCATTTTTACCAAACAAATTACCGTGTAATTTACTGTTTACTGCCCCCAAAAGTTACAAAATGGTGTTTTTTTTTTCAACTTTGACTTTGACAATGATTTTTTTTTCCATTTCGCCGAAGATTTTTGGGTAAAATGACTGACATCATTACAAAGTAGAATTCGCGCAAAAATAACCCATCATATGGATTTTTAGGTGCAAAATTGAAAGAGTTATGATTTTTTAAAGATAAGGAGGAAAAAACTAAAATGCAAAAAACGGAAAAACCCCGGGTCCTTAAGAGGATAAAGCGTTTCTTATTTACACTGCTCAAAAAAATAAAGGGAACACTTAAACAACACAATGTAACCGTTAGCGGCAAGGAGGTAGTAGATCCGCTGAGCTTGTGTGAATGATGGCTTGGGCCGTGTCAGGGAGCGGAGTCTAATGTGCCGCTGGTTTTCACCAAAGCCCGCCGCAAAGCAGGATGGACTTTCTGCGGCAGGCGGCACCCACACAGGGTGCTGAGGAGAAAACATGGTACAGGAGGAATATGGCAACTCATAGTCAGGATAGCAGAAGGTCAGGGCTGGCAGCACAGTAGCGAGAACAGGGAAGAAGCAAGAGGTCAGTAGTCAGGTGCACAGGAGCAAGGTCAGGTCATTCAGCGGGTAGGTCAGGAACACGGTAAGGCAAGACACAATAAACGCTTTCGCTAGGGAACTGGGAACACAAAGATCCGGCAAGAGGTAAAGGGACAGGTGAAAACACTAATTAAGGGTGCACTGAGCCTTTAACCCCTTAAGGACCAGGCCATTTTACACCTTAAGACCAGAGCGTTTTTTGAACATCTGACCACTGTCACTTTAAACATTAATAACTCTGGAATGCTTTTAGTTATCATTCTGATTCCGAGATGGTTTTTTGGTGACATATTCTACTTTAACATAGTGGTAAAATTTTGTGGCAACTTGCATCCTTTCATGGTGAAAAATCCCAAAATTTGATGAAAAAAATGAAAATTTTGCATTTTTCTAACTTTGAAGCTTTCTGCTTGTAAGTAAAATGGATATTCCAAATAATTTTTCTTTTGGATCACATATACAATATGTCTACTTTATGTTTGCATCATAAAATTGACATGTTTTTATTTTTGGAAGACACCAGAGGGCTTCAAAGTCCAGCAGCAATTTTCCAATTTTTCACAAATTCACTATTTTTCAGGGACCAGTTCAGGTTTGAAGTGGATTTGAAGGGTCTTCATATTAAAAATACCCCATAAAAGACCCCATTATAAAAACTGCACCCCCCAAAGTGTTCAAAATGACATTCAGTCAGCGTTTTAACCCTTTAGGCGTTTCACAGGAATAGCAGCAAAGTGAAGGAGAAAATTCACAATCTTCATTTTTTACACTTGCATGTTCTTGTAGACCCAATTTTTGAAATTTTACAAGGGGTAAAAGGAGAAAATGTATACTTGTATTTGTAGCCCAATTTCTCTCAAGTAAGCACATACCTCATATGTATATGTAAAGTCTTCGGTGGGTGCAGTAGAGGGCTCAGAAGCGAAGGAGCGACAAGGGGATTTTGGAGAGTATGTTTTTCTGAAATGGTTTTTGGGGGGCATGTTGCATTTAGGAAGCCCCTATGGTGCCAGAACAGCAAAAAAAAAACACACGCCATACCATTTTGGAAACTAGACCCCTTGAGGAACGTAACAAGGAATTAAGTGCGCCTTAATACCCCACAGGTGTTTCACGACTTTTGCATATGTAAAAAAAAAAAAAAAAAAAGCACTAAAATGTGTGTTTCCCCCCAAATTTCACATTTTTGCAAGGGTTAATAGCAGAAAACACCCCTCAAAATTTGTAACCCCATCTCTTCTGAGTATGGAGGTACCCCATAAGTTGACCTGAAGCGCACTGCAGGCGATCTACATTGCTCAGAAGAGAAGGAGTCATATTTGGCTTTTTGAGAGCAAATTTTGCTCAGGGGGCATGTCGCATTTAGAAAGCCCCTATGGTGCCAGGACAGCAAAAAAAAAACACATGGCATCACATTTTGGAAACTAGACCCCTTGGGGAACGTAACAAGGGGCAAAGTGAACCTTAATACCCCACAGGGGTTTCACGACTTTGGCATATGTAAAAAAAAAAAAAAAATTACCAAAAAGGCTTGGTTTCCCAAAAATTTTACATTTTTACAAAGGGTTAAAGCAGAAATGACCCCCCCAAAACTTAAAGCCCAATTTCTCCCGATTCAGAAAACACCCCATATGGGGGTGAAAAGTGCTCTGCTGGCGCATTAGAGGTCTCAGAAGAGAAGGAGTCACATTTTGGCTTTTTGGAAGCAAATTTTGCTCTGGGGCATGCACCATTTAGGAAGTCCATATGGTGCCAGGACAGCAAAAAAAAAAAAACCACATGGCATCACATTTTGGAAACTAGACCCCTTGGGGAACGTAACAAGGGGTAAAGTGAACCTTAATACCCCACAGGGGTTTCACCATTTTGGCATATGTAAAAAAAATTCACTAAAATGTGTGTTTCCCCCCAAATTTCACATTTTTGCAAGGGTTAATAACAGAAAAGACCCACCAAAATTTGTAACCCCATCTCTTCTGAGTATGGAGGTACCCCATAAGTGGATGTCAAGTGCACTGCAGGGGCGCCACAATGCTCAGTAGAGAAGGAGTCACATTTGCAAACTTTGCTGAAATGGGGGGGGGGGACATGTCGCATTTGGGAAGCACCTATGGTGCCAGGACAGCAAAATAACCCCCACATGGCATATCATTTTGGAAACTAGACCCCTTGAGAAATGTAACAAGGGGTACAGTGAGCATTTAGCCCACACTGGTGTCTGTCATATCTTTGGAACAGTGGGCTGTACAAAATTTTGAATTTGCACAGCCCACTGTTCCAAAGATCTGTCAGACACCAGTGGGGTGTAAATTCTCACTGCACCCCTCATTACATTCCGTGAGGGGTGTAGTTTCCGAAATGGGGTCACTTGTGGGTTTTTTTTTTTTTTTTTTTTGCGTTTGTCAAAACCGCTGTAACAATCAGCCACCCCTGTGCAAATCACCTCAAATGTACATGGTGCACTCTCCCTTCTGGGCCTTGTTGTGTGGCCCCAGAGCACTTTGCGCCCACATATGGGGTTTCTCCGTACTCAGGAGAAATTGCATTACACATTTTGGGGGTCTTTTTTCCCTTTTACCTCTTGTCAAAATGAAAAGTATATGGCAACACCAGCATGTTAGTGTAAAAAATTTATTTTTTTACACTAACATGCTGGTGTAGACCCCAACTTCCCCTTTTCATAAGGGGTGAAAGGAGAAAAAGCCCCACAAAATTTGTAAGGCAATTTCTCCCGAGTACGGCGATATCCCATATGTGGCCCTAAACTGTTGCCTTGAAATACTACAGGGCTCCAAAGTGAGAGCACCATGTGCATTTGAGGCCTGAATTAGGGATTTGCATAGGGGTGGACATAGGGGTATTCTACGCCAGTGATTCCCAAACAGGGTGCATCCAGCTGTTGCAAAACTCCTAGCATGCTTGGACAGTCAACGGCTGTCCGGCAATACTGGGAGTTGTTGTTTTTCAACAGCTGGAGGCTCCATTTTGGAAACAGTGGCGTACCAGACGTTTTTCATTTTTATTGGGGAGGGGAGGGGGGCTGTGTAGGGGTATGTGTATATGTAGTGTTTTTTACTTTTTATTTTATTTAGTGTTAGTGTAGTGTTTTTATGGTACAGTCACATGGGCGGGGGATTACAGCGAGTTTCCCGCTGCGAGTTTGAGCTGCCGCGCAAAATTTGCTGCATCGCAAACTTGCAGCCTGATACTCACTGTAAGCCCCCTGCCCATGTGAATGTACCCTGTACATTCACAGGGGGGGGACCTCCAGCTGTTGCAAAACTACAACTCCCAGCATGCACAGTCTATCAGTGCATGCTGGTAGTTATAGTTTTGCAACAGCTGGAGGCACACGGGTTGGGAAACACTGAGTTAGGAAACAGACCATGTTTCCCAACCAGTATGCCTCCAGTTGTTGCAAAACCACAACTCCCAAACATTCTCAGGCATGCTGGAAGTAGTAGTTCGGCAACATCTTTAGAGCCAAATGTGGCCGAACTACAACTCAAAGCATGCTTGGAGTTGTAGTTTTGCAACATCTGGAGGACTACAGTTTGCAGACCACTAATACAGTGGTTCCCAATCTGTGCCCTTCCAGATGTTGCAAAACTACAACTCCCAGTATGCCAAAACTGTCCCGGCATGCTGGGAGTTGTAGTTCTGCAACATCTGAAGGGCCAGATGTTACAGAACTACAACTCCCAGCATGCCTGGACAGTAAGGGCATGCTGAGGATGTGTAGTTTTGCAACATCTGGAAGGGCACAGTGGTCTACAAACTGTGGACCTTCAGATGTTGCAAAACTGCAACTCCCAGCATGCCCAGACGCCAAGGGCTGTCTAGGCATGCTGGGAGTTGTAATATACAGGGTCCCATTACAGCAATTCATGTCACTTTACGGCGATGTGTATTGCTGTAAATGGCCTGACCGCGGCTGAAAAGGAACTCGCCTGTTGCCGCCGCCGCCGCCGTCTTCATCGCCGGGATCCGGGTCTTCAGAGACGAGGTAAGTACCGGGGCCGGGTCCCAGCACTCCCCCGTCCCCCGCCGCGTCCTCCGGTCTTCCTCCCGTCCTCTCCGGACTTCCAGGGGCCGGGCAGGGTGGGAGGAAGTAACCGCCCCCCACCCCTGCGATTGGTCGGTTAGCTAACCGACGGATCGCAGGGGATAGGAGGAGGTGGCAGGCTTGCCACCTCAGTCCTATACTCCAGCATGGTCCTGGCTGTCTGTGACAACCGGGATCATGCAAAATTACCGTGGAATCGGGTCCCAGAGACCCAATCAGCCCGGTATCGCCGCAAATCGCTCGCGCAATTTCGCCGGCCATTTGCTGTGATCCCCGATATGGGGGGCCGACATGGCCCCCTTCGGCATTTGCCCTGGATCCCTGCTGAAGGATTTCAGCAGAGATCCGCTTCCGGTCTCTGCCCGGCGCGAGGCAGAGACCGGAGAAACACCAGGACATTCTGGAACGCCCTTGGTCCTTAAAGCCCAGGCTGTGGGGATGTTCCAGAACGTCCTTGGTCCTTAACTGGTTAAATCTCAGGGCTCCAGGATGCGCGCAGATTAGGAGGCGGGGACGCACGAGCCGGCAGTGTGAGAACACGGAGGAAACAGGAGAGGGAGGAGGTGAGTGATGACCCGAGATTCGCATGCGGGCGCGTCCCGCGATGCGAATCCCGGCCCACCGGAGGATAGAGGAAGAGAGCACTCACGGCCAGTGTGACCGGCAGGAGCGCTCGCCGTAACAGTAACTCCAAGTCTATCACACTTCTGTGAAATCACACTGTCCACTCAGGAAGCAACACTGATTGACAATCCATTTCACAAGCTGTTGTGCAAATGGAGCAGACAACAGGTGGAAATTATAGGCAATTAGCAAGACACTCCCAATAAAGGAACGGTTCTACAGGTAGTGACCACAGACCTCTTCCTGGCTTCCTGGCTGATGTTTTGGTCCCTTTTGAATGCTGGCGGTGCTTTCACTCTGGGGATGGCATGAGACGGAGTCTACAACCCACAAAAGTGGCTCAGCTCTTTCAGGATAGCACATCAATGCAAGCTGTGGCAAGAAGGTTTGCTGTGTCTGTCAGCGTAGTGTCCAGAGCATGGAGGCGCTACCAGGAGACAGGCCAGTACATCAGGAGACGTGGAGGAGGCCGTAGGAGGGCAACTACCCAGCAGCACTACCGCTACCTATGCCTTTGTGCAAGGGGAAGCAGAAGGAGCACTGCCAGAGCCCTGCAAAATTACCTCCAGCAGGCCACAAATGAGCATGTGTCCACTCAAATGGTCAGAAACAGACTTCATGAGGGTGGTATGAGGGCCCGACATCTACAGGTGGGGGTTGTGGTTACCAAGATTTGCAAATTCCCCACTGGCGTCCTGTGCTCTTCATAGATGAAAGCAGGTTCACACTGAGCACATGTGAGAGACGTGACAGAGTCTTGAGACGCTGTGGAGAACGTTCTGCTGCCGGCAACATCCTCCAGCATGACCGGTTTGGCGGTGGGTCAGTAATGGTGTGGGGTGGCATTTCTTTGGGGGGCCGCACAGCCCTCCATGTGCTTTCCAGAGGTAGCCTTACTGCCATTAGGTACCAAGATGAGATTCTCAGACCCCTTGTGAGACCATATACTGGTGCGGTTGGCCCTGGGTTCCTCCTAATGCTAGACCTCATGTGACTGGGGTGTGTCAGCAGTTCCTGCAAGAGGAAGGCATTAATGCTATGAACTGGCCTGCCCGTTCCCCAGACCTGAATCTGATTGAGCACATCTGGGACATCATGTCTTGCTCCATCCACCAACGCTACATTGCACCACAGCCAGGAGTTAGCGGATGCTTTAGTCCAGGTCTGGTAGGACATCCTTCAGGAGACCATCCGCCACCTCATCAGGAGCATGCCCCGGTGTTGTATGGAGGTCATATGGGCACGTAGAGGCCACACACACTACTGAGCCTCATTTTGACTTGTTTTAAGGACATTACATCAAAGTTAGGTCAGCCTGAAGTGTGGTTTTCCACTTTGATTTTGAGTGTGACTCCATATCCAGACCTCCATGGGTTGATAAATTTGATATTCATTGATAATTTTCGTGTGATTTTGTTGTCAGCACATTCAACTATGTATAAACGAAAGTATTTCATACGATTAGTTCATTCATGTAGATCGAGGTGTTATCTTAGTGTTCCCTTTATGTTTTTGAGCAGTGTACAGTATATAAAATTTAGTTTATTTTGTGTGTAGGGCTGGTGGAGGGATTTGGGTAGAATAAGGGTAGAGGTCTGACCAGAGGTGGGCCCTTGCTTTTTTTGGTCCGGGGGCTCTGAGTGTTGTCAGTCCGACCCTACTTCTCAGCTGACACCATGTGGTCCACTATACATCATACATACTCAAATGGATTTAAACTTCTCCACAAGCAACATCTAAAAAGATCCAAAAGTATAAAAAAAAAAAGTCAAACATTAAATCCTGACCTGATACACATACTTTTATTAACTTCTAACTCCCTGGGAACTAAAAGCAGATGAATAAAAAAAAAAAACTAATATTTTCATAAAGTGAGCAGGTTCAGCATCTCCAGGTGCCCGCACATGTTGCAGCGAGACAGATAAGAAACAAACAGGAAGCTCTTTGGAAGTGAAATTTAGTGCTCCAGGATGTAGTCTTAAAAAACTTTATTCTAAAAAATCTTTAAAAGCATTGAAGTGAACTACAAAATGTAAAAGGAGACATATTTTAGATATACAAATGTAAACTCTGTGATTATGTATAAACATATAGAATAGTAACACTTTTTTGGTAACATTTGCCTAAGTGTAAACCCCACCTTCTTTAACCTCTTAAGGACCAGGCCAATTTCCACTGTAGGACCAGAGCGTTTTTTGCACATCTGACCACTTTCACTTTAAGCATTAATAACTCTGGAATGCTTTTACCTTTCATTCTGATTCCAAGATTTTTTTTTGTGACATATTCTACTTTATGTTGGGGGTAAATTTTTGTCGACACTTGCATCATTTCATGGTGAAAAATTCCAAAATTTGATGAAAAAATAAAAAAATTTGCATTTTTTTTAATTTTGAAGCTCTCTGTTTGTAAGGAAAATGAATAATCCAAATAAATTATATCTTGATTCACATATACAATATGTCTACTTTATATTTGCATCATAAAGTTGACATGTTTTTACTTTTGGAAGACATCAGAGGGCTTCAAAGTATAGCAGCAATTTTTAAATTTTTCACACAATTTTCAAAAGCGGAATTTTTCAGGGACCAGTTCAGTTTTGAAGTGGATTTGAAGGGCCATCTTATTAGAAATACTCCACAAATGACCCCATTATAAAAACTGCAACCCCCAAAGTATTCAAAATTACATTCAGTAAGTGTGTTAACCATTTAGGTGTTTCACAGGAATAGCAGCAAAGTGAAGGAGAAAATTCTAAATCTTAAATTTTTACACTGGCATGTTCTTGTAGACCCAGTTTTGAATTTTTACAAGGGGTAAAAGGAGAAAAATCTTCCTAAAGTTTGTAACCCAATTTCTCTCGAGTAAGGAAATACCTCATATGTGTATGTCCAGTGTTCGGTGGGCGCAGTGGAGGGTTCAGAAGGGAAGGAGCGTGAGGGATTGGGTTTTGGAGAGTGAGTTTTTCTGAAATGGTTTTTGTGGGTCATGTCACATTTAGGAAGCCCCTATGGTGCCAGGACAGCAAAAAAAAAACAAAAAAAACACATGGCATACTATTTTGGAAACTAAACCCCTCAAGGAATATAACAAGGGTTCCGCTGAGCCTTAACACCCCACAGGTGTTTGACGACTTTTCGTTAAAGTTGGATGTGTAAATGATTTTTTTTTTCACAAAAATGCAGTTTTTTCCACCAAATTTTTACAAGGGATAATAGGAGAAAATTCCCCCCAAAATTTGGAACCCCATTTCTTCTGAGTATAGAATTACCCCATGTGTGGGCGTCAAGTGCTCTGCTGCCACACTACAATGCTCAGAAGAGAAGGAGTCACATTTGGATTTTGGAAAGCAAATTTTGCTGAAATGGTTTTTGGCATATTATTTTGGAAACTACAGTCCTCAAGGAACGTAACAAGGGGTCCGCTGAGCCTTAACATCCCACAGGTGTTTGACGACTTTTCGTTAAATTGGATGTGTAAATGATTTTTTTTTCTCTAAAATGCTGGTTTTCCACCAAATTGTACATGTTTACAAGGGGTAATAGTAGAAAATGCCCCCCAAAATTTGTAACCCCATCTCTTCTGAGTATGAAAATACCCCATGTGTGGGCGTCAAGTGCACTGCGGGTGCACTACAATGCTCAGAAGAGAAGGGGTCAAATGTGGCTTTTGGAAAGCACATTTTGCTGAAATGGTTTTTGGGGGCATGTCCCATTTAGGAAGCCCCTATGGTGCCAGAACACATGGCCTACTATTTTGGAAACTACACCCCTCAAGGAATGTAACAAGGGGTCTGCTGAGCCTTAACACCCTACAGGTGTTTGACGACTCATATGTATATAAAATTTTTTTTACTAAAATGCATTTTTTTCCCCCCAAATGTTACATTTTTACAAGGTGTAATAGTAGAAAATGCCCCCCAAAATTTGTAACCCCATCTCTTCTGAGTATGGAACTATCCCATGTGTGGACGTCAATTGCAGTTTGGGCGCACTACAATGCTCAGAAGAGAAGGAGTCACAATTGCAAATGTTGCTGAAATGGGGGGGGGGGGGCAGTTAGGAAGCCCCTATGGTGCCAGGACAGCAAAAGAAAACCCACATGGCATACTATTTTGGAAACTACACCCCTCAAGGAACATAACAAGGGGTACAGTGAGTCTTAACACCCTACAGGTGTTTGATAAATATTCATGAAGTGGGATGTGAAAATGAAAAATTAGATTATTTTTTTTACACTAAAATGCTGGGGTTACCCCAAATTTTTCATTTTCACCAGTGGTATAAGGAGAAAATGTCATTGTAAATGTGCAAATACATTTCTTTGGAGTAAGGACATACCTCATGTCTGGGCGTAAACAGCTTACACACCGTTCTCAGAGGTGCCGGATATCAGTCAGGGTCCTTGGGCTTTCTCCTATGGAGCCAGAACAGTGGGACCCCCCTCAAGGGGCATTACATGGGGTAAATAACTGGGGTGCACTAAATAACTAAAATGTGTTTATATGTTATATGTAATATGTAATATGTTCCCAGAATGAGGACCCAGAGCATAGCCAAAACTAAAAAATATGCCCGCCCCAAACCCTATGCTCTGAACCATCATTCTGGGAATGTGATATGTGTGGCCATCCCTAACCTGTTGCCTCAAATGTGCACCCCGCTCAGGTGGAGAGAGAGCGCTGCGCATTTGAGGCAAAACAAAAAGTCCCTGATGATAGTGACTCAGTGACCCATGACCTAGAGAAAAAAATACTCCCAGAGGTCTTATCCGATTTTTTTGGGGGGCAATTTAGTGGTTTTATGGTGTTAAAATTTGCCATGTACTTTGGACTTTGTACATTGGGGTCAAATCATGGAAAATTAGAATGAAAAGGAAAATGTTGATATCACGAGCACAGTGCTCTCTGCTGACATCTTTGTCCATTTAAGTAACGTATCGGGAAAATTATTTTCTTTTTGGAACACAGTGCTCTCTGCTGACATCACAAGCACAGTGCTCTCTGCTGACATCTTTTTCCATTTAAGCAACGTGTCGGGAAATTTTCCGACTTTTTTAAAATGGTGTACACTGTGCGGTTAAAGTGATGTTATAGTTATTCTGTGGGTCAGTATGATTAGGGCGATACCCATTTTATATAGCTCTTTTTCTTTTCTTTTTCTGCCATTCATTTCCAACAGCCATAACTTTTTTATTTTTTGGCCGACGCCATTAAGTGAGAGCTTATTTTTTGCGGGCTGAGCTGTACTTTTTATTGGCATCATTTTTGCAATACCTGCTACCTTTTGATCTTTTTTATTCCGCAATTTGTACCAAAATTGGCAAATTTGGGGCTTTTTTTTTACATTATAGTTTCATAGTTCAAATCATTATGGACGTGGCAATACCTATTATGTATATGATTTGTGTATTTGATCTCTTTTGATGATAATACAAAACTTTTATTGGGAAAGGGGCATTTTTTTTTTTTTTACACTTCATACTTTTATTGAACGTTTTATTTAATTTTTTACAGGTCATACTATGCCGCAATATATTTGTATGACCCGATCAGTTGCCCACAGTGCAGCCTGTGCGATCCAGCCTGTGGCTGGATCTCACACAGGCTTCCGTAGCAGGCAGACAGGAGGTCATGATCTGACCTGCTGCTGCCATAGCAACCAATGGCACCCCACGATCGCATTGCGGCACCGCTGTTGGTGAACAGGGAAGCACACTCCCCCTGTCAACACCATAGATGCTGTGATCAGGATTGATCACGGCATCTATGGGTTCAATGCTGCCAGGACCGCCATGATACCGGCAGCTGCAGCAGTGCAGGAGATTGCTAGGACATATGCATACGTCCCAGTGCATGAATGTGTCGGGTGCTGGGACGTCTGCATACGTCCTATAGCGGGAAGGGGTTAAAAGGGTAATCATTTTTTTTTATTAAACATGTTTGTAAATTACAATTAAACAGATTTGTAAATTACTTCTATAAAAAATCCTAATCCTTCCAGTACTTATCAGCTGCTGTATGCTTCAGAGGAAGTTATTTTCTTTTTGAATTTTTTTTCTGTCTGACCACAGTGCTCTCTGCTGACCTCTGTCCATGTCAGGACAGTTCCTGAAATAGACAGGGGTGTCAGCAGAGATCACTGTGGTCTGACAGAAAAGAAATTCAAAAAGAAAAGAGCTTCCTCTGAAGCATACAGCAGCTGATAAGTACTGGAAGGATTAAGATTATTAAATGGAAGTATTTTACAAATCTGTTTAACTTTCTGGCACCAGTTGATTTAAAAAAAAAACATTTCCACCAAAGTACCCCTTTAACCCCTAAATGACCAAGCCCATTTTCACCTCAAGGACCAGGCCAATTTTATTTTTGCGTTTTAGTTTTTTCCTCCTCGCCTTCTAAAATCCATAACTCCTTTATATTTCCATGTACAGACCCATATAAGGGCTTGTTTTTTGCATGACCAATTGTAATTTGTAATGAAACCTCTAATTTTTCCATAAAATGTACGGCGAACCCCCAAAAAAAATTTTTAGGGAGGAAATTTTCATGAAAACCAAAATTTTGCTAATTTTGGAGTGTTTTGTTTTTACACTGTACACTTTATGGTAAAGATGACATGTGTTCTTTATTCTGTGGGTCAATTCGATTAAAATGATACCCATGGCTAGATACTTTTATATTTTTGTACTGCTTAAAAAAAATCTAAAACTTTTTGTACAAAATCAGTAATCTAAAATCGCCCTATTTTGACCACTTATAACTTTTTCATTTTTCTATATATAGGGCGGTATGAGGGCTCATTTTTTGCGCCATCATCTGTACTTTTTTTAAATACCACATTTGCATATATAAAACTTTTAGATAATTTTTTATTAATTTTGTTAAAAACTTTTTTTAAACTTTTTTAATTTTTTACATTTACGCCATTCACCGTATGGGATCATTAACATTATATTTTGATAGTTCAGACATTTATGCATGCGTTGATACCAAATATGTTTATTTTTAAAAAATTACGCTTTTTGAGGGTAAAATGGGAAAAACTGACAATTTTCATTTTTATTGGGGGAGGGGATTTTTCACTTTTTTTTACTTTTTATTTTTACATTTTTCAACTTTTTTTTTACTCTATTTATGTCCCCATAAATCCTTTGATTGCTAATACTGTGCAGTGCTATGCATAGGACACAGCACTGCTCAGTATTATCGGTGATCTTCTGCTTTGGTCTGCTCGATCACAGACCAGAGCAGAAGACCCCGGGAGACGGTCGGAGCCAGGTGAGGGGACCTCCGGCTGTCATGCTGGATGATGGGATCCCTGCGGCAGCGCTGCGGGCGATCCGATCATCCAATGAAAGTGCCGCAATGCTGCAGATGCCGTGATCTGTATTGATTACGGCATCGGAGGGGTTAATGGCGGACATCCGCGCGATCGCGGATGTCGGCCATTACGGGCGGGTCCCCGGCTGCTGCTAGCAGCTGGAACCTGCTGTGTATAACGCGAGCACCCTTCCGATGCTCGCGGTCATACACAGGACGTACATTTACGTCCGTGGTCGTTAAGGGGTTAAACTGCTTAGACACACCAGACGACACATTCTGAATTCTATCCTAAGCTCTGGCTCTGGTCATGTGTTCTAATACACGCTGTTCTCAGTAGTTGAATGATCGTGCTACTCTGAATCCCGATTCTATGCCCTGTATATCAAACAGAAACAAATGCTATACATAAATCACTAAATCAGATTAGAGCAGAACACAATATGTAAATCACTTTTTAGATCAATAGAAATACATTATGACAGTTATTTCTCCCTTAGTTATTGATTATTGATCCCTTAAGGGATGTGTGCATTCAATTTCACAATCCAAGAAGCCTTCCATGTGAGGAGTATACGTCTTTAATCTTTACCATGTAGAGGCTTGTTCAGGTGCTCAATAGGGATGACTTGCATAGTAGAAACACCTGCATGCATGCTTTGACACTTCCCCTAGAATGAATATTCTCCTGAGCTTTCACTCCAGTTATGGGTTCTAAAACATGATGCTTCAGTTTCCTAGTGGTTGATCCTACATACTGCAAACTGCAAGTTGTGCATGAGATGCAGCATACCATGTGAGTAGTTTCACATGAAATATAGGAAATAAGAATGAATGTCTCCTAGGTCAATATGCACCCTTCTTTGTAAGTCTTGGTGATTTTTAAAGAGGGAATTTAATATTGACAGAATATAGGTTTCATCCGACTTTGGGAGATTTTTCACTATCAGGAGATTTTGACAATATGTAGTGGTCAATTTTGAAAGGCATTTTTTTTATAGTAATTATATGTATGGGACTGATAATAGGCACCAGTTTTTCTATGCACAGGTAATACATGCAGTTAGTAAAACAGTGGATATAACTATTTTTAACCCCTCAAGGACAAAGGGCATACAGGTACACCCTTGCATCATGGTACTCAAGGATCAAGGGCATACCTGTACGCCCGGGTCCCGTAAATGGGGTTTGAAGTGTACTCACAAGCTGAGCACGCTTGATATCCAGTGGGTCCCCATTGCTATGAGCATCCAGGACCCATGGTTAAGGCCAGGCATCGCAAAACAGGCCGATGCCCGGCATTAACCCTCTAGTCGCCCCGATTAAAGTCGATTGCGGCCTTTTAAAGTGCGGGGTTGACGGTGCCGGTTAGCACAGGGCAGCTGATTGGTACATTCGCTGCAAAATTGCGGGTCCCGATCAGCTGAGTGGACAACGGGAGGGCCCTTACATGCCTCCTTGCTGTCCGATCGGTGCTTTGAGGCTCTGGCCAGCTATGGCAGGCTATAGCAGCAGAGCACAGATAACAGTGATCAATGCTATGCTTTGGCATAGCATTTAACAGTGTATGCAATCAAAATATTGCATGCTATAGCCCCCTATGGGGACAAAAAAAAAAAGTGTAATAAAAAAAAAGTTAAAAGTGAATTAGCCCCTTCCCTAATAAAATTAGATAGAATCACCCCCCTTTCCCCATTTTTTAAATAAAATAATGTAATAAAAAATAAACATAATTATATGTGGTACCGCCACATGCCTAAATGCCCAAACTTAAAATTTAAGTAAGATTGCGACAGATAAATGTATTAAAAATATAAACTTTATTATGTCAAATTAAAATAAAATGTAATATCGGTAAATACAGATTCACAGACAAGACACCGGAACACAGGGGCCGACAGTGGCTGGGCAATAAATGTGCTGAAAGGCACATGCATAAAGTACAAATGCTACCCAAAAACAAAGGGGATGCTAAAACATGATGTAGGATATAAGCAAGTTGTTCTGAAATGGCTGTAGGGGTGGGAGCGTCCAGCGGTCTGGTCATGTTTTTGCTGCTATGTGTGGGTATTATTATGTAATCATTGCTGCTCTCTTTGTACTTTTGCACACGCAATTTATGCTCTTACCTATTCAGCTTTTACTTGCTTATATCCTACATCATGTTTTAGCATTCCCTTTGTTTTTGGGTAGCATTTGTACTTTATGCACATGCCTTTGAGCACATTTTTTGCCCAGCCACTGTCACTCCCTGTGTTCCTGTGTCTTGTCTGTGTATATGTATTCACTGATGTGATATATTATTTTACTTAAATTTTGGAGTCACTGGAGTATCCAGAGGAGCAAAAACGGGTTTTCTATGGGGTGCACGTCGTACTGGTAACCGAAGCAACGCGTTTCGGGAGCATGTGCCCCCTTTTTGTATTACTATTTTATTTTATACTAGCTGAGTACCCGGCGCTGCCCGTTTTTTCCTACCTTATCCTTGTAGGGGAGGAAAATCAACAAAGGAAGAAGCTTTTGTCCTCATATCCCGTCCCTAAATCCTGACCCCATATCCCCTCCGCATATCCCGACCCCAAATCCCCTCCTCATATTCCGACCTCATATCCTGTTCTCATATTTTGTTCTCATATCTCGACCCCATAGCCCGCCCCATTTCCCATCCTCATATCCCATCCCTACATCTCTTCCCTATATTCCGTCCCTTTATCCCAACCTCATATCCCGACCTAATATCCCGTCCTCATATCCCATCCTCATATCCCAACCTAATATCCCGACCTTATATCACATCCTCATATCCCATCCTCATATCCCGTCCAGATAGCTAATCCTCATTTCTAAACCTCATATCCTGTCCTCATATCACAACCTCATATCTCGTCCTCCTATCCTGTCCCCATATCTAATCTAATGACATGTGATTGTGTAAGTTATCATTGTATCAATGGGTACAGGATGTGATGCTTTGACCTGCAGTGATGTCATGGTGCAATCCATTTCCTGTTTTTTTTTCCAAATGTATAAAAGCAAGTATTGTGGTGTATTCATATTGACTTGATAAAGAGGGCACATGCTCCCGAAACGCGTTGTCATGTTCTTAAAAAACCTTTTTTATTTATTGTCTGTAGATTGTCCCGGTTACCAACGCGGCGCGTGCCCCATAGACAACCTGTTTTTGCCCCTCTGAATACTCCAGTGACTCCAAGATTCATTTAAATGTAAGGTTTGTTAAAGCACACAGTCGATGGCACACACGTAAAAAAAACACACCAAAGTCCAAAGCTGCGCATTTTTGATCACTTCATATACCACAAAAAATTATAATAATAATGGTACCAAAGATCATGGTGCATAAAATTAGCCCTCATAAAGCACTTGTCACGATTCGGCTGGCTGGATGTGGATCCTCTGTGTCAGCGAGGGATTGGCGTGGACCGTGTCGGTGGACCGGTTCTAAGATGCTACTGGTATTCACCAGAGCCCGCCGCAAAGCGGGATGGTCTTGCTGCGGAGGTAGCAACCAGGTCGTATCCACCGGCAATGGCTCAACCTCGCTGACTGCTGAGAAGGCGTGGGACAGAAGGACTAGGCAGAGGCAAGGTCAGACGTAGCAGAAGGTCGGGGCAGGCGGCAAGGTTCGTAGTCAATGTGGATAGCAGAAGATCTGGAACACAGGCTTTGTACAACACTAAACGCTTTCACTGGCACAAGGCAACAAGATCCGGCAGGGAAGTGCAGGGGAAGTGAGGTAAAATAGCCAGGGAGCAGGTGGAAGCTAATTAGGCTGATTGGGCCAGGCACCAATCATTGGTGCACTGGCCCTTTAAATCTTAGAGAGCTGGCGCGCGCGCGCCCTAAGGAGCGGAGCCGCGCACGCCAGGACATGGCAGCCGGGACAGGTGAGTGACTTGGGATGCGATTCGCGAGCGGGTGCGTCCCGCTATGCGAATCGCATCCCAGCCGGCAATGTCAGTGCAGCGCTCCCGGTCAACGAGTCTGACCGGGGCGCTGCAGAGAGAGAGAGACGCCGCAAGCGCTCCGGGGAGGAGCAGGGACCCGTAGCGCTCGGCGTAACAGCACTGTATGCAGAAAAATAAAAAAGGTACAGATGTCAGAAGATGACAATTTTAGACATACTGATTTTGGTGCATGTAGCTATGTTTTTTTTTTTAAAGTAATAAAATGTAATAAAACCTTCATAAATTGGGTAACCTTGTAACCATATGGACCCACAGAATAAAGATCAGGTTCTTGAGTGGATGGTGTCTACAGAACCAACTGTGGGAGAATGGAAATATTTTTTTTTCCTTCCTGCAGTAGTGGTCGCTGCAAATACAGTGAAGGAGTTTAAACATGCATGGGATAAGCATAAGGTTATCCTTCATATAAGATAGGCCCAGGGACTATTCATAGTATTCAGATTATTGGGCAGACTAGATGGGCCAAATGGTTCTTATCTGCCGACACTTTCTATGGATAGGAAAACTGCAAAGGACTCAAACATTTAAGAAGAAAATAATGGAATGAAGAGACATTTGAAATTATGAAAAGAAATGATGGCAAAATTTATTTTTTTCTCTCTCTCCTCTCCTCCCCTCCAAAATTCACACAACATACATACATCTAAGTGGTACACACTTGCTGGTGTTGTAGAAAAATACTGTTTTACTATGTTTTAGCTGTCACGCTTCCTCCTATAGACATGAATGAAGGGGGCATGGCGTGATGTCACAAACGTGGAAGCTCCAAGCTTCCTTGATCCAGACGCCTCGCGGGACCCCCGCGATCACACATCTTATCCCCTATCCTTTGGATAGGGGATAAGATGTTCTTCGGATGAGTACCACAAGGATTTTTCTAAGAATCTTATATCCGAATCAAATTTCTTTTTAAATTTGTAGTTCACATTTATGCTTTTACTGATTTTTTAAAGAAAGCTGTTTTAAGATTACATCCTGGAGTGTTGGGTTTCTCTTCCAAAGAGTACAAATGCATTTGTTAAAAATTATTTTTCTATTCCATCTCCCAAACAGGTCCTAAAATTACGAGCAGTGCAGGCTTACAAACTTGCCAATGTGTTTACATTACAGCAGTTTTGTAAGAAGTTTCTTATGTGAAAGTGATACTAATTTAGAAAGCAACAATTACTTTTTACATAGGTGAAAGTCAAGAAAGCATTCCACTTTGTCTTTCTATGTATTCTATCAGTTATATATTAATAGAAACCATGTCCAGCATGCCAATGTTGGTCCTCCCAGTAGAGCAGACAGACAAGTATGTGCAATTAAGACCAATGAAGAGCTTCTCTTGCAAAATGAAGTCACCTTAGCAGCACTATTACCATGACAACTCCATTTTGCTAAATATGACAGTTCTTAAGGTTTGTACAAAATGCTGAAAATAGTCAGTAATAGTGTAAGCTCTTTTAAAGGAATTGCCTTTTTGACTACTAGGCTACATGTAAGGCTCTGTTTCACAAGTTAATTAATCAAAAAAACCTGAATATCCTTTTCCAGAGATACTACACAGTGCAGGTTATAAGGGAATACAGTACAGTACAGGCTATAAGAAATTTTGATAATGAGATAAGAAGCTCAAATCCACATTAAGTCCCCTGTTTTTCGAGTCAAAAAACAGTATCATTTTGGCTTCAAATGTCTTTCTCACTCGTGTGTTTTTGAAATTCCCTCTCAGTATCTTTATTGTAAGGTCATGTATGGAGTGCCCTGTTTGGGTAAAATGATGTCCAACTGGGGTGCAATAGTCATTTTCTTTATGGCGGTTGATGGAATGTCTGTGTAGATTCATCCTTTCGTTGAGTTTCCGGCTGGTTTCACCTATGTAGCATCCCATGTCACACTTGGTGCATTGTATCATGTAGACCACATTTGGGGATGAGCAGGAGTATAATCCCCTAATGTTATATGTCTTGTTGTTGTGGGTGGCTTCCATCTTGGTGCAGATATGTTGGCAGAGTTTGCAGCGTGGTTTGTTGCAGGGTTTGGTGCCATTGTCTGTGTCTGTTCTTTCTGTAGGTAATTTTCGGCTGACCAGCTTTTGTTTTAAATTGTGTGATTGTCTGAAGGCCAAGATGGGAGGTTCAGGGAAGATTTCTTTTAGCATCTCATCTTCCGCCAATATCGGCTGTAGGTCCTTGATAATTTTTCGTATTTCTTCAAGGGCCGGATTGTATGGGGCTACCAGTGGTACGCGTGGTGATGGTTGTATCTCTCTGTTTTGTAGCAGATGTTCCTGTGGTGTTTGAAGGGCTGAGTGTATTTTCCTATTGCTTGTCCTAGGTTTGTATCCTTTTTGTTTGAATTTCTCGGACAGTGTTTGTAGGTGCAGGTCTCTGTCATCAGGGTTGGAGCAGATGCGATGATACCTGGTAGCTTGGCTGTATATGATGCCTTTCTTTGTGTGTGATGGATGGAAGCTGGATTTATGTAGATAGCTGGATCGGTCTGTGGGTTTTCTGTATACAGACGTTTGTAGTGTGTTCCTGTTTATTGTGACAGTAGTGTCCAGGAAGTTCACACTTTCTGTAGAGAAGTCCATTTTGACTCAAAAACAGGGAACTTAATGTGGATTTGAGCTTCTTATCTCATTATCAAATTTTCTTATAACCTGTGCTGTACTGGATTCTCTTATGACCTGCACTGTGTTCTCTTTTACATCTCACTATGTCCTGCTTAATTCCCAGTCTCTCCCCTGCTCCCCCCTCCCTCCCCCTTTTTCTCATCCTTATCTATTTAGTCTATGTTCCTATAGCAGGACAATTTATGGCCCATCTTAGTGTGAATTCTCCACATCTATTGTCTTAACCCCTGCATATTTGTGAGTTGTGAGATGTAACCTGTGTCTTCTACTTGTGAGCTTAGATTTGCTTTGGACTTGATAAAGGGAGGAATCCCGAAAGCTTGTCTCTACAAAATGCTGTTAGCCCAATAAAAAAGGTATTACAAGATACTGCAACATTTTATGATTTGCATCTCTCTCTCTCTCTCTTTTGCTGTCTATATATATAGACAGCAAAAGAAGAAATAGATTGCAGCACACCGGCGTATCAAAAAATGATGTAGCCTTATTCCATAGATACAAGAACTACGTTTCTGTGGTCTCACACCACCATTGTCAAGTCAAAGTGCAAGTGATCCAATGGGGTTTAAATACAGGTGATCATGTGACATACAAATTTGCCTATATCATGGTACAACACAAACATAAACAGAGTATATCTAAGATAATCAAAACCTTTAAAGTGCATAAGGGAGACATAATAAATGGCTCAAATAGGTGCACAGTGCATACATAAAGGTATGTATACTAAAGTTAAAAACAGATAAAATCATCAAATGGGGGCGTTACCACATAAGTAATAAAGAACATAAGTAGCCAATTGTATTGATCCATAGTGAGAAATGGGGAAGCGGCTGATAGAACTTACCCCCCAACATGTCCAAACAAACACTGCATGGAGTGGCGAGTCCGTGTGCGCCAGAATGGCGCTTCCGTGTAAACAGTTTGGAGCCAATGGGTGCATAGATGCGCGTATTGCATAAGGAGTCACACGGCAGCTGCATATGCATTGGGAATAAGAGCGCCGTGCGGCCATCTTAAGTCTGGGCAAGGTGAAGCAATACTATGAATGGTTGGTATGGCGAGTAACATGGCCAAACAAAAGGGTCACATGGCACAACTAGAGCACATGGCTAGATGTCATAAGGAGTAACTAATAAATAACTAAAAATAGGGATATATAAATAATAAAGGCCAAGGAAAAGATGCCATATCTGCTAATAAGCAGAATAATAGGTGCACTAAACATTAAAGAGTCTCTGCAAACACACAAGGTACACAAATATACCGGCCAGAAAAAATAATAATAATGAACCCAGTATAACCAAACCAACATGAGTCCTGCCAAAAGGGAGGGCACATGTGGCAACCGGGGTCAGGGTCTAGCAATAAATTGCCAGTAACCCTGACAACTCCAGAGGATCCATGGGGAAAGTTCGCAATAAGATAAATGCAATAGCTGCCCCACACATAGCACACACATACTGCAGAGATTCTGTAGTGAAAATAGATGGCAATTTTATTAATGGTTCAGGCCATAAAACATACTATGTAATATATAAAAAATAAAGAAGAAAAAAGGCACTGTATTATAAGCGCTCCATGCACCCACTGGCTCGCCACAAGTCGCAGTATACGGACAAAAAGATTTTTTGTGGTTTTTATTCAACCTGTTAGTTACCAATGCGCGACTATTTTGTGCATTATTATTTTTATTTACTTGTATGTTGCACTGAAGGTGATGTCATTTTAGTAACGCCCAGTTGCAACAGCATAAAGTCTCCACCTTGACATGACGATGTCAGCGTGGGCCAGAGGAAGCGCCTCAGTGCGTGAAACCGGTTGCCCCCCATTGTCACGCCCCCGCCTCACCTGTTCCAACTTTGCTCCCTGTATGTCTGTCTGCTCTGTTTTACTGGCTCAAGTCTGGAATAAAGTTCTACCTTGTTGATGAACCTCTTATGCGGTGAGTGCTTTATCTACATGCTCTACTTGCTAAGTTTCTGTTGTTACTGGACCTCTTTGATATTAGCACCACCATCACCCATAGCAACTATACAGCAGACAGACGTAGATATCAGCTGTATTATTTTGTTCAGAATATAGCTCTCCACATCCCAGTAACGGTGCCAGATTTCCCTCTTCGTGAATAATTTCAGTTTTTTTACGGCTTGTGAAGCTCAGGATGAGCTACAGGTGCTAAGCACCAAAACCCTACAGTTCAAAATCCATTCTCTGGCAGATGAAGAAACCAGACTATTCTGGACTATTCATTCCTAGTGATGTCGCGAACATAAAATTTTCGCGAACCGGCAAACCGCCATTGACTTCAATGGGCAGGCTATTTTAAAACCCACAAGGACTCTTTCTGGCCACAATAGTGATTTAAAAGTTGTTTCAAGGGAATTAACACCAGAACTGTGTTGATGCAGAGTCTGGTTTTAATCCATAAAGGGCATAAATCACCTATTATTCCTAAATGGTTTGGAATAACGTGCTTTAGCCCCCTTTAGGCATCACATAGTTAGATTCCCCCCTTTAGACCGCACATAGATTCCCCCATATTAAGCAGCACATAGTTAGAGCCTCCCTTTAGGCAGCTCATAGTTAGATCCCCCCTTTAGGCAGCACATAGATTCCCCCATGTTAGGCAGCACATAGTTAGAGCTCGCCTTTAGGCAGCACATAGTGGGATTTGAACACAAGGCCCCAGCGCTGCAAGGCAACAGTGCTAACCTCTGAGCCACTATGCTACCCTTAGCATACATATAATATCCACGGTTGCAAAAATGGACAGAGATGTCAGCAGAGAGTACTTGAAAAATTAGGCATGTACACATGCCTGAAAAATTTGGTATTGTTGCAGCCGCTTCTGTAGCAGCGGCCATAAAAATTGCAGCACCATAACAATTGCAGCAGTAGAGGCCAGAAAAATTAGGCATGTACACATGGATAAAAAATTGGGTATTGTCGCAGCCGCATCTGTAGCAGCAGCCAGAAAAATTGCAGCACCAGATAAAGTGCAGTAGCAGAGGCCAGAAAAATTAGGCATGTACACCTGGCTGGAAAATGTGGTATTGTCGCAGCCGCTGCTGTAGCAGCGGCCATAAAAATTTCTGTTTGTTTTGCCAGGCAGAAAGTGCCCTAAAACATTGTGGCTTGAACCCTAGTTGGTGGCGGATAAGTCACGCAAGTCATCCGGCATTCAGAGTTCAAATACAGCAGCATGTGGACCATTTTTAGGCCAAGGCAGCTCATCTGATCAGGCCTTGTTCAGTCAAATGTATCGCCCAGTGTCAGTCCCTTCGGGATCCATCCCTCATTCATCTTAAGAAAGGTGAGGTTATCCAGACTTTTTTGACCAAGGTGACTCCTCTTCTCAGTGACAGTACCTCCTGCTGCACTGAAGGTCCTTTCTGACCGGACACTTGAAGCGGGACTGGCCAGAAGTTCGAGCGCAAATTGGGATAGCTCAGGCCACAGGTCAAACCGGCACACCCAGTACTCAAGGGGTTCATCGCTCCTCAGAGTGTCGATATCTGAGGTTAAGGCCAGGTAGTCTGCTACCTGTCGGTCAAGTCGTTCTCTGATGGTGGACCACGAAGGGCTGTGGCGATGCGTAGGACTTAAAAAGCTCTGCACGTCCTCCATCAACAGCATGTCTGTACAGCTTCCTGTCCTTGCCGGCGTGTTCGTGGGAGGAGGAGGAGGATTACTTTCACCTCTTCCCCTGTTACATTCCCTGTTGTGCTGTGACATGACCCTTATACGCTGTGTACAGCATACTTCTTAATTTATTTTGGACCTGCTGAATCCTTTCCACCTTGCTGTCATGCGGTAACATGTCAGGCACTTTATGTTTATACCGGGGGTCTAGTAGCGTGGACACCCAGTACAGGTCGTTCTCCTTCATCCTTTTTATACGAGGGTTCTTCAACAGGCACGACAGCATGAAAGACCCCATTTGCACAAGGACGGATTCCGAGATACTCATGTCCCGTTCCTCGTCCTCAGTGATGTCAGGGAAGGTATAATCTTCTTCCCCCCAGCAACGTACAACACCACAGAAACCAGATAGGTGACAAGGAGCACCCTGGGATGCCTGCTGTGGTTGGTCTTCCTCCTCCTCTTCAAAGCCACATTCCTCCTCTGACTCCTCTTCCTCCCAATCCTCTTCCAGCGTTGCCGCAGGTCCAGCAAGCGATGCTGAAAATGCTGTTTCTAGTGGTGATGGTGTCCACAACTCTTCCTCTTCACGCTCATCTACTGCCTGATCCAGCACTTTTCGCAGGGCACGCTCCAGGAAGAAAACAAACGGTATGATGTCGCTGAGGAGGTGAGTCACCTCCTCAAAAGCACGCATGAGCCTACAAGCATTTCGCATGAGCCTCCAGTAACGTGGCAAAAAAAATTCCCAGCTCCGCAGATGATCTTCTAGCACCCCGGTCATACAAATACTCGTTGACGGCTTTTTCTTGTTGGAGCAGGCGGTCGAACATTAGGAGTGTTGAATTCCAACGTGTCGGGCTGTCGCAAATCAAGCGCCTCACTGGCATGTTGTTTCGCCACTGGATATCTGAGAAGTGCGCCATTGGCCGTGTAGGAACGCCTGAAATGGCCACACACCTTCCTGGACTGCTTCAGGACATCCTGTAAGCCTGGGTACTTGAGCACAAAGCGTTGTACAATCAGATTACACACATGTGCCGTGCATGGCACATGTGTCAACTTGCCCAACCTCAATGCCGCCAACAAATTTGTTCCATTGTCACAAACCACCTTGCCGATCTCCAGTTGGTGCGGAGTCAGCCACTGGTCCACCTGTGCGTTCAGGGCCGACAGGAGCGCTGGTGCGGTGTGACTTTCCGCTTTGAGGCAAGTCAACCCCAAGATGGCGTGACACTGCTGTATCCGGGATGTGGAATAGCACCTGGGGAGCTGGTGGGGTGCCGGTGATGTGAAGCAAGACGCAGCAGTGGAAGAGGACTCGGACGAGGATGTTATGGAAGATGATGGAGTAGGAGGAGTAGAGGAGGTGGCAGCAGGCCTGCCTGCAAGTCGTGCCGGTGTCACCAACTCCTCTGCAGAGCCACACATTCCATGCTTGGCAGCCGTCACCAGGTTTACCCAATGAGCAGTGTAGGTGATATACCTGCCCTGACCATTCTTTGCAGACCAGGTATCAGTGGTCAGATGGATCCTTGGCCCTACACTGTGTGCCAGACATGCCATAATTTCCTTTTGCACAATGGAGTACAGGTTGGGGATTGCCTTTTGTGCAAAAAAATTTTGTCCGGGTACCTTCCACTGCGGTGTCCCAATGGTTACAAATTTTTTAAAGGCCTCAGACTCCACCAGCTTGTATGGTAAAAGCTGGCGGGCTAGCAGTTCCGACAAGCCAGCTGTCGGGCTAGGGGGTGACTTTGAGACATTGTCTTCTTGCGCTCAAACATCTCCTTGACAGACACCTGACTGTGGGCAGATGAGCAGGAACTGCTCAAGGCGAGAGACGGAGAGGCGGATGGTTGAGAGGGGGCATTGAGGGCAGCAGTGGTTGACCTGGCTGAAGATGCTGGACCAGGAGGAGGATGGCGGCTTTGACTTTGTGTGCTGCTTGTACTGACGTGTTGATCTCATAGGCGTTTGTGATGTGACATCATGTGCCTTTGCAAAGCAGTTGTGCCTAGGTGGGTGTTGGACTTCCCACGACTCAGTTTCTTCTGGCACAGGTTGCAAAGGGCCTCGCTTTTGTCAGAGGCAGACACGCCAAAAAAATGCCACACTGCTGAGCTCTGCGATGACGGCATTCTGGTGGTGGCAACAGCATGTGTTGATTGGCGTCCCATCTGGTTGACCCCGGGTGCCAATTCATGCTGTCTGACTGTGCCACTAGCTCCTTGCGACGACCTCCCCCTGCTTCCAACTCGTCTCCTCCTCCTTTCTGTCTCCCCATCTGAACTTTCCCCCTCTTCTTCTCTTCTAGTGGGCACCCACGTGGCATCTACGGACACGTCGTCATCATCAACACCTTCACCGCTATCTGACACCTAGAGAAAGGAAGCAGCAGCGGGTACAACATCATCATCACACCGTACGTCCATGTGTGTAATGCGGCCTGACTGAGACATATCCCTGTTAACTACATCGTCTGGCAATAATGGTTGTGCATCACTCATGTCTTCAAACTGATGTGTAAATAACTCCTCTGATGGATCAAGTAAAGCTGCTGTGGTGCTAGTATTGGTAGTGGCAGCAGGCGGGCAAGTGGTAGCATGAGAGGTGCCCGAAGCTAATCTAGAGGAGGAGAAGAACGGTGCATCAAGGTTCCGAGCGGAAGCTTTAGTAGTAGATTGGGTGTCTTGTGAAAGCCAGTCAACTAAGTCCTCAGAACTTTGGGGGTTCAGGGTACGTGGCCTCTGAACACTGGCCATTCTAGGGCCAAAGGGAATCCCAGCAACACGATGGCCTCTGCGGGGTGGCCTTCCTCTGCCTGTTATTTTTTTGGTTAAATTTGCACAAGTGTCACACCTAATGTGATTTGCACTAGGGTGACACAATTTGCCCTGCAGGCAAGAAAATTGGCAACTGTGACGTGAACTAACAGTTACGACTGATTTTATTTAACAGCCAAAAAAGGTTTTTTTTTTTTATTTGCACAACTGTCACACCTAATGTGATTTGCACTAGGGTGACACAATTTGCCCTGCAGGCAGGAAAAATGGCAACTGTGACGTGAACTAACAGTGACGACTGATTTTATTTAACAGCCAAAAAAGGTATTTTTTTTTTATTTGCACAACTGTCACACCTAATGTGATTTGCACTAGGGTGACACAATTTGCCCTCCGTTCCTCGTCCTCAGTGATGTCAGGGAAGGTATAAACAAACGGTATGATGTCGCTGAGGAGGTGAGTCACCTCCTCAAAAGCACGCATGAGCCTACAAGCATTGCGCATGAGCCTCCAGTAACGTGGCAAAAAAAATTCCCAGCTCCGCAGATGATCTTCTAGCACCCCGGTCATACAAATATTCGTTGACGGCTTTTTCTTGTTGGAGCAGGCGGTCGAACATTAGGAGTGTTGAATTCCAACGTGTCGGGCTGTCGCAAATCAAGCGCCGCACTGGCATGTTGTTTCGCCATTGGATATCTGAGAAGTGCGCCATTGGCCGTGTAGGAACACCTGAAATGGCCACACACCTTCCTGGACTGCTTCAGGACATCCTGTAAGCCTGGGTACTTGAGCACAAAGTGTTGTACAATCAGATTACACACATGTGCCGTGCATGGCACATGTGTCAACTTGCCCAACCTCAATGCCGCCAACAAATTTGTTCCATTGTCACAAACCACCTTGCCGATCTCCAGTTGGTGCGGAGTCAGCCACTGGTCCACCTGTGCGTTCAGGGCCGACAGGAGCGCTGGTGCGGTGTGACTTTCCGCTTTGAGGCAAGTCAACCCCAAGATGGCGTGACACTGCTGTATCCGGGATGTGGAATAGCACCTGGGGAGCTGGTGGGGTGCCGGTGATGTGAAGCAAGACGCAGCAGTGGAAGAGGACTCGGACGAGGATGTTATGGAAGATGATGGAGTAGGAGGAGTAGAGGAGGTGGCAGCAGGCCTGCCTGCAAGTCGTGCCGGTGTCACCAACTCCTCTGCAGAGCCACGCATTCCATGCTTGGCAGCCGTCACCAGGTTTACCCAATGAGCAGTGTAGGTGATATACCTGCCCTGACCATTCTTTGCAGACCAGGTATCAGTGGTCAGATGGATCCTTGGCCCTACACTGTGTGCCAGACATGCCATAATTTCCTTTTGCAATATGGAGTACAGCTTGGGGATTGCCTTTTGTGCAAAAAAATTTTGTCCGGGTACCTTCCACTGCGGTGTCCCAATGGTTACAAATTTTTTAAAGGCCTCAGACTCCACCAGCTTGTATGGTAAAAGCTGGCGGGCTAGCAGTTCCGACAAGCCAGCTGTCGGGCTAGGGGGTGACTTTGAGACATTGTCTTCTTGCGCTCAAACATCTCCTTGACAGACACCTGACTGTGGGCAGATGAGCAGGAACTGCTCAAGGCGAGAGACGGAGAGGCGGATGGTTGAGAGGGGGCATTGAGGGCAGCAGTGGTTGACCTGGCTGAAGATGCTGGACCAGGAGGAGGATGGCGGCTTTGACTTTGTGTGCTGCTTGTACTGACGTGTTGATCCCATAGGCGTTTGTGATGTGACATCATGTGCCTTTGCAAAGCAGTTGTGCCTAGGTGGGTGTTGGACTTCCCACGACTCAGTTTCTTCTGGCACAGGTTGCAAAGGGCCTCGCTTTTGTCAGAGGCAGACACGCCAAAAAAATGCCACACTGCTGAGCTCTGCGATGACGGCATTCTGGTGGTGGCAACAGCATGTGTTGATTGGCGTCCCATCTGGTTGACCCCGGGTGCCAATTCATGCTGTCTGACTGTGCCACTAGCTCCTTGCGACGACCTCCCCCTGCTTCCAACTCGTCTCCTCCTCCTTTCTGTCTCCCCATCTGAACTTTCCCCCTCTTCTTCTCTTCTATTGGGCACCCACGTGGCATCCACGGACACGTCGTCATCATCAACACCTTCACCGCTATCTGACACCTAGAGAAAGGAAGCAGCAGCGGGTACAACATCATCATCACACCGTACGTCCATGTGTGTAATGCGGCCTGACTGAGACATATCCCTGTTAACTACATCGTCTGGCAATAATGGTTGTGCATCACTCATGTCTTCAAACTGATGTGTAAATAACTCCTCTGACGGATCAAGTAAAGCTGCTGTGGTGCTAGTGTTGGTAGTGGCAGCAGGCGGGCAAGTGGTAGCATGAGAGGTGCCCGAAGCTAATCTAGAGGAGGAGAAGGACGGTGCATCAAGGTTCCGAGCGGAAGCTTTAGTAGTAGATTGGGTGTCTTGTGAAAGCCAGTCAACTAAGTCCTCAGAACTTTGGGGGTTCAGGGTACGTGGCCTCTGAACACTGGCCATTCTAGGGCCAAAGGGAATCCCAGCAACACGATGGCCTCTGCGGGGTGGCCTTCCTCTGCCTGTTATTTTTTTGGTTAAATTTGCACAAGTGTCACACCTAATGTGATTTGCACTAGGGTGACACAATTTGCCCTGCAGGCAAGAAAATTGGCAACTGTAACGTGAACTAACAGTTACGACTGATTTTATTTAACAGCCAAAAAAGTTTTTTTTTTTTTATTTGCACAACTGTCATACCTAATGTGATTTGCACTAGTGTGACACAATTTGCCCTGCAGGCAGGAAAAATGGCAACTGTGACGTGAACTAACAGTGACGGCTGATTTTATTTAACAGCCAAAAAAGTTTTTTTTTTTTTATTTGCACAACTGTCATACCTAATGTGATTTGCACTAGTGTGACAATGAGCAAAAAAACTTGCTAGCGGAGTTCCCCTTTTATGCAGTGGTCCCCAACCAGTGTGCATCCAGCTGTTGCAAAACACACAGACTGATATATTTCAGCCCTTTGAATACTGTAGTAGTTAGTTGCTTTAAAGAAAAAAAGCTTGCCAGCGGAGTTCCCCTTTTAAGCAGTGGTCCCCAACAAGGGTGCCTACAGCTGTTGCAAAACACACGGACTGATATCTTTCAGCCCTTTGAATACTGTAGTAGTTAGTTGCTTGAAGAAACTTAAGTTTGATTCTGGAGTACCCCTTTTAACCAGCGGTTCCCTCCCAACCAGGGTGCCTCCAGCTGTTGCAAGACTCACGGACTGATATCTTTCAGCCCTTTGAATACTGTAGTAGATAGTTGCTTGAAGGAACTTAAGTTTGATTCTGGAGTACCCCTTTTATCCAGCGGTTCCCTCCCAACCAGGACTGATATCTTTCAGCCCTAAAAAGGGCTTTTTTGGGTGCTCTCCTTAAAGCAGATGTTACACTAGTGCTTTAGGAGTAAACTGGACCCTGAATACACCACCTAGCAGCAACCTAGCTATCGCTTTCCCTATACAGCAGGAGCAGCTTCTCTAACTCTCCACTTCCTAAGCCTGCAGCATTCTGAATGAGGCTAAAATGGCATCCGTGCAAGAGGTAGGAGGGTCTGGAAGGGAGGGACTGCTTCTGATTGGCTGTAATGTGTCTGCTGACTCTGACTCACAGGGTCAAAGTTTACTGCAATGTTAAAGTATAGGGGGCGGATCGAACTTCACATATGTTCGCCCGGTGATCCGAACACGAACATGTGAAATTCGCCGGTGAACAATTCGCGACATCTCTATATCATTCCCTAAATGCATATGCAGAGTGTAAACGTACACCTAGAGACTTATGAATTTGCAAGTCTCCCTCACAATATGAGCATATTCCTGAGTTTGTGGCAGCATGGAATGAAGCACATATCCTATACTCATTAAACTTGCAAAATATTATTCTTATGCAAAACCGTAAAGAATATGAAGGGTGTCACAATGGAATTATGCAAAGCTAAAACTGAGCTAAGAACACGCCTTACAGAAGCGCAATTTAACACCTTTAACCAAAATCTCGATAAAAAAATATTACAGTTACAAACTACACTGAAAGAAGTGAAGTGGGATAAATACATGCGCAATAAAAAGGACTTTGAATCATGGAACGTATTTACCTGGACAAAACAGAAAGTGACGAACGAATGCAGTAAATCGAAACAATATACTAAACCATACAATGTGAATAAGGGCCAAATATATTCAAAGAAGAAACGCACCACTACTGACTTTCTTACTACGGAGTCAGAATCCAGTGGCTCTGAGGATCCGAATAAAGCATCAACCTCTAACAAATCTAACACAGTTAATACCAACCAGAAGAATTTTTAGGAGGAAGACTAGGCGAGGAGGACGCAGGAGGAACAGAGGAACAAGGATACAAGTCGGCACCGTAGGGGCAAACGCAAAAAGAATGTTACCTGGAACCAACAATAAAAGAATCTTTGGTGGTTAATTTAACGGGCGTTGCCATTAACAACTACTGCTTGTCAGCTTTGGAGAAAGGGTTAAACTACGGACTAACTGAACCCTTCAATTATGAAAATTTAGAGATTGACTTTTATAAGGCAGTCCGTAGATCTCAAAAAAAATTTGGAGTAATAAAAATAAAAATGTTTGTGAAGCATCATACGAAAGTGAACTGGGTTTTTCTATTATGAAAGAATTCTCACAATATGAGGTTGACTGTACTAAAATTCTTTCTGAACTGTCCGGGGCTATCTTCCCTCTACAGGAGGAAAATGATTATGAAATGGAGAAAACTGTCTCTCCCTTTTTATGAGGTAATAAGTCCCTCTTTAATCCTCAAATCAGTCCGGGAAGCCCCTTGGACATCTTCAGCAAGAATGTACTGAGGGAAGTTGAAGCGTTAATTTATCCTGCTCATGTACCGAATTTAACAAAAGAGGAATATGGTGCATTGAAAAACCTAATGCTAAATAATGATTTCTTAGAATCTAAGGCAGACAAGGGAGAGGCAGTAGTTGTCTGGAATCAGACAGATTTTACTAGAGAAGCAGTAAAACAACTTGGCAACTCACAAATGTATACTTTATTACCTTCTAATCCCACCATAAAAATTAAAGAAAAATAACCAGCCCTGTTATGTAGACATGTGAATAAAAGAGTTATTTCAGAAAAATGGCAGAGAAACTCATCCCTAGACAACCTAAATTTCCTTATTGGTATATACTACCTAAAATTCACAAGTCGCTGAGCCAACCCCCAGGCCGCCCCATTGTGGTCGGAGTTGGCTCGGTGACTGAAGCCATTTCCAGTTTTCTTGACTGGTTGGTATCCCCAATCCCCAATTTTTCAGAGATACTGGGGATTTAATTAAATGTCTGGAAGAATTTACATGGAGACCAGAATTTTCTCTGGCCTCCAACTATGTTGAAAGCCTGTATACCCGCATCCCACACGATGCGGGTATACAGGCCATGAGAGAGTGTCTTTTGAGCACTAATAAGTGTGAAAATGTAATTGCATTTTTTTGTGAAGCACTTAAATTTGTGCGTGGTACGCAAACATTTTTCTGGCCGTGTTTGAAAGGAAATTCATCTTCTCCTCCTGTAATCCATTTATCAAATACATTAAACTGTTTTTAAGATTTGTTGATGATATTTTTATCATATGGAAGGGAGGAGAAGATGAATTTGCTGGTTTTGTGAATTATCTGAATGTAACCAATGATGTAAATATATTTTTTACTCATCAATTTGGTGGTGACAAATTAGAATTCCTGGATGTGCAGGTCATGGTTAAAGACGACACCCTCATTACTACATCCTATAGAAAAGAGGCATCGCATAATGCACTACTTCACTTTAACAGTTCTCATCCCTTGCATATCAAAAAGGGTATCCCTTATAGTCAATTTGTTTATTTAACAATTGATAATATCATCAGAAAAAATTGGTTTATTCTAAAAGAGGATAGTGATCTTAAATTCCTAGATATCCACAAACCCATTATTACGCAAAAAAGAAACAAAACATTGGGTACAACATTAAAAAATTTACAGAAGAAAAGCTCTAAGAAAACTGAACAAAATTGGTTAACAAAATATAGTCCAACGGGTAATTTTAAATGTCACCAATGTAATATTTGCAGTCATAACCTGAACAAAAACTTTTTCAGATTAGGGAACAACATAATTACTGTAAACCAATTGATAACATGTCAAACTACTCGTGTGGTGTCTGTTATGCCCCTGTCAATATTATGTCATGCATGTTGCTCTAACTTTGAAATTAACTTTGCTTTAAAAAGTGCTCAGTAGTACATTGAGAGACTCCTATGTGACCGTAACAGTGTTATACAGGACTTTTCAGGCTCTAAGAGAGTGTAATACACACACTAAGCTATTGGAAAAGTACAAGTTCAGACAGAACGTGATTGGTCAGAACCATAACTTTTTGTCAGAGTTTGGTGAAGCAGCAAAATCAAACTTTTGAAAAGTTTTCCCTTCTCATTCTCTGAACATCACTGCTAAAAAAAATGCTTGAAATATTTCCATTAACCTCTTTTTGGGGAAGTGTGGCCACATGCAATTAATTAATTCTTATAGTATGATGGTGAAAATGTAAAAAAAAAAAGACCACCGGAGCACTCCAATGTGCAGGATTAGTAGGTAAGTAATATGTAACAATAGGTGAGCAATGTGCTCACCTGACAGCGTTGTGCAATGACTAAGGCACAATGCTCAATTCGCATGTGGAAGAATCATAAGACTCAGAGGCGGGCTGCTGCAAACTTCCCACGCCAGACCGTCGTGTACAGGATTCATCAATGGATAGAAAGAGAGGTGGAAGTGGTTCCGCGCAGCCAACCGTCATTCAAGGACCAGGTAGGACCAGGATACAGAAATTATAGTTGAATTTAACACACACAATGCATTTCAAGGCCCAAATGGCCTTTTCATCAGGTGTGCAAGACAGAGAAAAAAATACAGATATGAAGGAGGATCAGGGTATACGCCACTTCCGTGGGAGTGACTAACATTCAGATATGCCCGAATTCCTGTACTAAAGATATTAGAAAAATCTTGAATAAGCACTGGCCAGTGTTACTAATGGGCCCTATTTTAATGGAATTGTTCCCCAAAAAAACCCAGCTATAACATTCTGGCGAGCCAAGACTCTACGGAATCATTTGGCTCCCAGGCGAATTAAAACATCTCATACACTGGGTTTGGAATCTTTTCCTTCTACAACTAATAATCATTCTTGTGGTACATTTCGCTGCAAAGATCTATGATGTCTTTCCTGTGCTTTAATACCTTCTGTAGGTGTTATTAGTTTTACATCATCTACAGGAGAAATTTTTTAACTGAAAATATCTGCCAACTGTACATAATCTTATGTGGTATATTTCTTGACCTGCCAATGTGGCCTTCAATATATAGGTCAGACCATTAAATATTACAAGCTAGAATGAATAAGCATCGGCATAATATTAATGTAAAATTCATGCTGCACAGTCTATCTCGCCATATAACGCAGATACATGCCAGAGATATGAGTGGGTTATTCCCGGAGGGATTAAATGAGACTATTGAAAGAACCACCACATATTGAAAAAAAGGAAAGGAGAAATTATTTTTCTTTAATCTTTTTTTATAATTTCTTGGTATGCTGTTGTGTTACCTATTCATTCATCAGTGTCATAGATCTTGTGTTCTAAATATGTTTTTTATTGTTACGGATAATATGTTTTTATTCTTTGTATAACATTTCAATATGTGTTCAGATTCAGGCTTATCTGAATGTTAGTAACTCCCACGGAAGTGGCGTATACTCTGATCCTCCTTTACATGCCTAATGAAGCCGCGTAAGCGCAGTGAAATGCTTTGCATTATTTGAAAATAAATTCTTCTGTTACCTACCTGATGTGTCTACTCCTGGTCAGCGCCGCTGATTCCCATCAATCCTGGAAGTTTGTACCTTGGTATTGTCCTCCTACGTATCTGTATTTTTGCTCTGTCTTGCACCCCTGAAATAAAGGCCATTTCGGCCTTGAAACGCGTTGTGTGTTAAATAAATTCTACTACAATTTCTGTATCCTGGTACTACCTGGTGCTTGAATGACGGTTGGCAGCGCGGAACCACTTCCATCTCCCTTTGTGTCCATTGATGTTTTATATAGTATGCTGGTGTCACAGATGGGAATGATCCCTGGAATGGCACAAATATAGTGCACCTAAGAAAATGATTTGTGCTTAGCCAGCCTCACAGATAAAAATTACTTTAACATTTTGTAAACTACCACCTGCTATAGTTGAGAATTATTGTTTTGGAAATAAAGTTCACCCTGTTTTCATAAAAACGAGGGTTTCATCCATCTTCAAAGTTCTGTAGAATCTTTCTAATACATTAATAAATAATATTGTTATTATTATTGTTTGTTATAGTACAGGCAGTCTTTTCTTATTTATTTTATTTTATTTCTGTTTGTAAATAATAGGCATTATGTAGGAGACACCACTGGATAAATCTGCCATTATATGGTCTGTTTTGGTAATGATAGCAATTGTCCTCAGTCTGTCACATGAGTATTGGAGATCCTCCTAAACTCAGGTAGCAGGCTGACATTATTATTGCTATCAAAGAGGAATTATTGCAATTTAAAATGAGTCTCTATCTAAATCATAAAGGATTAATAGGTTATGGGGGGGGGGGGGGTGCAGACTGCTGGAACCCCTGCCGAGCATCAAAATGGAGGAAAAATGTCCCCTGAAATTAAGGGAGTGAACGAGCGCTCCACTCATTCTCTATGGAGCGGCACTGCTCCATAAACAATGATACAATAGAGTGTGTAGTGTGTCATGTACAGCAATGGGAGAATATTCAAAAAGGGTGTGCTTGAGTGTGTGGCTGAGGATGTGTTTAGAGGCGTGGCAGAGGGATGGTTAGGGCTATGGTCAGGGGCCACAGTACATTTGCACATCACTTTCTATGCCCATCACGAGGCTAGGCTCTAGATCTATCCCTAATCATAATTCCTATTGTTCTTTTACTAGATGTTGCTCAATTTAGGTACAATGTTTTACAGGCTCTCTTTGGGTAAAGAAGGAATTGTCTATATTAGGGTAGGGTCACAGGAGACAGCTCCGCAGCTTATCTTATGCTGCAGATCCACCGGTGAGTGACCCTAGAGTGAGCCCCCTGCCTAGGCTTGTGTCTCTGCTTGTAGCAGCAATAGGCGGCTTCGAGCACACACACAGGGATCTGCATGACTGTAGCAACTGTGTGCACATGCGCAGTTTACTCTTAGACATTTCGACCACTCCTCTGCTCCTTGAGCTAGGAATGGAGCGGCCGCAATGTCTTAAAGTAAACTACGCATCCATGCTCAGTTACTACAGTTGCACAGATTCCCGGTACACAGGCACAGGCAGGGGGCTTACTCTAGGCTCAATCATCGGATGATCTGTAGCATAAAATAAGCATGAAATAAGCTGCGGATCTGTCACATGTGACCCTATCCTATACAGACAATTCCCACAGACAAGAAAAAAAAAAAAAGCTGAAGCTCAGTTAGATTAGGTGGAGATCATCTCTGAACTGCGATTTTCAAGTCTTGCCATAGATTCTCAATTGGATTCAGGTCTGGGCTTTGATTGGTTATCCACAATAAAGTGATTTTAGTACTTACCTGTCAGAAAATAATGGACATGCTTAGGAACGACCCATGCTTGTCTTGGGGCTAAATGGCTATTCTGTAAGTCCACCATAATGCTGTGGCTATCTTTTTGTGAAATGGTTATTTCCTGTTGGAAATCCCACTGTCAAATCCTAGTATACCTTGTTTGTAAGTGTGAGGTCATTTTTCTCCCTCCCACACATCAGCCACCCCACCTATTGGAGAACAAGTGTGCTGCCTTCCATGCTTTACTGTGAACAAAAGACCAGTGTTTTCTAACCAGAGTGCCTCCAGCTGTTGCAAAACTAAAATTCTCTGCAGAATGATCTCCTTCCCACCCAGCAGTCGCTCCACTCATTGAAGCAGACAGGCTCCCTGACTAGTGATGTAATGTCTCGAGCCACACTGTAACCTGGGAAACCTGAGACAACAGTAATTTTGTATGCTGTTAAAAATAACCATCATGGCAAGATTACATAAGACCCCCGTCACACACAGGTACAGACACTATATTATGAACTACACTAACTTTACAGCCCCTGTAGCATAGTCGAATAGAAAAAAATCATGGAAAACTTATTAACATGTTTGATCTACACCATTTCAGTGAAGCCCTGGCTTTATGTGTAGGGTCATTGGGGGCGAATTTTCATTCATTTTAGAAGATTTTTGTATTCTATATTTGTTGAATGTGTTTGGCGCAGGCAAATTTTGCGCTAACACATTGTGACTTTTAATTTAGAGCAGAACTGAAAGTGCTCTAGTTTAGAACACATTTGGTTTTGCCTTTTGCAGTGGACAAGAATTTACTATTTATATGTTTTTCAGCAAGTTGCCTTTTTTTTGCCGAAAATCACTTTTTGTAAGTTCCCTCCATTATCAGTCTCAAGTTTTTTGTAGGCTGCATCAGATTTTCTTCAAGGATTGTCTTGCATATTGTAACTTTTATTTTTAGCTTGATTATTAATTCTGAGCATCAGGTTATCAGAAAAGGTTCCAGTGATTGAGGAATGGTTTAATTTAGCTGATAAAATTAATAATATAAATTGATATATATGGGAAAAGATCTCTAAAAAGACAGGATCGGTTTAATCAGAAGTGGAATAAATGGAGGAGAGATTGAAAGATTGATTTTTGGGTGTTTTTTTTCCTCCGCATTCTCGGGGGGGGCGGGGCGTAGGGAGGGGAAGGGATCAGGGGAAGGTTAAGCTTATGTATTTAAGGAATGTATTGCTGGTACAATTTGTATAATTTTGTATGGAAAATGCATCAACCTTTCCATCAATTATGACCAGTTTCCCTCTACCTGCAGAAGAGAAGCATCCCCACTGCATGATTCCACTACCACCTTGTTTCACTGTGGGAATAATGATGGGCAGTGTTGGTTTTTCACCACACTTAGCCTTTTGCAGAGACCAGAAAGTTCAATGGTCTCATCTGACCAGAGAACCGGAGTACCAGCTCCACAACTTCATCCCTGACCTGTTTGGTGATCTCCTTGGTCTTCATGCTGCTGTTTGTTCAGTAATTGCTCTATAAGGCTAGGTTTCCACTTGTTTTTTTTTGTTCACCTAAAAAAAACGCCAGCAAAAACGCCAGAAGAACTGCCACAGGTTTTTCCTGCATTTTGGCAGTATTTCTGGCGTTTTTTCTGGCGTTTTCCCTGGTGTAAACAGCCAAATTTGTCCCCTGTGGCAGTTTTCTCACTGTCTTCTGGATACCACTCTGTGGGTCGGATGCTGAGTGCCCGGTCCACAGAGTGTAGGGAGGTGAGGAGTGATGTATAGCATCACTATTCACCTCCCCAGGCCGTATAGTATACAGGGGACATAGTGTACCCGTGTATACTATACAGGAGCCGGGAATCCTTTCACTATACTGACAGGACTCCCTGCTCCTATAGCCCCTTTGTGTGGTATACAGAATATACAGGAGCAGGTTGCGGGAGATCCCAAACGGGGATTTAACCCAGAAAAACCTTGGCGTGTGAAAGCGCTTCTCTGTTGCAAAAAATAAGGTTGCTGGAAACTTCTTGGATAAGAAGGGGGGGATTTATTGACGGTTGGGTTTAAAGAACACAAAAAGTAAAAAATAGAAAATAAAAAATATAAAGCATAAAGCAAACAGGATTGGACAACGCGTTTCAAAAGGGTATCCCTTTCTTCTTCAGGTCTCCTGTACTGTTGCCACCGCCTGCCAGCGGTCTCGGCAGAAAGCTGCTCCCGATCACCAACCTAAGACTCTTTTCCTCGCCACATCATCAGGACTTAAAGGATAGTGGCACCCGACTGCTCACCCCGATCTCCACCGCGCACTGGCCGCAAAGTACCAGCACACATTGAGGGGATCATCCAGCTGACCGCATCTGCCGACTCTGCCAAGCGGATCACATCTGAACATCTGGAGTACACCAGCGGACGGTGTCTACTCCACAAAAGCAGCGCTCCACATCACCGGCACCAGGTGACACCCCGCAGCACTGGAGACAAGCAAGAACATCAGCCAGCAGATCCAGCAGTCAGCGGCCCGGAACCTTGCCGCATACCAGCTTATACGCATCGCAGAGTTGTGCCTGTTATGCAGCACAACTCTGAAAGGTGAGCAGAAAATCTCCCTATGCTTCCCTGCTAAATCCCCCCCCCCCCTTACCTCCTATAAATAGAAAGGTAAAGGCACCATCAAGGCGCCACTTCTGTGTTTTTTCTCTCCACATATTTTACTCTATACAGAATATACAGCTATCTATAGATAGCTGTATATAGTGTATACAGAACAGGAGCTCCACTTACTTTCCTTGCTCCCTGTCGGGTCAGTGTAGCTCCGCCCCTGGTGATGACATAATTATGGGCGGAGCTACAGACGGGAGTCAGGCTAGTAAGGCTCTATGAATCTCTGTTCACATTGTCCATTTTGTATAATGTGAACAGACCCTTCTGGCAGTGTCTTCCCAGATAGGGAGACTCCTGCTGTTGCTAAACTACAACTCCCCGCATGCCCAGACAGCCAAAGGCTGTCTGGGCATGCTGGGAGTTGTAGTTTTTCAACAATTGGAGGCTCGCTGTTTCGGAAGACATTGCAATATGGGCGCTCTACCCAGCGGACAGCGACAAAAATGTACTATCCAATATTTTGTGTTTTTTTTTTCTTCTCCTTTTAAATTTGTGTGTCCAGAGGATAACGGCGGATTTGATGGATTACGGCGGATGAACATTTTTTTCTTTTAATAAAATGGTTAACGAGGGCTGTGGGGGAGTGTTTTTTAAAATAAAATAATTTTTCCATTGTGTTGTGTTTTTTAAAATAGAATTTTCAGGCTTAGTAGTGGAAGCCGGTCTTATTGATGTAATCCATTACTAAGCCAGTGCTTAGCGTTAGCCCCAAAAACAGCTAACCCCCAATTATTGCACGGTACCCCTTGCCACAGGGGTGCCGGGAAAAGCCGGTACCAACAGGCCCAGAGCTTCAAAAATGGCGCTCCTGGGCCTAGGCGGTAACAGGCTGGCATTATTTAGGCTTGGGAGGGCCAGTATCAATGGTCCTCGCCCACCCTGGTAACATCAGGCTGTTGCTGTTTGGTTGGAATTGTGCGGAGAGTGAAAATACGGGGAACCCCATGCGTTTTTTTAAAATAAATAAATAAAATAAAAAATGCATAGGGTTCCCCGTATTTTCATTCTCAGCACAATACCAACCAAACAGCAACAGCCTGACGTTACCAGGGTGGGCAAGGACCATTGATACTGGCCCTCCCCAGCCTAAATAATGCCAGCCTGTTACCGCCTAGGCCCAGGAGTGCCCTTTTTGACGCTCCGGGCCTGTTGGTACTGGCTCTTCCCGGCACCCATGTGGCGGTGGGTAATAATTGGGGGTTAGCGCTAGCTGTTTTTGGGGCTAACGCTAAGCCCTGGCTTAGTAATGGATTCCGTCAATAAGACAGCTTCCACTACTAAGCCTGAAAATTTTATAAAAAAAAAAAACACAACACATTGGAAAAATTATTTTATTTTAAAAAACACTCCCCCACAGCCCTCGTTAACCATTTTATTAAAAGTAAAAAAAAATCAAGTTAATCCATTGTAATCCATCAAATCTGCCATAATCCTCTGCATACACGGATCTGAAAGGAGAAGAAAAAAAACACAAAAAAATGGGTTAGGACATTTTTTGCGCTCTCCGCAGGGGAGAGCCCCCATAATGCAATGTCTTCCCAAACAGGGAGCCTCCAATTGGTGCAAAACTACAACTCCCAGCATACCCAGACAGCCAAAGGCTGAGGATTATGTGCTGGGAGTTGTAGTTTAGCAACAGCTGGAGTCTCCCTATCTGGTAAGACACTGGCAGAAGGGTCTGTTCACATTATACAAAACGTACAATGTTAACAGAGCCTTATAACCTTACCAGCTTGGATCCCGCCTGTAGCTCCGCCCCTAATGACATCATCAATAGGTGCGGAGCTACACAGACTTGCGGAGACTGGAGGAAGGTAAGGGGACTTCTTCATCTTCTGTATACACTATATACAGCTGTCTATAGATAGCTGTATATTCTGTGTACCACCCAAAGGGTTAACCTACACTGTCCAGCAGTGTAAGTTAACTCTTTCCTTGCTGGGCTTGCACATAGTGCACAGCTCAGCAAGGGGTTAAGTGAGCCAGCAATGTATATACTGTATACACATTGCAGGTTCACTGTAAGTTCTTGCTGGGCAGTAGGTATACGATGTATATCAACTTCGCAGCATCAGCTGTTCACACGGCTCTGTAGCGGTGAGAACAGCTGAGTCCCCACAGTCACTTCAGGACGATCGCATCGGGTGTCAGGAGAAGTGATATCCGCTGTTATCTGTCCCTTACTGCAGGTACTACTACTCCCAACATGGAGCGCACACTGCTCCATGCTGGGAGCAGTAGTACCTGCATTAATAGACAGATCACAGCGAGTGAAACTCCTGACACCTGCTGTGATCCTCCTGTATAATGTATAGATATGGGCAGCTGCTCTTCTATGGTCCCCTGCACTGACGTATATATACACAATATATTCCACAGAGTTGTGATTGGCTTGAACCATCTGACCAATCACAGCTCTCTGTAGGAAATATGAATAGGTGTATATATACGGCAGTGCAGGGGACCATAGAAGAGCGGCCACCGCATCTATACATTATACAGGACGATCGCAAAGGGGAGATCTGTCAATTAGTAAAGGTACTACTACTCCCATCATGGAACAGTGTGTTCCATGCTGTGAGTAGTAGTACTACCCAAAAAATGTATAAAAAAAGTTAAAAACACGCACACACTACATTTTCATTATTGTCGGCTACATTTTTAGGTGCCCACCCGCGTACATAAATTGATCCCTGTTTAAAAATTAATTAAAATTTTGTTGTAAAAAAAGAAAAATTTCGTTAAATACTATTGTTTCCATCACTACTATATCTATTTTTTTTTTTAATGATACCCTACGAAATTTTAAAAAAAAAAGGTATCTCCATCACATTTTGGGATTGCTTAAGTCCA
Source organism: Hyla sarda (assembly GCF_029499605.1). Taxonomy (NCBI): domain Eukaryota; kingdom Metazoa; phylum Chordata; class Amphibia; order Anura; family Hylidae; genus Hyla; species Hyla sarda. The sequence goes on from NC_079193.1 coordinate 144,656,740, forward strand.
AAAAAGAATAAAAATGCCTGAAAAAACGCCAAAGTTAAAACCCACATGGCATTTTTCTTGGCGTTTTTTCACTCCTATAGACTTTATGGGAGAAAAACGCCAAGATTTTTCCGAAAAAATGCCAAAGTCTCGACAAGAGGTCGTTTTTTAAAAACTGACAAGGAGCCCAAAAATGCCAAAAGGATAAAAAATAAATAAAAAAACGCCAAACTGAAAAACGCCAAGTGGATTTGGCATTTTGCAGTTTACTATTGACTTGCAGCTAACATCTGGCCGCAGAGTTTTTTCACGAAAAAAACGCCATGCGGCAGAATGGGCGTTTTCATTGGTGTTTTTCACAGAACAGGTCTATTTGTACTGATATTAAATTGCAGACAGGTGGGCTCTATTTACTAATCATGTGACTTGCAAATGTGAAGGCAATTTGTAGCACCAGATTAGAGATGAGCGAACTTACAGTAAATTCAATTCGTCACGAACTTCTCGGCTCGGCAGTTGATGACTTATCCTGCATAAATTAGTTCAGCTTTCAGGTGCTCCGGTGGGCTGGAAAAGGTGGATTCAGTCCTAGGAGACTCTTCCTAAGACTGTGTCCACCTTTTCCAGCCCACCAGAGCACCTGAAAGCTGAACTAATTTATGCAGGATAAGTCATCAACTGCCTAGCCGAGAAGTTTGCGACGAATCAAATTTACTGTAAGTTCGCTCATCTCTACACCAGATCTTTGTTACGGGTTTCACATTAAAGGGGTGAATACATATGCACTCAAAATTTTTCTGATTTTTATTAGTAAATAGGTTAAAATCCCATGCAATATTACCCCAGAATTCCAAATGATGGACTATTTTGCGTTGGTCCATTAGATAAATTTACAACAAAATCTGTAGTTATATGTAGTTATATGTTATATGTAGTTATATGACAAAATGTAGAAATGTTTGTAATACTCATGCAAGGCACTATATGAACCTTCGCTTTCAGTATCTGGTATGACAACCTTCTGCAGCAATAACTGCATCTAAATGTTTCCAGGAATTGTTGATTAGTTCTGCACATCGGCATGTAGGAAACTACATACAAAACAGCTTCAACTATGTTGGTGGGTTTCATCCAATAAATTGCTTACTTCTGGTCCCTCCACAACATTTCTATTGGATTAAGGTCAAGACTTTGATTTAGCCCTTCCAAAAATGTAACCTAATTCTTCTCCAAATATTCTTTGGAAGAACTATTGGTGTTTTTAGGGTCTTTGTCTTACTACGTGATCCCCATTCTCTAGAGTTTAAAGGGGTACTCCGCCCCTAGACAGCTTATCCCCTATCCAAAGGATAGGGGATAAGATTTCTGATCGCAGGGTCCCCCTGCTGGGACCCCTACGATCTCTTCTGCGCAGGGGCGGATCCATCTACTCTCGGGAGGGGCACTATTAGAGTATTTTGTGTTGGCAGACAGAAAACAAGATGTTGCTTATGGACCTTACAATATTATTGAATGTATCATACAGTCCTAACCTTGTTTAAGACTCTTAGGCCATGCTCACATGTCAGAATAATAGTAAAAAATACCAATTGCCACAGAATGGGAAAGTGCTAAAGAAGTTTTTACCATTTAAAACTACAGCTCTGATGGAACATAGTGAGGAGAATACTCAATGATATCAGTGACTACAGGTGACGTTTTCTCTATAGTCTTTCCTTATCTAATTCAGCTGGTACATACTGCCAGGATTTGTTCCAGCTAAATCTTCTCTCTGCAAAACTTGATGCCCAGATGGCTCCTCACTATCTCAGCGGATTCTGATCCTCTATATGGAAACAATTATTATTATAATACTGCCAAACACTGTATTCTTTGAATATAATACTGGCACACACCCTCTGAATATAATTCTGACACACTGTACCCCCTGAATATAATACCGCCACACTCCGTACCCCCTGAATATAATACTACCACACACTGCACCCTCTAAATATATTACTATCACACACTGCACGCTCTGAATATAATACCACCACACACTGTGCCCTCTAAATATAATACTTTCACACACTGCACCCTCTGAATATAATACTACCACACACTGTGCCCTCTAAATGTAATACTACCACACACTGCACCCTCTGAATATAACTTGCTGTGCAGTGCATCCTTTGAATAAAATACCATAATGTATTGTGGCCGAAACTTCTGAAATGCAAAACACTCTGTGCCTTCACATATAGTAATAATGTCCCATCTTGTGCCCCTACATATAATAATTATGACCCGTCCTGTTCCCCCCACATAATAATAATGCCCTCTGTCCTGTGCCCCTAACATATAATGCCCCCTGTGCTGTGTCCTTCACATATAATGCCCCCGTTCTTTGCCCCTCACATATAATGCCCCATCATGCGCCCCTCACATATAATGTCCCCATCATGCGCCCCTCAAGTATAATGCCCCCATCATGCATCCCTCACATATAATGCCCCCTGTGCTGTGCCCCTCATATATAATGCCCCCTGTGCTGTGCCCCTCACATGTAATGCCCCCTGTGCTGTGTCCTTCACATATAATGCCCCCGTTCTTTGTCCCTCACATATAATGCCCCCGTTCTTTGCCCCTCACGTATAATTCCCCCATCATGCGCCCCTCATATATAATGCCCCCATCATGCGCCCCTCACATATAATGCCCCCATCATGTGCCCCTCATATATAAGGCCCCCATCATGCACCCCTCACATATAATGACCCTTTGTAATGCCCTTCACATATATTGCCCCCTTTCTTTGCCCCTCACATATAATGCCCCCATCATGCGCCCCTCACATATAATGCCCACTGTGCTGTGCCCCTCACATATCATGCACAGGGGGGCATTATATGTTTGGGGCACTTGACAGGAGCATTATATGTGAGGGGCACAGTACAGGGGGCATTATATGTGAGGGGCACAGCACAGGGGGCATTATATGTGAGGAGTACAGCACAGGGGGCATTATATGTGAGGGGCACAGCACAGGGGGCATTATATGTGAGGGGCACAGCACAGGGGCCCCCCCTGTCATGTGCTCTTCACATATAATGCCCCCTGTGCTTTGCCCTGCAGCCCCTCATTAAATATGCGCCCCAGGTTTTTAAATCCCCCTCCCCCTCCTCCTGTACGATATAATACCCCTAACAGTGGTACATATTCTGTTTCCCTAATCCCCTGGGCCCTGAGCATACTCTTCTTACTTACAGTATGTAGGCTGCAGGGACGGGATCTCCGGGTGCGGGCACTATGATGTGACGTCATCGCGCCGGCCTGCAGTGGATCGCATCCTCGCAGTACACACGCTGTGTACTCACAGCGTGTGTTAAAGGTTAGTGAATGATGGAGCGGCAGCTTACAGCTTCGGCTCCACCATGCTAGGGGGTGGGGGCAGCAATCTCGGGGGAGGGGCAGTTGCCCCCGACCCCCCCCCCCCCCCGGTTCCGCCACTGCTTCTGCGGCACCACAGTCATCCGGTGCTCTGAGCGAACTTTGCTCCATGCCTGATGACTAGCGATGCAGCGCTGACGTCATGCCCTCCTTCTTAATGCAAGTCTATGGGAGGGGGCGTAATGGCTGCAACACCCCCTCAATGCAAGTCTATGGGAGGCCATGACATCACGAGCCTCCGGTGCCACAGCCGCCATTCTAAACGAACGCTGGGTGCTGCAGGGAGATTGCAGGGAAATATTATCCCCTATCCTTTGAATAGGTTATAAGATGTCTAGAGGCAGAGTACCCCTTTAAGCTCACGGACAGTGCACTGACAATTTCCTTTAGAATTTCCTGGCATGATTCAGAATTCATTGTTCCATCAACGGTCCTGGCCCTGATGCAGCAAAAGAAATCCAAACCATGATATTACCACCACTTTGTTTCAAAGAAAAAAAAAAGGGCACCTTTTTATGATTCACATATATAAGATATTGTATCATTTTCTTTAGTGTCTGATTTGGTTTTCTCTATCTACTTTTAGGACAAATTTTGTATGAAAATCTCATGCAGTTTTAAAGTTGGCTTTCTGCAGATTGACAGAAAAGTCTCAGAGGTTCATAAACTTTCAAACACCACTATATATAGTTCCCTTTTAAATCAATAATATATATGTATGTTATAAGCACTTAAGCTCCCTTCCTTCGTATGATGTTGATGCTAACTACACATTAATTGTATAGTTTATTGTCCAGCTGTTTTGTTAATAAAAAAAAAAAAAGCTGGACAGTACAGAAAAACTAATCCATTATCCACAGGATAGGGGATAAGTTTTAGAGAGCCTTTTGGCAATCTTTTGCTCTCCCATAGCGATATATGGAGGGGGCGTGGCAGCCCCCGCTTCAGGCGGGGGTCGTGATGCACCCTTCTGTGGGAGAGCTGGGACTCCATATAGACGATCACAGAGGGCAACAGCGATTGGACCACCTGTGATCTAAAATGTATCCCCTATCCTGCAAAAAGGTGATGAGTTTTTCTGTACTGTCATGGGCATGAGACTTGTCCTTCAATTTACTGTTGCAGTAATTTTATATATTTTCTTACAAGCTGTTGTTGAAATGAGAGGGAAATCTTTCCACCTGATACAAGATAAGTCTCTATTGCCTGCTTACAGACAGAACAAATGAAAAATACAGTATATAGTAATTGCTTTTGTTAAAGATTAATCTTGTGTGATTCTTTGTTGTAATTCTCACATACCCAGTGCACTCTACTTACAAAATATTTGTGCTTTTTTCATAAACCATAAAGGTTACATTTTTTTCTCAACTGTTCTCCACTCAACTTATTTGCCTCGGGTAACCTGTTCTCCAAAGGGTTGCAACTCAATGTTCATGTACAATACCACATACCAATGCACTCAGACTTACAAAAAATGTTTTACTGTTCGATATCAATGTGACTTATGTACTCCACATAATCTTATTAAAGGGGTTAACCAGGTTTGAGTAACTTTTCACTATTGTGTCTTTGATGCCAATATATGCAAGTGCTTTACTTGCTTTACATATGTGGGGTGGATCGACCCCTTTTTTGTGATTTCATGGTCCCCTCAGGTTCAGCATTACTCTATACTCTGGATGACTGTTTCTTGAGCCTTTCCCAGGATCCTGTTTGGCTCCAGACAGTTGCTGATCACAAGGGCAGGGGCACATACAACACAATTCACTAGGGGGCTGGCCTGTCAGGGAAGATAAGAAGAAGCCAAGCCCCTTGCGATTAGCTGTTGTCTCGAGCCAAACAGGATCTTGGGGAAGCTCGAGACAACAGTCACCCAGACACCAGAGGAATGCTGAACCTGGGGGAACCATGAATTCACAAAAAAGGACTCAATCCACTCCACACGTGTAAGACAAGTTAAGCACTTAAGACATAACTTGGCAACACAGGCAGAATAGAGAAAAATTAATAAACCCTGGATGACCTCTTTATTACTGGCAAATGTTGCACAAACGTAATAAACCAAGATATACTTTCAAGTGAACTGATTTTCATGTACTCTATACAGTATTGTACAGAAGTGAGTACACCACTCACATTTTTGTAAATATTTTATTATATCTTTATTATATCTGCTACAATGTAACGTAGTGAGTGCACAGTCTGTATAACAGTGTTTAATGTTGTGTCCCCTCAAAATAACTCAAAATACAATGAATTAACGTCTAAACCTTGTCAACAAAAGTGAGTACATACCTATGTGAAAATGTCCAAATTTTGCCCAATTAGCCATTTTACCTTCCCGGTGTCATATGACTCGTTAGTGTTACAAGGTCTCAGGTGTGATTGGGGAGTGTAACGGGTCATGGCAGGTGGTGGATCCTCTGGGCCTGTGTGGATGATGACCTGAGCCGTGCCAGGGAGCAGAGTCTAAGGTGCCGATGGTTTTCACCGGAGCCCGCCACAAAGCGGGATGGTCTTGCTGTTGCAGGTGGCACCCAGATCACTACCCCTGGCATGACTCGTTCACACAGGTAGCTGGGAGGTGGTGTGACACAGAAGGAAACTGAAAGGATGTGGCAGGATGGCAGTAGGTTAGGACAGGTAACACAGGTGCAGGGTAGGTAAGGTAGCAAGGAATAGGTACACGGTAACAGGGACACAGGACTTTCACTATGGCACTAGGCAACCAAAGATCTGACAGGGAACCAAGGGAGGAGCTGATATTTAAGGACAGGGTGCAGGTGTAGACACATGATTAAATGAGCACTGGCCCTTTAAGAGTAAGAGCTCTGGCTGGGGGACACAGAGAGGCGGAAGATGAGGGAGGTGAGTGATGGGCTGGGATTCGCATCCGGGCGTGACCCGCAATGCGAATCCAAGCCCTGCTGGCAGCTAGGACATGAGCAAAGAGCGTTCACGGACGGCGTGTCTGGCCGGAGCGCAGGGGTTACAGGGACCAGGATTCTTACATTTGTTCTTATAGCTCTTTCACTACAATACTGATCACTGGAAGTTCAACATAAAACCTTGTGGCAATGAACTCTCTGAGGATCTGAAAAAAAGAATTGTTGCTCTACATAAAGCAAGACCATACAGTTCCACTCAAAAAAGGTGTTGCCATGAATGATCAAAGGAGTTGACTGCATGTGCTCAGGGTTATATCCAGAGGTTATCTTTGGAAAATAGAGGGCTTCTAGCAATGCTGCAGAGGTTGAAGGGGTGGGGGGGGGGGGGGGTCAGCCTGTTAGTGTTCATACCCTATGCCGCACAATGCATCAAATTGGTCTGCATGGCTATCGTTTCAAAGGAAGTCTTCTCTTAAAGGGGTTATCCAGGAAAAAAAAAAAATTTATATATCAACTGGCTCCAGAAAGTTAAACAGATTTGTAAATTACTTCTATTAAAAAATCTTAATCCTTTCAGTCCTTATGAGTTTCTGAAGTTTAAGTTGTTCTTTTCTGTCTAAGTAATCTCTGATGACACGTGTCTCGGGAAACGCCCAGTTTAGAAGAGGTTTGCTATGGGAATTTGATTCTAAACTGGGCGTTTCCCGAGACACGTGTCATCAGAGATTACTTAGACAGAAAAGAACAACCTTAACTTCAGAAGCTCATAAGTACTGAAAGGATTAAGGTTTTTTAATAGAAGTAATTTACAAATCTGTTTAACTTTCTGGAACCAGTTGATATATAAAAAAAAGTTTTTTCCTGGAATACCCCTTTAAGATAACTTATCCCAAATTGTACCTATGGATGGAGGGTAAATCTCTAAATTTCTATACCATTGATCAACAAGCACTAGAATGTAGAATCAGCTCACCCTGATGCCAAGAAATATTATCGAGCATGGAGGAGGTGTGGACTGTCCCTGAAGACACACTAGAAAGACAAGGAAACTCCAGCTCAATTGCAGATCCAATCCAATAGTCACCTTTATTCACAAACAGCTACAAGGATCACAAGTACATGGCAGGATGCTGGCCTTACTCACACCAGTAAGGCCAGCATCCTGCCATGTACCTGTGATCCGTGTAGCTGTTTGGAGTTTCTGGAGTTTCCTTGTCTTTCTATTGATCAACAAGGTCAACTAAATTTACAATCATGTGTACATCATCAAAAAGAGATTATGTAACCCTCAGCTTGGCTAACATAAATGCAATTTACCAATTTACCCTTAAAAAAGCAGCAGAAGAGGTGAAACAGAGGGGAGGTTAATGATTTAGGATTTTAATTATCTCTCCTCTGGTCTAAGTGTGCAATAAAACACTCCAATATAAGTAATATTAGTGCTTGCAGGAGGCATATTTGGATTTAAAACTTCCTATGGTTTAATATAAAAATATACAATTATAAAATAACTTCTTCATTAGTTAACAAGAACAGCTAAGTATTCAAAAACAACTCTATCTGTGTTAGACACACTGAGGGGAATTTATCATTGTAGGTGTGCTGTGGACTGTTTTCTAGACAATTTTTTGTGCTGAGCTGTGCCAAATTTATCATTGTGGCATAAGATGTTGATAAGTTTGGTACAGCAAGGAATTGACTGGAAAATTGACCTCACAACAAGGAATTGAAGTCTACTTTCATTTGGTGCAGTGGCAGGAGTGCGTGCTTGCTGCGGCAGGCGGCACCCAAGTCGTTACCCCGGCACGACTCGTCCACAAAGGTGGCTGGGATAAGGCGTGGCACAGAAGGAAACTGGCAAGATGTGGTCAAGGTAGCAGTAGGTCAGGGCAGGCGGCACAGGTGCAGGGTCAGGTAACGGAAAAAGGATCAGGTACAAAGATATCAGGAACACAGGAACACAGTATGTTTTCTCTAGGGCACAAAGGCAACAAAGATCCAGCAGGGAACCAAGGGAGGAGCTGATAATTAAAGACAGGGTGCAGGTGTAAACACTTAATTAAATGAGTACTTGCCCTTAAAATGTAAGAGCTCCTGCATGCGTGCCCTAGGGGGCACACGCGCTGGGGCTGCGGGAACAGAAAGACTAGGGAGGTGAGTGATGGGCTGGGATTTGCATGCGGGCGCGTCCCGTGATGCGAATCCCAGCCCCGCCGGCAGCAGGGTCATGACAAGAGAGCGTTCACGGCCAGCGTGTCTGGCCGGAGCGCAGATGTAACACAGCCATCTGTAGATAGCTAAATATTCTGGATATTCTGCTCCTAGGTAGCCCCGCCTCTAATGATGATGTCATTGGAGAAAGAGCTACAATGTAACTAATAATCACCAACTGACCAACACCAGTGAATAGAGGTGGCTTAAAACATCACTTTTAATATATACTCAATAAAAGTAGAAAGTACAATTAGTGCCGTTCCGTGCATGTACTCGATAATCTTTGATCCAAATTATAACTGCTAAAAGCAAATATAATTATATCCAAGCTAGGAGTGCTATAGTATAATTCAAGCACATCCAACCATGAAAAAGAGTGTGCTACATCAAAGCACAATCAAGCTGATGTGACAAATCACTTGGGGTCACCCAGCAAATAGTTACTCCTTCAGTCATCCAATGATGGCGACTGAGTCTCCCAACGCGTTTCTATCGCCTGTTACGGTGGTGTCATCAGGGGAGGTATTGACATAGGACTCAATCAAAAGTAGACCGTCAGGGTGTGTACCAACTGAACGGACTAAGTCAAGGGGCTGCAGCATGTAACCGTACACAACATGCGGCAGCCTCTTAGCTATGGTACTTAGATATATAAAACATCAAAATAAGATTTTTTCAAAAAAAGAATCATATGATTATGTTACTTGAAGTCCAGCACCAACAGAGGCCTTTCCTGTAAAAGAAAAGAACATACATGTAGACAAGTGGCCATATGAAGCTGATCTTGTTTATAAGTCAGCATTGCATTGCTTACTCACTTAACCACCTCCGATTGGCTGCCCTGCAAAACAAGAGAAACACAACCCCATTCAGTATTCCCTGCATTTAATCCACCTGTAGGGAAGGAATACTCCATATGGAGTGTACTCACTATTGCGTGACTTCAAGAAGAATTACCGGTGGCGCGCACTCCCGCAGTGGCGAAGAGGCCGGCTTACATCCAGCCCAGCGCGCTGCCGGGGAAGCCGGCGTCTGACGTTATATCCTGTGCGACCATTACCTCACGTCCGGCGCATCCGCCCCGCTTCCCAGGGCGACGCGTCCTAGGGCGGTGCTAAGTTATCTGCACTCGCCGAACGTGTTAACCATTTGTGGTCCATACAGGACGTTCATTCACTTTATAACAGGTCAGTAAACTAACTTTGCTGGTATCTCTTAACATAGAACATTGCAGTTATCTCGGTTGTCACTAAGGTCTGCCTATATATGAATGGGCGTGTAATAATAAGTAGGTGACAAGATTACTACAATTCCCAGAGAGTTTGGAAAAAAAATTGGGGGGGCTGCACCTATTCCCCTAAAAGGGGAGGGGCAACTGGTTAAAGTGGCGTGTGGGGCAATCCTATTTTTCATATAGAGAATTAGGGTATTTAACTGGGTTGGAATATATTAAGTGTACCCTAGTAATTATATATGTGTGAACGGGGAGAATACATGGCCCTTTGTGTAGTTGCCACCCTAGTTGGCCCTCTCGTCATAGCCCTATCCCTAGGCGGCTTAATCCCTAATGGATGGCCCCGCTCAGGAACCTCCTATATGCCCTAGCATTGTCTAACCGCCTATTGGAGGTCTACCTGTAAGACCCACTAGGGTCTCCCCTATCTACCTAGGTCCTCCAATTATATTTCCACCCAGTCAATCCCTACAAAAAACAAGAAAAATTAATCTGTTCATTCAAGCCATGGGGGGCATAGGTTTTTAACTTATGGATCCATTTGCACTCCCTTTGGAGTAGCAAACGGTCCATATCACCTACTCTAGGAGAGCTATGTACATGCTCAATGCGCCTAAATCTAACACTGTACATGTCATTGCCATGATAGTCCCGCATGTGTTTGGCCAGGGGCGTATCTCTATTGTTACGAATATCGCCAATGTGTTCAAGAACACGTCTGCGCAGCTCTCGTAGTGTTTTGCCTACATAATAAGTAGGACACGGGCATTGCGCCAAATAAATCACAGCTCTCGAGCTACAATTAATAAATTGCTTAATTTTTAGATTGCCACCACGTACGCCACTCATCACCTCTTTCGTTTTAACAAAGTATGCACACGCCTTACAATGGCCACATTTGTAGCAACTCGAGGGCTGTACATATCCGTCCAACCATGTATTTGCCCCTCCCCTCCTCGGGGCCAGATGACTCCTAACCACCGTGTCACCTATACTACGCCCTTTACGGTAGGTAATCAAAGGCCTCTCACCTACAACTTCTCCCAGGTCTTTATCCAATTTCAGGATGTCCCAGTGCCTTGTCAGGGATTCCCGAACCTCAATTGCCGCATTATCAAAGGTACCTATTATGCGTAACTCCTTATCTGTATTAACCTTATTATTTGGTCTCAAAAGTGTCTCTCGCGGGGTCATTAGGGCATGTTTATATGCCTGTTTGAAGATCTGCAGGCTCGAACAGTTTCTCCTCAATCGAAGGTATTGACCTTTGGGAATACCCAGAGGTGATGAGTGGCGTACGTGGTGGCAATCTATAAATTAAGCTATTTATTAATTGTAGCTCGAGAGCTGTGATTTATTTGGCGCAATGCCCGTGTCCTACTTATTATGTAGGCAAAACACTACGAGAGCTGCGCAGACGTGTTCTTGAACACATTGGCGATATTCGTAACAATAGAGATAAGCCCCTGGCCAAACACATGCGGGACTATCATGGCAATGACATGTACAGTGTTAGATTTAGGGGCATTGAGCATGTACATAGCTCTCCTAGAGTAGGTGATCTGGACCGTTTGCTACTCCAAAGGGAGTGCAAATGGATCCATAAGTTAAAAACCTATGCCCCCCATGGCTTGAATGAACAGATTAATTTTTCTTGTTTTTTGTAGGGATTGACTGGGTGGAAATATAATTGGAGGACCTGGGTAGATAGGGGAGACCCTAGTGGGTCTTACAGGTAGACCTCCAATAGGCAGTTAGGAATGCTAGGGCATATAGGAGGTTCCTGAGCGGGGCCATCCATTAGGGATGAAGCCGCCTAGGCATAGGGCTATGACGAGAGAGCCAACTAGGGTGGCAACTACACAAAGGGCCATGTATTCTCCCCGTTCACACATATATTATTATTAGGGTACACTTAATATATTCCACCCAGTTAAATACCCTAATTCTCTATATGAAAAATAGAATTGCCCCACACGCCACTTTAACCAGTTGCCCCTCCCCCTTTAGGGGAATAGGTGCAGCCCCCCAAACCTTTTTTCCAAACTCTCTGGGAATTGTAGTAATCTTGTCACCTACTTATTATTACACGCCCATTCATATATAGGCAGACCTTAGTGACAACCGAGATAACTGCATTGTTCTATGTTAAGAGATACCAGCAAAGTTAGTTTACTGACCTGTTATAAAGTGAATGAACGTCCTGTATGGACCACAAATGGTTAACACGTTCGGCGAGTGCAGATAACTTAGCACCGCCCTAGGACGCGTCGCCCTGGGAAGCGGGGCGGATGCGCCGGACGTGAGGTAATGGTCGCACAGGATATAACGTCAGACGCCGGCTTCCCCGGCAGCGCGCTGGGCTGGATGTCAGCCGGCCTCTTCGCCACTGCTGGAGTGCGCGCCACCGGTAATTCTTCTTGAAGTCACGCAATAGTGAGTACACTCCATATGGAGTATTCCTTCCCTACAGGTGGATTCAATGCAGGGAATACTGAATGGGGTTGTGTTTCTCTTGTTTTGCAGGGCAGCCAATCGGAGGTGGTTAAGTGAGTAAGCAATGCAATGCTGACTTATAAACAAGATCAGCTTCATATGGCCACTTGTCTACATGTATGTTCTTTTCTTTTACAGGAAAGGCCTCTGTTGGTGCTGGACTTCAAGTAACATAATCATATGGTTCTTTTTTTGAAAAAATCTTATTTTGATGTTTTATATATCTAAGTACCATAGCTAAGAGGCTGCCGCATGTTGTGTACGGTTACATGCTACAGCCCCTTGACTTAGTCCGTTCAGTTGGTACACACCCTGACGGTCTACTTTTGATTGACTCCTATGTCAATACCTCCCCTGATGACACCACCGTAACAGGCGATAGAAACGCGTTGGTAGACTCAGTCGCCATCATTGGATGACTGAAGGAGTAACTATTTGCTGGGTGATTTGTCACATCAGCTTGATTGTGCTTTGATGTAGCACACTCTTTTTCATGGTTGGATGTTCTTGAATTATACTATAGCACTCCTAGCTTGGATATAATTATATTTGCTTTTAGCAGTTATAATTTGGATCAAAGATTATCGAGTACATGCATGGAACGGCACTAATTGTACTTTCTACTTTTATTGAGTATATATTAAAAGTGATGTTTTAAGCCACCTCTATTCACTGGTGTTGGTCAGTTGGTGATTATTAGTTACATTGATACTTGGCTTAGAGGTTTATTAAATCGGTCGTGTACAGGACCTTATTGGTGTGCAATTTATGTGAGACAGAGCTACACCCTGGGGGTGGAAAGTAGGGATGAGCGAATCGAATCTGACGAATACGAATTTGTCCCGAATTTCTGAAAAAATTTGATTTGCAACTAATGCGAATATCGACGCAATTCGATCACGTGAATCGCTACATTAAACTCCATTTAGGGCGGTCCAGGCTCCAGGCACCTAAAATGGCGGATCCACATGTGAGGATATGTGGCATGGAATCCTGGGAAGGCAGGAACAAGGGTAGACGGGATGACCCTGAATCACATGCAGCATGCAGCCTATCAGCAGCCAGTCACCCCTGTGATGTCACAGCCCTATATTATCTGCAGCCATATTGCAGCCAATCACTTCAGGCTTTCATTGCAGAGAGATAGATAGGGATAGACAGTGCTGTGTGTTGGCCAGAAAAGCATTTTCCCAGCAGCGGTTCACCTCCTAGTCATGTCAGCGTTCTGTTGCACAGAGAGGAAAGAGAGCAGTGTGTGTTGCACAGAAAAACATTCTTACAGCAGTGATTCACCTCCTAGTCAATACAGCGTTCTATTACAGAGAGGGACAGAGTGCAGTGTGTTGCACAGAACAGCAGCAATTCAGCTCAAACCCAAATCCTGCCTAGAAGCACTGAAGAGGAAGGGAGTGACATTGAGAGAGAGAGAGTGCAATTTTGGGTGTAGTACACAGCGACTGTGTGCTGCAGCACTGGTGTTTACTGCTGGTGTTGTACACAAATACTTTTTTAAGCGTACTGGAGTGCATTTTCCTCACAAGTGCACACCACATATGTACATCTAAGTGGTGTACTGTTTTGTTCCTGTTAGAGTCCTAGATACCGTGAAAGGCCAGGCAAAAGTACACACCATCTGGTTTTGTACACAAATACTTTTTTAGGCATACCTGAGCGCATTATCCTCCCCTCATAAGTGCATACCACATACGTACATCTAAATGGTGTACTATTTTGTTCCTGTTGAAGTGTCAAGGGCCTAGATACTGTGAAAGGCCAGCCAAAAGTACACATTGGCTGGTGTACACAAATATTGTTTTAAGTGTACTGGAGCACATTGTCCTCTCCTCATAAGTTCATACCACATACGTACATCTAAGTGGTGTATTATGTTGTTCCTGTTAAACTCTTAAGAGCCTAGATACTGTGAAAGGCCAGCCAAAAGTACACACCAGCTGGTGTTGTACACAAATACTGTTTTAAGCGTAGTGGAGCGTATTGTACTCCCCCTAAGTTATGCACTAGCTATGTCAGGCAGAGAAGTGCCAGGATGTGCACAAAGGAGTGGCAGAGGCCTAAATTAATCAGGCAGAGGTCGCAGCAGACTAGGGGCGATTGGCAGCAGGAGTCGCAGTGAGAGGCCTGAGCTCCCAGTATCAGCTAGCAGTCATGTCTCGACCAGCAACCCATCTGCCGTCATCGATTGGTTAACACGGTCATCCACTTCATCACAAGTGACATCTGACACCCCCAGTCAACAGTTGGTGGGTTCCTCAGACACAACCCTCAGTTGTCATGGCCCGGGAGCAGTCCCTGTCCTCCAATTGCCTCTGTCCTATGCTGTTCCCTCCCCCACAGAAGTATCTTATGCTGGGGTTCAGCTCCACTATTTACTGAGGACAATCTAGAGGACAGTCAGCAGCTACAGCCCAACCAAGAAGTGGAAGAGACATCCACCACTTTCTCCACTAGGCGGGCAAGTAGTGAGGAGGGGAGTGGCGTGGGAGGTGGTGTAGCAAGCGTTCAGGCTCCTGAAGCAGACACTGTTGAGGAACCAGGAGGAAGATATCAGTGACGTGCAGATACAACTTGATGATGATGGAACCGATCAAACTTGGGAGCTGGATGCAGAAGGGGCTTCATCATCATCAGGAGAAGAGGGTTGCAGGTTGCCCGTGAGGCAGCAGCTGAGGCCAGCAAGGTGGTAGCATGGTTGGCAGTCATCATGGTTGCAGAAGTGGAAAGTCTGGAGCCAAATATGCCCAGGGTAGATCACCTGCTTCCCGGCAGCCTACCTTCCCAGGAGGTAGTGAAACAGGGGTTCCAGGAGTTGGCGGCAGTAGCAGTCAATCAGTGCGGACTGTTGGGGGGAGGGAAATCAGCTAGTCGGCGGTGTGGCAGTTTTTCATCAAGCATCCGGAGGAGGTTAACATGGCCACATGCAAGATGTGTCGGAAGAAGGTGAAGCGTGGCCAGGGTCCCAATGTTGGCATCACGGCCCTGCGTCAACATATGCAGCATCACCATAAAGCGGCCAGGGAGAACCGTGGCTCCGACGTGGTGGTCCAGCATGCTGTATCACACCGTGGCACGCCGCTCTCTTTTTCAGCCAGCCAAGGCTCCACCGCCTCAGCCGAAGGGAGCTGTGTATCAAACCCATCCTCTGTAGCTCCAGATGCTCCTGCTCCTCCTACTTATAGTCAGTCATTCCAGCAGCAATCCATCGGCGAAGCCATGTCAAAGAGACTACAGTATGCACCCACTCATCCAATGACGCAGAAGCTTAATGTGCTCCAGTCCAATTTGCTGGTGCTGTCATTTCTTTGTGATGTCATCAAGCCATCATTTCTTTGAGAAGGCAGTACCAGTCCTGCACAATTTTGTGGAACAAAAGGAGGGCCAGTCCTTGAGCCTGTTGGTGTGTACGAAAGTGCACGGCAGAGCCAATGTGTGGAGCTGTAACTACGGTCAGGGACAATACATGTCCTTTACGGCCCACTGGATGAATGTGGTTCCTGCACAGCCACAACAGAAATTTGATCAGGTCACGCCGCTTCTGCCCCCACGCTCTCAGGCAGTTGGTCCTGTGACAGTGTGTGACTCCGCCTCGTCACCCTCCACCGTGTCCTCAGCCTCCACTGCATTGACAAGTTTCAGTTCCCCTCCTGCATACCATGTGTGCAGAGCACGGCGCTGTCACTCTGTTCTTCACATGGTTTGCCTTGACGAACAGAGTAACACAGGGGAGGAACTGCTAAAAGTCATTCATCAAGAAATCGAATCATGGCTTACTCCACGAAAACTGGAAATGGGAACCATGTTGACCGACAAAGGGAAGAACATCTTGTCTTCGCTGCGACACGGAAGTCTGAGACATGCGCTCTGCATGGCATATGTGTTCAATCTGGTTGTCAAGCGGTTCCTGAAGTGTTCTTCCCATCTGCCAGACAACCTTACAATGGTAAGGAAACTTTGCATGCCCTTCAGCCACTCGTACACCACAAAGCACACCCTCTTTGAGCTGCAGCGTCAGAACAGTATCCCCCAACATAGTATGATTTGCGATGTTTCCACATGTTGGAATTCCACCCTCCATATGTTGGACCTACTATACGAACACAGAAAAGCCATCACTGATTTCTTGATAATCCAAGCGGATAGGAGGACTCCCCTGTGTAACTTTAATGTCAACCAGTGGCAGCTCACACGTGACAACTGCCGTTTGCTCAGGCCCTTTGAGGAAGCCACATTATTAGTCAGTCGTCAGTATTACGAGATGAACAACGTCATTCCACTGCTTCCTTTACTACAACACGTGTTGGAAACAATGGCTGGTCAGGGCACTGGAGACATGGCGCCTACATCTCATGGCCACATAAGCCCTGTGGGAGCTGAACTGGAGGAGGAGGGGGAAGGCCGCAGTGTAGCACAGTTTAGTTTTTGCGAGATGGAAGGTTTTCTAGTTATCTGACAGGAGAGGAGGAGCAGGAGCACTCAGAGGAGCTAGAGGGTTATAAGGAAGGCGAGACAGAGGACCCAGACAAACCGTGGCAGTGTGCAACGGAGATGGAGGCAGGGAGTCCCTATGAGTCACTTGCACAAATGGCACGATGCATGTTCACTTGTTTGCGTAGTGACCGCCGAATTGTCCCCATTCGGCAACAGGAGGACTTCTGGCTCTTTACCTCGCTACCGGCACAAAATGGGGGCCTTTTTATACCCACTTAGAGGGAGGACAAACTGACCTACTACAGAGACATCCTACATGGTCAGTTGGCCAATGCCTATCTGTGCCATCGTCCATTCTCTTGCAGGTCTGACTCGGGGGGCCCTCTGCGCTCACCTTCCACTGCCATGGCTGCTGGGGAGGGGCGGGGTGGCAGGAGCAGTACCAGCTCCATCAGCAGCAGCCTGAGTCTACAGTCGCTGATGAGTACCTTTCTTCACCCGCATAGTAAAGCAACTCATCAGCAGCAGCTAGAGCAGGACCTGAACCAACAGGTGGTGGCATACCTTGACATGACTATGTCAACACACCTTGAAGATCCCCTGGACTTCTGGGCAGCCAAACTTGATTTGTGGACACAAGTAGCAGAGTTTGCCCTGGAAAATCTGTCCTGCCCTGCCAGTAGTGTGCCATCAGAGCAGGTGTTTAGTGCGGCCGGGGCCATAGTAACCCCAAGGAGAATTCGTCTGTCCACGAAAAATGTGGAGAGACTGACCTTTGTGAAGATGAATAAGGCATGGATCAGCCAGGATTTCCACCCACCAATCACCACAAGTAAGTATTGAGGATATGCATTACGTAAAACTTAACTTTTAATATGCTTAGGATAAAATATATGGACCGATTTTTTTTTAAATCAAACAAAAGTAAAGGTGTGCAAAAAAAAACATGTGTCACCTACACCACCTTGATTGATGTGATGCAAAGACCTCTAAAAGGTGCAAGGGAACAACATATGGTCCATTGTAACCGGTGGGAGTAGAAACTTCCCCTGTAAGGCTCTACTCTCACACTATTAATTCCCTTCTTGGCAAGTGTTACTTGGCCTTAAAAGGGCGGCCCCACCCAGGAACCTCTCATTATTTCCCCCTACAAACACTGCCATTTCGCAGGGTTTTTAGGTGGAAACAGAGAGTTTCCTGTGTGGGGCCACTCTTTTTAGGGTGAGTAAAAATTGCCAAGAAGGGAACTAATAGGGCGAGAGTAGGGCCTTACTGGGGAAGTTTGTACCCCCACCTGCTACAATGGACAATACGTTATTCCCTTCCACCTTTTCGAGGAAAGTTTTACTCGTCTTAAAAAGTGCGGCCCCATACAGGAACCAATCCCTATTTCCACCTAAAAACCCTGGGAAAAGGCAGTGTTTGTAGGTGGAAATAGGGAGAGGTTCCTGTGCGGGGCCTCCCTTTTTAAGGTGAGTAACACTTGCCAAGAAGGGAATTATTAATGCAAGAGTAGGGTCTTACAGTGGAAGTTTTTACCCCCACCGGTTACAATGGACCATATATTATATATATATATATATATATATATATATATATATATATATATATATATGAGGTCTTTGACTTACATCACTACTTGGTGGCGGGAACATGGTGTTTTTAGCACACCTTTACATTTGTTTGATTAAAAAAAAAAATTGGGTCCATATATTTTATCCTAAGCATATTATTAAAAGTTAAGTTTTACATACTGTATATCCTCAATACTTACTTGTGCACACTAACTCTTTTACAAAAGAGACTCCTTTCTTCTGCCTACCTGCCTCAGCTACTATTGTAGTCCTGCCACCTGCCTGATGCCACACATCTGAGGCCAAGTTCTCCTTTTTTCACCCATCTTCATTACTGGGTACTTGCCACCCACTGAACCACTCTGTCACCGGGTCACGTTCAGGACTCCTAATGCTGCTGCCACCTCCAGGCTGTCTCATTCTGCCACCATATGTTCTCCTCATGCTGATGCCAGCTCCAAGCTGTCTCATACTGCCACCATATGTTCTCCTCATGCTGCTGCCACCTCCAGGCTGTGTCATTCAGCTACTATATGGTCTCCTCATGCTGCTGCTACCTCCACGCTGTGTCATTCAGCCACTGTATGGTCTCCTCATACTGCCGCCACCTCTACGCTGTGCCATTCAGCCACTATATGGTCTTCTCATGCTTCCGCCACCTCCAGGCTGTGCCATTCAGCCACTATATGTTCTCCTCATGATGCTGCCACCTCCACGCTGTGTCATTCAGCCACTATATGTTCTCTTCATGCTGCCACCACCTCCACGCTGTGTCATTCAGCCACTATATGGTCTCCTCATGCTGCCACCTCTTCCATGCTATGTCATTCAGGCACTATATGGTCTGCTCATGCTTCCGCCACCTCCAGGCTGTGCCATTTTGCCACTTCATGGTCTTCTCCTGCTGCCGCCAACTCCAGGCTGTGTCATTAAGACACTATATGTTCTTCTTATTCTTCCACCACCTCCACGCTGTGTCATTCAGCCACTATATGGTCTCATCATGCTGCCGCCACCTCCAGGCTGTGTCATTGAGGTCTACACTGGCTGATGTCAGTTTTTTATAGCTTTGTGACCAAAATAAATTCATATAAAACTAAATTATATTCTGACAATTCTGCTAATGGGACAAATGAACATTTTCATAAAATTCGATCATCGCTAGTCCTCATATGTTATCTTTGGAATTACCACAAGAATCCAAATAAACAGGTAGGAATGAGAATATTAAACCATAACAGATTAAACGAAACATTCAAAATTTGATATGCAGTTTCACAGTACCAGCCGTACTTAGTTACACGTGCATGGCTTGATATCTATCAACAAGCATTTGATACCAGCAGAATCTACTCAGTAGCCCTCCCGGGTCAGGCCTCCATCACTGAGAGGGAGTACAAACTGACACACTACTCTAAAATTGTGCCGCTCTGCAGCCTACATATGCTGCCACCACCTCCAGACTGTGTCATTGTGCTGCCCTATGGTCTCGTAATACTGCTGCCACCTCTAGGCTCTGTCACTGTGCCGACATGTGATCTCCTTGTTCTATTGATCTTGTAGTTTGACAGTATTTTTTCAAAGTAAACCCTACGGGCACCAGGGACACTTAGTAACAAGCATGGGGGGGGGGGTAAAGGCAGGGGCTGGGACAGGTGGTAGCTGGCCTTGCAGCGGACCCACAGCTCGATTTTAAGATACAACTAGGAGCTTTTCCATAGTTTACACTGCAGCAATTATACAGTATTGGAGCTTGAATTACCGTGGCTGCTGGCACCAGACTTGCCTTCCAATGGGTCCTCAAAAAAGTATTTAAAGTTTGCTCATTCAAATTACCAGGCTCTGTCATTGTGCCGCTGTGGGGCAGTGATTCTAATAGCGACACCTGTGATCTGCATGTCATACTGAATAACAGTATTATTTCACTAACACAGCGCACTCCCTATGCGTGTTGTGATAAGGCAAAGTGTCCTACACCCCTATTGAAGCTCTATGTAGCCCAGAAATTGCCATTTTTCATAGTGATTTGCCACAAATAAATTTGGATCGAAACGAAAGACACTGCTTTATGGGTGCTCTCCATGGAGTTAATATATTAACTCATTTTTCTTCTCATTCTCAGCCAGATGCCAAACAAGTAGTGACAGCTTGACGTTATCAGGGTGGCTGAAGACCATTGTTATTGGCCCTCCCTAGCATAAATAGTAGTCCGCCAAATCTGACGTAGTCTTCTGCATACACGGATTCGAAAAACAGGAAAAATGGGTTAGTACATTTTTGGAGTTCTCCCTTGGGGAAAATGCCAATAAAGCAGTGTCTTCCCAATCAGGGAGACTCCAATTGTTGCAAAACTAGAACCCCTATTATTCCAAAGGCTGTCGGGGATTGGTAAAGGTTGTAGATTAGAAACAGCTGAAGTCTCCCTGTTTGGGAAGACACTGTCAGAAGGGTCTGTTCACATTATACAAAACATTCAATGAGCCTTCAACAGAGTCTTCAACAGAGCTTTATACTTACCACCCCCTGGCTCCCAGGTAGTAGCTCTGCTACAACCTGGGATGTCATCACTAGTGGGCGAGGGTACACCGGAGCACCAGCCAGGAAGGTAAGCGGATGTTGGCTACTGTGTCCAGTATATTCAGCTATCTATAGATACTGCATAACCCCAAAGGATTAACCTGCACTGCTCTTTTCTTGCTGGGTCGGCCCATAGCACTCAGCCCAGAAAGTGCTTACAGTAAAAGCAGCAATCTCTACACATCACTGCTTTTACTGTATATTGTTGCTGGGCAGGAGATATACATTATATACCACTTGTCCAGTATGAGCTATACTGCACAGTTCATTCCCGCTACGAGCAGGGAGTCCTAGGGAAGCCCTCCACAGCCAGCCTTGGGCACCTAGAATTGACACCAGCTTACTGAAGCCTGAGCCATAGTAAAACAGATCATAATGTAATTGCATACAAAATGCATCATGATACATAATGCATTCTAATACATTATTAGCAGAAAATAAAGTAAAAAAATAAAAATGTAAAGAAAGAAACGCCCAAAAATAAATTAGAAAATAAAGTGATAATATAAATTAAAAAAAATATTAATTAAGCTTACATTTTACAAAAATAAAAAAAACATATATAAGGTACTCAGACAATTGTAATAATCTGAGAAATTGTGATGTTATCGATAATAAACAATGTACAACATTTTTTTTTTAAATGCTTGCCAAAATGCTTTTGTCTATACCACAAAAAATTATATAAATAGCACAGGTATATATATATATATATATATATATATATATATATATACACACACACACACACACACACACACACAAACATATACATATATGTTAATTGCTGCAAAGAAAGAGGTTCTGTTATTTCAGACAATATCTCATACAGTCACATGAAAAAAATAAAAAGACAAGTGTTGGCCACTGGAATGCAAACACGGAAAAATGTTGATGGTCAATAATGGGGTACCCTGCTGCTAAACCTCTTATGGATAGAGGATAAGATGTCTGATCACAGAAGGTCCAGACTGTTGTGCGGTAATAACTCAATTATAAATGATGGTCATAAAAAATATGAATGATGAAAAATTTTAATTTTTGAAAATTATCAATCAATTATGACCTGGTGAATTGTAGACAAAGGTGAATTGTAGACAATACAATTCACATCTGAGTTCTACTATTTCCTCAGCTATCAACAGGTTATTTTTATGAAGGGATGACATTAACGCTTAAGGATGTAGTTTTGCAATGTACAATAATACACAGGTATTATAAAAGTATGCGGATTTATTGGTTATAAGGTTATAAACATAAATGAGTAATAAACACAATGATATATGCAAATGAATATCAATTAGATATGTTATTAAAGCATTATAAGCTTGTTAATTGACTACATATCAGTAAAACAATACATGTGAGTAGTAAGCAATTTGTTACAATAAAACAAAAGCTACTAGGTTAGGAATATCATATAAGAAAAAGGTTTCTTATCACTCTGTCTAGAGGAAACCTCATGATATCAAGATGGGCAATATCTAATCATATGGAATGCTAAATACACTCCCCGCCACCTTCTAACCAACTACATATCACATGACTCCAAGAATGGGCAAATCCATCACAGGATATAAACATGAAAGAACTTTTCCTCTTAATTCTGGACTATTTTCTAAACATGACTTTGGTAAGATTATTAAGACTGATAGTAGAGATATATGACCTTGCTAGACTATATTTTAGGAGAAAGAACTTGAAGCAAGTTTCCTGTGTGGGAAATATACTTATAACATTTAGTTTGGCGAGTAGAAGTTCTATCAATATCTATAAGCAGTAATTTAATGCTTTGATAGATTATGAGTTTTGATTCTTCTGCAGGTAGAATGAAGTCTCACAATATCCTAAAGTTACAATGTCAATATGGGGATAATTAAATAATTAATTTAATTAAATAATTCGCCAATCTAAATGGTATAATTCCATCCACATTATCCAAATTAGTCTTAATTAAATGGAACACCATTTGTGTGTCTCTTACCAAGTATATGTAAGAATTTCATTTCTGCTCTTAGGAAAGCTGAATAGGCCAACGCATCGTCATGGGCAGTCATAGTCTGTACCGTGTGGTCAATCCGTCTTGCTGGGATCTACGATATCATGGCTTTCATGGCTTCCATCTTGTGGACCTCTTTCAGTGGCAGACTTCTTTGTCTTTGTCTGACAAAGTTTCTCCTTTAAGTGTGCCTTTTCTTTGTATATTTTTCTAGTCCCTCTAACATCTGGTTTAACAGACTTTTTAATAAGTTAGACACACCCTCCTAAGTTGGAATTCCCCAATGAAGGTATACTGGGCGTGTACATATGGTAATGACTATGGCATCACTATAATACCCAGAATGCATTGTACAGATCACCCTTAACCTGTTAAGGACCAAGGGCATAAACTTACGCCCCTAGTACACGGTAACCCCACATCATATCACGGCGGGCCCGGCGTCAGAGTGAAGCCGGGACCCGCCGCTAATAGTGCGCGGCACTGATCGCGGTGCCGCGCCCTATTGACCCTTTAGCCGTGCGCTCAAAGCTTAGCCGTGCGGCTAAAAGTGAAAGTAAAATGTGCCGGTTAGCTCAGGGAGCTGTTCGGGATCGCCGCGGTATAATCGCGGCATCCCGAACAGCTGTACTTCAGGAGGAAGGTCTCTTACCTTCCTTCCTGCAGTCCAATCGCCAATTGAATGCTTCAAGCCTGAGATCCAGGCTTGAGCATTCAATCGCCGAAAACACTGATTGATGCATTCCTATGGAGATGCATCAATCAGTGGTAAAGATCAGTACATGCAATGTTATAGCCCCCCCTGGGGGCTATAATATGGCATAAGAAAAGTGTAAAAAAATCATTAAGCCTTTCAATGATCCCTTCCCCTAATAAAAGTTTGAATCAACTGGCATTTCCAAGAATAAAAAAAAAAAAATGTGAAAATAAAAATAAAAATAAACATATGTGGTATTGCCGCGTGAGGAAAGGTCCGAATTATAAAAATATACCAATTTTTAAACCGCACGTTCAATAGCGTACGCGCAAAAAAAATTCCAAAGTCCAAAATAGCGTATTTTTGGTCACTTTTTATATCATGAAAAGATAAATAAAAAGCAATCAAAAAGTCCGATCAATGCATAAATGGTACCGACAAAAACTTCAGATCACGGCACAAAAAATGAGCCTTCATAGCCCCCTGAACATGGAAAAATAAAAAAGTTATAGGGCTCAGAAAATGACAATTTTAAACGTATAAATTTTCCTGAATGTATTTAGGATTTTTTTTCAGTAGTAATACAAAACCAAACCTATACAAGTAGGGTATCATTTTACCCGTATGGACCTAGAGAATAAAGAAAAGGTGTCATTTTTAATTAAAAATGTACTACGTAGAAACGGAAGCCCCCAAAAGTTACAAAATGGCTTTTTTTTTCAATTTTGTCGCACAATGATTTTTTTTTCAGTTTCGCCGTAGATTTTTGGGTACAATGACTGATGTCATTACAAAGTAGAATTGGTGGAGCAAAAAATATGCCATAATACAGATTTTTTAGGTGCAAAATTGAAAGAGTTATGATTTTTTAAAGGTGAGGAGGAAAAAACGAAAGTGCAAAAAACGAAAAACACCTGGTCCTTAAGGGGTTAATGCCTTTTCTGTGGGCGTAATGTCAACTACCCATACGCTAGGGGATGCCATTGCATAAGCAATTAGCATCAGTACCATTAAGGGTTAACTGTTCAAAGTTGGTTTCAAACCCACATTCCACACATGATGTATGGAACCCTAAATCAGAAGTATGGGGATGAAGTGTGACAAGTATAAGTAATCAAAACATGGTTTCTCCAGACATGGAGTCACCAATTAGACATTTCCCACACTATCAAGTTTATGGGAAAGATAATAATACAATGGATGATTCTCGAACACAGATGTGTGAATGTTTATCTGTCCAATCAAATGGGTAATTAATTGTTAGTCAGAAAAACATTCACAAGACTGGCTAACTAGCCCTCTCATCTGTCTTATCTAAACAGCCATAAATATCTAAAGAGAAAACAAGTACACTTCTCCCAGACAGGCACTTGTAGAGAAGAACTTAAGAATATACTGGGGTCTATTTAGAACAGGGGTACTCAACTACTCTTAGTAGGGGTCCGTTTATCCAGGTCTTCCATCCAATGAAGGTCCGAGCTAAACGCTAAGACCTGGTTCACACCTAGCTGTCGCACTGCCATGACAGAAATAGGTGCTGCCTGTTGTAAAACATTATTTGTTAAGTCATAATCGTTCTCCAACTGCCACACTGTGCCCCTGGTATAATGCTGCCACACACTGTGCCCCTGGCATAATACTGCCAAACACTGTGCCCCTGGTATAATACTGCCACACACTGTGCCCCTGGTATAATACTGCCACACACGGTGCCCCTGGTATTATACTGCCACACACTGTGCCCCTGGTATATTACTGCCACACACAGTGCCCCAGGTATAATACTGCCACACACTGTGACCCTGGTATAATACTGCCACACATTGTGCCCCTGGTATAATACTGCCACACACCGTGCCCCTGGTATAATACTGCCACACACTGTGCCCCTGGTACAATACTGACATACACTGTGCCCCTGGTATAATACTGCCACACACTGTGCCCCTGGTATAATACTGCCACACACTGTGCCCCTGGTATATTACTGCCACACAGTACCTAAATATAATTCTGTCAAACACTGTGACTGATATAATAACTCAATACACCCTGTTTCTGAGTATAGTACTGCCATTTAAGCCTGCCCCCATAAGAACTGTGCCATGATGCCTCTCCCCCATATAAACTATGCCACTATGCCTGCTCCCCCATGTGAACTCTCCAGCTGTTGCAAAACTACAACTCCCATCATGCAGATAGAGTTAAAGGTTGGGAAATACCTGTAATAAACTTACTTCCAGGGCTGGACTGGGAGCAAAAATAGGTCCGGGCATATTAGACTATGCAGCCCATTTTTTTTTTACAGTGGGGGTTGCATCAGTCATTAAAAAATAAAATGAGCTGCTTACTCTAAAATCACCTCGGTTTAAGTGGCTCTTCAACTGTTGCAAAGCTTCAGGCATTATGGGACAACCACAGATTGGGGTACAGTGTCACCCATCATCACTGCAGAAATTACCAGTGACTACAGCTCTGATGGCTCCGTCAGGAGAATACACAATTGTATATTGACTTACAGGAGACATCTTCTCTGTTGTCTTTACTTTTCTTCTTCCTCTGGTCTTTATCTTCTTTCAGCTCCATCTTCTCTGCAGAGTCTGATGCCCGGACATCATTGGTTACTTTGGTAGCAGATCCTCATCCTCTGTATAAAGACAATAATCATTATAACCCTGCCAGACATCATGACCCCTAAAAAAATACTGCCAGATACTGTTTCCTCTGTTTGTCAGAATCCCACCCCTGTACTCCCCCCAGACCCATTTTCCCCTCCTCCTGCAGACCCCTAAGGACTCCTCCACACTGTGGACATTTAGTTGGCAGAATGTCCGCTTGCGGCAGGCGCCATAGAAGCCATTGGCGATAGAACTGCAAGAATGTGCGCCATCTCTATAGAAGACAATGCAGTCCGGTGGAATTCCACCAGCAGAATGGACACCCACCTAAAGAACAAACATGTTCGTTCTTTGGATGTACGTCCATTCTTCTGAGGGAATTCCACTGTGGTGGTTCCACAGTATGCACAGAGCAGCAGAAAACCATTAAAACATATGGACTCTGCTGCAAGCAGATTTCCACCCGAGGAATGTCCTCAATGTGGATGGGCCCCCTTAGTTCTCCTGCAGACTCCTCTGCCCCCCAAGACCACTGCATTATTTATCTTTACACTTTTCTGTTCCCCCAGACCCCTCTGTCCCCTTCTGCCTTAACACTCCCTACCCGCATCATTCATCTCCCCCCCAAGACCAGACCCCTGCATCATTTATCTTCCCCCTTCCACACAAAGCCCCCTTGAACATTCATCTACACCCCCCCCAAACCCAATAAACCCTGCAGCATTCATCTCCCCCTCACCCCAAGACCCCTGCAGCATTCATCCCCCCACCCCAAGACCCCTGCAGCATCCCCCCAAGACCCCTGCAGCATTCATCTCCCCCCTCACCCCAAGCCCCCTGCAGAATTCATCTCCCCCCACTCCATGACCCCTGCAGAATGCATCTCCCCCTGCAGTATTCATCTCTCCCCCCTGCAATATTTCATCTCCCCCTGCAGTATTCATCTCTCCCCCCCTGCAGAATTCATCTCTACCCCCTACAGTATTCATCTCTCCCGCCCTGCAGTATTCCTCTCACCCCCCCCTGCAGTATTCATCTCTCCCCCCTGCAGTATTCATCTCCCCCCTGCAGTATTCATCTCTCCCTCCCCTCCTGCAGTATACATCTCTCCCCCCCCTGCAGTATTCATCTCTCCCCCCTGAAGTATTCATCTCTCCCCCCTGCAGTATTCATACCCCCCCCCCCCCCACAGATCCCTGCAGCATTGATCTCCCACCTCACCCCCACCGCTGATGGCCCGGCCCCACATACTTACCTGTCCTACAATGCTTTTCTGTGTCAGGTCCCGCGCTGCTCCGCTGCTCTGGCCTCTTCTAGTCAGGCCTGGCCAGAGCAGAAGATACAGGCAGTGCTAATCGCGCCGCCTGCATAATAGGGGAAGCGCTGGCCGGGCAGGGAGCACAGTGTTCCCTTGCCCCGGCGCTCAGCTATTCATTTGTATCGGTGTCTTAAAGACACCGATACAAATGAATGTTGGGACAGTGGATGCCTCCTCCAGCCGAGTCCGCCAGTTGAGTACCGCTGATTTAGAACATTCAACATGGCAGACACATCACGCTACTATGCTTTTAAACATAGTGATTCCTTTTTGGGCCATACAATAAGTACAAAAAGACAGAATCTTGGAGCTTTGGGAGGGGGCGTGATGGCTAGTTAATAGTACACTAGCAAGTGTATTACATTTAGAGATTCGCCGAAGGTGGAAACAGCCTGATGAGACCATTGGGCCTCACAATTGAAAAGATTAAATATATATTTTTAATATTTAAATTGAAGGTTTCAAATAGATGAACCAAAAAAGTTTTATTTAGCCACTTAATGACAATTGAAGTAAATGTACGTCATGGTGCCGTGGTACTTGATGCACCATGATGTACATTTACCCTCCGCCATGACCGTGGGCACCAGACCGATGCTCGCGTCATGCGCAGCACGTCCCGGCTGCTATCAGCAGCCAGGGACTCGCCAGCAATGGCGGACATCCGCGATCGCACGGATGTCCACCATTAACCCCTCAGATGCTGTGATCAATACAGATCATGGCATCTGTGGCAGCGCAGTACTTTAAATGGATGATTGGATTGCCTGCAGCGCTGCCGTAGGTATCCGATCATCCATAATGGCGGACAGAGGTCCCCTCACCTGCCTCCGTCCATCCACAGGGGTCTAATAGTCCCTAAGGGGACTATTACAGTGTAAAAAAAAATTTAAAAAATGTAAAAAAAAAAATTTTTTAAATGTGACAAATTTGAGAAGTTTCCCCTTTTTTTTTTTTTTTTTACTTTTTTTTATACTTTAATAGTCCCCATAGGGACCCCAGTAAAAATGTAAATAAGCCGTTTTATCCATTTTACTGCATAAAAAAATTTAGAAACATATTTGGTATCGCCGCATGCGTTAAAGTCTGAACTATCAAAATATATTGTTAATTATCCCATTTGGTAAATGGTGTCCAAAATTGCTGTTTTTGTCACATTTTATTACAAAAAAAATGTATAAAAATGAATAAAAAGTAAAACCTAGGAAAACTTGGTACCAATAAAAACTACAAATCATGGCACAAAAAATAAGCCCTCATACTGGGGCAGCATGAGGATACCATATAGTGACTGAATAACACAGCCTGGAGTTGGCGGCAGCATGAGGAGACCATATAGTGGCTGAATGACACAGCCTGGAGTTGGCGGCAGCATGTGGAGAACATTTAGTGGCTGAATGATACATCGTGGAGGTGGCGGCAGTATGAGGAGATAATATAGTGGCTGAATGACCAAGCCTGAAGGTGGCAACAGCCTGACAAGACCATAGGGCCTCACAATTGAAAAGATTAAAGATATTTTATTAGCACTATCACAGAGTATAGAATACACTTAGTGTCAACCGAAAAATTCCTAATCCAAATATGAAACACTAAAATTTAACTTTTATTATATACCTAAATTAAAGCAAATGAAAATTAAGATCCTATCAGACCAACATATGTTAAAATCAAAGGTCCTGATATAAATTCATATTGTCATGATGAAAGACATAATTGATTTATCAGAAAACCAATTGCTCCCACCAATCAGGAGACTTGCCGTTAATGGTCCGTTATATGGTTACTAAGGAAAAGATGAGGGGGTGGGGTGGGTGGAGGGGGGGAAAGGGCCTAGGGATATATTGGCCTATGGATGGCGGCCTCTACCTACTAGCCCTTTCTACTAGGTCCCTTCACTACCCCTAAACCTAGACGGAGTGATCGCCCTAGAAAGGGCGGCCCCGTACTGGAACCTACCCCTAATGTACTGGCCTTACCCTGTACTATAGACCATAGGGAGGCTCTCTGTCTCACTAGTGGGGGCTATCTATCTCTTAGGATGGGAGAAGGATAGAAATGACCTATTGTCACCACTGTCATAAGGATACCATCTGAGATGGATCTAATTGTAAGGGAAATGACAACAATGGTCCGTTGTCACCCCTATCATAAACTGTCACTGGTACTGTAGATCTTACTAGGTAAATCTATATATGCGGTTATAGTACAATTGGGTTTTTGTATTGTCTCACCCAGCTACTTGGTATCACATAAATATAACATACATGTGATGAAAAAGGATCATAACAGTATAGATAGACTGTAATATATGTTTAAAGCGACAGTAGGATCATACACAAGCACATATTGTGGAGACAGAGCAATAGGTGTAACCATGTAACTTATCTGGACCAAAAGTGGAGAAATCGATGATCGGGTGAAACCCCAGCTGTGTCCCGACGCGTTTCTTGCCCTAATCGTTAGGGGACAATAAAGGGTGTAAGATGAAATTAGGACCAGGGTTGGGGATAGGGATAAGATGACCAGTGTTCCCGCTGCCATCTTTTCCTTAGTAACCATATAACGGACCATTAACGGCAAGTCTCCTAAATGGTGGGAGCACTTGGTTTTCTGATAAATCAATTATGGCTTTCATCATGCCAATATGAATATATATTTTATTAGCAGCATGGGGAGACCACATGGTGGTACAGTGACACAGCCTGGAGGTGGCGGAAGCATGAGGAGACCATATAGTACTGAATGACACAGCCTGTAGTTGGCTGCAGCATGAGGAGACCAGATAGTGGCTGAACGACCCAGCCTGGAGTTGGCAGCAGCATGAAGAGTACATATGGTGGCAGAATGAGACAGCCTGGAGCTGGCATCAGCATGAGGAGAACATATGATGGCAGCATGAGACAGCCTGGAGGTGGCATCAGCAGCATCAGGAGTCCTGAAAGTGACCCGGTGACATAGTGGTGGGTGGCAATACCAATACCTGGTGAAGAAGGTGGGTGAAAAAAGGAGAACTTGGCATCAGATGTGTGGCTTCAGGTGGGTGGCAGGATCAGAATAGTAGCTGAGGCAGGTAGGCAGAAGAAAACAGTCTCTTTTGTAAAAGTGTTAGTGTGCAGCGGTCACTATGCAAGCAAGTGAGCATGCATCGTGCTGTTTGTGCAAGTGACTCGGAGGGACTCCCTGCATCCATCTCCACTGCATACTGCCATGGTGTGTCTGGGTCCTCTGTCTCACCTTCCTCGTAACCCTCTAGCTCCTCTGGCTGCTCCTGCTCCCCCTTTCCTGTCTTTCGCCCATCTCGTGAAACGTAAACTGTGCTCCACTGTGCCCCACCTCTCCTCCAGTTCAGCCCCCACAGGGCTCATGTGGACGTGAGATGTAGGTGCCACGTCTCCAGTGCCCTGACCAGCCATCATTTCCAACACTTGTTGTAGTACATGATGCAGTGGATTGACATAGTTCACTCTGTAATCCTGGTCACTGACTAATAAGATGGCTTCCTCAAAGGGCCTGAGCAAACAACAGGTGTCACGTATGAGCTGCCACTGGTTGACATTGAAGATACACAGGGGAGTCCTCCTATCCGCTTGGATCATCAAGAAATCGGTGATGGTTTTTCTATGTTCGCATAGTTGGTCCAACATATGGAGGGTGGAATTCCAACGTGCGGAAACATCGCAAATCAGTCTATGTTGGGTGATACAGTTCTGACGCTACAGCTCAAGGAGGGTGTGCTTTGCGGGTGTACGAGTAGCTGAAGTGCATGCAAAGTTTCCTTCCCATTGTTAGGATGTTTTGCAGATGGGGGAACACTTCAGGAACTGCTTGACAACCAGATTGTACACGTGTGCCATGCAGGGCGCATTCCTCAGGCTTCCTTGTCGCAGTGCAGACAAGATGTTCTTCCCGTTGTCGGTCAACATGGTTTCCATTGCCAATTTTCTTGGAGTAAACCATGATTTGATTTCTTGATGAATGACTTTTAGCAGTTCGTCCCCTGTGTGACTCCGTTCGCCAAGGCAAACCGTGTGAAGAACAGTGTGACACCGCCGTGCCCTGCACACATGATATTCTTGAGGGGCACTGAGACTTGTCCGTGCAGTGGAGGCTGAGGACACGGTCGAGGATGAGGAGGCGGAGTCGCACACTGTCACAGGACCAACAGCCTGAGAGCATGGAGGCAGAAGCGGCGTGACCTGTCCAAGTTGCTGTTGTGGCTGTGCAGGAACCACATTCACCCAGTGGACCGTAAAGGACATGTATTGTCCCTGACTGTAGTTACAGCTCCAGACGCTGGCGCTGCCATGCACTTTGGTACACACCGACAGGCTCAAGGACTGACCCACCTTCTGTTCCACAAAATTGTGCAGGGCTGGTACTGCCTTCTTCACAAAGAAATGACAGCTTGGGACTCTCAACCTCGGCTGGGCAGAAGCCATCAGTTTTCTGAAAGGTGCAGAGTCCACCACTTGAAAAGGGAGGGACTGCAGCACCAGCAACTTGGACAGAAACACATTCAGCTTCTCTGCTGTTGGATGAGTGGGTGCATACTGTTGTTTCTTGGACATGGCTTCGCCGATGGATTGCTGGCAGAATTACTGACTCAAAGTAGGAAGAGCAGGAGTATCTGGAGCGACAGAAGATGGGTATCACACATCTCCCTTCGGCTGAAGCAATGGAGCCTTGGATGGCTGAAAGAGGGAGCGGCGTGCCACTGGGTGATGCAGCAGGCTGGACCACCGCATCTGAGCCACGGTTCTCCCAGGCCGCTTTATGGTGATGCAGCATATGTTGACTAGTGTTTCTCGCGAATAATAGCAATGCGAATTTTATTCACAAATATCTCATATTCGCGAATTCGCAAATATTCGCGAATATAGCACTATATATTCGCAATTACGAATATTTGTATTATTATTATTTTTTTTTCACAGTACACATCACAGTGATCCAGGGGCATACCTAGAGTATTTGGCACCCGGGGCGGACCCTTTGTTTGGCACCTGCCCCCCACACCCTTCCCCCCCCTTAATTACACCCTCCTCCCTTCCCCCCTTTTATTTACCCCCCTCCTCCCCTCCCCTTAATTACACCCCATCCCAGGAGCGGATTGACAACACTCAGGGCCCACGGACCAAAAAAAAGCAAGGGCCCCTACTAGGCTCTGCAGCTCGGGAATCTTCTGCCACGCCCCTATTCCATCTAAATCCCACACACAATAAATTAAAATTTATATATATAAGAAACACTTTAACATAGGTAAATTTCCATGACTAATAATACTGGTATACAAGGAGTAAATATATACCACCACACAATAACTGGATAATACCGCCATACTGTAATGAATAAAACCACTATACACAGACCAGTGTACTATAAAGGATCTGTAACAGTGATTATATACAGGACCATATGGCGGTAGATATCAGCTGTACACAGGATCTGTATACAATAAAAGTGATTATATACAGGACCATATGACGGTAGATATCAGTTGTACACAGGATCTGTATATAATAAAAGTGATTATATACAGGACCATATGGCGGTAGATATCAGCTGCACACAGGATGTGTATACCATATAAGCGATTACAGTTACATTTTGGGACTCACAATTACGTCTTTTCTGATCAGCGGCGTCCTCTTTCCTTTTCTTCTCCATCTGGATAAGACCGCCATGTGGATCTCTTAACATCTGCAGGAAAAACATGTCAGACTCTGCATATATTCAGTGCCCTCCTCTACACAATCTTTCCATCTATAGGCCCTACAAACTGTAATAATGCCCTCCTTGGTGTCCTGCACAGTAAACGGGCAGGTAGGTAGGTAGCCAGGTAAATAGGTAACTAGGTAGGTAGATCAGGAAGCCAGATATGTAGGTAGGTGACAAGTTAGGTAGGTAGGGAGCTAGCTAAGTAGTTAGGCAGCCATGTATGAAGGCCAGGTATGTACATAGTTAGGTAGCTGGGTATGTAGGTAAGTAGTTAGGCATCCAGGTATAAAGTTAGGTAGCCCCCCTTCCCTGTAGGTATAAGAACAGAGTTAACCCCCCTTTCTCCTTAGGTATAGGCAGCAGAGTCCCCCCACCCCCTTTCCCCATAGGTATAGGCAGAGTTAAACCCCCCTCCCCCCGTTTCCCATAAGTATAGGCAGAGTTAAACCCCTTTTTTCCCATAGGTAGAGGCAGATTTCCCCCCCCTCCCCATTGCTATAGGCAGAGTTACCTTCCCCTCCACTCTTTCCCATAGGTATAAGCAGAGCTACACCCCCCCTCTTTCCCATAGGTATATGCAGTTATACCCCCCTCTCTTTCCCATAGGTATATGCAGTTACACCCCCCCTCTTTCCCATAAGTATATGCAGTTTCACCCCCCCTCTTTCCCATAGGTATATGTAGGTACATCCCCCCTTTCCCATACGTATATGCAGGTACACCCCCCCCTTTCCCATAGGTACATGCAGTTACACCCCCCCTTTCCCAAAGGTATATGCAGTTACACCCCCCCCTCTTTCCCATAGGTATATGCAGTTACACCCCCTCTTTCCCATAGGTATATGCAGTTACACCCCCCCTTTCCCATAGGTATATGCAGTTACATCCCCCCCTCCTTCCCATAGGTATATGCAGTTACACCCCCCCTCTTTCCCATAGGTATATGCAGTTACACCCCCCTCTTTCCCATAGGTATATGCAGTTACACCCCCTTCCCTTTCCCATAGGTATATGCAGTTACATCCCCCCCTCTTTCCCATAGGTATATGCAGTTACACCCCCCCCCTCTTTCCCATAGGTATATGCAGTTACACCCCCCGCTTACCATAGGTATATGCAGTTACACCCAACCCTTTCCCATAGGTATATGCAGTTACACCCCCCCTTTCCGATAGGTATATGCAGTTACACCCCCCCTTTTCCCCATGGGTATATGTAGAATAACCCCTCCCCTTCCCCATAGGTATATGTAGAGTAACCCCTCCCCTTCCCCATAGGCATATGTAGGATAACCCCTCCCCCATAGGTATATGTAGAGTAACCCCCCCCTCCCCATAGGTATATATAGAGTAACCCCTGCCTTTGCCCATATGTATATGTAGAGTAACCCCCCCCTCCCCTTCCTCATAGGTATATATAGAGTAACTG
Source organism: Hyla sarda (assembly GCF_029499605.1). Lineage (NCBI taxonomy): Eukaryota > Metazoa > Chordata > Amphibia > Anura > Hylidae > Hyla > Hyla sarda. Next base: position 144,691,364 of record NC_079193.1, read on the forward strand.
AAGAGTAACCCCCCCTTCCCTTCCCCATAGGTATATGTAGAGCAACCCCCCATTCCCCATAGGTATATGTAGAGTAACCCCCCCTCCCCTTCCCCATAGGTATATGTGGAGTAACCCCCCCCTCCCCTTCCCCATAGGTATATGTAGAGTAACCCCCCCCCCCCTTCCCCATAGGTGTAAGCAGAGTTGAGAAAAAATTTTTTTAAAAAGGATGCTAACCTGATATCCCACGCAGCGATCTCCTCAGCAGCAGGGCCCACGTCTTCTCCCCTCCACAGTACAGGAGCCGATGAGTGACGTCACCGGGGCCTGTACTGCGTGCTGCGTGGGGGCGGAGGTCACATCTCCTCTGTGTAAGCTGCAGATGCGGCTCACACAGAGGGGACGCCTTCTCCTGTATGTGCGTGTATCGCACATACAGGAGAATGTAGCGCTGTCTGCTGGGGATCTGGGACAAGTGTCCCGGATCCTCAGTAGTGGTGGTGGCGGCGGCGGGTCAGTCCGCACCTGCCACCCCCCTTGTGAGCGGCACCCGGGGCGGGCCGCCCCCCCCTCCCCTTGGTACGCCACTGCAGTGATCATCCCTCTCTGCTTCCAGCTTGTGTGGTGTAAAGAAGACTTTAATACTATTTTGTGAGACTGACGTACGAATTTTCGCTTATGTTAATTTTTGCATATGCTAATTTTGCGCATATGCTAATTTTTGCTTATGTTAATTTTTGCATATGCAAATTTTCGCATATGCGAAAATAAAACGCGAATATTACGAATATGCAAATTTGGCAAATATATGACAAATATTCGTCCATATATTCACAAAATATCGCAAATTTGAATATGGCCTATGCCGCTCAACACTAATGTTGACGCAGGGCCTTGGGCGCCAACATTGGGACCCTGGCTACACTTCACCTTCTGCCGACACATCTTGCATGTGGCCAGGTTAACATCCTCCGGATGCTTGATGAAAAACTGCCACACCGCCGAGTAGCTGATTTTCCAACCAACAGTCCACACTGATTGACTGCTACTGCCGCTGACTCCAGGAACCACTGTTCCACCACCTCCCGGCAAGGTAGGCTACTGCAAAGCAGATGGTTTACCCCGTGCACGTTTGGCTCCAGACCTTCCACTTCTGTCACCATGCTGACTGCCAACCATGCTACCATCTTGCTGGCTCATCTGCTGCCTCACAGGCAACCTCCAACCCTCTTCTCCTGATGATAATGAAGCCCCTTCTGCACCCGGCTCTCAAGTGCGATCGGCTTCATCATCATCGAGTTGTGTCTGTACATCAATGATGTCCTCCTCAGGTTCCTCAACAGTGTCTGCTTCAGGAGCCTGAATGCTTGCAACAACACCTCCCATGCCACTCTCCTCATTACTACTTGCCCACCTAGCAGAGGAAGTGGTGGATGTCTACTTCTTGGCCAGGCAGTAACTGCTGACTGTCCTCTAGTAGATCGTCCTCACTGAATAGTGGAGCTTAACCAACAGCATAAGATACTTCTGTGGGGGAGGGAACAGCAGGAGAGAGGCAATGGGAGGACTGGGACTGCTCCCGGGCCATGCCAACTGAGGTTTGTGTCTGAGGAACCCACCGACTGTTGACTAGGGGTGTCAGATGTCACTTGTGATGAAGTGGATGACCGTGTTAACCAATCGATGATGGCAGATGGGTTGCTGGTCGAGACATGACCGCTAACTGATACCGGAAACTCAGGCCTCTCGCTGCGACTTCTGCTACCACTTGCCCCTAGTCTGCTGCGACCCCTGCCTGATGAATTTTGGCCTCTGTGCACGTCCTGGCACTTCTCTGCCTGACATAGTGCATATATGAGGGGAGTAGAATATGCTCCACTACTATTAAAACAGTTTTTTCTACAACACCAGCAGGTGTGTACTTTTGGCTGGCCTTTCACAGTATCTAGGCGCTTAAGACTTTAACAGGAACAACATAGTACACCACTTAAATGTGCGTATGTGGGATGCACTTATGAGGGGAGGACGATGCGTTCCAGTACACTTAAAACAGTATTTGTCTACAACACCAGCAGGTGAGTACTTTTGGTTTGTCTTTCACAGTATCTAGGCCCTTAAGACTTTAACAGGAACAAAATGGTACACCACTTAGATGTACGTATGTGGTATGCACTTATGAGTGGAGGAGAATGCGCCCCAGTACGCTTAAAAACAGTATTTGTCTACAACACCAGCAGGTGTGTACTTTTGGCTGGCCTTTCACAGTATCTATGCCCTTAAAGCATACCTGTCAGATCCAAGATATTACTCAGTACCTAATCCTGACCATGTACATCACATTTCATCACGCTTTTCAGCTGTTGTACACACCAGTGCTGCAGCACACAGTCTCTATGTACTACACCCAAAATTGCACTCTCTCTCTCAATCTCACTCCCTTCCCTATCAGTGCTTTTAGGCTGTATTTGGGCTTGAATATCACTGAGTCTTGGATACAGTTAGTGTCAAGGCCAAAAATTATAATCCAAATTCAAACACTAAAAATTTAACTTTATTTATTCTTAGAATCTAAAGCAAAAAAAATGGTCCACTCAGACCAACAAAAAATTATAAAATATGTGGTCCTGGTGCTTGAAAATATGGGCATACCAGGAACCACTGGTTGTGATACCAATGTCCAAATGCTCCCACCAATCAGGAGACTTACAATAAATGGTCCATATAGATGCTAAAGGATAGGATAGGGGATGAGGTAGGGTCAAGGGGGAAAGGGCCTAAGGGGGTGTAGGCCTATGGATAGTGGCCACTACCTGCTCGCCCTTATTCTAGGTCCCTTCCACTAACCCTAAGCCTAGACGGAGTGAAAGCCCTAAAAAGGATGGCCCCGTACAGGAACCTACCCCTCAATAAGCTTGCCTTACCCTGTGCTATAGACCACAGGGAGGCTCTCTGTCCCACTAAATAGGACTATCTATCTCTTTGGATAGGAGAAGGATAGATAGGACCTATTGTCACCACAATCTAGGGGTCCCACCAATAGTGTGGGTACTATAGAGTGAACATATATATATATTGTCACAATGTTGGTAGTATATCACTCAACTGATCTCATATATATTGCTTGAAAACTCTGTATACAGGTATTCGGGTATATACACTTATGTCATTCGAATGCACCACGTATTTTTAAAAGTTATGATACACTTTATATATGTCACTCAGCTGATCCCATAGATAAGAGAAACTCCATACAAAAGGCATTCAGGTATATACATCTATATCATATAAATGCACAACCTATCCTATCCTTTAGCATCTATATGGACGATTTATTGTAAGTCTCCTGATTGGTGGGAGCATTTGGACATTGGTATCACAACCAGTGGTTCCTGGTATGCCCATGTTTTCAAGCACCAGGACCACATATTTTATAATTTTTTGTTGGTCTGAGTGGACCACGTTTTTGCTTTAGATTCTAAGAATAAATAAAGTTAAATTTTTAGTGTTTGAATTTGGATTATGTATTTGGGCTTGAGGTGAATCACTGCAGTAAAAAAAGCTTTTCTGTGCAACACACTGCTCTCTGTCCCTCTCTCTCTGCAATTGAAAGCTGATGTGACTGAGAGGTGAATCGCTGTTGTAAAAATGCTTTTCTGTACAACACACACTGCTGTCTGTCCCTCTCTCTTTGTAATAGAACGCTGATGTGACTGGCCGCAACATGGCTGCCGAATATATTGGGCAGGACATCACAGGTGTGGCTGGCTGCTGATAGGCTGCATGCTGCATGTGATTCAGGGTCATCCCGCCTACCCTTGTTCCCTCCTTCCCAGGATTTCTTACCCCATGTCCTTACGTGTGGATCCGCCATTTTAGATGCCCGGCCCCTGGAGCCTGTACCACACTAAATGGAGTTTAATTAATCTAATCGCGGTGATATTTGCATTCTGTGCAAATCAAATTTTTCCTGAAATTCATAGCGAATTTGTAATCATCAGATTTGATTCGCTCATCCCTGATTACTTTGATAAACAATTTTTATTTCTAAACGGGTACTCCAGTAGAAAACAAATGTTTTCAAATCAACTGGAGCCAGAAAGTTATACAGATTTGTAAATTACTTCTATTTAACCCCTTAAGGACCGGGGTTTTTTCCGTTTTTGCATTTTCGTTTTTTGCTCCTTGCCTTTAAAAAATCATAACTCTTTCAATTTTGCACCTAAAAATCCATATGATGGCTTATTTTTTGCGCCACCAATTCTAATTTGTAATGACATCAGTCATTTTGCCCAAAAATCTACGGTGAAACGGAAAAAAAAATCATTGTGCGACAAAATTGAAAAAAAAACGCAGTTTTGTAACTTTTGGGGGCTTCCGTTTCTACGTAGTACATTTTTCGGTAAAAATGACACCTTATCTTTATTCTGTAGGTCCATACGATTAAAATGATACCCTACTTATATAGATTTGATTTTTTAAGACTTCTGGAAAAAATCATAACTACATGCAGGAAAATTAATACGTTTAAAATTGTCATCTTCTGACCCCTATAACTTTTTTATTTTTCCGTGTATGGGGCGGTATGAGGGCTCATTTTTTGCGCCGTGATCTGAAGTTTTTAACGGTACAATTTTTGCATTGATAGGACTTATTGATCGCTTTTTATTCATTTTTAAATGATATAAAAAGTGACCAAAAAAGCACTATTTTGGACTTTGGAATTTTTTTGCGCGCACGCCATTGACCGAGCGGTTTAATTAATGATATATTTTTATAATTCGGACATTTCCGCATGCGGTGATACCATATATGTTCATTTTTCTTTTTATTTACACTGTGTTTTTTTTTTTATTGGAAAAGGGGGGTGATTCAAACTTTTAATAGGGGAGGAGTTAAATGATATTTATTCACTTTTTTTTTTCACTTTTTTTTTGCAGTGTTATAGGTCCCATAGGGACCTATAACGCTGCACACACTGATCTTCTATGCTGATCACTGGTTTCTCATAAGAAACCAGTGATCAACGATTCTGCCGCATGACTGCTCATGCCTGGATCTCAGGCACTGAGCAGTCATTCGGCGATCGGACAGCGAGGAGGCAGGAAGGGGCCCTCCCGCTGTCCTGTCAGCTGTTCGGGATGCCGCGATTAGCCGCGGCTATCCCGAACAGCCCGACTGAGCTAGCCGGCTACTTTCGGTTTCACTTTTAGCCGCGCGGCTCAGCTCTGAGCGCGCGGCTAAAGGGTTAATAGCGCGCGGTGCCGCGATCGGCGCTGCGCGCTATTAGAAGCGGGTCCCGGCTTCACTATGACGCCGGGCCCGCCGCGATATGACGCGGGGTTACTGTGTAACCCCGCGTTATATCAGGAGAGCAGGACCAAGGGCGTACCTGTACGCCCTTGGTCCTTAAGGGGTTAAAAATGTTAACCCTTACAGTACTTATCAGCTGCTGTACACTACAGAAGAAGTTGTGTAGTTCTTTTCAGTCTGAACACAATGCTCTCTGCTGACACTTCTGTCTATGTCAAGAACTATCATAGAGTATGAGCAAATCGCCATTGCAAACCTCTCCTTCTCTAGACAGTTCCTGACACAGACAGGTATCAGCAGAGAGCACTGTGGTCAGACTGGAAATAACTACACAACTTCCTCTGGAGCATAAAGCAGCTGATTAGTACTGGAAGATCTAAGATTTTTATATAGAAATAATTTACAAATCGGTTAAGCTTTCTGGCACCAGTTGATTTAAAAACAATTTTCCACCATAGTACCCCTTTAAGTTCAGAGTGCCTCTAAATAAGGATTTTAGATGAGGTCAGCATGTTCCTGTAATTTTTTTATCCTATGAAAATAAAACAGAAAAGCAGGTGTTCAACCAAACATTATGTTCAGTCCATTTGAAGAATTTACTAATCGCATTCAAGTACTACACTAAAGCAGCTGAACCAAAACACAAAGGCCATGTGCGTTCATTTTGGTTGTAATATACTTTTCATTCTTATAATAGGAAAAAAGTTTCTACATTTTTAAGGAACAACAAGAATGTACATGATGAACTTTTTCTAGTACGCCTAAAGTATACCTGTCATTCCAAAAAAAAAAATCGACATGTCATTGGGAAATGTCAAAGGTTTTTAGAATTTGGGGTCTAAGTATTCAAACATAAACTGATTGCTAGAACTAGCAGGGAAAGACGCACACTGCCAAGCACTTCTTACCCATTCTGTGTGAGCGGGATGCTCCTATAGACTTGCATTGGGGTTTCATTTAGTCATGTGACACAGAGCAGGGTGAGCACTTCTCCAAGCTCATTCTAGTGATCAGTCAGGGTCTAAACATTCATACCCCGACATATCCCCGTCCCAATGACATACAGAGTTGTTTTTTTTTTGTTTTTTTTACCACATAAAAAGAGAAACAAAACTTGGCCATACATCCACAATTTGTACAATGATACAATCACTTCTCAGCATAATTTCAAAATCTAATAGGTTGTTAGTGTACCTTTTGATCAAAACGTGCAAGGCTACTCGCCATGTCAAGGCCACATGAAAACAGTGGGTCCCTGAACTAACAATGGCATAGCGCTGGGTGGTGACAACCGCCACTGCAACACCAAACCCACAAGGGGAATGACCCTGTGGCCAGACAGCCCCACTGCTGCCCGACTTAGCTCCAACTCTGAGCTACACCAACCAAGAGACAAAGCCCCACAGCAATTATAGCAGCCACAGAGCACCATACCAGTGTGAATACCTACCATGTCCTCCCTTCCAGAGGGCTGGAAGAATGCTAGGCGGAAACCCATGTACACTCTCCTGCTGATTAAAAACTCATTGGCCGAATGGGCAGAGTGAAGCACTGGCGATGGAAAAACAAAACAAAAGAGGGGACAGAATACAAATTAACCAACAAACAGACAAACAAAACATGGCCACACATCTAGTAAACAGTAAATTAACCTTTTGTGACCAGTGTCGGCAGCTGCTGCCAGGGCAAATAAAATCACGGGATGAATCAAAGGGGGTATAGATACTCATGACAAGGAAATAATTCTACCGCTGTACAAATCACTAGTCAGACCACACATGGAATACTGTGTACAATACTGGGCACCAGTGTACAAGAAAGATAAAGTGAAGCTGGAGAGGGTTCAAAGACGGGCAACCAGGGTAATACGGGGAATGGGAGGACTACAGTACCCAGAAAGATTATCAGAATTAGGGTTATTTAGTTTAGAAAAAAGAAGGCTTAGGAGCAACCTAATACCTATGTATAAATCTACCAGGGGGTGGTACAGAGATCTCTCCCAGGACTGTATCTATGACAAGGGGGCATCCTCTATGTCTGGAGGAAAAAAAGATTTCTACACCAGCATATATGGGGGTTCCTTACTGTAAGAGCAATGAGACTATGGAACTCTCTGCCAAAGGATGTGATCATGGTGAACACAATAAAAGAGTTAAAAAGAGGCCTGGATGTGTTTCTGTAGAGTACTTACAATAAAGGTTATGGAGCACAGATCTATAGGGACAGAACATTGACCCAGGGTTTTATTCTGCCATATTTGCAGTCATAAATAATTTTTTTTCCTTTGGTGTGGGGCAAATGGCATGCATCAGCCTCATAAGAGTTTCTTGCCTTCTTCTGGACCAACACAGTAGGGACAACATAAGATTATAGGTTGAACTTGATGTACTCTGGTCATTTTATTATGCATGAAAACTAACTATCCATGCCTTGTACTATGATATACACGTAATTGCATATTTTTAAAAGCTAACAGGTTGTTAGTGTACCTTTTCATCAAAACATGCAAGCAAAGTAGGGCAGCAGTTGGGCTGCCTGGCCACTGGGTCATTCCCCTTGTGGGCTTGGTGTCATGGTGGCGGTGGTTGCCAACTGGTGCTATGACTGTGTTAGTTTAGGAACCCACTCTTATCAGCTATAAAGTTTTTTTTGTTTTGTTTTGTTTTTTAAGTTGCATACACTGAGGTAATACAGATGTGTGAGGGTTAACATATTTGCTACCACCAATCTTGAATTACTTTGTAAAAGATGAGTGAATTTGGTTAAATGACATTTCCATGTAAGATTCAATGAAGAATCTTCTGAAAGGGCCACAGAGGAGTTCTGTACTCCAACCTCACTAGAGGGCTGGGGCAAAACTCATTTAGTCTGACTCAGGCCAGAGAAGTGTGCATATCTCTACTAGCTTTGCTATTGATAGGTAGACCAGTCTAGTCGGGGTTGAACCAGCTAGGTCCAGTCAGTAAAATTCTTGCCTAGTCAGTAACCTGTTTGAGCCATTCCTGCTGCAATAAAGATAACCAAGACTTATCGGCACCAAAGAAAGTATCCTGTTTCCATCTCCTTGAATGAGAATCTGCCAGTCAGAAGAGGAGATCCAGCTGAGCAAAGACCCTTCTGTAAACAATAATCTATTTGTGAGTTTCAAGCCAGCGTTATTGCTGCATGGATAAACATGCCAGAAAAAGTTAATCAGCGTACATGCCACAAAACCGTGAGTAAAGTCTTCCAGCATCTGCACCACAGATTGCCAACCTGTGAAGACCCTCTAAAGTAGAGCTTACATGGGCACTGTCAGATTCAAAAACTTTTCATATGTTGTACATCTTGGCAAAACATTAACCTTTCTAATACACATCATAAGAAAAATGATCATGGCTTATAAAATCATGGCTTTGTCCAAGCTAAAGTACAGGCATGAACAAAGTCCAGTAAGTGAGGGTGGGCTACCACTCCTCTGTGCTGTCTGATAGGATTCCTCTATGCTGTCTGATAGGACTCCTCTGTACTGTCTGATAGGACAGGAGAGAGCACAGAGTAGTCCTATCAGACAGGAGAGAGCACAGAGGCGTACTATTGGACAGGAAAGAGCACAGAGGAGTCCTATCAGACACATTAGAGCACAGTGGAGTCCTATCAGACAAGAGAGAGCACAAAGGAGTACTATCAGACAGCAGAAAGGAGAGAGCACAGTGCAGTACTATCAGACAGGAGAGAGCACAGAGGCATACTATTGGACAGGAAAGAGCACAGAGGAGCCCTATCAGACAAGAGAGATCACAGAGGAATACTATCAGACAGCAGACAGGAGAGAGCACAGAGGAGTCCTAACAGACAGGAGAGAGCACAGAGGAGTACTATCAGACACGAGAAAGCAAAGAAGAGTGCTATCAGACAGTAGAGAGCACAGAGGAGTGCTATCAGACAGGAGAGAGCACAGAGGAGTACTATCAGACAGGAGAGAGCACAGAGGAGTACTATCAGACAGGAGAGAGCACAGAGGTGTACTGTCAGACAGGATAGAGCACAGAGGAGTCCTATCAGACAGGAGAGAGCACTGAAGAGTCCTATCAGACAGGAGAGAGCACAGAGGAGTCCTATCAGACAGGAGAGAGTACAGAGGAGTCCTATCAGACAGGAGAGAGCACAGAGGAGTCCTATCAGACAGTAGAGAGCACAGAGAAGTACTATCAGACAGGAGAGAGCACAGAGGAGTACTATCAGACAGGAGAGAGCACAGAGGAGTCCTATCAGACAGGAGAGAGTACAGAGGAGTACTATCAGACAGGAGAGAGCACAGAGGAGTCCTATCAGAGAGGAGAGAGCACTAAGGAGTCCTATCAGACAGGAGAGAGCACAGAGGAGTCCTATCAGACAGGAGAGAGCACAGAGAAGTACTATCAGACAGGAGAGAGCACATAGGGGTCCTATCAGACAGGAGAGAGCACTAAGGAGTCCTATCAGACAGGAGAGAGCACAAAGGAGTCCTCTCTGACAGGAGAGAGCACAGAGGAGTCCTATCAGACAGGAGAGAGAGCACAGAGGAGTGCTATCAGACAGGAGAGAGCACAGAGGAGTCCTATCAGACAGTAGAGAGCACAGGGGAGTGCTATCAGACAAGAGAGCACAGAGGAGTTCTATCAGACAGGAGAGAGCACAGAGGAGTACTATCAGACAGAAGAGAGCACAGATGAGTGCTATCAGACAAGAGAGAGCACAGAGGAGTGCTTTCAGACAGGAGAGAGCACAGAGGAGTCCTATCAGACAGTAGAGAGCACAGAGGAGTACTATCAGACAGGAGAGAGCACAGAGGAGTACTATCAGACAGGAGAGAACACAGAGGGGTACTATCAGACAGGAGAGAGAACAGAGGAGTACTATCAGACAGGAGAGAGCACAGAGGAGTACTATTAGACAGGAGAGAGCCCAGAGGAGTGCTATCAGACAGGAGAGAGCACAGAGGAGTGCTAGCTCATCCTGACTTGTTGGACTTTGCCCATGCCTGTGCTTCAGCTTGGACAAAGCCATGATTTTATAAGCCATGATTTCTATAAAAAATTTATAAAATTTTCTTATGAAGTATGTTCGAAAGGTTAATGTTTTGCCAAGATGTACAACATATAAATGTTGTATCTGACAGTGTCCATTTAAGCCAGTTGGACTGCACCTGTATCTACATCTTTGCACATATATCTGCAACTGCATCTGTGTCTCACTTCACTACTAGCAATGACAACAAAGTTCGATCAGCACATTAGAGACTTTAGGCAGTATAACTGCTTCCAAACCTTTTATTATTTTTTCATGGCTTATAAATGAATTAATAACATAAAGTCCTAGACATAAGTCAAAAAGCAAGAGAGAGTAAGGACACACACGAAAAAGAAAAAAATGCAGAAAATGAAAAAAGGGAAAGGGTAGGGAAACAAAATCCAACACTCATACATACATTCACATCCATCTACTGTAACCTTCTACTACTTAATCACGTCGTCTCTCTCCTTCCCACCATCATTCATATGCCGCTTAAGTGGTGAATTAGATGAGCATTGGGGTGGTCATGAATTCTACCTGATCATTCCGACCTTTAAACTCTCACACAATTGTTTCATGTTATAAAATCTTTTAGTTCTTTAAATTCCCTCTTAACCCCTTAACAACCATGGACGTAAATGTACGTCCTGGTTTGGCAGTACTTCGCGCACCAGGATGTACATTTATGTCCTGTGTATGACCGCGAGCATTGGAGCGGTGATCGCATCATACACGGCAGGTTCCGGCAGCCGGGGACCCGCCGTTAATGGGCAACATCCGCGATCGCGCGGATGTCCGCCATTAACCCCTCAGATGCCGGGATCAGTACAGATCACTGCATCTGCAGGAATGCGCATGTTCAAATAGATGATGGGATCGCCCGCAGCGCTGCCGCGGTGATCTGATCTGCTCTGGTCTGAGATCGAGCAGACCAGAGCAGAAGATCACCGATAATACTAATCAGTGCTATGTATTAGCAATCAATGTGCTACAGTATTAGCAATCAAATGATTGCTATAGATAGTCCCCCATGGGGACATAAAAAGTGTAAAAAAAAGTTGAAAAATTTAAACATAAAAAGTGAAAAATCTCCTCCCCAATAAAAATTAAAATTGTCAGTTTTTCCCATTTTACCCCCAAAAAGCGTCATTTTTTTTAATAAACATATTTGGTATCACCGCGTGCATAAATGTCCAAACTATCAAAATATAAAGTTAATGATCCCGTAACATGAACGGCGTAAACGTGTAAAAAAAAAAAGTCAAAAAATGCTGCTTTTTTGTCCCATTTTATTCCCCAAAAATAATAAAAATTATCTAAAAGTTTTATATATGCAAATGTGATATATCGATAAAAAGTACAGATGATGGCGCAAACAATGAGCCCTCATAGCACCCTATATACAGAAAAAGTTATAGGTGGTCAAAATAGGGCAATTTTAGATGACTGATTTTGTACAAAAAGTTTTAGATTTTTTTAAAGCGGTACAAAAATGTAAAAGTATCTAGCCATGGGTATCATTTTAATCGTATTGACCTACAGAATAAAGAACACATGTATACACAGTACAGTGTGAAAACAAAACCCTCCAAAATGTGCTAAATTGTGGTTTTCATTTAAATTTCCCAAACAATTTTTTTGGGTTCGTTGTACATTTTATGGTAAAATTGGAGGTTTCATTACAAAGTACAATTGGTCACGCAAAAAACAAGCCCTTATATGGGTCTGTAGATGGAAATATAAAAGAGTTATGGATTTTAGAAGGCGAGGTGGAAAAAACAAAAATGCAAAAATAAAATCGGCCTTGTCCTTAAGGTTAAAATGGGCTTGGTTTCTTTATCCAGAAGTACCATATGTAATGATTAATATCCTGTGATGCTGGACTTTCCATTTTGTCCAATCTTAGCCCTTACATTGTGCACACATGTCTTAAGGAATTCAAAATTTCTGTTATATATAGAACATGAGGTAGCTTCCAATTTCTAACTATTGAAGTGCGGACCACTGATAATAAATGAAAGCTAATTATTCTATATTTGTATGGAAATATTTCCAATCCTATATTTAAAAGAGCCACTTCAAGGCCCCATTTTATTTGCTTCCCCTATATGGTGTTTAACAAAATGTATATTTCCTTCCAAAATAACTGTATTGGTAGACAAGCCCAACAGATATGAATAAGTAAACCTTGTTCCTTCATGCACCTCCAACAAAGGGGGTCAATGATGTTACTAGGGTACATGTTTGCTAAGCGCGTTGGGGTAAAATACCAACGGTACAGCAATTTATGAGAACTTTCCACATGTGAAACGCAGTGAGAGACGCTTGTAGGTAAAGCATATATTTTAGCCCAGCGCTCAGGCAGATTATGCATGTCTAAGTCTTTTTCCCATTTTGCCTGAAAGCTTGGGTTTGGGCCTTGTGCGATAAGCTGGCCGGCTGTATATGCCTTTTAAATAGCACCACTGCCTCCTTTAGACTGAAAAAAGTATTTTTCGAACAGAGTTTGTGGCTCTTCCCTATATGAAGTGTCGAATCTGTAGATATTTAAAAAAAAAAAAATCCTGTGGTGGTAATTTATATTTCTGAGAAATATGTTCAAAGGGTAGTAGAAGGCCTTTATTGCTCATTTTAGTAATTCCATTTTTGGTCCAAAGGGAGAGGTTCGTGCCCGGTAATGACTCCTGGATAAATTTTATAGGTATGTTATCGTGTTTAATGTAATTAATAATGTGCTTTGATAAAGCATACAGCCACATTTCCATACTTGCTTTAGCTGTTGAAACATGCTTCTATTGATATCCATTTTGCAGAGGTGTCATTGTGCCACCATCTTTGCAGCTGAGTGAGGTGGACTGCACTGTAATATTTTCTAAGGTCAGGGCACCCTAATCCTCCTTTCTTAATATGTTTATAAAGTATTTCTGATAAAACTCTAGCTGTGCTGTTCTTCCAAATATATTTTATTAGTATAGATTGTAATTTAATAGTAGCAGGGACGGAGGGATTTTCTGTTTTTGCATTTGCATTTTTTCCTCATCACCTTCTAAAAATCATAACGCTTTCAATTTTGCACCCGAAATTCCATATTGTGGCTTATTTTTTGAACCACCAATTCTACTTTGCAGTGACATTAGTCTTTTTACCAAAGTATCCACGGCAAAGCGAAAAAAAAATTCATTGTGCGACAAAATTCAAGAAAAAATGCCATTTTGTAAGTTTTGGGGGCTTCTGTTTCTACGCAGTGCATTTTACGGTAAAAATTACATCTTATCTTTATTCTGTAGGTTCATATGGTTAAAATGATATCCTACTTTTATAGGTTTGATTTTGTATTACTTCTAAAAAAAAATCAGAACTACATGCAGGAAAATGTATCCATTTAAAATTTTCATTTTCTGACCACTATAACTTTTTTATTTTTCCGCGTACGGGCCGGTTTGAGGGCTAATTTTTTGCGCCATGATCTGAAGTTTTTATTGGTACCATATTTATATCATTTCAGATTTTTTTATCGCTTTTTATTCATTTTTGGATTTTTTGGGTGTGTACGCCATTGACCATGCGGTTTAATTAATGATATATTTTTAGAGTTTGGACATTTCCAAACGCGGCGATACCACATATGTTTATTTTTATTTTTATTTACACCGTTTTTTTTTTTTTTTTATGGGAAAGTCTTACTTTCATTAGGGAAGGGGTTAAATGATCTTTATTAACTTTTTTTCACACTTTTTTTTTTTTTTTTGCAGCGTTATAGCCCCCCCTAGTGGCTATTACACTGCACTTACCGATCTCATACACAGATCATTGCCGCGCATTGACACGGCAAAGATCAGTTTTATCGGTGGTCGATTGCTCAAGCCTGGATTTCAGGTTTGGAGCAATCAATCGCCAATCGGACGCGACGGAGGCAGGAAAGGGCACCTCCGCTCGCGTTCTAGCTGATCGGGACATCGCCATTTCACCACGATGGTCCCGATCAGCCTGACTGAGCTGCCGGGAAGCTTTTACTTTAATTTTAGATGTGCCCTGCGTCCTTAAGAGGTTAAGTAGAAGGTTGCGGAACAGATATAGTATATTGGGAAGTAGCAACATTTTCACCACCCCTATCCGCCCCAACCATGAAATGGGTAGTTTAGAAAATGTTTTAAAGGGGTAATACCATGCTGACAACTTATCCCCTATCTAAAGAATAGGGGATAAGTTGCCTGATCGCGCGGGGTCTGATGACTGCCGATCACGGGGCCAGATTATCGTGACGTCACGGCTCCACCCCATGTGACGTCACGCTCCGCCCCCTCAATGTAAGTCTATGGCAGGTGGCTGGTACAGCCGGAAAAAAGATGACCTTTAGCCAAGCGCTCGGGGGTCCAAAGGATGTCACAACCAAATCATGAGAGTGAATAAAGGTTCAAACTTTATTGGTAGGTAACAACAACGCGTTTCGGGGTTAGCATACCCCTTCTTCAGATTGACAGATTAGTGCAGTACAGTAAAACAGAGAGCTTTTTATACACATGGCAATTGACAACAAAATGGTGGTGGGGTCACAGGGTCAGAGTGGTAGGTACAGAAAAAACTATTGTAAGGTGCAGTATATGAAAATTAAATGTTTTGATTAACTTTTATATTGGTTACCTATCATTAGGCAGCCAATATTCATAATAAAGGAAAGGATAGTGTGTTTTAACTTTTGTAATCGGCCGGGGTTTTCTTTCTCTGTCCGGTTCAAAGACCGGAATGAGGCTTGATGCGCACTCTGAACTGACAACACCGTGTACTTCACTGTAATGAAAGCATAAGGCGCGTGTTTCTGCTCTGTTTGTAAACAGAGCGGAGACACAGCACAAGTGTAACTAGGGATGCGTTAGCAGGGAAGCGAGTACCTGGTGTATTAGAGGAAGTTTCGGGCTAAACAGTGCCGTGCGCTGCATGAAATTATAAACATAAAACACGTGTCTGGGCTCTGTTTACAAGCAGAGCAGAGACAGAACAGTAGTGTAGCCAGGGACGCGTCGCTAGGGAGCGGGTCTCAGGAGTGTAACAGAGCTAGTGCGCGGCTTTGCACTGCTCTATTAATCTTTTGTTGGAGAGAACAATGGGATGGTTTGGCTTAAGAAATAGACAGTTAGATGTGTTAAGACTAGATATATGAAGTTAGGGTTGGGCACATGGAATAACGATAAAACATGGCGCATAGAGGAGGGATATGCGTATGTATGTATGTGCATATATTTATTTATTTATCTATTTATTTATTAATATCTACTGCTATATTAACTATATTAACCTATTTTCATTTATTTATTTATCTATAGAAATACTTTCATGTGGACTATGCTCTTTTATATATATATTTCTCATATATATAATTTTTTATATATATCTTTTATACATTACTATTTATACAGGTAGACTTTGCTCCCTCCTCTATGCGCCATGTTTTATCGTTATTCCATGTGCCCAACCCTAACTTCATATATCTAGTCTTAACACATCTAACTGTCTTTTTCTT
The DNA here is from genome assembly GCF_029499605.1 of Hyla sarda. Taxonomy (NCBI): domain Eukaryota; kingdom Metazoa; phylum Chordata; class Amphibia; order Anura; family Hylidae; genus Hyla; species Hyla sarda. The sequence goes on from NC_079193.1 coordinate 144,707,208, forward strand.
AAGCCAAACAATCCCATTGTTCTCTCCAACAAAAGATTAATAGAGCAGTGCAAAGCCGTGCACTAGCTCTGTTACACTCCTGAGACCCGCTCCCTAGTGACGCGTCCCTGGCTACACTACTGTTCTGTCTCTGCTCTGCTTGTAAACAGAGCCCAGACACGTGTTTTATGTTTATAATTTCATGCAGCGCACAGCACTGTTTAGCGCATTGCGCGCACGAAGCCCGAAACTTCCTCTCATACACCAGGTACTCGCTTCCCTTACGTCCTAACCAGCAGCACAAGTGGGGTGTTCTGCCCCTGTGAAGCTGGCAGGACAGTGGAATTTTTAATTCCGCCCAAGTAATTAAAGATTTAATTAGACCCCCCATATAAGCCCTCCTCCCTTAGGCCACATTGCTTTTTTTCTGTCCTGTGCAGGACAGCAGGACGGTGCCGGCTCTGATTTTAGCAGAGCCTGCATGGAGTTTTTCCCTTCCCCCTCTTTTATGTGGAGAAGGGTTTGTTTTTTTCTAGCAGGGTTGCAGCTTGCTGCCGCTTTTTTTCTGTCAGCCTGGGCGGCGTTGTTTGGCGCTGCCCCAGCTGAGTTTTTTCAGACTCTGTATCTATGACCCGGGACTCGGTACGGGTTCGTAGATACAGTTTATTTTCTCTGTTCAGGCGGCGCTGAGCGCCGCCCTCTATGGTTCAGGGATCCTCCGATCCCTCTGCTACTCGGGCATTCCGCCCTTACCTTTCCGGCAGCGCCGCTGTCTCGCTCCGGTCCTCTGCTGTGTGCAGAGCCGCGGACCGGAAGTGCGTCATCTGACGACTTCTGGTCCGGCATCGGAGCCTTCTGGCGCAATGAGCGCTAGTTTTAACTATTATTATACTTAATATATTAGTTACTTGCCCCATCCAAGGTAAGGAAGGGGCTCAGAGCAAAAATGGTTTATTTCAGATCGTTTTTTTAGATTTCGATCTGGTTGGTGCTCTGACTTCCTGGAGGGGCGGGGCTTATTTTAAAATTGCCGCCCTCTCCCCTATTTAAGGCAGTACTGGCCTTCATTTGGCCTCTTGCTGCCTTGCTAGCTTGACTACACTTGTGTGGTTCCTGCTATTCTTGGGTTTTGTAAAAGAGCTTGTCTATTTTTCAATAGGTACTCTTTTTCCATTTGCGCTGCAATGGTAACAGTTCTGGTGTCTTTCTAACCTATTGTTTTAATTCCAGAACTATGTCCACTCCTCCGTCGAGTGATACACATGCTGGTAGTCGCAAGTCTGCTTCAAAGAAGCGCCATCTAACTTGCGCTGACTGTGGTACTCCACTGCCTGATTCCTATGAATATAAGAGGTGTCCTGGATGTCGTCCACCCGTTAATCCAGCTGAACCTACAGTCCAGGACATGTTCATCTGGATGAAAGAATTCATGGGAAATTCTATCAACGAGATCAAGAATCCTTTGCCCCTAAGAGGCCTAGGACCGAGTCTGGTCCTCCATCTGTTGTGGAGGATTCCGTTATGTCCGTGGGCGATCAGTCGGAACAGTCAGTTGAGGAAGTGATCTCTCCGCCTCTTTTTCCTGTGGAAAAGACGCAGAGATTGCTTAGATCCATCCGATCAAGGGATCAGGATGTTGATCAAGGGGAAGCCTCTACATCCACCTCTAGAGGACCTCTGGTTTTCAAAGTGGATGATACACTCAGGAAACTGATGAAAGCCGAGTGGAAGCACCCAGACAAGCCTGCTGTTGTTACCCGGAGGTTCAAGCTGATGTTTCCTCTATCAGAAGCTGAGTCGGAATCCTGGATGCCACCGCCAAAAGTGGATATGGCTGTTAACAAGCTGTCCAAGAGGGTTCTAGTTCCTGCAGATGATGGCAGTAACCTCCAGGACCCCCTTGACAGGAAGGTGGACTCCCTTCTAAGACGCAACTATTCGGCGGCCTCAGCATCTGCCTCGGTGGCTTTCGCTTCAAGTGAGGTTGCCGACTTTGTCAAAGAACGCGTACAACGCATTCAGTCTGAGATTGAAAGTAATGTTGCTAGGGAGGATATTCTGGACAGCTTCAGAACGCTACTCCTTGGGGTAGACTTCCTATGCGAATCATCCCAACAGCACCTCAAACTTGCTGCCAAGTCCATGGCGCTCTCATCCGCAAGCAGGCGCCCCCTGTGGTTGCTTCCCTGGGTAGCTGATAATACCTCAAAGTTCAACCTCTGTGGGATGCCCTTTGAGCCTAATTGGCTCTTTGGGTCTGAGTTAGACCGAATCATGGAGGGTTTTGCGGATAAAAAAGGTAAATGCCTACCTGTACAGTCCTTTCGGGGCAAGGGTAGATCCAGGGGGGGGGGAGTTCCAGGGCCCTTCCAGATCCCAGAGACGCCAGTCTACTCAAAAGCGTGGTGGAGGACGCGGCCGCGGTAAAGACCGTAAAGCCGAGCTATGACTCTCCTCTAAGGTCCACCAATGTTTCCCCTCTCCCTTCCCCTCGGGAAGTTCAGGTAGAGAAGCTATCTACCAATCCCCCTCCAGTCGGAGGACGTTTAAGTTTGTTTCTGTCAACCTGGATGCAAGAAATCCAGGATCCTTGGGTTCTGGATGTCATTCAGTCGGGGTACAAAATAGATTTCATTTCCCCTCCTCTAAGGAAATTTGTTTTAACAAAGTTACTTCCTCAGCCAAAACAGGCTATTCTAGAGGACTCTGTCCTACAGTATGTGGGGAAACATGCACTAGAAGAAGTTCCCCCCAACCAAAGAGGGTCAGGGGTGTATTCCCCAATATTTCTGGTGCCGAAACCATCGGGCGACTGGCGTATAATCATAGATCTTCGCTTTTTGAACCGTTTCATAAGGAAAAGGCGGTTCACGATGGAAACCATTCGCTCAGTAGTCAGTATCCTGGACCCTCAAGATCTCATGGTTACCATCGACTTGAAGGATGCTTACCTGCATGTTCCTATTTTTCCTGCTCACAGGAAATATTTGAGGGTTGCTGTCACCATAAACGATATGGTAAAGCATTTCCAGTTCGCTGTTCTGCCTTTCGGCATCACTTCAGCCCCCCACACCTTTACAAAGGTGGTGGCTCCAGTGGTCTCTGCTCTAAGACTAAAAGGTCTAGAGATCATTCCTTATCTAGACGACTGGCTTCTAAAAGCCGCTACTCTAGACGTTCTACAGTCTCATCTTCATCTGGCTCTAGATTTTCTCCAGCGCTTGGGCTGGCTTATAAATTGGGAGAAATCAGAAATCAACCCGTCCACCTCAAGGAAGTTTCTGGGGTTTGTCCTGAACTCCTCTCAGATGACTCTATCCCTCACTCCAGAAAGGAAAGGTCGAGTCATAAGAGCCGCCGAGTTTTTGATGGTCCCTCGCAAGGTTCCCATCAGAACTCTAATGAAGATGTTGGGTCATATGTCAGCGTCTGCAGAGGCAGTCCCCTGGGCCCTATGGCACCTCTGGCCTCTCCAAGATCAAGTCTTGAAGGTCTGGAATCGCAACCCCAGTGGGTTGGACAAAAAGTGCAACCTGTCGACCGAGGTCCGTGCATCTCTCAGATGGTGGACGAATCTGACAGATGGGAAGTCCTTGATTCAACCTCAGTGGATCACTTTAACCACGGACGCCTCCCTTCTGGGCTGGGGAGCCCATCTGGACGAGAATCCAGTACAGGGTACTTGGAACCCTCAGGAGAGACTTCTCTCCTCCAACATGAGAGAACTGAGAGCAGTTCGTCTAGCTCTTCTCCATTTCGCACCCCTTATTCTAGGGAAAGCGATAAGAGTTCGGTCAGACAACACCACTGTGGTGGCTTACATCAACAGACAGGGTGGCACAAAGTCCCAAGTGCTCCTCAAGGAGACCGGACTAATTCTTTCTTGGGCAGAGCTTAATCTAACCCAACTTTCTGCAGTCCACATCAAGGGGGATCTCAACATAGTGGCAGATCGTCTAAGTCGCGGGCTTCCGGTCCAAGGGGAATGGTCCCTGAACGAAGACATCTTCAAGAAGATAACCCTAAGGTGGGGTATGCCAGAGATAGATCTCATGGCAACTCGTCTGAACGCCAAGGTGAACAAGTTTTGCTCTCTTTACAAAGAGGACAATCCAGTGGCGATAGACGCTCTGTCCATTCCATGGAGGTTCAGGCTGGCCTACATATTCCCTCCACTTTCCATGATACCAAGGGTATTGATGAAAGTCAGGCAAGACCAGACCTCAGTGATTGCCATCATACCATTCTGGCCCAAGAGGTCCTGGTTCACCCAACTCATGAGGATGAGTCAGGGGTGTTATTGGAGGCTTCCCCACGTGCAGAACCTTGTGTCTCACAACACAGGCTCCTGCCTAGATCTGAGGAGACTCAATCTGACAGCCTGGAGATTGACAGGACCCTACTAAGTAGTGGGCTTCCTGCGGAGGTCTTGAGAACTATTGCACACTCTAGAGCAGAGTCTACAAACAAAGTCTATTCTAGGATAAAGAAGATTTTCCTTCGATGGTGTGCTACGAAAGAGGTAGTAACCTCAGATCCTCCTCTTTCGGCAATTTTACGTTTCCTTCAGGATGGCCTTGACAAGGGTCTTAGCCCATCCACTCTGAGGGTTCAAGTTTCAGCGCTCTCTGCCTTTTTAGGCAGATCTTTATCACAAGAATCCCTGGTTAGAAGATTCCTCAAAGGGGCTGAAAGACTTAAACCTACAGTTCTCAGACCCATTCCCAAATGGGATTTGACCATTGTTCTTAAGGGGTTATGCTCACACTCCTTTGAACCTCTGGAAGAAGTCGACTTTAGGTATTTGTCCCTTAAAGTCACCTTCTTATTGGCCATAACCTCAGCCAAAAGGATTGGCGAGCTTCAGGCCCTTTCGGCTTTCGAGCCTTATACGCTTTTTCTCCAGGATAGAGTCCTGTTGAGATTTTTGCCCACCTTTGTTCCTAAGGTCCCGACGTTCTCCAACATCAATCAAGCTATATCCCTTCCAGTTCTGTGTCCTAATCCATCCTCTCCCGAAGAAGCTGCTGACCATACTCTGGACATTTCAAGAATCCTCAGAATTTACATCTCAAGAACTGGAGAATTTAGAAGATCGGAGCACCTTCTTGTTTCCTTTTCTGGGAAGAACAAAGGTCTTAAAGCCTCTAAACCCTCTCTGAGTAGATGGATTAAAGAGGCAATCCGGGAGGCTTTTGTAGCCCAGGAGTTAGCTCCTCCTGCCTTTGTCACTGCCCGTTCCACTAGGACAGTCTCTACTTCTTTTGCAGAAAGAAAAGCTGTTCCTCTAGAACAAGTCTGCGCTGCTGCCTCCTGGAGCACGCATAATACATTTATTAGTCATTACAGGGTTAATGCCAAACGTTCGGAAGAGTTGGCCTTCGGGCAATCAATCCTAAGTGCCACTCTGCCGTAGTCCCTCCCTATTTGTGTTGTTACTTGCTAAGTCCCCACTTGTGCTGCTGGTTAGGACGTAAGGGAAGCGTTAATTTTTAACGTAAATTTGTTTTCCCTTAGTCCTAACAGCAGCACACAAATTTTCCCGCCCAAAATGTTTTGTTTTACTTGTTATTAAGCAATGTGGCCTAAGGGAGGAGGCCTTATATGGGGGGTCTAATTAAGTCTTTAATTACTTGGGCGGAATTAAAAATTCCACCGTCCTGCCAGCTTCACAGGGGCAGAACACCCCACTTGTGCTGCTGTTAGGACTAAGGGAAAACAAATTTACGTTAAAAATTAACGCTTCCCTGCTAACGCATCCCTAGTTACACTCGTGCTGTGTCTCCGCTCTGTTTACAAACAGAGCAGAAACACGCGCCTTATGCTTTCATTACATTGAAGTACACGGTGTTGTCAGTTCAGAGTGCGCATCAAGCCTCATTCCGGTCTTTGAACCGGACAGAGAAAGAAAACCCCGGCCGATTACAAAAGTTAAAACACACTATCCTTTCCTTTATTATGAATATTGGCTGCCTCTTGATAGGTAACCAATATAAAAGTTAATCAAAACATTTAATTTTCATATACTGCACTTAACAATTGTTTTTTCTGTACCTACCACTCTGACCCTGTGACCCCACCACCATTTTGTTTTCAATTGCCATGTGTATAAAAAGCTCTCTGTTTTACTGTACTGCACTAATCTGTCAATCTGAAGGGGTATGCTAACCCCGAAACACGTTGTTGTTACCTACCAATAAAGTTTGAACCTTTATTCACTCCCATGATTTGGTTGTGACATCCTTTGGACCCCCGAGCACCTGGCTAAAGGTCATCTTTTTCCTGCTGTACCAGTTCCATTTCAGGATTTCCTTTGGAACTATCCTGTGACCCGCGGGCTTGCACGGACTCCTACATCACTACCTCAATTGAGGCTACATGCGTATTTAATATACGCTCCAAGTGAGCGGGCATCCACTGGACCCCTGACCTGTCCCCACTTTCTGTGGGGTGCTACTTGCCACCTAGCGTAATGCACTAGGCGCCTTCCTGGGCCCTCTCTCTTTTTTCTTTATTCATATGGCAGGGGCGGAGCGTGACGTCACACGGGGCGGAGCTGTGATGTCACGATCACCGGCCCCGTCATCAGACCCGGAGCAGATGAGCGCTCCGGGGCCTGATGAGAGCGGGTGCTGCGTGCAATATCGCGGGGGTCCCCAGCAGCGGGACCCCGCGCGATCAGGACACTTATCCCCTATCCTTTAGTTAGGGGATAAGTTGTCAGCACGGTAGTACCCCTTTAATGTCTGCCTGTAATTTATTGCAAAGCAGCCCTGTATTGATTAATACTGATTGTCTTGGGGAAGGACTTAAGTTAATTTCCAGGTATGTGAGTGAGTCCTCTGACCATTTAAAAGGGGAATTTTGTCATAATTTTGTCATTATTTTGTTATTATTGTCGACTTTAGAAGTGCTATCTAATAACAGGGGGAGAGCTACTGATTTTAATATATTTAATTTATAGTAACTTATTTTAGCAAATTGGTCTAATATAGACATCAGGGGGTTTAATGAATGTCTAGGTTCTAAAATGGACAAAAGGATGTCATCAGCAAAAAGCACTGGATATTAGAGCCTATTATTATGCCCCTAATCTCATGACAGTCTCGTATGGTTTGTGCTAAAGGTTCTATTATTAACCCCTTAAGGACGCAGGACGTAAATGTACGTCCTGGTGAGGTGGTACTTAACGCACCAGGACGTACATTTACGTCCTAAGCATAACCGCGGGCATCGGAGCGATGCCCGTGTCATGCGCGGCTGATCCCGGCTGCTGATCGCAGCCAGGGACCCACCGGCAATGGCCGATGCCCGCGATCTCGCGGGCGTCCGCCATTAACCCCTCAGGTGCCGGGATCAATACAGATCCCGGCATCTGCGGCAGTTCGCCATTTAAATGAACGATCGGATCGCCCGCAGCGCTGCTGCGGGGATCTGATCATTCATAACGCCGCACGGAGGTCCCCTCTCCTTCCTCCGTGCGGCTCCCGGCGTCTCCTGCTCTGGTCTGAGATCGAGTAGACCAGAGCAGGAGATGACCGATAATACTGATCTGTTCTATGTCCTATACATAGAACAGATCAGTATTAGCAATCATGGTATTGCTATGAATAGTCCCCTATGGGGACTATTGAAGTGTAAAAAAAATGTAAAAAAATGTGAAAGTAAAAGTAAAAAAAATGTGAAAAATCCCCTCCCCCAATAAAAAAGTAAAACGTCCGTTTTTTCCTATTTTACCCCCAAAAAGCGTAAACATTTTTTTTTATAGACATATTTGGTATCGCCGCGTGCGTAAATGTTCGAACTATTAAAATAAAATGTTAATGATCCTGTACGGTGAACGGCGTGAACGAAAAAAAATTAAAAAAGTCCAAAATTCCTACTTTTTTAATACATTTTATTTAAAAAAAATTATAAAAAATGTATTAAAAGTTTTTTATATGCAAATGTGGTATCAAAAAAAAGTACAGATCATGGCGCAAAAAATGAGCCCCCATACCGCCACTTATACGGAAAAATAAAAAAGTTAGAGGTCATCAAAATAAAGGATTATAAACGTACTAATTTGGTTAAAAAGTTTGTGATTTTTTTTAAGCGCAACAATAATATAAAAGTATATAATAATGGGTATCATTTTAATCGTATTGACCCTCAGAATAAAGAACACATGTCATTTTTACCATAAATTGTACGGCGTGAAAACAAAACCTTCCAAAATTAGCAAAATTGCGTTTTTCGTTTTAATTTCCCCACAAAAATAGTGTTTTTTGGTTGCGCCATACATTTTATGATATAATGAGTGATGTCATTACAAAGGACAACTGGTCGCCCAAAAAACAAGCCCTCATACTAGTCTGTGGATGAAAATATAAAAAAAGTTATGATTTTTAGAAGGCGAGGAGGAAAAAATGAAAACGTAAAAATTAAATTGTCTGAGTCCTTAAGGCCAAAATGGGCTGAGTCCTTAAGGGGTTAAGACAAAGAGGAGTGACAGAAGGCATCCTTGCCGGGTGCCATTAGAAATATCAAATAACTGGGATTTTGTTCCACCATTACACACCCTGGCTGAGGGAGAGGAATACATTGCCATAATTGCTGACACCAATTTGGATGGTAGTCCGAATCTTTCCAAGACCAACTTCAGGTACCCCCAGTGTACTCGATGGAATGCCTTCAGAGAGAGGAGCAGAGAAGGCATCCGATCGGCCACTGCTTTTGTGATTATATTTAAAAAGCGCAAAGACCCATCCAGGGACTGACGTCCCTGAAGGAAGCCCACCTGATCCAAGTGTATCAGACCCGGAAGCACCCTATTCAGTCTATTTGCCAATAACTTGGCATATATTTTTATATCACTATTCAATAATGAGATCGGTCAAAATGGGATGGTTCAGTTGGGGTTTTCCTAGGCTTTGGTATTGTTATGATAGTTGCTTCCAACATTGCTTTACCTATATTACCTGTGTTGAATATGGAGTTAAATAAATATGCGAGGTGTGGGAGTAGTGTTTTTATGTGGGTTTTATAGAATTCATTAATTATACCGTATGGTCCTGGTGCCTTGGTAATTTTTAATTCCTGAACTCCTTTTTCCACCTCTACTGCCTTAAATGGGGTGGTGAGGGCTGCACTTTCTTCCTCTGAAAGGGATGGCAAGGAAACTTTGTTTAAAAAAGCATTTATTGATTTTATTGCAGGTTGGGGAACATCTTTGCTTTCTCTTAGATTATATAACTCCTGGTAGTATGATGCAAAACCATTCGCTATCCCTTGGGAATCCTGCGTTCTCTCCCCTGTTGATAAAACTAAATGCGAAATTTAGTTTTGAGAGTCTCTTATTTTAATTTGGCGTGCCAGAAATGTACCCAGTTTATTTGCCATCCAATAAAAGTTTAATTTCAATTTTTTTATTGCTAGGTCAGATTTATGTAAATCTATACTAGGCAATTCTGCGGTAATGGTGGATATTGAAGGAGTTAACTGGGGGCTGTAGTTTATTTTATTCTGCCTATGGAGGTCTGCAAGCTGTTTTAAGAGTTCTCGTTTCTCGTGCTGGGTTTGTTTCTAATAATATGCCATTTGGCCTTCCAAACCTTTTTAACAAGAACAACTTCATGTATATTTGCCATAACACCACACCATGAATGTTTGCTTGATGCAGAACAATACAATATGCACAGTACTATCAGAAATAATTACATTGTATGTTTCTGCTGCACTCATTCACAACAAATACATGACTACATTGGCTGCTTGCTTCAGCCTGCCTGACCAAGTCTCACAACAAGTCTCTATTACATTATTTTTATTTCTATGCTACCACTTACTACCTGATAGCTCCTATGTCTGCAGTCTCATCCCCATAAATAAGCTGTATTTCCAAATTGTGCTGCATTATAGTGGCAGTGACTGTGAGTGATCACTGTAAGGGTATAGCTCACACCTTTAGTACCTCATGATCTCTGTCATACAGGAAATGCTGCCTCCCGAGGTCATGTGATCCTCCTTCTTATTCTTTCTATTTGTAATAATAATAATTCCAGATGCTATTTTGTGATTTGACAACATGAATTGCAAAATGTTTAGATTTACTGAACAGTTTGTATACTTTGGGTCAAATCCATCTTTGTGCCAGAACAATTTGATTGTCTCTAGTGACCACCTTGGTGTATCCCATAAAATAAATACAACCCATGTAACAACGCCGAAGTCCCTAGACTGCAAAACAAGGCTTCACCATTAGCATTCGTCTTTTCTGGGTCTAAACAATGGCTCCCAGTACTTCCCAGTAGGATGGAGACCAGTAAGCAGCCATGCAAGAATTTCATACAAGCCTATATCTCATGTCAGAAGCAAAACAAATATGACAACTCACCATCAGCTATCAGTGGCCAATGGGAGGAGTAGTCTTGCACAGAGTAGTAGTCTTGCAGTTAAGAGATGGCTCACATAAAGTGCAAGAAACAAACACCCAACAGGACAACACAGAATGGATATATCTGACAACAGGACCAGAAACTTGATCAAAAATCTGGCGCTAAAACCCACAAGACAATGCACATCAGAATACAAATTATATGAACTTAGTGGTTGGACCCTTAAATAGGTTAAGGCATCACCTAAAAGAAGGCACAAAAAAAAAACTGCATGGACCATAGTCCAGCATAAGTCATCCCTGCTGCCAGCAATTGAACATTATACGACAAGGGAAGCAGAACCAGTCCTGTCATGCATAACAGGCAACAGTTTATCATAAGAAGGCAGGCCCTTGAGGGATTAGTAAGTGTATACTGTATCCCTCCCACTATACATTTAAAAAAAAATTACTGTCACTAAAATTTAAAATTAATTTCACATTATGCCTCTGTTTATACCTATTCATTTTACTGGGAAAATCCCATTTATCTAAACAGAATTATTTACCAGATTTTTTTCTATCAATTGTATATCTTGTTATTGTTTTTGTTATTAAAGGGTAACATAACAAAGGACAGAGTACTAAAAACATATCTAAGCTGTTACGCCGAGCGCTCCGGGTCCCCGCTCCTCCCCGGAGCGCTCGCTACACTTCCCTCACTGCAGCGCCCCGGTCGGTTCCACGGACCCGGGGCGCTGCGTTACTACCTCCGGCCGGGATGCGATTCGCGATGCGGGTAGCGCCCGCTCGCGATGCGCACCCCGGCTCCCGTACCTTACTCGCTCCCCGTCAGTTCTGTCCCGGCGCGCGCGGCCCCGCTCCCTAGGGCGCGCGCGCGCCGGGTCTTTGCGATTTAAAGGGCCACTGCACCGCTGATTGGTGCAGTGGTTCCAATTAGTGTTTACACCTGTGCACTTCCCTATATCACCTCACTTCCCCTTCACTCCCTCGCCGGATCTTGTTGCCCTAGTGCCAGTGAAAGCGTTCCTTGTGTGTTCCTTGCCTGTGATTCCAGACCTTCTGCCGTTGCCCCTGACTACGATCCTTGCTGCCTGCCCCGACCTTCTGCTACGTCCGACCTTGCTTCTGTCTACTCCCTTGTACCGCGCCTATCTTCAGCAGCCAGAGAGGTTGAGCCGTTGCTAGGGGATACGACCTGGTCACTACCGCCGCAGCAAGACCATCCCGCTTTGCGGCGGGCTCTGGTGAAAACCAGTAGTGACTTAGAACCGATCCTCTAGCACGGTCCACGCCAATCCCTCTCTGGCACAGAGGATCCACTACCTGCCAGCCGGCATCGTGACAGTAGATCCGGCCATGGATCCCGCTGAAGTTCCTCTGCCAGTTGTCGCTGACCTCACCACGGTGGTCGCCCAGCAGTCACAACAGATTGCGCAACAAGGCCAACAGCTGTCTCAACTGACTGTTATGCTACAACAGTTACTACCACAGCTCCAGCAATCATCTCCTCCGCCAGCTCCTGTACCTCCTCCGCAGCGAGTGGCCGCTTCTGGAATACGACTATCCTTGCCGGATAAATTTGATGGGGACTCTAAGTTTTGCCGTGGCTTTCTTTCCCAATGTTCATTACACTTGGAGATGATGTCGGACCAGTTCCCCACTGAAAGGTCTAAGGTGGCTTTCGTAGTCAGCCTGCTGTCTGGAAAAGCCCTGGCTTGGGCCACACCGCTCTGGGACCGCAATGACCCCGTCACTGCCTCTGTACACTCCTTCTTCTCGGAAATTCGAAGTGTCTTTGAGGAACCTGCCCGAGCCTCTTCTGCTGAGACTGCCCTGTTGAACCTGGTCCAGGGTAATTCTTCCGTTGGCGAGTATGCCGTACAGTTCCGTACCCTTGCTTCAGAATTATCCTGGAATAATGAGGCACTCTGCGCGACCTTTAAAAAAGGCCTATCCAGCAACATTAAAGATGTTCTGGCCGCACGAGAAATCCCTGCTAACCTACATGAACTCATCCATCTTGCCACTCGCATTGACATGCGTTTTTCCGAACGGCGTCAGGAGCTCCGCCAGGATATGGACTCTGTTCGCACGAGGCGTTTCTTCTCCCCGGCTCCTCTCTCCTCTGGTCCCCTGCAATCTGTTCCTGTGCCTCCCGCCGTGGAGGCTATGCAGGTCGACCGGTCTCGCCTGACACCCCAAGAGAGGACACGACGCCGCATGGAGAATCTCTGCCTGTACTGTGCTAGTACCGAACACTTCCTGAAGGATTGTCCTATCCGTCCTCCCCGCCTGGAAAGACGTCCGCTGACTCCGCACAAAGGTGACACAGTCCTTGATGTCTACTCTGCTTCTCCACGTCTTACTGTGCCTGTGCGGATGTCTGCCTCTGCCTTCTCCTTCTCTGCTGTGGCCTTCCTGGACTCTGGATCTGCAGGAAATTTCATCTTAGCCTCTCTCGTCAACAGGTTCAACATCCCGGTGACCAGTCTCGCCAGACCCCTCTACATCAATTGTGTAAACAATGAAAGATTGGACTGTACTATACGTTTCCGCACGGAGCCCCTTCTAATGTGCATCGGATCTCATCACGAGAGGATTGAACTGTTGGTCCTCCCCAATTGCACTTCTGAAATCCTTCTTGGACTTCCCTGGCTTCAACTCCATTCCCCAATCCTGGATTGGTCCACTGGGGAGATCAAGAGTTGGGGGCCCTCTTGTTCCAAGGACTGCTTAAAACCGGTTCCCAGTAAACCTTGCCGTGTCCCTGTGCTTCCTCATGTAACCGGTCTCCCTAAGGCCTATATGGACTTTGCGGACGTTTTTTGCAAAAAACAAGCTGAGACTCTACCTCCTCACAGGCCTTATGATTGTCCCATTGACCTCCTCCCGGGCACTACTCCACCCCGGGGCAGAATCTATCCTCTGTCCGTCCCAGAGACTCTTGCCATGTCTGAATACGTCCAAGAAAATTTAAAAAAGGGCTTTATCCGTAAATCCTCCTCTCCTGCCGGAGCCGGATTTTTCTTTGTGTCCAAAAAAGATGGCTCTCTACGTCCTTGCATTGACTACCGCGGTCTTAATAAAATCACGGTTAAGAACCGCTACCCCCTACCCCTCATCTCTGAACTCTTTGATCGTCTCCAAGGTGCCCATATTTTTACCAAACTGGACTTAAGAGGTGCTTATAATCTCATCCGCATCAGAGAGGGGGATGAATGGAAAACGGCATTTAACACCAGAGATGGACACTTTGAGTATCTGGTCATGCCCTTTGGTCTATGCAACGCCCCTGCCGTCTTCCAAGACTTTGTTAATGAAATTTTTCGTGATCTACTATACTCCTGTGTTGTTGTATATCTGGACGATATCCTGATTTTTTCTGCCAATCTTGAAGAACACCGCCAGCATGTCCGTATGGTTCTTCAGAGACTTCGTGATAATCAACTCTATGCCAAAATAGAGAAATGTCTGTTTGAATGCCAATCTCTTCCTTTTCTAGGATACTTGGTCTCTGGCCAGGGACTACAAATGGACCCAGATAAACTCTCTGCCGTCTTAGATTGGCCACGCCCCTCCGGACTCCGTGCCATCCAACGTTTTTTGGGGTTCGCCAATTATTACAGGCAATTTATTCCACATTTTTCTACCATTGTGGCTCCTATTGTGGCTTTAACAAAAAAAAATGCCGATCCCAAGTCTTGGCCTCCTCAAGCGGAAGACGCCTTTAAACGACTCAAGTCTGCCTTTTCTTCGGCTCCCGTGCTCTCCAGACCTGACCCATCTAAACCCTTCCTATTGGAGGTTGATGCCTCCTCAGTGGGAGCTGGAGCCGTCCTTCTACAAAAAAACTCTTCCGGGCATGCTGTTACTTGTGGTTTTTTTTCCAGGACCTTCTCTCCGGCGGAGAGGAACTACTCCATCGGGGATCGAGAGCTTCTAGCCATTAAATTAGCACTTGAGGAATGGAGGCATCTGCTGGAGGGATCAAGATTTCCAGTTATTATTTACACCGATCACAAGAACCTCTCCTACCTCCAGTCTGCCCAACGGCTGAATCCTCGTCAGGCCAGGTGGTCTCTGTTCTTTGCCCGATTTAATTTTGAAATTCACTTTCGGCCTGCTGATAAAAACATTAGGGCCGATGCTCTCTCTCGTTCCTCAGATGCCTCTGAAATTGAACTCTCTCCTCAACACATCATTCCTCCTGACTGCCTGATTTCCACTTCTCCAGCCTCCATCAGGCAAACTCCTCCAGGAAAGACCTTTGTTTCTCCACGCCAACGCCTTGGGATCCTCAAATGGGGTCACTCCTCCCATCTCGCAGGTCATGCGGGCATCAAGAAATCTGTGCAACTCATCTCTCGCTTCTATTGGTGGCCGACTCTAGAGACTGATGTGGTGGACTTTGTGCGAGCCTGCACTATCTGTGCCCGGGATAAGACTCCTCGCCAGAAGCCCGCTGGTTTTCTTCATCCTCTACCTGTCCCCGAACAACCTTGGTCTCTGATTGGTATGGATTTTATTACTGACTTACCCCCATCCCATGGCAACACTGTTATTTGGGTGGTCGTTGATCGATTCTCCAAAATGGCACATTTCATCCCTCTTCCTGGTCTTCCTTCAGCGCCTCAGTTGGCTAAACAATTTTTTGTACACATTTTTCGTCTTCACGGGTTGCCTACACAGATCGTCTCGGATAGAGGCGTCCAATTTGTCTCTAAATTCTGGAGGGCTCTCTGTAAACAACTCAAGATTAAATTAAATTTTTCTTCTGCATACCATCCTCAATCCAATGGACAAGTAGAGAGAATTAACCAGATCTTGGGTGACTATTTACGACATTTTGTTTCCTCCCGCCAGGATGACTGGGCAGATCTTCTACCTTGGGCCGAATTCTCGTATAATTTCAGAATCTCTGAATCTTCCTCCAAATCTCCGTTTTTCGTGGTGTACGGCCGTCACCCTCTTCCCCCCCTCCCTACCCCCTTGCCCTCTGGTCTGCCCGCTGTGGATGAAATTTCTCGTGATCTTTCCACCATATGGAAAGAGACCCAAAATTCTCTCTTACAGGCTTCTTCTCGCATGAAGAGATTCGCAGATAAGAAAAGAAGAGCTCCTCCCATTTTTTCCCCTGGAGACAAGGTATGGCTCTCCGCTAAATATGTCCGTTTCCGTGTCCCGAGCTATAAGTTGGGACCACGCTATCTTGGTCCTTTTAAAGTTTTGTGTCAAATTAATCCTGTCTCTTACAAACTTCTTCTTCCTCCTTCTCTTCGTATCCCTAATGCCTTTCACGTCTCTCTTCTTAAACCTCTCATCCTCAACCGTTTTTCTCCTAAATCTGTTCCTCCCACTCCTGTTTCCGGCTCCTCGGACATCTTCTCTGTCAAAGAGATTTTGGCCTCTAAAAAGGTCAGGGGAAGAACTTTTTTTTTAGTGGATTGGGAGGGTTGTGGTCCAGAAGAGAGGTCCTGGGAACCTGAGGACAATATCCTGGACAAAAGTCTGATCCTCAGGTTCTCAGGCCCCAAGAAGAGGGGGAGACCCAAGGGGGGGGGTACTGTTACGCCGAGCGCTCCGGGTCCCCGCTCCTCCCCGGAGCGCTCGCTACACTTCCCTCACTGCAGCGCCCCGGTCGGTTCCACGGACCCGGGGCGCTGCGTTACTACCTCCGGCCGGGATGCGATTCGCGATGCGGGTAGCGCCCGCTCGCGATGCGCACCCCGGCTCCCGTACCTTACTCGCTCCCCGTCAGTTCTGTCCCGGCGCGCGCGGCCCCGCTCCCTAGGGCGCGCGCGCGCCGGGTCTTTGCGATTTAAAGGGCCACTGCACCGCTGATTGGTGCAGTGGTTCCAATTAGTGTTTACACCTGTGCACTTCCCTATATCACCTCACTTCCCCTTCACTCCCTCGCCGGATCTTGTTGCCCTAGTGCCAGTGAAAGCGTTCCTTGTGTGTTCCTTGCCTGTGATTCCAGACCTTCTGCCGTTGCCCCTGACTACGATCCTTGCTGCCTGCCCCGACCTTCTGCTACGTCCGACCTTGCTTCTGTCTACTCCCTTGTACCGCGCCTATCTTCAGCAGCCAGAGAGGTTGAGCCGTTGCTAGGGGATACGACCTGGTCACTACCGCCGCAGCAAGACCATCCCGCTTTGCGGCGGGCTCTGGTGAAAACCAGTAGTGACTTAGAACCGATCCTCTAGCACGGTCCACGCCAATCCCTCTCTGGCACAGAGGATCCACTACCTGCCAGCCGGCATCGTGACATAAGCAACATGGCATACAAAAACTTTAAGAAGGTAAAACGAGCAAAAAGGCGAGAATCAGCAAGTAGAAAAAACATATCATATACAAGTTAGAGCAGCACCCAAAAAAATGGGTCCTGTAGGCCTACCTAAGTGACATCTGAAAAACATTTCTTTACATATTTATCGTACTATAGCAAGGGAGTTGATAAATTTGGCACATATAAGCAAGGAAAAATAAATCACTTCAAAACACCATTTGTTTGGTTCCTTCTCTACTCTGCGACTTTTTTTTACACAAAAAGTAGCAATTGCACAAAAAAAGTGATATATATATATATATATATATATATACACACACACACAAATAAACATACATTTATTATATATTTTTTACACTTCTTTTTTAAAATTTTTTTTGCCTTTTTTAAAATTTTTATTCACATATAATACAGTGCAGTACATATCTGTACTGCACTATAGTATGCCTATGACTGTCAGCGTTACACTGACAGGCATAGTACAGCTGGTTAGACTCTGCCATAACAATGGAGGCCAATGTAAGACCTCCAATTGCCATGGCTGCAGATAAAGAGCAGAAGTCACTCTCTGCATTACTAGAATAGGCCAGGCAGATCGGGTACCATGATTTTATATTCCAGCCTGGAGCCATGGTTGGTCAGTTGTTGCCCATCAATTACAGATCCCAGTGGGGAGTGGGCGCGAGCTCCAGGGTGATTGGTGCTGTCTCTGAAGGTCAGATTAACACGTTACTTATATGATAAATACAAATATAGAATAATTAAATGAACCCTAATCCACCCCTATTTGTGAGGGTTGGGGTTCTTGTCTAAAGTCCCATGCAAATCTTTGGGACTTCCAGTACCTTCCTGCATAGGCTCCAGTCTGCAAATTCTGGCGAGTGTGTCGGGTTAGCTTGAAAGCCACATGCCTCCTACAAGCCACACATCCAAAAGTCCAGCCACATCTATTTTCAGCCTTTTTTTGTCTAAGCTCAAGGCCAAAAACACCATTTACATCCAATACACTCACATCACCCACACAAAGCCATGCCCCATCTATTTTTAGCCTCTAATCTCTTCATTACAGCTCAGCCTCACATTACTCTACAAGCTTTGCATCTCCAGGTGAATGTGTTGGTCTGGCTTGCAAGTCATGCCCCTTCCACAAAACTTGCACATAAATACAAGCCCCCTTTTATTTTCAACCTTCAATCTCTTCCTCAAAGCTCAACCCTACCTGAGGATGGATATGGAGATGAGATTTGAGGACAGGATCTGAATATAGGCTATGAGGATAGTATATGAAGATGGAATATGAAGATGGGATATGAGGACAGGATATGAAGCCAGAATATGAGGTCAGGATATGAGGTCAAGATATGAGGTCAAGATATGAGGTCAAGATATGAGGTCAAGATATGAAGATGGGATACAATGTAGCTTAGACCTGAAATTAGGAATGTTAGTTTGAAAAATACAAATTTCAGGGTTGCCATACAACATCAAAAGTATGTACTTTTTTAGACATTGTAGCTGTGAGGTATTCAACCCCCCCAGAGGTGACAAGCCTTCTCCATAAGAACAGTGCATTTGTGGAACAGTCTACCACAGGAACTGGTCACAGCAAACACATCTGATGGCTTTAAAACAGGCTTGGACAAAGTATAGAATGATGTCCCCTCCCCTTTATTCATCTCCTCCTCTCCTTGGTCGAACTTGATGGACATGTGCCTTTTTTAACTGACGATGTAACTGTCTTTTGATCAGTCTAGCAAAGGCAACTTAGATGTTAAATTTATGCTCAATTTATTTTTCATTATTTGCTTGTTTGATCACTTTAATGAAGATATTAATATGAAAAAAACAAGAATAAAATACCAATATAAACAATAAATCTGTGATATGCTCCAGAATAGAATAGAAACAAATAGATGAATAATTGGAAAATAAATTCAATCTATGCACACATTTCTACAGATGATGATGCCTTTACTAAGTTTCTTTACATTATTTTTTTGTTGTATAAAAGAAAATAATATAATTGAACAACAGCCATATGAACACTAAAAACATTAGCTATATATGCTTCAGAAAATAAATAGACAACAAATGTACTATTGGAAAATAAATGAATTCTATGTACCCACTAAAACAGATGATGCTTTTATAAGGTTCCTTAATATTATTTGAATGTTTTAAAGGAATGTCTCAAAGAAAATAATAATTTCAGGTGAGCAGCAGAGTGTGAATCCTATTACTTCAGCATATATATATATATATATATATATATATATATATATATATATATAGACAATTACATTTTACAGATAGGACACATCAGATAATACTGTTGACATTATTTCTGTCAGAAAACTGTAAGCATCTTCATTTTTTCCCCGAAATTACTTGTGTGAGCCATAAATATACAGAAAAACGTAAAAAAAAATTGCAGAAAAGGCAAAATACCAGGAGGAACCAGCTTTCTGCTGCCTCTTGTCACAAAGATGGATAAAATAAATATTTTATCATCAAAATCTAAGTGCTACATCTCCTTATCATTTGAAATATCAAATATATATATATATATATATATATATACAGTATCTAAAATTAATAATGGTAAACATGTTGGTTGGTAACCTAGGACGTGTAATTATAATTCATAAAAGTCAATAAAATCATAATATCTTACTAACACATGCATATTAGCAATACAGTATTAGACCAACAGATTATTCACGCTTACCCCACTTTTAGACAAAAAAACAGTCTTTTGAATCTTTCTCTTTTATTATTGTGTGCTTATGAGGATTCACAAACTTATTCTACAAAGTCAAAATTGAATAAAGTACAATTAAATTCAGATTTACAGCAGGTGATGTTTTCTCATTGTGAAGTCATTCACTCGGATTTTTCTACTCTAGGTTCACACCAACATAAAAAAAAAAACTTTTAACATTTAGCTTCTCTGTGCACACAAACTCCACTATTGCCATTACATCCAATGTCTCTCTTACATACTGAAAGTTCTCCCTTCGTGCACAACACAGCACTAATGTCTCCATTGGGACAGGCAGGAAGGTCAGGACTGGCAGCAAGATACAGTGGACAGGAACATAGCAGACAGAACATGTACACGGTATAGCAAAACACAATTAGGATACACTTTCTCAATGGCAAGGTAGCACAAAGATCTGGCAGGGGTCAAAGGAAGTGAGAACACTTTATAGGGTCAGCGACCAGCAATAGCCAATTACCGGTTGCTCTGGCCCATTCAATTTCAACGAGCCGGTGCGCGCACGCCCTAGAAGGCGGGTACACAAGTCAGGAACGCAGTGGGGTAAGTAACCTCTGGCTGGCTGAGTGCGCCCACAGCCGGACATGCAAGCCGTGAAGCTGCATGTCCCTGACACAGTACACGGAGATGGGCAAGGGATGCGCCCGCGGCAAGCATGTCTGGCCACGGTGCGAGTTGTAACAGTACAACTCACAGAAATGTAAGCACCAGATTCCGGTCCAGAATGTTCTCCTCTGGTTCCCAGGACCTTTCCTCAGGTCCGAACCCCTTCTAGTCTACCAGGAAGAATCATTTGTTCCTGACGGTCTTGGTGGCCAGAATCTCCTTTACCTCAAATATGTCCACAGCACTGGTCACAGGAGTAGAAATTGTTGAGTACTAGTGGCTTAAGGAGGGAGACATGAAAGGAGTTTGGAATACGAAGGGATGGAGGCAGGCAGAGTTTATAAGACACCAGGCTAATACGATGCAAGATCTTGAAAGGGCCTAAAAACCGAGGATCAAGTTTGTAACTAGGGATTTTCAAACATACAAATTTGGCAGGAAAAGAAGACTGACCAGGAAATCCACCTTGGAACGCTCAGTCGGAAACTGATGGGCGATCAGTTCCACATGCATACAGCACTGGGTCCTGCACAATTGAGGGCCCCCTTGGTACCTGGTAAGCAGGGACAAACGAAGCTTAGGACCAAGAGACACCACGGAAGCTGCAGACAGAGGAGGAGCCAGAGGAGCAGGTTGTGGCTGTTGCAGTTGCGGCTGCTGCTGGGAGAATAGCTGATTCAACTGTTGAACTTGTTGCGCTAACTGCTGAGACTGTTGAGCCACGATAGTGATCAGGTCAGAGGCACCTCGGCGGAATCCATGGCCAGATCTTACTGCAACGGCTGGAATAATGGATCCACTGTACCACTGAGGATGATGATGAAAGCCAAACCAGTGAGCGAAGTCTAATGAGCCGCTGGTTTTCACCAGAGCCCACGCCGTGAAGCGGGATGGTCTTGCTGCGGCAGGAAAACTCCCAGGTCACTACCCCTGGCGTGACTTGCCCACAGTGGTGGCTAAGGTGAGACAAGGTACAGACTAGTAAGGAAGGACTCTTGGTAAGGGACAGGCAGGAAGGTTAGATACAGTGGACAGGAACATAGCAGACAGAACTGGCAAACCGTATAGCAAAACACAATTGCGATACAGTTTCTCAATGGCAAGGTTTCACATAGATCCGGCAGGGATCAATGGAAGTGAGAACACTTTATAGGGTCAGCGACCGGCAATAGCCAATTATCGGTGCGCTTGCCCCTTAAATTTTAGAGAGCCGGCATGTGCGTCCTATGAAGCAGGTACACGCACGCTGGCTGTCAGGAGAAACAGAGGAGCCAGGAAAGCGGCGGAGTAAGTATCCTCCGCCCGGCTGAGAGCGCCTGCAGCCGGAAATGCGAGCCGCGGTACTGCCCGTGACACAGTACAGGGAGACAGGCAAGGGATGCACCCGCGGCCATCATGTCCGGCCGCAGTGTGAGTTGTAACAACATCCGGATGCCAAAATCCGGATTTCTGTGGAAGATGTTTCTGCCACAGATATTCTGCCCTGTGTCCAGTGCAGCAGAATCCCATTAAAATCAATTGGACTTTACTACAGCAGACTTTCCAAGCTGAATTTTTTCGACGGATCCTGCTCGGACATTCCGCCATGTGGACATAGTCTCAGGCTATGTTTATACATTGCATTTTTTTGCTGCATTGTTTTGTGATTTTCCCAAAACCATGGGGAAAATAGTGCTATATAACCACAATTGTGCACATTACAGTCCAAACATGTCATTTTTACTGCAAGTGTGAAACATTGCAGCAAGATTCCAAAATGCAAAAATATATGAAAAATACACTAAAAATTCAACACGTGAACACAGCTTAAAGAACACCATAAAACACCTCAATTGTGATTATAATTTAAACAACTTTCCCCTCATGGCAATATTTCTCTAAAAAATTTTAATTTTCAGGGTTGCTTGGTTGTGCTACTGCAAGCCATGACAATTCGTTGCAAAGATGAATATGTTAATCTGGATGCGGCAAGGCAGCCCCTACCTAGACATTCATGTATATTATTATGCGGGAAGGTGCTAACAATATAATGTACATGTCATATTAATGTAGAAAATATTACATTAACAGGTAGTCAAATATTTGTACGTTATTGAGGGTACAGGTGGAAGACTATTTCTGCATGCCTTTGGCTATCTGGGCATGCTGTGAGTTGTAGTTGTGAAACTATGCAGCAATGCAGCAGTGAAGATCCCTTACCAGATTTTCACTGCTACATTCTGCTGCCGTCGGTCCTCCCCGCCGCTGGTCCTTCCCACCGCTGGTCCCCCACTGCCGCCATCTTTGCCCCGCTCTGCCCGGACTTCCAGAGCAGGCAGAGCAGGGATCTCAACTTTGACTCCCCCCGCCCCTACCCTGCGATTCGCCGCTGATCGGCCAATCGCAGGGGATAGGAGGAGGTGGCCCCCCTGCCACCTCGCTCCTATCCTTTAGGATGATCGGACCTGTCTCTGACAGCTCCGATCATCCATATTTTCCAGGCTATCGGGTCACCAGAGACCCGATCAGCCCGGAAAAGCCGTGATTCGCTGGTCAGAATTGACCGGCGAATCACGGCGATCACCAACAAGGGCCTTGTTGGCGATCGCCGTGATTTGCCGGTCAATTCTGACCAGCGAATCACGGCTTTTCCGGGCTGATCGGGTCTCTGGTGACCCGATAGCCTGGAAAATAGGGATGATCGGAGGTGTCAGAGACAGGTCCAATCATCCTAAAGGACCCCCCTGGGCGATATGCCGGGATGGCTGCTGATAGATATCAGCAGTCATCCTGTTCCAATCACCGTGTCCGGAGACGCGGTGATCAAGAAACGCAGCACCATAAATGTACGGCGCTGTGAGCGAAGTGACACTTAGCAGCGCCGTACATTTACGGCGCTCGTAGTTAAGGGGTTAATAAAGCCACACTATAGCGGTGAAACATGTAGGGGTTGACAGGCTTAGATTTTAGTAGCAGTCTCCAGGTCTCTATAAGTATCACTAGACAGCAGAGAGGGGAGCAAGTGTGGCCTTTGCCATGGTAGAGCCACAATCTGTGGTGCACCATAGAACTGTGGTTCTATTAACACTGCATATGATGTTCACATTTATGCCCTTATGAGAAGGATAAAAACAGGTGTCCTACAAATTAAACCTTGTCCATGGGAGGGCTGAGAATAAACCCACAGAAGTCATCATATGAGATGCAAAAAGTCCTGGGATTAAAAAGTTGTATTGCGGATATTATCAGTGGACAACATTAAGTGTTTTATATTGGCCATAATTCCTTCATTAGTGGATGATATGAATAGCAGTTATATTAAGTGTATTGTGTACAAAAACAACTTGCTCTTCTACTGACCTAGACCAGGAACAAAAATAAGAAACCAATTGAGACTGTAGTTTTAGGGGGGAGATTTTGCAAAACCTGTCCACAGGAAAAGTTGCTGAGTTGCCCATAGTAGATTGCTTCTTTCATTTTTCAAAGGCCTTTTCAGAAATGAAGGAAGCGATCTGATTGGTTCCTATGGGGAAACTCAGTAACTTTTCTTCTAGACAGGTTTTGATACATCTCCACCTTATTCTTTTGTTTTTGTACTCACCTTATCACAATTTTTGTTATGATTTAAATATCATAATAAAAGTTACATTTTATTCTATTATTGACATATGATATTGGAGGATTTGTTTGGAACTCTTTTAGGGGTTCCTTTTTGGAATTGTAGTAGCCTCCTCGTGTGTTGGGGCGAAAATGTATTTTGTTGTCTTACCCTGAACTTTCTTCTCAATAAATAATATTTGAGGGATTCAGGAGCCAAACATTTTTTTCTACAACTGCATAATTTCTCTCATGCTTATTCAGCTTCCTGCTTAAATAAAGCAATGGATGTTCCTCTCCATTCCTGATAAGTGACAAAACAATCCATATTCCTGTCTCAGAGGTGTCTGTCTGTACCACAAACTCCTATTTAATGAGTACCTCTCATGATCTTGTTACATTTTATAATCCTCCCAGTTCACTGCCCCATGATGATAAACTACACCCTGCCTTTATTTTTATTATTTTTAGCTTTTTACCTTGTATTTTCAATATCAGGTTCCTGGTCAGTCAGCGCCATTTGAGCCGGTTACCTCCATTGAAACCAATTTCTGTACTTCCATCTGATATCATCTACTGGAGAGCAACAGACGACCATTTATATATTGTGCCTGAAACATTGTTGTGTATGAATCAACACAACCACCCTGTGTTAGCAGTTAACCATTTGATCTCTCCCACCGGGTATTGCTGGTTTTACCCTATGGAGCATTTTGTTATTTTAAATGACTGTCTGCACTTTCAATGTGTGTCTCCCAGTCAGAGCTATGTAACACTTTGTCATCAGGATAGGCAGAAGCATATTGTCTACGTGGTTTCAACACTCCATCACTCTCACACAAGCTCACTCTTAGCTCACATAACCTTTTCATTCCCCTCCATGACCTAGCAGTTGAGAGGCTCTGCTGTTACCTCACATAGGAGAGGTATCTGGGGGAAATATAACTCCCTCCACCACCAATCCTGCATGAGTGTCAAAATATATACATATATTATATTTTTCCATATATTTGTATCCTTTATAAATTTGTATTAGAGATGAGCGAATCGAATCGGACGAAGTCGAATTTGTTCAGAATTTCATGAAAAATTCGATTAGGACCGAATCTGAACTTTGACTCGATTCGAAATAATAAATTTCTTAATTGGCGACACCCACTGCAATCATCCTTTATAATATATAGATGCGAGCGGCTTTCTCCTGTGCTCGCATCTCTGCAATAGATCGCAGCAGATGTCCTGATGTGATCTGTCCTTAACTGCAGGTACTACTGCTCTCAACATGGAGCACACTCTGCTCCATGCTGGGAGCTGTAGTACCTGCATTAATAGACAGATCACAGTGGGTGTCACTTCTGACACCTGTTGCGAATTGTCTAAAACAGGCTAGACACGTTTCAAGGCTGCGGGCCTTTTTCTCAGTAGTTTAATATTAAGTAGCTTACTATTAAACTACTGAGGAAAAGGCCCGTGGCCTTGAAACGCGACTAGCCTGTTTTACCTTTCCATAACCACCACCTCTTATGGCTCTTGCTTCAACCATAATTTGGAAGTGCTGTAACCCCCTTAATTTGGTACTAATCAACCACGCACCTTACTGACAACACAAGGACACAACTACAGACTATCGTTCTGTTATCTACTACCATCATCCTGGTTCCCACAGGCCGGACACAGGTAGGTGCCAGCCTGTACACCATCTGCCAGCTCATACCATCGCCAGCTTGCCTTTTACCTGCTGTACCTGCTATAACTGTATACATCCAGGTCGGACATCGTTCCGTGCCAACAGCAGCCAGCAGCAGCCAACCCCGTCCATCTATGCACAGTGAGCGCAGAGACTGACGATCCTGACGTACGCTCACAGGCCAACAGTATCAGGACATTCTGGGACTTCCAGTACTCCTACTGCATCAAATCCACTAACGGGAGGCCAGACGCAGTTCCGTGCCAACCTGCAAATGCATAACAATCTACAAGGTGGTGAGTGGTGCCGTGCATCAACCTTCTAATTGCTTTTAAGGGACTTGTTCCACACTTATCTTGAGTGAATTTCAAAAAAAACTGAGGCATTTGATTATGGATATTTGATTCCTTATTATTTTATTATATACAATTTCTGTTTTATTCCATTTAACACTTGGCATCATATTTATTTGACATTTTTATTATCTTACTACTTCCATAGCAAGGGCCCTGCTTGGAAAATAGAGGATTAATATTATATTTTATTTTATGTATAATAAATATTGTACACTTAATTAGCCATATCGCAGGTCCAAAATACTGATTTACAACTTTTGACTGTGACATTCAAACTGGATATCATCCTTTACTCCCCATTTATCTATTTATCTTCATGATCCTTTGAGGGATGGTTTACTATTTTTTTTATTTATTTTTTGGCCTATTTAGGGTTTAGATTACACCAGTTAACCTTCGGAACGTTCTTATGCTTTAGTGAGCTACACCACCTCTTCATCAATTTATTATTATACTTGTTGCCATAGCCCATCAACCAAGTGTGTGGTTATCTATTGTTTATGTCAGCACTATATCTGAGATAAGTGAATTTGGAGGGATTTAATGAATGAAATAAAAATGTATTTTGGTCTGTTGTTATTCTTAGTGATAGGGTAAAATCTGTCTAGAGGATTTTGGTTAATGCTTTTTCATTGAGTTAAGATATGAGCAGCACACATATTTCCTGGCTATTTTAGTTTTATTTTATTGGCACTCGCACAAAGACAGCATCACTCTGTAACTTGTCAGCAGCGCTTTGTGATAGCTTACCACTACGAGATGTCTGTCTCCCTATTGGCCCGCTCTGATCAAATGGCTTCTCCCCGTAGTAATGCGTGCCTAGTTACACACCCGTTGCTACGGTGTGATCTCAGGGGGTGATCAGTACACGCTGTTCCTGCCAGATGTTTACTACTACATTAGCCACATGTTGGTTGTTTACTTCAGCTTCAAACCATGTCCCCGAATGTATACAAGCCTTTCAATTGTAATACATGATTATATGAGAGATGAGCGAATCAAATCTGACGAATCCGAATTCATTACAAATTTCAGGAAAAATTCTATTCGCAACGAATGCGAATATCGCCGCGATTTGATCACGCAAATCACTTCTTTAAACTCCATTTAGTATGGTCCAGGCTCAAGGACATCTAAAATGGTGGATCCACATGTGAGAACATGGAGCAAGGAATCCTGGGAAGGCGGGAACAAGGGTCGGCGGAATGACCTGAATAACATGCAGCCTATCAGCAGGCAGCCACCCCTGTGATGTCACAGCCCTATATAATCGGCAGCCATCTGGTGGCCAGTCACTTCAGCTTTTTATTGCAGAGAGAGAGAGGGACACACAGCAGTGTGTGTTGCACAGAAAAGCATTTTTACAGCAGTGATTCACCTTCCAGTCACATCAGCGTTCTATTGCAGAGAGAGAATGACAGAGAGCACAGAAAAGCATTTTTATAGCAGCGATTCACCTCCCAGTCCCATTAGCATTCTATTGAAGAAAGAGAGGGATAGAGAGCAGTGTGTGTTGCACAGGAAAGCATTTTTACAGCAGCGATTCACCTACCAGTCATATCAGCATTCTATAGGGACAGAAAGCAGTTGTTGCACAGAAAATATTTTTTACAAAGCCCAAATCCAGCCTAGAAGCACTGATAGGGAAGGGAGTGAGATTGAGAGAGAAAGTGCAATTTTGGGTGTAGGACACAGCGACTGGTGTGTACAACAACTGAAAAGCTAATAGGAACCAGCCAGTTGAGCAGGGTGAACAGAGCACTAAAATCATATTGTACTCTATTAAGTGTAACCTGTGCATACCATTTTGTTCCTGTTAAAGTCTTAAGAGCCTAGATAGCTCATTGTCCTCCTCTCATAAGTACATACTACATATGTACATTTAAGTGATGTACCATTTTATTCCTGTTAAAATCTTAAGGGCCTAGATAATGTGAAAGGGCAGACAAAAGAACACACCTGCTGGTGTTGTAGAAAAATTCTGTTTTAAGTGTACTGGAGTGCATTGTCCTCCCCTCATAAGTGCATACCGCATACGTACATCAAAGTGGTATACTATTTTTTTCCTGTTAAAGTCTTAAGGGCCTAAATACTGTGAAAGGCCAGCCAAAAGTACACACCTGCTAGTGTTGTAGACAAATATTGTTTTAAGCGTAGTGGAGCGTATTATACTCCCCTCATATACGCACTAAGTATGTCAGGCAGAGAATGTTGTTAAAAGTTTGATTGAAATAGCTTTTGATTTCAGTAAATATGATTGCAAACACAACAAATGACAATTTTCAGTTCTTTACAACCTATAAAGTGTTTTGAAACTTACTGTGCGTAATAATTTTTTTTATAAAGCTGTGCTCAAAGATACTCAGGCGCTTATCTATCCCACCCCTAAGAAAACCTAACAGCTAATGAACAGGCAGCTCTTAATTGGCTCAGTGAGCAAGAAAACCTCCATATAACCAGAGCCGACAAGGGGGGAGCGGTGGTGGTCTGGAGTTCTTCAGAATATAATAAAGAAGTACAACGCAATCTAATCGATACTAACACCTATCAAATTTTGAAAGAAAATCCTACTAGAAGAACCATGGACCACCTCCGCTCCCTCCTAAGGTGATATGTAGAAAAATCTATTATTTCATTACAAACCGCAGAAAAATTAATACCGATGTCTCCTAGACCTGCCAAATGGTATATATTGCCAAAAGTGCACAAAAATATTTCTCATCCCACAAGTAGACCAATTTTGGCAAGCATAGGAGCACAAACCGAGTTTCTATCTAGTTACCTAGAGTGGCTCATTGCTCCCCTCTTAAAGGGCATTCCTACACTATTGAAGGATTCTAATGAACTCCTGTTAGCATTTGACAATTTTACATGGCAGGATTCCTACCGTCTTGTATCTATAGATGTTGAAAGCCTGCACACCCACATCCCCCACGATGCAGGTGCACAGGCTATGCGCAAATTACTTATGGGAGCAGGTAAATCTAGAGAATTTGTTGAATTTGTGCATGAAGCTTTACTATTTATTCTAAATAATAATGATTTATTTCATGAGGGTACATGATACAGGCAGGCCCATGGCACAGCCATGGGCTCTCCTGTATCATGTACCTATGCTAATATCTTTATGGCCATGATGGAGCAGGACTTAATTTTTTCTACTAAGAACCCATACATACATCATATTAGATATTTTCTACACTATGTAGATGATGTCATAGTTGTTTGGGACAATTCAGAAACAGAGTTCCAGGGTTTCATAAATTTTTTTAATGAAAAAAATACTGTTAACATGCTGTTCACTAGTGCCTACGGTGGGACAACTATTGATTTCCTAGATGTTAGACTATCTATAGAAAAAGGCTTGTTAAAAACTGCCGGTTTTAGGAAACCCATCGCAAAAAATTCCATACTACACTATGACAGCTTACATCCTGCTTATATTAGGAATAATATTCCATACAGTCAACTTTTGAGACTAAAGAGAGTAAATAGCGATCAAACTACTTTTAATGAACAAGCAGAAAATCTATTGTTACGTCTAAGCAAAAGAGGCTATCCTGCCGACGTTTTAGAAAAAGCAACACAAAACATACAAAATAAGACCAGAGAAGACCTACTCAGACGCAAAAAATACAAACGACGAAAAAATTCAGCCACTAATAACAATGACAAACGTATAGTCTTTTCCTTTGCAAACTCCCCACTAAATCGTATAATACGCAAAAGTATCTTTCATAATTGGTACTTTTTTGCTCAAGACAACGATTTGGGGAAGAATGCAAAGGAAAAACCAATAATAACTTTTAGGAAATCCACCACCATAGGTGATGTTCTGAAACAGAAGAAAAAGAAAATTCAGGCTAACAAAAATAAGAACTGGCTGTGCAACATAGAACCTAAAGAAAATTTCCCATGTAGAGATTGTAATTATTGCCAGTTTAATCTGGCTAAACAAAATTTTATCCTAGGAGGAAATAATATCTATGTAGATCAAATTATCACATGCAAGTCAACCCATATTGTATATTGCAATATCTGCCCGTGCAAATTATAGGCAAAACACAAAGAAAATTGCATATACGTATTAGAGAACATTGCCCATATGGCTGAATGCCATGGTAGTGACGGGAGGGACTTGAAATTTGCCGGACTGGAGAGAATAATAGAAGCTCCAAGTGGTATGAACAAAGAAACCTATTTATTACGCAGAGAAGCCCTCTGGATAATAAGGTTAAATGCGACAGGTCCACTTGGGCTAAACGAAAGAAATGACTTGTGCTCATTCCTGTGAATTTATTGTCTTTCTTATTATGGTTTTAATATATATGTTCACTAATTTTATATATATTTTACTTTTTCAGTGTCTTATGTTCTTGTTTTTTGGTGATTGTTCACACTATTTTTAGTTGAGTTGCATTTTGTCTAGCACATACTGCCAGCAGCTAATATATAAGACACCTACCACCTGAGAAAGGCGTACACCTGGGCTGGAAGAAGCGTCCGCAGTGACACGCAACTAGTAGCCTTCAGTGGTGTGCCCCACGTCTGAGAGCTGAGCCGGCTCTCACTCCCCGCTATGGATCTGTAATCCTTGCCACTTTCACAGCTTTTTGCAAGAATAAACATCTCTGCATTGAAACTACAGTCCGGGTGAGTGCAACTTTTTTCTATCTTGCTATATCATCATTTTTAGAAGCTACGCCTGTATTGGAATGTTTGCACCCAAAAGACTGAGTTCAGCTGTTACCTGCACCTATTAGCTGTCTTGAGCAGTTCTATGGGACTATTTATAGTAGTCAGAGCAGTGCCTGGTATATCTATACTGCAAGTGTGTAATAATTTAGAACAGTGCATTGTAAGTTTTTTATGTTAAAAAAAATACTGTTATCATTAGGAGGTTTGTTCAATACAATTTGAATTTTATATCAGACAGGAGGCTCACATTATTTGCATATTCTTTCTTTTACTGGGAATGTAGCAGCAACATTAAACGTTTTATCACATAAATAAGAGAAAAAACTTTGATAACAGCTTGGTACAGGTATCACACATAAACATGCTACAGGTGAAAAGGTAGCCAATAGGAATCCCAGGTATGCTATATAAGGACCTGACGATTGTAGCTCCTCCTCTTTCTTTGCTGCTGGGATTACAGATAAGTGTCTATGTATTTTAATGTGGTTAATTATTCTTCAATTGAACTCCATCATTTTTCTTACATTCTGTCCTTCTGGGACGTCTTATATATAATATCTTCTTCATTACTTGACTATACTTTCCCTATATATGTGCGCATAGGTTGCTTATCCTACCTTCCCAGGTTTTTTTCATATATTCTATATATATATATATATATATATATATATATATATATATATATATATATATAAACATTACTTTCTTACATCTCTTCTTATATCCTACATCCCTTCTTATATCTTACATTCGCGTCGCGGTATTCGCGCCATTAGCGGGGCCGCATCTCGCGCTCCTCGCTCGCGTTGTTCACTCGCGCCGTCCTCTTCATCTGTGACGCAGCTCTCTTTTCAGTTATCGCGAGATCTCGTCCAGTTGGTGATCAACTGGCCGGTCCCGCCCTACCCTCATTCGCTGAGGAGAAAGTCAGTCAGACCGGACCTCCGCCATTGGCCTAACGCTATCTGACTGAATTTTCCACATTATACAGTACTATACTGCCACCCGGTGTTCTTTTCAGGACACTGTCTTCCTATTGTCTCAAATTAGACTTTAATTTAATATTTGCTCAGATTTTTCCCCTCATAATAGTAGCCTTAATAATATCATACCCAGCATTGTAGATATTGCTTAATTTATTATATATTTACACCTTTCCTATCATTATTATTTATCAATTAGTTATAATTAATTTATTTACCTATATATTTAAAAAAAAAAATCATATATTTACACTATGTCCTGTGAACAACTTTCAAATAAAGATCCTAAGGGTTCTTTACAACATGATATACAGGACTTAATTGACCAATCAGTGGCCAAATCTGTTAAAAGTGCAGTTACTGAGGCAATGTCCTCTATGCAAGATGCTATGGCTTTGTCTGTGTCACGTTCAATTACACAGCTTTCTGCTCAAAAACCTCAATCAGAAGGCGCACCTAAAAAACGCCCCCATAAGAGACCTCTCACATCAGACGACCCTTCCACTGTTCCTCATAATAAGGGTCAGGAACAATTTTCAGGCATGCATTCATCCGGCTGCCAACATTCAGATGCTTCCACATCGCATCCTCAACCCTCTTCCCGGGAGGAAGATATTAATTTATGGGGTGAGAAGGCCTCAAAACGTACAAAGCCTAACTCCTTTAAGGAAACTAATGATTCCGACTCAGAGTATGATTCGGATGATTGTGATAAGGCAGAACCCTCTTATGACAATATGGAATCTGAGGGCGATGACAATAATTTTGATGAAACCCAAACTTCTGCCTCTACTATTTATGATTCATTGGGATTGCCTTATTTTGATCCCTCACAAATATCACACCCCAGATCGGGTGAATGGTCCACCAACCCTGAGGTTGACAAGTTCATTTCATACTGGCTAAAAAAGGGCTTAGATAAAAAACAGAGGAACAAGTTACGGGCAGAATGCCCAAGACCCACTCTTACAGTAGATACTGCGCAAACTCCAGAAATTGACCCTGTCCTCATAAAATATATACAAAAATCCGGCAAGAACCCTAAAAATCGTGTAGACCGGAGTTTTAAATCATGTCAAGACAAATTTTTGGACCTTTTAGGCCCTATAGCCAAAATAATTGACATTACTGAGGAAGCTGCCGCCTCAGGTACTCCAATTGACATCCCTGCCATGAGGGGTTGGACCCAACAACCCTACATGGCAATGTAAATCAGGCCTTCTGTACGGAACGAAGACGTTCCATACTTATGAAACTGGACCCTCAAGTGGCCAATTTGGCTTCCTCAGAAGCCTCCAACCCAACAGAGGGTCTGTTATTCGGAGATAGTTTTGTTAAGGAAATCTCTAAGTACGTGGGCCTTTTCTCCAGCCTAGATAAGGCCCAAACGTCTTTAAAAAAGATATTTTCCAACAAAATTTTTGGGAGGGCTGGGGGCTAGGGGCCGTTTTCCCAGCTGGTCCAATCAATACAGAACCCAATATAGAGGCCCCCAACCTCAACCTGACAGGTCCAACTTCACCCCTCCACTTGTCCAACCACAACCATTCTTTCCAACCCGGGCACGTCCATGGAGGGCAAGAGGCCAGAGAGGCGCATACAGATCCAGACCTGCAGGTAAGTCACCTCAATTTTTCCCATCCTCCAGTGGGTGGAAGACTCCTTCTTTTTTCCCAAAATTGGGAGGAGGTGTCTTCCGACCAGTGGATTCTGTCTACTGTGAAAGGCTATCTAATAGAATTCATGTCTCTCCTAATACAATCTCATCTTCCTCATCCTATCCACTTCTCAAAAGCGGATCAGATCCTGGTAGAAATAATAGAACTTTCCTCAAAAAATGCAATAGTTCAAGTACCCCTCAATTCTCCGGGGTTTATAAGCAATCTGTTCTTAGTAAAGAAAAAAGATGGAGGTCACAGACCTGTTTTAAATCTCAAAATACTGAACAATTTTGTTCAATATCGCCATTTCAAGATGGAAGGTATCCATCTACTAAAGGATCTACTCCTTCAAGACGATTGGTTGATCAAGATCGACCTGAAAGACGCATTTCTAACAGTCCCTATCCATCTATCTTCTCAACAATTCCTCCAATTTCTTTGGAAAGGCAAGAAATGGCAGTTCACCTGCCTTCCTTTTGGTCTGTCGTCAGCCCCTTGGTGCTTTACCAAACTAATGAAACCCGCCATTGCTGCGCTCAGATCCCGTGGTGTGCGTCTAATTATTTATTTAGACAACATTCTCATTATGGCGTCCTCTCGTACTCAGGCTTACACCCATATGGAATGGACTCTGTCACTTTTGTCTTATCTAGGCTTTTTGATCAATTACGACAAATCTATCCTTTCCCCATCTCAAGAACTGGAATTTTTAGGATTACTGATCAATACCAAATCTGCTCTTTTAAGCCTTCCTCCAAAGAAACTGAAGACAATACGCAAAGAAATTCATTCCTTATTGAACAAAGATCTTATATCCCTTCGGGCCATAGCTCGTATAGTAGGTCTTTTATCGGCCTCAATTCAGGCAATCTTTCCGGCTCCGTTACACTACAGAGCCTTTCAGCAATTGAAGATTCAGCACCTTTAGGACGGTCTAGGGTATCCGAGCGAGATCCCTCTCTCCTCAGAAGCCAGAGAAGAATTGATATGGTGGCTCCATCATATCCAGGAATGGAACGGGAAAACAGTTTTTCTCTCCAGACCGGATGTGATTTTGGAATCAGACGCCAGTCTATTAGGTTGGGGAGCTCGGATGGGATCTCTTTCGACCGGGGGCAAATGGTCCCCGTCGGAATCCCTTTTGCATATCAACTATCTAGAACTCAAAGCAGGATTTTTTGCTCTCAAAAGTTTTACAAAACATATGTCTCACTGCTGCGTTCTCCTTCGTATGGACAACATAACTGCTGTCCAATACGTAAATCACTTAGGAGGGACAAATTCAGAAACTCTTGCCAACCTAACAAAGGAACTTTGGCATTTCTGTCTGGACAGAGATATTATCCTAAAGGCAGAATACCTCCCAGGTTTATCCAATACTGTAGCAGTTTGGAATTCGCGTCATTTTACAGATTACAGCGACTGGAAGTTGGATTCTGCAGTATTTCATCAAATCAATCTTCTTTGGGGTCCCCTTCACCTGGATCTATTTGAATCCAGTCTCAGTCGTCAACTCCCACTGTTCTTCAGCTGGCATCCGGATCCGGAAGCATCAGAGGTAGATGCTCTCTAGCAAATTTGGCCTACACAGACTCTTTATGCTTTCCCCCCATTCAATCTGATATCCAGGGTTCTAATTCAGACTCTCATTCAGAAGTCGACCATAGTTGTAATCACTCCTTGGTGGCCGACTCAATCCTGGTTTCCCCAGATCCTAAGCATGTTGCTGGACTTTCCGAGAATCATTCCATCCTTCCAGGATCTCCTCCTGGACCCTGCCAACAATCCTCACCCTCTGATTGTATCCCATCAACTTCCTCTGGTTGCTTGGTTAATTTCGGGTCGAACTCATTTGACTCGGAATTTTCTCTCTCAACTAGAGCTCTTCTCTCAGAGGCCTGGGCTCCAGGTGCCAGGACTGCTTACCGATCAGCCTGGAAACTTTGGGTTGATAGGTGCACGTACGGGATCCAAATCCCTGTGTGTGCACCAATCTCCCATATCTTAAACTATCTTTCCATATCCTTTGATGATGGAAAAGCTTATCGTACTATCAATATTTATCATTCAGCTATTTCTTTTTATCATGAACCCATTAATTCTCTTCCTGTTGGTCAAAATTCTTTGGTATGTAAACTACTTAAAGGTATTCGCATTAAACGTCCTCCCAACCCAAGTATCAATCCACTTGGGACGTTAATCTGATTCTTGACTTGTTTCTCTCTTGGGAAGATAATGAACTTCTGTCCCTTAAACACTTAACTCTTAAACTTACCACACTATTATGTCTAATTTCCATCAAAAGAGTTTCCGATGTTATGGCTCTTGATATCTCTCATCGTCAATATTCTCCCCATGGGGTACTATTCAGGATTCGTAGGAGAACAAAAACTAATATTCAGGAAGTATTTTATCCTGCTTTTCCACATCATGATAAACTCTGTGTTGTCAGATGTCTTAAATCTTACGAATCCAGGACAAGTCCTTTCAGACCTCCCTCTGCTACTCAACTGCTTATTTCATTCCGTAAACCGCATAATCTAGTTTCCCCAGCCTCCATAGCTAGGTGGATTAGACAGGTCATGTCTTTCGCTAACATCGATATCTCTCTGTTCGGAGCTCATTCTACTAGAGGAGCTGTCTCTACTAAGCTGATTGTATCAGGAGGTTCTCTTTCAGATCTTCTTAAGGCTGCAGACTGGTCTTCAGAATCTACATTTAAAACCTTTTATTTCAGACCCGAATCTCATGTTTCCTTGTCTTTACTCAGATAACTGTATAGCATATCATTGATTATGTCAAGCTTTAAACTTGCAAATAATGTGAGCCTCCTGTCTGATATAAAATTGAAGATTTTCCTAACCCTTATGATGGAAAATATAGATTTTATGAAAGGCAGGAGGCGAACATTATCCCTCCCTACCCACCCTTTAACATTATATGTTTTCTTTTTCAGCTTACTAATACTTACAGATTTTGGGATCAGCTCACCTCCTTGACATATTCCTGGATCATCTCCATGTTCCTGTGTCAAGCATTTCTTCACCTTCTTCCAGCGTCCTTGTTTCTTCATTCCTGAGAGGACGACTTCCGGAATTCACTTCTTTCCTACAGTTCCAGTTACTTCTGACAGTTTTTGTGATTTATTGTATGAATGTATATACCCAAAGAAAGAGGAGGAGCTACAATCGTCAGGTCCTTATATAGCATACCTGGGATTCCTATTGGCTACCTGTTCACCTGTAGCATGTTTATGTGTGATACCTGTACCAAGCTGTTCTCAAAGTTTTTTCTCTTATTTATGTGATAAAACGTTTAATGTTGCTGCTATATTCCCAGTAAAAGAAAGAATATGCAAATAATGTTCGCCTCCTGTCTTTCATAAAATCTATATTTTCCGTCATAAGGGTTAGGAAAATCTTCAATTGTACTATTAATAGTTGAGAACATGAGAATTATGTAAATTAGATAAATATAATTTGCATAATAATTTGGAACAGGGTGTTGTCTTTCCTTCAAGTACCTGCGCAAGCAAGAAAGCATATACAATGTGCCATCCTTGCCAACTTTTCCAAAGCCCTGGCTTGTTTTGCCTCCATCCCATGTTGCCAAGGTTGGTCAACATGGTTCTTGCTGTCATCATCATCACTGTCACCTTGTGTAGGTTCCTTGCCCCATATCCCTTTGAAAGATTCCATCTCCAAATCCTCCTCAGGTTCCACTTTCTCATCCCCCTAATCCAACATCCATACTGCTGTAGCCAGATGTTAACTCTCATCCTGCTTCCTCAATAATTACTGTGAGTATTTGCTCCAGAAGGAATATTACCGGCATAACATCACTAAGTCCACTGTTGTCCTTGCTGACAAATCTTGTTGCCTCTTCGAAAAGGCCTGAGCTCATGACAGGTGTCCCTGATAAGCTGCCAATGCCTCAGCCAGTGACACTGGCTCCAAACATTGTCTGTCTGCTGCTTTAGGAAGTCTGCCACAGTTTTGCTCTGCAGTCAAACATGAAGAGTTCCACCATGTTGGAATGTTGAAAATAAAGTGGTGTTGAGGAAGACCATTTTGCAGCTGTAGGTTAAAGGGGTACTCCCGTGGAAAACTTTTATTTTTTTAATCAACTGGTGCCAGAAAGTTAAATAGATTTGTAAATTGCTTCTATTAAAAAATCTTAATCCTTACAGTACTTTTTAGGGGATGTATACTGCAGTGAAAATGTTTTTCTTTTAGGATTTCTCTTATGTCACGACCACAGTGCTCTTTGCTGACCTCTGCTGTCCATTTTAGGAACAGTCCAGAGCAGCATATGTTTGCTATGGGGATTTTCTACTGCTCTGGACAGTTCCTAAAATGTACAGCCGAGGTCAGCAGAGAGCACTGTGTTCATGACATCAGAGAAATCAAAAAAGAAAAACATTTCCTCTGTAGTATACAGCCCCTAAAAAGTACTGGAAGGATTAAGATTTTTAATAGAAGTCATTTACAAATCTGTTTAACTTTCTGGCACCAGTTGATCTAAAAGAAAAAGTTTTCCACGGGAGTACCCCTTTAAGGAAGGTTTATGTTAAAGCATAAGAATGGTTTAATCAAACACAAAGATTTCTGCACATAGCCAGCACATTACTGTGACCAACACAAGGGCCCTCATTGACTAAGAGTGTTGTGTAGGTTTCTTTGTGGGTTTTTATTCCCTACAATTTATTTTCCACGGTATTTTCTAAGGTTTCCCTACATTTTCCACTTTCCCTACACTTTGCTTTTTTTACACGTGCTATGATCTGTCGGGTTTTCCTATGCTCAAATCCACCACATTTTCTGTGGAAACCTTAGTTAATATGTTGGGTTTTTGTGAAAATGTCGGGAACACGCCCCTTTTTCTGAGACCATGCCCATTTTCCCGGTGGTCTCGCCTCTTTTACTGATTTTCTTAGCAAAATGGAGAGTTAATCGGGTTTTTTCAATTCTAACACAAAATCTGGCACAGAAAGAAATTCTGACGCAATGCGACAGAATCTGGCGCACAACCCGACAAAACATGTTGGGTTTGCAATAGTAAATGAGGGCCAATGTCTCAGGAAACATTTGATGACAAGAATTAAGGAGAGTGTGTCATGGACCCATCGCTTTTACGATGTTTGTGATGTTATTGGCGATCAAGTTTCCCAATGTCAGATTACAAGCAGAAATCCAGTATGAAACTTCCTGTGGCAAACAGGGCAGCAACTTCAAGGCTGTGTGGCTTTTCTCTCCCAGGCATAGCAGATGTAATACAGCATGGCTGTGCTGCACCAATGAAAAGAGGGAGGAGGAGGGTAAGTGAAGATGATCATGAAGGAGGATTTGGTCTTCTACAATACCAGTTTCTCTAGTTCACTCAATTCTTGCAAGCAAACCCTATGGCTGGATTCACACATTGTATTTCGATCAGAATTTAGTCAGTAATTTTTATCCAAAACCAAGAGTATGTACAAAATACTGATCAATTAATACCCAAAATATTACATGTGAAGCCAATCATTAAAATTCCAAAATTATGGGAAAAAATTGATAGAAATCATAATACACACACTCCTTATGAGTCCTTGGGTTACCATCCCCAACCAGTTAGAAGAATATATAGTGGTACATCAATTAACTACCTTAAATGGGTTATTAAGCCTATTTTTTAATAATATGGTGCTGAAGCAGGAGGATATGCTGAGCATACAGGTCCTTCACCGAGCCCTCATCTCAAAAGCAGGAAGAAGAAAAAATGATTGGGG
Organism: Hyla sarda; assembly: GCF_029499605.1. NCBI lineage: Eukaryota > Metazoa > Chordata > Amphibia > Anura > Hylidae > Hyla > Hyla sarda. The sequence goes on from NC_079193.1 coordinate 144,745,967, forward strand.
ATCCAGACAGAGACAGGACCTTCAGGAGACCGAGACTAGGTAAGTATTAGAGATGAGCGAATCGAACTTGACGAACCCGAATTCGTTACGAATTTCATGAAAAATTCGATTTGCAACGAATACGAATATCTCCGCAATTCTATTGCACGAATCGCTTAATTATACTCCATTGTAAAGCGTTCCAGGCTATTGTAGAGCTAAGATGGCGGATCCACATGTGAGTACATGGGGCAGGGGATTATGGGAGGGCGGGAAACAGCAGCGGGAATGAAGGTAGGCGGGCTGACCCTGAACCACATGTGAAATGCAGCCTATCAGTGTTCACTGACCCCTGTGATGTCACAGCCCCTATATAATCGGCGGCCATCTTGCCTCTCTTTTCATCTATGCACTCAGATGGAGAGGACGGGACTGTGTGACGGGACTCATACCACAGCGTTACACTGCAACTGCTAGTCACATCAGCATTAGGGAAAGGCAGAAGTGCAGAGTGCTGTGCTGTTACTCTGAGAAGGATCATTGATAGCTAAACCTCCTATTCACATTATTGAGCATTGCAGCAGAGAGGGGCAGATAGCTGTCAGCTGCCTCATACAGATCTCCAAGCTGCCTGAACTTTCTGAACCATCTTATCTCCTCATTTTTCAGCTCTATTGAGTTAATTTTTTTCTCCACAAATCTTCTGCTGCTCAGAATTGTGTGACATAGTGCAATTTAGGGTTTAATCCCTGCATTTTTTTTTTTTTTGGTGGTGCACTGTTGGGTCCTGCTGCTGTTCAGAAATAAGTCAGATTAGTGTGGACTTTAGTGCCTTTTTACCATGTTTCACCTGTTACTCTGTCTCTGTGCTAAATTCAGTGTAATACCACACGTTATATACCTGCCGGTGTATTAAAGAAAAAATAGTTTTTCCTGAATACAAATACGCTTTTTCAGTGGCCTTATCATTGCAAAGGGCCTAAATACAAGCAAATAGCGAACCATATACTACCTTTTTTTCTGTCTCTGTGCTAAATTCAGTGTTATACCACACGTTATACAACTGCCGGTGTATTAAAGAAAAAAAAGTTTTTCCTGAGGACAAATACGCTTTTTCAGTGGCCTTATCATTGCAAAGGGCCTAAATACAAGCAAACAGCGAACCATATACTAACTTTTTTTCTGTCTCTGTGCTAAATTAAGTGTTATACCACACGTCATACACCTGCCGGTGTATTAAAGAAAATAATTTTTTTCCTGAGTAAAAATACGCTTAACAGTGGCCTTATCATTGCAAAGGGCCTACATACAAGCAAATAGCGTACTATTTAGTACCTGTATTTCTGTTTTATACCACACGTTATACACCTGCCGGTGTATTAAAGAAAAAAAAGGTTTTCCTGAGTAAAAAATATGCTTTTTCAGTGGCCTTATCATTGCAAAGGGCCTAAATTCAAGCAAATAGCGTACCATATACCGCCTTTTTTTCTTTCTTTCTCTGTGCTAAATTCAGTGTTATACCACACGTTATACACCTGCCGGTGTATTAAAGGAAAAAAAAAAGGTTTTCCTGCTTACAAATACGCTTAACAGTGTGCTCATCATTGCAAAGAGCATACATACAACCAAGTAGTGTACTATTTAGTACCTGTATTTCTGTCTCGGTGCTAAATTCAGTGCTATTCCACACATTAGTATACACCTGCTGGTGTATACAACAAAAAAAGAGTTTTTTTCTGCGTATAAATACGCTTAACAGTGCGCTCATCATTGCAAAGGGCATACATACAACAAAGGAGTGTACTATTTAGTAACTGTTATTCTGTCTAGGGCCTATATACTTTGAAAGGACAGCCGTAAGTAATCGCCTGCTGCTGTTCTATACCCTCATAAACGCACTAAGTATGTCAGGCAGGGAAGTGCCAGGACGTGCACAGAGGAGTGGCAGAGGCCTACATACGTCAGGCAGAGTTGGCAGCAGACTTGGGGCAAGTGGCAGCAGGAGTCGCAGCAATAGGCCTGAGCTCCCGTTAACACCCAGCGGTCGTGTCGTTGACCCATCTCTCCTCGTCAATTGGTTTGCACACTCATCCCCATCATCACAAGCGACATCTGACAACCCCAGTCAAGAGTCGGTGGGTTCCTCAGACACAACCCTCAGTTGGCATGGCCCGGGAGCAGTCCCTGTAATCCCATTGCCTTTGTCCTATGCTGTTCCCTCTCCCAAAGAAGTATCTCATGCTTTGGGTTCAGCTCCCCTATTTAGCAAGGACGATGTAATAGAGGACAGTCAGCATCTAATGGGCAGCCAAGAATGTGAGGAGACATGCGTCCCTTTCTCCTCAAGGCGGCCAAATAGTGATGCGGAGAGTGACGTGGGAGGCGGTGTTTCAATTGTTCAGGGTCCTGAGGCAGACACTGTTGTGGAACACAAGGAGGACATCAGTGACGTGCACACATCTTTTGATGATGATGAAGCCGATCGCAATTGGGAGCCGGGTGCAGAAGCCGGGGCTTCATCATCATCAGGAGAAGAGATTTGCTCTTTGTCTATGAGGCAGCAAGGCGGTAGCACGGTTGGCAATCAGTGTGGTGGTGGCAGTAGTGGAAATTCAGGAGCCAAACGTGCCAGGGGGAGACCACCTGCTTCACGGCAAGCTACCATTCAGGGAGGTAGTGGAACAGGGGTTCCTGGAGACAGCGCCAATAGCAGTGAAATAGTGCGAACTACGGGTGGGAAAATCAGCTACTCTGCGGTGTGGTTGTTCTTCATAAAGAATCCAGAGGACCTTAGCGTAGTCACATGCAAAATCTGTGGGCAGAAAGTGAAGCGTGGCCAGGGTCCCAATCTCGGCACCACGGCCCTGCGTCAACACATGATTCGCCACCATAAAGCGGCCTGGGATAACCGTGGCTCCGAGGTAGTGGTCCAGCCTGCCGCATCACCCAGTGGCCATCCGCTCCCTCCGTCATCCAGCCAAGGCTCCACCACCTCAGCCACCCTGCTTCCTCCACTCGTAGTCAGCCATTCCGCCAACAATGGATCGGCGAAGCCATGTCCAAGAGACAACAGTATGCGCCCACTCATCCAATGGCACAGAAGTTGAATGTGCTCCTGTCCAAGTTGCTGGTGTTGCAGTCCCTCCCTTTCCAACTGGTGGACTCTGCAGCTTTCAGGGAATTGATGGCTTTTGCCGAGCCAAAGTGGAGAGTCCCAAGCCGTCATTTCTTTGCAAGGAAGGCAGTACCAGCCCTGCATAAGTTTGCACAAGAGAAGGTGGGCCAGTACTTGAGCCTGTCGGTGTGTTCAAAAGTGCACGGCAGAGCCGACATGTGGAGCTGTAACTACGGGCAGGGACAATACATGTCTTTTACGGCCCACTGGGTAAATGTTGTTCCTGCCCAGCCACAGCAGCAACTTGGACAGGTCACACCGCTTCCTCCTCCACGCTCTCGCTCCCAGGCAGTTGGTCCTTTTACAGTGTGCGCCTCCTCCTCCTCCTCCTCCTAACCCGTGTCCTCGACCTCCACTGCACATTCAAATCTCGGTGGCCCTTCATCGTACCACGTGTGTAGGGCACAGCGGTGTCAAGCCGTCCTTCACATGGTTTGCCTTGGCGAACGGAGTCACACAGGGGAGGAACTGCTGAAGTTCATTAGGGAAGAAATCCGAGTATGGCTTACTCCAAAAAATCTGGAAATGGGAACCATGGTGACCGACAATGGGAAGAACATTGTCGCGCTGCGACAAGGAAGTGTGAACCATTCGCCCTGCATGGCACACGTGTTGAATCTGGTTGTCAAGAAGTTCGTCAAGTCTTCACCCCATTTGCAAGACGTCCTGACAATGGCAAGGAAACTATGCATGCACTTCAGCCACTCCTACACCGCCAAGCACACTTTGCTTGAGCTGCAGCGTCAGAACGGTATCCCACAACATAGTCTCATTTGTGACGTTGCCACACGTTGGAATTCCACCCTCCATATGTTGGACAGACTATACGAACAAAGAAAAGCCTTTTTTAACATCGATTTGCCGCGAATAAATTCGGATCGAAACAAACTTTTCGAGAAAATTTGTTGAATCGGCCGAATCGAATTTTTGAAAAGTTCGCTCATCTCTAGTAAGTATGTTTATATTTTTCCTCCATACCAGCACCATATTATCTTTTTCTTAAAGACTGAATAACCATTTTAAGATCTACAACTTTACTTTCAAGACAAATTCACTTGTACAAAAGAATACTTTTGTCAAAGCCATGCAGAGGTTTATAATAGGAGTTTTTCCTGAAAGCCCCATATTCATTATAGTGACAAAAAGAACAGAATAAATTATTATCAGAGGTGAAATTTTGACCTGAATAATTCTTAAAGCTTTTCTTAATGCATTTGAATTCAGGAAGACTCATGCAAACTCACAAAGAGGTGGCACAGGAACTCAAAATAACGATTCTAATGGAATATTTCCCCACTAGATGTTAATTGAAGGTGCAACTCCCGTACTGGTACTATGCTCCAAATTTGGTGGGACTGCCCACTAAATAAATCCTTTTGGATAGGGATAACTGAACAAATTTATAGCATAAACAACCATTAAAGGGTATTTCATGAAAAAACATTTTTCTTCTTATCAACTGGCTACAGAAAGTTGAACAGATTTGTAAATTTACTTCTATTAAAAAATCTTAATCCTACCAGGACTGATCAGCTGCAGAAGTTGTGTTGTTTCTTTTCTATCTGACAACAGTGCTCTCTGCTGACACCTCTGCCTGTGTCAAGAACTGTCCAGAGCAGGAGGAGTTTTCTATGGGGATCTGCTGGTACTCTGGACAGTTCCTGAGACAGACAGAGGTGTCAGCAGAGAGCACTGTTGTCAGACAGAAAAGAACAACTCAACTTCAACATCTGACAAGTACTGGTAGGATTAAGATTTTTTTTTTAGTAGAAGTTGGGGATGTCCCAATACCATTTTTTTAAGTCGAAGTACAAGTACCAATACTTTAATTCTAGTACTCGCCATTACCAATTATTTTAACCAGGTTTCTGGCGCTGCTTACCGTGCTGATATGTGGGTTCTTTGTTGTGTGCAATGGAGGCAGCTGCTGTAGTAGGAGCCAAGATTTCTCTCTTCTCCATTGGACAGAACAGGGAATTTACATTGGCGGTGAGACCGATGTCTCTGGAGCGATTGCACCGACGTTCACATGGTGAGCAGCGGTAGAAACCGGGTCACCTGCACTATGTAGGCCCACTTGTAGACAGCAGGCCCCCACTTGTAGACAGCACCTTCCCCTTGTAGACAGTAGCCCCCCCTTGTAGATAGCAGCCCCCCCTTGTAGACAGCGCCCACCCCTTGTAGACCGCAGGCCCCCCTTGTAGACATTAGTAGCAGCCCTCTTGTAGACCGCAGCCCCCACCCTTGTAGTTGCTCACTTGCGGCTGTCCTCTGTGTTGCCGCTCAGTTGCCCCGTTCTCTCGTACGCATCATGGCCACTGCCCCGTTCTCTCGTACGCATCTTGGCAACTGCCCTGTTCTCCCGACCCCATCATGGCAACTGCCCCGTTCTCCCGACCCCATCATGGCAACTGCCCCGTTCTCCCATCCGCATCATGGCCACTGCCCCGTTCTGCCGTCCACATCATGGCATCTTATAGAAGAGCATGTGACCTACAGATCACTCTGCTTCCGCTATAGCATTACACTGGGCACAGTGGGGGAGGTTGAAGGACGTGTGTGTCACAATGCTCCTCCATGTTGCCATGATGTGGATGGGAAAACATGGCAGCGGTCATGATGTGCAGAGAAGAAAGGGGCAGCAGAGTGCCACAGCAGGTATCGGATTTGATATTGGGCACATTAAACGAGTCCCCGATATCATGCAAATCCCTGTTATCGTCCCCAATACCGATACTAGTATCGGGACATCCCTAATATAAATCTCTAATGTAAATAAATAATTTACAAATCTGTTCAACTTTATGGAGCAAATTGATATGAAGAAAAAAAATTTTTCATGGAATTCCCCTTTAAACTGACACTTGAACTGGTAATCTTATGGAAAACATCCCTACATATCCATTCCGTATGTTGTAATTTATTCACTATGTGAATTTCTACTGAAAAGCTTCTAATCGTACAGAGAGTCATAACCATGCTCAGTAGCTAAGTGTGCTATAACATCCTGTTCACACTGGTGTGGTGCTGTGCGGCGTCCGTTGCTGCCGTGGCGCCGTGTCTGCGGGGAGGTGCGACCCGTGGACTGGTTTGAGTGGCGTTGGGGCCGCTCTGCCAGTGGGTCGTTCCCCCTGTGGGCACTGGTGTCGCGGCGGTAGTGGTCGCAACCCAGTGTTACGCCATTTTATGCTAGGGACTTTAGGGACCCCCCTCTAAATAGGTGGCCTTGACGTGGCGAGTGGGCTTTGTACTTTTTGATCAAAACGTATATACTAACAACCTGTTAGTTTTTGAAATTATGCTGAGAAGCAATTGGATCATTGTGCAAGATTGTAGATGTGCACCATGTCTGTTTTCTACTTGAGTACACCATGCTCAGTAGCACTATGTAGAGGTAAGGTTTCACAAAATTGTTGCATTAAGAAAAGTGCTAGCTGGGATAATTCCTCCAGTAATTTGTTTATCCTTGGTCATGACCTAAAAGAGTCTTAAGCTAAATGTTTCAATCTTTTTCCATCAAAACGTTTATATTTCTTCATTAAAGCTTTCTTTCAAAAACAGCACCACATCTGTCCTCATGTTGTGCATGGTATTACAAATTGCCTCTATTCACTTAAAGGGATACTCCGGTGGTCAAAATGTTTTTCCATTTTTGACTTACCCTATTTGTTTTCATTTCTATTCTTGTTGTTTAGCCTACTCTATTTCCGTTCTTTGTCGTCTTTTTATCACCCACTTTGTTTTCCTATCTTTGCTTCTATTTCCTGTTTCTTGCTGTGCTGAAAACTACAAATCCCAGCATGCCACATGCCTTGCTGATTTGGGACGGCACCTTTTTTTTTGTTCCACCCTTTACCCACCCTACTTTGTTCTCGGGTCGGCCCCCTTATACACAGCACACTAATATAATCAGCCCTGGTTGGGATACACTGGCATACACACACAAAAGGGACTACAACTCCCAGCATGTGTCATTCAAGAGTCTTCAGTCTGTGGTATAACACCAGCATGCTGCCTCTGTAGTCTCCTGGGGGTTGTAGTTCCACACACCTCTATAGGGCATACACCAGTGTTTCCCAACCAGGGTGCCTCCAGGTGTTGCAAAACTACTACTATCAGCATGCTGGGAGTTGTAGTTTTGATACAGCTGAAGACACCCTGGTTGGGAAACAATGCACTTTGTTTGTAATATACTGAATTGGCTAGAACAGTGTTTCCCAACCAGTGTGCCTCCAGCTGTTGCAAAACTACAACTTCCAGTATGACCAAAGGCTGTCAGGGCATGCTGGGAGTTTTACAACAGCTGGAGGCACACTGGTTTGGAAACACTGGTGTAACATGATTTGTATGCTGATTAGACTAGGACAGTGTTTCCCAACCAGTGTGCCTCCAGCTGTTGCAAAACTACAACTCCCAGCATGCCCAAAGGCATGCTCTGGCTTCTTTCTCTCATGCACACCTGTGTCCTCTCGGAGGGGGAGATGAGGGGGCGTGGCTTATCTCTCATGCAGTTCTGAAAGAACAGAGAATCACAACCTAATCCTAACATGGCTGACATGTGGACAACAGTAAGAGATCCAACACAGAACTACAGAACGTCCTGGCCCACAAACAGGTAAGAAAAAAAAGACATGCTACACAAACATATAATACATGTCAATTACAAAAAACATGAACATTAAAAGAAGAGGCAATATAGCCAAAAATCTTAACCACCGGAGTACCCCTTTAAATAGAACTGAGCTACAACTTCACACATAACCCGAGGACAAGAATGACACTACTTTTGGAAGCAATCAGTTATGTCTTCCTAATCCTGGATAACCCCTTTAACTGTAACATGCCAAAAAACATGAGACTGCCCGCCATCAAAATACACTGGGTGGTCATAAAGTTGTTAAAAATAAGAGACAGGCAGCGTCTTATTCAGAAACATTTCTTGTACCCTTAGTTCTTCAAGCACACCAGTAAAACAATATTTCCACTAGGGAACACGTTTATATAATTGGTCTATTGGTTTGTAATAGTTTATGTGCAAGTCCAAATACTTTCTTATAAGAAAAAGCAAATGTTGGTATCTTACAAAAAAATGTAAAATGCATGGTAGAATTTTAGGTTTTTATTTCTGCTGTCTCCTTGTCATTTTCTATTCTAGATGTACCTTTCAAAGTGTTCTTGTGCCATGTTGTTAAATGATGGGAGCTTTCTGTGCAGGGATATCGTTTGTTTGCAGTAATTGCTTCATGTAACCTACAATTTGCTACTTTATGTATGTTGGAACAGCCCCGTCACAGCCCCGTAACGCTCTTAAGCCCTCATACTGTTAAACTTTGTTTCCCTGGAACAGTACTCTGTGAATTTCTAATAAAATGGACTGAATAAAAAACTGCTAAGCTACAATATTGAATAACTGTTCCTGACATATTTAATGTGTGTAGAATTGTGTAGCTTGGCCTCCCATATAGAGACTCTGCAGGGTAAATTGGCTACACAGAGGCTACAATAAAATGTTAGATTTATTGTTTCGTGACCATAAAGTAATAAAGGAAGAAAAGAGAAATGCCAGGACTAAAATTTTTATTCTCTTATCAAAACAACAAATTTCAGCGTTCATCTGAGCTAATATGGCAATAATTATAGATAATCCCTTAATTACTCTGGTCTTAAAGGGGTACTACGGTGGAAAACTTTTTTTTTAAATGAACTGGTGCCAGAAAGTTAAACAGATTTGTAAATTACTTCTATTTAAAAATCTTTCTTTATCTATTTTCTTTTTTAATTTCTTTCTTGTCTTGTCCACAGTGCTCTCTGCTGACATATTAGTCCATGTCAGGAACTGTCCAGAGCAGTATCAGTTTGCTATGGGGATTTTCCCCTGCTCTGGACAGTTCCTGAAACGGGCATCAGGTGTCAGCAGAGAGCACTGTGGACCAGACAAAAAGGAAATTCAAAAAGAAAAGAATTTCCTCTGTAGCATACAGCTGCTAATAAGTACTAGAAAGATAAAGATTTTTTTAATAGAAGAAATTTACAAATCTGTTTAACTTTCTGGCACCAGTTGATTGAAATTTTTTTTTTTTTTCCACCGGAGTACCCCTTTAAATGTGCTTCTTTTCTAGGTGCAACCTGATACATACAACCTGCTACAAAATGCTGTGTCTATCTTCCTCCTGCCCTCACTATGGCATGGCTACCATTTATGGATTATTGCAAATCCCTCCTTTCTGTAGAGTCTCAGTTAGGTAAGACATTTTTCTAAGTGTAATGGAAGAAAGGCAATTGTTGCCTCCAAGGTGTTGGACATCTGCTGGGACTGTGACAGGGCTGGAGGAATAATGCCACACATACAGGGTTATCCCTCTATCAATGGCTTTTTGGAAGTGGTATTTAAGATAATATTAAAGTGACATGAGTTACAACCCCCAACACTCTGAGGTCCACTCCTCTGTTCATGTATAATAAGACATAATCTGTCTATAAAATAAATTCCCCACCTGACACCTTTCGCAGATGACCAAAACCATCATCCCTAGATGCTGGAAGTTTCCAGACCATTCAGCTTTGGAGAAGTGGTTTGTGGAATTGACTGATATATGGAAGAGTTGACAGCTCTTAATCCTGCAGATGTGGACTGCTACAACTTAACCTATTCCCATTGGTTTCTGGGCCTTGTGATCCTTAGCCACATATCATCACTGTCAGGACATGCATTGCTGGGAGTTGTAGTCTTATCTGAATTTGCACCTGAAGGTAGCTGGGAGCGATGCAGAGGCGATCAGGGATCACGGCTGACATCCTCAGTTAGAGGTAACAGGGATGTAAAGTACTGTAGTTGCGGGGACTCCGGCTCTGTATTGGGCGGCTGAAGGGAATAATGTTATGTAATTGTGCAAGCCAATATGAGCATTATAAATACTATGGCCCGAGAGCACTGCTATGTAAGTTCGTATTCACCGATGGATGCCCTGATTGGTCCCCAACTATTAACCAATGAGAGCATCCAGCGGGGAATATTGTATGAACTTACAGTGCTGTGAATTCATATTCCCCGCCAGAAGCCCTCATGGGTCAATAAATTTACAGAGCAGTGCTTTCAGATTGTGCACATTCCCTAGCTTCTAAGTTATTATGGCAGTGGGTCTCAGGAGTAAGACCCGACCATCGGTCCCCCAGCCCCTGTATTCCTACTCCCCTCATGCAACGGAGTCTGTTCTAAGATGGGAGTAGTGCAAGCACTGAGGGAAAAAAAAACTGTACCTAAGTAAAAAAGTAAAGTTAGTACATCATTATTACACACTAATATAGAAACCCCTCTCTATAGGGTGCAGTGAGACTTTCCCAGTCCCCCCCCCCCCCCCCTCCCCACCCTGCTACTGGGCCTTAGTCACGCTCATTCTTTGCATGGTTAGGGGCTGGCAGACGGCAACAGCGGACGTGATGATCTCGGTGCCCGGGCACACAGGTCAGTGACTCTTCCACCCCCCCTTTCGCCTCTCCTCCTTTTCTCTCCCTCCCCTCTGGAACTCCCTTCCTCCCCTCTTGCTTTTACTGATCCTTTCCCATCTAAGCTTCCCATACTAATCTGTTTATTTCTCCTTCATGTAAGACATCATATTAGTTGAAACACATCTCCTCATGCACTGTTTCCTAGCTGTGGACTCCTGCTCCATATGAGCACATTGTGTGGCAGCTTTTCTGCCGATGTTGACTGGAGCTTTGCATAATTGTAAAAATGTAGATTGATGTCTTTACTGTTTGACGTGTTTTTGGTTAATAAAGCATTGTTTGAATACCGAAATTTAATTAAAAAAAGCTATTTCCATCCCTTCATTTAGATTGCTAAAGTCCAAGAAAGAATAAAAAACACCAATGTTAAAACCCATATGGCATTTTTTTCATTCCGGTAGACTCCTATAGGGAAAGAAAAGCCATAGTTTCAACATGCTGACAATTTTGAAAATCCCCCACTGAACCCAAAAAGGCAGAGAAACACCAAACAGAGGGAAAAACGTCAAACCAAAAAAAGGTCAAGTAAATACAGCATTTTGCAAATGCCTTTTGAATTGCAGGTAACATCTGGCTGCAGCGGCCGATTTAGCTTTTTTTTGGTCTCTAGATCACTCTGCAAAGGACAACACAATTGTATTGTATTGTTCCAGATATTGGAGGGAGCTATATACCCAGCTCAAGGAGTTAACTTGTTAGTTAATAGAAAGCTATCATTTCTTTTCACCACTAATATCAGTACAGTATATGTATTTTTATAGCACACAGCCCAAGTTATTTGTACACCTCCAGGCTGCAACATAAACCTTAAGCTAAAATAGTTCATCTATTAATCATCAATCACCAGCAAAAAGTCTGTAGTCTGAGGCTCAGTTTACATGTCTTCATGGAAATATTCTGTCCGGACATTTCACCAACAGCAGAGCACCGGCAGAACATGCCAACGCCAACCCTAAGACCGCTCAGAAATGGACCATCTCATAGATAGCAATGCATTTCGAAATGGACTCCACAGAAAAAATAGACATATTTATTCTTTCTGCGACCGTGTGACACTGCAGCAGGGTCTCATTGACATCAATGCATGCAGAAATTCCATTGTGTGAATATGAAAATAAAACAAGAGGAAAGTCGCTCCTTGTGAAGTATCTCTTGACTAGAAGGACACTTGGGAGGGGGAGTCACTGCTAACCAAAGGTTGTTGTGTACCAGCATACACAACAATGGTGAAAGCATATAATAATGAGCCTGTCTGCAGCCTTCCTGGGTAGTAGAGCATCAGATTTGGAAATGGCTTCAGGAATTGCGGCGCTGAATTAGGCATGGAAACGTAAAGGTAAGTTGAACCAACTTCAATTTATTACCCACAATGCACCTCCTTTCGCTGCACACCTGCAACTTTATTAGGCATGGTAATTCAGGGGAACACTCCGATTTAAATACCCTTGAAGTGTTAACCCTTAAAGGGGTACTCCGGTGCTTAGACATCTTATCCCCTATCCAAAGGATAGAGGATAAGATGCCTGATCGCGGGAGTCTCGCCACTGGGGACCCCCGTGATCTTGCACGTGGCAACCCGTTTGTAATCAGTCCCCGGAGCGTGTTAGCTCCGGGTCTGATTACGGGCGATCACAGGGCGGGCGACGTGTGACGTCATGCCTGCGGCCCCCGTGTGACGCCACGCTCCGCCCCTCAATGCAAGCCTATGGGAGGGGGCGTGACAGCTATCACGCCCCTCCCATAGGCTTGCATTGAGAGGCGGAGCGTGACATCACACGGCGGCGGAGGCGTGACGTCACACGCCGCCTGCCCTGTGGTCGCCTGCAATCAGACCCGGAGCAAACACGCTCCGGGGACTGATTACAAATGGGGTGCCGCGTGCAAGATCACGGGGGTCCCCAGCGGTGGGACTCCCGCAGTCAGGCCTCTTATCCCCTATCCTTTGGATAGGGGATAAGATGTCTAAGCACCGGAGTACCCCTTTAAGTAGCAACATTTTAGAAAAGACAATAAAATTGTGTATGCATACATATTTCAAATTATACAACAATAAAAAAGGTAATAAAAAACAGTACAAATTGCTAACAGTATATATATATATATATATATATATATATATATATATATTAGGTGTATATAAGGTGCCTTGGATGTTTCAGACCTTGCAATGCCTGTTGAACTGTTCACACAGAGGCATATTCATAGTGTAGGGTCCGTCCCAGAATTAGGTCACCTTACCGTGGTGGGACGGTCCACGCTATTTGGCCGCCAAATTCGCAAGCTAAGTACCTCGTAATTTAATAGTTTCATATTTTCATTTATTGCACTACAGCTGTATAGCTTTTCATGTTCTATCTATATACTCATGTTTTATCTATATACTCACGTTTTATCTATATCTTTGTGCTAGCAGTATGCTGCTGTATTCTCCTGTTGCTGTATATTTAGCCCAGCAGCCTGCACCTGCAAGCCAGGTTTTTACAATAGTTTGGATCAATAGTGCTGGCCAATTTATCCTTTGGTTGTATTACACATACGGGGGAGTGGCTACCTCCATGTTGGCTCCTGCACCACACCCACCTCTATAAGGTGTATATAAGGTGCCTTGGATGTTTCAGACCTTGCATGCCTGGTGTACTGTTCACACAGAGGCATATTCACAGTGTAGGGTCTGTCCCAGAATGAGGTCACCTTATCGTGGTGGGACGGTCCACGCTATTTGCCCGCCAAATTCGCAAGCTAAGTACCTCGTAATTTAATAGTTTCATATTTTCATTTATTGCACTACAGCTGTATAGCTTTTCATGTTCTATCTATATACTCATGTTTTATCTATATACTCATGTTTCATCTATATCTTTGTGCTAGCAGTGTGCTGCTGTATTCTCCTGTTGCTATATATATAATTTTTTTTTTTTTTTTTTACAAAAAACTAATTTGATATAGCTGGAAGCGCATACTCAAATTCATACTATGCTGTATTTAAGTTATGCGGTATTTTAAGATTGTATGTAGAACAGCACAGGTATTATATCAATTATAAGCATGAATCTGTAGAAACATTCATGTTATAGGCATGTAGGGAAAAAAAAGCAAAAAATAGTTTTTGTATTCGCAAATTGCCGCATGTAATATATTCACACTACGAAGTAATAATTTTGTGTGAATACATTTATTTAGATTAAATGTATGCTATGGTTTATGATGTTATTGTGCATAAATTATATTTCAAAAGAAGAAGGGCATTTTATTAATGATATTATTTTTGTTAAAATGAAATATAGAAAAAAGAAAGTATGTTAAAAATATATACGAAAAATTTTTATGGAATATCTGTCTGGTTTATTTATCATACATTTTCAATGGTCTCATTAAGACCCCATGGGACCAAGGTTATTAGTTTATGAATCCAAAATGATTTGCGATTAATCAGACGTTGGAATCTATTACGTGTATGTTCCGGTATTGTTTCTAAGATTGTAAAATTTAATTAATCTAGTGAATGTTGGTGTTTAATTGTAAAATGTTTAGATAGGCTGTGCATCATAAAACTATATTTTATATTCCAACGGTGTTTATTCGTACATGATCGCACTGTTTATTCAGTGCGACCAACGTATTGAAAGTTGCAATCACAAGACAATAGATATATAGCAAAGTTAGTATTACAAGAAACAAGACCTTTAATTTCATAAACATTATTGGAGTGAGATGATTTAAACTGAGATTTTTGTTCTTTAATAAGTGCACAGCACATACAACGGCTTTTGCGCATCTATCGTTTTTAATCTTCCCGGAGCTAATAAATTTTGCAGATTTTTTGACCGTCTAAATGTAATATATGGAGAATGGAACTAATTCTTTAAGAACAGGATCATTTAAAATGATAGGCCAATTTCTACGGAGTATCCTAAAAATTAGTCACAAAATTAAACCTAAATTTTTGATTAACCGTTCCAGAAGAATTATCAATTTTTTTTCATGATTGTTTTTTATTTTTTACTTTTTTGTATGCTTCTGATAATAGACGTTTTGGGTACCCCTTATCTACGCACCGTCCCCTAAGGACAGCCACCTGTGCATCAAAATCCTCATCTAGAGTACAGTTTTTCCGGATGCGCAGGTACTGTCTGTAGGGGATGCCCCGCAGCCAGCTTGGATAGTGTACACTGTCATAATTCAAAAAGCTATTTACATCTACCTTTTTAAAGTAAGTCCTGGTAGTTATTTAGTTTACTTCAGATTTTGAAATTTCTAAATTGTATGAATTAATTTAAAAAATGCATGGTGAATTGAATTCCCCATTGGTTATCATTTAATTCCTCAACAAACTCTTCGGCTTGTGATTGTGTGCCACACCATATAAAGAATAAATCGTCTATATAACGACGAAAAAAACATACACCGTTTTTAAAAACCAGGGACTGTGCTATAAATAGGGAATCGCCCCATAAATAAATTAGCATAACTAATCGAGTCCACATCGCACAGCCCCTGGTCTGTCTGAATATAGCCCCATGAAACGAAAATATATTGTGTTTTGTTGAGGAATTAAATGGTGACCAATGAGAAATTCAATTCACCATGCATTTTTCAAATGAATCCATACACTTTTTGGACCTTGAAATTTCAAAATCTGAAATAAACCAAATAACTACCAAGACTTACTTTAAAAAGGTAGATGTAAATAGCTTTTTGAATTATGACAGTGTACACTATCCAAGCTGGCTGCGGGGCATCCCCTACAGACAGTACCTGCGCATCCGGAAAAACGGTACTCTTGATGAGGATTTTGATGCGCAGGCAGCTGTCCTTAGGGGACGTTTCGCAGATAAGGGGTACCCAAAACGTCTATTATCAGAAGCATACAAAAAAGTAAAAAATAAAAAACAAACAATCTGAACTTGTCATTCCAAAAGTAAAACAACAGTTACATGAAAAAAACATTGATAATTCTTCTGGAACGGTTAATCAAAAATTGAGGTTTAATTTTGTGACAAATTTTAATAGTGAAGCAGTAAATATTAAAAGGATACTCCGTAGAAATTGACCTATCATTTTAAATGATCCTGTTCTTAAAGAATTAATTCCATTCTCCATATATTGCGTTTAGACAGTCAAAACATCTGCAAAATGTATTAGCTCTGGGAAGATTAAAAACGATAGATGAACTCCCTGTTCAGAACAAGTCTTTATGTACCCCCTGCGGCAAAAGCCGTTGTATGTGATGTGCACTTATTAGAGAACCAAAAACTCAGTTTAAATCATCTCACTCCAATAATGCTTATGAAATTAAAGTTTCCTTGTGATACTAGCTTTTCTATATATGTAATGTCTTGTGATTGCAACCTTCAATACGTTGGTCGCAACCTTCAATACGTTGGTCTTAGAAACAATATCGGAACATACACATAATAGATTCCAACATCTGATTAATCGTGAATCATTTTGGATTCATAAACTAATAACCTTGGTCCCATGGGGTCTTAATGAGACCATTGAAAATGTATGATAAATAAACCAGACAGATATTCCATAATAATTTTTCGTTTATATTTTAAACACTTTCTTTTTTCTATATTTCTTTTTAACAAAAATAATATCATTAATAAAATGCCCTTCTTCTTTTGAAATATAATTTATGCACAATAATATCAATAAACCATAGCATACATTTAATCTAAATAAATGTATTCACACAAAATTATTACTTCGTAGTATGAATATGTTACATGCGGCAATTTGCGAACAAAGAAATATTTTTTGCTCTATTTTTGCTACATGCCTATAACATGAATGTTTATACACATTCATGCTTAAAATTGATAGAATATCTGTGCTGTTCTAAATACAATCTTAAAATACTGCATAAAATACCGCATGCGTTTCCAGCAATTTAAAATTAGTTTTTTGTAAAAAAAATCTATATCTATATATACCGTTAGTCATTTGTAACTGGTTTTTATTATCATTTTTATTGTTGTATAATTTGAAATATGTATGTATACACAATTTTATTGTCTTTTATAAAATGTTGCTACTTAAGGGTTAACACTTCAACGATATTTAAACCGGAGAGTTCCCCTGAATTACCATGCCTGATGAAGCTGCAGGTGTGCAGCGTAAAGCGTTGCATTGTGGGTAATAAATCGAAGTTGGTTCAACTTACCTTTACGTTTCCATGCCTGATTCAGCGCTGCAATTCTTGATTCTATGAAGCCATTTCCAAATCCAATTGTATGAATATGGCCTTACCCTCTAAACAGTGGCTTCATTTTTATAATATTGTTCAAGAATTTAACCCCTTAAAAGGGTACTCCGGTGCTTACACATCTTATCCCCTATCCAAAGGATAGGGGATAAGATGCCTGAACGCGGGAGTCCTGCCGCTGGGGACTCATGTGATCACGCACGCGGCACCCCGTTTGTAATCAGTCCCTGGAGCGTGTTCACTCTGGGTCTGATTACAGTCGACCGCAGAGCCAGCGGTGTGTGACGTCATGCCCCCGTGTGACGTCACGCTCTGCTCCGCCCCTATAGCCATCACGTCCCCTCCCGTAGACTTGCATTGAGGGGCGGAGCATGACATCACACGGGGGCGTGACATCACACGCCGCCGGCCCTGCGGACCTAGCCAATTTTCACCGTAGGACCCGGCCATTTTTTGCACATCTGACCACTGTCACTTTAAACATTAACGACTCTGGGATGCTTTTACCTTTCATTCTGATTTCGAGAATGTTTTTTCGTGACATATTCTACTTTATGTCAGTGGTAAAAATGTTGTCAATACTTGCAACATTTTAATTTTTTTCATAAAATTTCAGAATTTTTCACCAAGAAATTATGCATTTTTTCAATTTTGAAGCTCTCTACTTATAAGGAAAATTAATATTCCAAATAAATTATACATTGATTCACATATAAAATATGTCTACTTTATGTTTGCATCATAAAGTTGACATGTTTTTACTTTTGGAATACATCAGAGGGCTTCAAAGTATAGCAGCAATTTTCCAATTTTTCACAACATTTTCAAAATCGAAAATTTTCAGGGACCAGTTCTGTTTTGAAGTGGATTTGAAGGGTCTCCATATTAGAAATACCCCACAAATGACCCCATTATAAAAACTGCACCCCTCAAAGTATTCAAAATGACATTCAAAAGGTTTGTTAACCCTTTAGGTGTTTCACAGGATAGCAGCAAATTGAAGGAGAGAATTCAAAATCTTTATTTTTTACACTTGCATGTTCTTGTAGACCCAGTTATTGAATTTTTACAAGGGGTAAAAGGAGATAAATCTTCCTAAAATGTGTAACCCAATTTCTTTCAAGTAAGAAAATACCTCATATGTGTATGTCAAGTGTTCGGCGGGCGCAGTAGAGGGCTCAGGAGGGAAGGAGCGACAGTGGGATTTTTGAGAGTGAGTTTTTCTGAAATGTTTTTTTGGGGGGGCATGTCACATTTAAGTAGCCTATATGGTGCCAGAACAGCAAAAAAAAAAAAAAAAACACATGGCATACTACTTTGGAAACTACACCCCTCAAATGCCCCACAAAATTTGTAAATCCACCTCTTCTGAGTATGGAAATACCCCATGTGTGGACGTCAAGTGCTCTGCTGATGCACTACAATGCTCAGAAGAGAAGGGGCTTTTGGGGGAAAAAATTGTTTGGAATGGAAGTCGGGGGCCATGTGCATTTACAAAGTCCCCCGTGCTGCCAGAACAGTGGACCCCCCCACATGTGACCTTATTTTGGAAACTACACCCCTCACATAATTTAATAAGGGGTGCAGTGAGTATTTACACCCCACTGGCGTTTGACAGATCTTTGGAACAGTGGGCTGTGCAAATTAAAAATTTTATTTTTCATTTTCATGGACCACTGTTCCAAAAATCTGTCAGACACCTGTGGGGTGTAAATGCTCACTGTACCCCTTATTACATTACGTGAGGGTTGTAGTTTCCAAAATGGGGTCACATGTGGGGGGGGGTCCATTGTTCTGGTACTATGGGGGCTTTGTAAACACACGTGCCCTTCAATTCCGGACAAATTTTCTCTTCAAAAGCCCAATGGCGCTCCTTCTCTTCTGAGCATTGTAGTTCGTCTGCAGAGCACTTTACATCCACACATGGGGTATGTTCTTACTCAGAAGAAATGGGGTTACAAATTTGGGGGGGCTTTTTTCCTATTTTCCCTTGGGAAAAGGAAAAATTTAGGGTAACCACTAGCATTTTAGTGAAAAAGTTTTTTTTTTTTCATTTTTCCATCCAACTTTGAAGAATTTTCATTAAACACCTGTGAGGTGTAAAGGCTCACTATACCACTTGTTACGTTCCGTGAGGTGTGTATTTTTCAAAATGGGGTCACATGTGGGTATTTCTTTTTTTGTGTTTATGTCAGAACCGCTGTAAAATCAACCACCCCTGTGCAAATCACCAATTTAGGCCTCAAATGTACATAGTGCACTCTCACTCCTGAGCCTTGTTGTGCACCTGCAGAGCATTTAACAACCACATATGAGGTATTTCTGTACTCAGGAGAAATTGCATTACAAATTTTGGGGGTCTTTTTTTCCTTTTAACGCTTGTGAAAATAAAAAGTATGGGGCAACACCAGCAGGTTAGTGTAAACATTTTTATTTTTTTACACTAACAAGCTGGTGTAGCCCCCAACTTTTCCTTTTCATAAGGGGTAAAAGGAGATAAAGCCCCCAAAATTTGTAGTGCAATTTCTCCCGAGTACGGAAATACCCCATATGTGGCCCTAAACTGTGTCCTTGAAATACAACAGGGCTCTGAAGTGAGAGAGCTCCATGTGCATTTGAGGACTAAATTAGGGATTGCAGAGGGGTATTCTACACCAGTGATTCCCAAACAGGGTGCCTCCAGATGTTGCTAAATTCCCAGCATGCCTGGACAGTCAGTGGCTGTCCGGAAATGCTGGGAGTTGATGTTTTGCAACAGCTGGAGGCTCCGTTTTGGAAACACTGCCATACAATACGTTTTTCATTTTTATTGGGGGGGGGGGGGGACGGTGTAAGGGGGTGTATTTGTAGGGTTTTACCCTTTCTTATGTGTTAGTGTAGTGTAGTGTTTTTAGGGTACATTCGCACTGGCATGTTACGGTGAGTTTCCCGGTAGGAGTTTATGCTGCGGCGAAAAATTTTCCGCAGCCCAAACTTGAAGCAGGAAGCTTACTGTAAACCTGCCTGTGTGAATGTACCCTGTACGTTCACATGGGGGGGGGGGGGGGCAAACCTCCAGCTGTTTCAAAATTACAACTCCCAGCATGTACTGACAGACCGTGCATGCTGGGAGTTGTACTTTTGCAACTTCAGTTAGGTTCTGTTACCTAACTCAGTATTTTCCAACCAGTGTGCCTCCATCTTTTGCAGAACTACAACTCCCAGCATGTACTGATCACCGAAGAGCATGCTGGGAGATGTATTTATGCAACAGCTGGAGGTACGCAAGTACAACTCCCAGCATGCCGAGACAGCTGTTTGGGCATGCTGGGATTTGCAGTTTTGCAACATCTGGAGGGATACAGTTTTAGAGAACACTGCAAAGTGATCTCCAAACTATGGCCCTCCAGATGTTGCAAAACTACAAATCCCAGCATCCCCAGATAGCAAACAGCTGTTTGGGCATGCTAGGAGTTGTAGTTTTGCAAGATCTGGAGGGATACAGTTTAGAGACCACTGTATAGTGGTCTCAGACTGTAGCCCTGAAGCTGTTGCAAAACTACATATTCCAGCATGCCCAAAATGCTGTCTGGGCATGCTGGGAGTTGTAGTTTTGCAACATCTGGAGGGTTACAAATAGAGACCACTCACCGGCTTCCGTAGGATCCAGCCGCACGACATCGTCGCCCGCCGATCTCCGTCGCCCGCTGCCTCCGGATGGGTAAGTGGATCTTCGGCGCCTGATCCCCGTCAGTTTCCCCATACTGCCCCGCCTATTGTGGGTGGGCAGGTTGGGGAAAATTAAAGTAAACACCTCCGCCCCCGATCTGCTATTGGTCGTCGCTTCTGGTGACCAATAGCAGGGATAGGAGGGGGCACCCCTGCCACTTCACTCCTATCCCTTCAGGGGGATCGTAGGTGTCTTAGACAACCACAATCCCCCTTATATTCCGGGTCACCATAGACCCGTAATGACCCGGAATCGCGCAAATCGAAAGTGTGAATTCACTTGCAATTTGCCGCGATCGCCGAAATGGGGGGGGGGGGTCTAATGACCCCCCTGGGCGTTTGCACGGGATGCCTGCTGAATGATTTCAGCAGGCATCCCGGTCGGATCCCCACCCGGCGCGCGGCAGGGGCCGGAATTCTCCATGATGTACGCGTACGTCATGGGTCCTTAAGTACCAGGGTGTCAGGAAGTACGCGTACGTCAAGGTTCCTTAAGGGGTTAAGGTTTTCTAGTTACACATATTGAAGGCCTATTCTCAGGAAGGAATGAGAGCATATGGCTAGTGTTAACAATTGGAACCCTATGGTAGTTAGAAATTCAGGCTGCTTTTTCTCTCCTACTAAATACTAGTGTTGAGCGGCATAGGCCATATTCGAATTCGCGAATATTCGCGAATATATGGACGAATATTCGTCATATATTCGCGAATATTCGCATATTCGTTATATTCTCGTTTTATTTTCGCATACACGAAATTCGCGTATGCGAAAATTAACATATGTGAAAATTAGCATATGCGAAATTAGCATACGCGAAAATTCGCATATGCGAAAATTAGCATATGCGAATTTTCGCGCGCCAGTCTCACACAGTAGTATTAGAACCTTCTTTACACCACACAAGCTGGAAGCAGAGAGGGATGATCACTGTGATGTGTATTGTGAAGAAAAAAAAAAAAAAAAACGAATATTCGTAATTACGAATATATAGCGCTATATTCGCGAAATTCGCGAATATGCGATATTCGCGAATAATATTCGAATTGCGAATATTCGCGAGCAACACTACTAAATACTAGAGTCCCACTTTCTAGCTTGTAAAGCAAATGTAGATCTTCACATCTTTTAAAACATTTTATGTTGATGAGATAGCACATCATATTTCCTATTATGGGCTTCCTTTATAAAACCATTGTAAGAAGCCGGTCATTGTGACATTCCTGTCTGAAGTGCAAAAACAGTGCCTAACTGAGAATGAAGCAAAGAACCTGAACAAACGAGACACTAGAAAAATTTGGATTGTTTTTCTTCATTGAAGAACGGGAAGAAATAATAAATAGTGGTTTATTCGTCCCTAATTTTCCTCTATCGTTACATTTTAGGAAGAATAAAAGTACAGGTAAGGAGACAAGCAAATTTTCTTTTTAGGAAAATCTATAACACAATGCTAAGACAGTGCACAAGATAAACCAGTCCAGCCTAATATTAACATGCATATGGAATACGTTTCCCAACAAAGAAACATCATTTCTTCATAATATGTATTCTACTGTGACATCATTGATTCTACTTCATGTTATTATCTGCATTATCCATTGAATTTCAAGTAGTCTAGTTCTAGCACAATAAAACATTCAAGCACTACATTTCTAATATTTATGTTGCATTTTAGATGTCACTTTCCATCATTGGAATGTCTTTTTAACCTTGTATCAAGAAAATGTTAAGTTTTTATTTAGAATTTCCTGGGAGCTGGATTTTTTTCTTTTTCATCTTTCTACTCTTGCCTTTTATACAGCACACTATTTTTTATTACAAATAGCTCAGTAAGCATTTACATGCCATTTTGTTATAGAAATTAAGTACAGTTAGTCATATGTTTGCATATACCGACATAAAGCACCACTTCATTAAAACGCAGTTTGTCGCATTTCTTGACATTATCCCTAATATACTGTAAATTCCTTCTCTTAAGATTGTAGAAAAATGTATTTATTTCAGATATTATTTGTTTCTTCACGTTCCTAGTGGCTCAGAAACTTATGAACGTGCAGCTAGTATTTAGTATGCCTTTATACTGTCTAACTCGGGTCACATGTTTTGGGATCTCCCACAAGTCTGACAATATGTTGCAGAAATTTTGGCCTATTCCTCCTGAGAGAGCTGATATAACACTGTCAGGCTTGTAGACCTTTTTGCTTGCACATCCCTTTTTTAACAGTTCTGCCCATTAATTTTCTATGAGATTGAAGTTAGGGCTTTGTGACTGACACTCCATTACCTTCATTTTGTTGTCTGTAAGTCTTTTTGCCACAACTTTGAAGTATGGAAACATGCTTGGGGTCATTATTATTTGGAAGTCCCATTTGCTTCAAAGCTTTAACATTCTGGTTGATGTCATCAGGAGTTGCCCTAATATCTTAAAAAAAAAAAATGTGTTCTTCATAATGACATCTACTTTACCAATATTCAGACCCTGGGCTCTAACACTTTAGTTTTAGGGGGCCTTTCATTTCCATTGTTCATCTTTGAGAAGCTTCTTAAAGGAGAACTGTAGTGAAAAATTTTCCTTTAGCTCTGGGTCCGGGCTGCAAAAACGAAAAAAAAAATAATAATTTTATTCACCTTCCAACGTTCCCTTGTTGCGCCGATATTGGCGTCCCGATTCTCCGATGCTGGTCTTCTTACTGCTTCCTGGGGACGGTGAGTCATACTGTGCTCAGCGTATCGCCGGCCGCAGCGATGTCCACCTTGGCCGGTGATAGGCTGAGCGCACTGCGTCATGTAAGGAGCCCAGGCAGCAGGGAGAAGGCAGTTCCAAAACTCACCGTCCCCAGGAAACAGGAAGAAGACCAGCATCGGAGGACTGGGACGCCGATATTGGCACAACGGGGGAACATCAGAAGGTGAGCTAAAGTTTGTTTTTTCACTTCGTCCACTCACAACAGCACCACATGAGATTGCCCCCTATCTGCATATGAACAGGAAGGAAGGGGTGCAGAGAGGTCTGTACCTTTTCCTGTCGGGCTGTGTATAGTGGAATTCAGGCAGGGTGAGTCGGTCGCCTCGGTCTCCCGCTCTCCTTCCCCCATACCGGGTCGTGGCATGCTGGTGAGGCACCTCTCCACTCCCGCATTTGGTCCCCTGTGGCGCTCCGGGAGTTTATGCAGGGGACCTAGTTCTTTGGCAGGCCTCGGTTGCCCTGGTTCCCCTGGCCGCTTCCGGGTTCTGGCGGTGGCATTGTACGCATGCGGGTGATGTCGCGTGCGAGAGTGATGTAGCACACGTGTACGTCTCCTGCAATTGGCCGGAGCCCGAAATTCCCTCCTCCAAGATGGCAGCGCCCACCGATTTCGAAAGCCCTGGGCAAGTCCAGGTCTATGCAACATCCTCTGGAGAACATGGATAGTTTCGGTCGCTGCCCGCTCTGCATCTCTGGAATGCCAATGACTCGGCAACCCAGTGAGTAGCTGACCCATTGCGGGTACACTTACTTCTTTTGGGGGGGGAGTATTGTTTTAATAATTCCCTGTTCTTCTGTGTTCCCTTCTCTCCTTTTTGGGAGACAAGGAGGTCCCGGAGAAATCTAAGGAAAAAGAATCCAAAGTTAAACCTAAAAAATGTGGGATTGGTGCTTTTATATGGCATATAATAAGCCCATATGTAAAGCCTGTATGTTAAGTTAAGTAAGCAGGAATCCCCATATTTTTTGGGAGGAACTTTGTACTTTAATTAAATCTGAAGTTCAAACTTCTGTCGCTGTGGCTCTGCAGTTCTCAGTTCAGTTGATTGATCCATTCCAAATGCGGGATCTTCCCACTTTTTCAGATCCTCCTCTATTAAAAAGACGAAAAACCACTATTTTAGTAAACTCTGATTCAGATTCTGAGGTTGACATTTTTTCTGTGGGTTCCAATTCTTAAGAATAAAGTGAAGTAATTGAACCTTGTACACGGAGGAATGATAAAAGATATTATTTCTCCTCTGAGGACATGGAAACTCTAGTTAATGCTGTCAGAAATGCAATGAACATTCCTGAAACTTATGAGCCTACCTCTATCCAAGATCTTATGTTTGCGGGATTGAAACCTAAAAGACAACAGGTGTTCACCATTTATATATCATTAGGGGTCTGATTCTTGAGGAATGGAAGCCGGAGGAAAGACTTACTTTCCAATGAATTTCGTTCCAGATTTTCGATTAATGAGAAATATACGAAGTTATGGAACGAAATTCCAAAAATTGATATACAGGTATCTAAAGTGGTAAAAAAAGACATCCTCACTTTTTTGGATAGCTCTCAATTTAAAGATCCATTAGATCGTAAAATGGATGGATTATTAAAGAAATTGTGAGACTCTTCTTCTGCTCAAATTAACCCCTAAGGCTAGGTTCAGACTACGGAATCTCCAGGCCGAAAATTTCCGCCCGGAGATTCCGAGTGCGGCCAGTGCCGGCTGAATCAGTCGGCGCTAGGACCGCGCAGACACTGCAGTCTCCAATAGACTGCAATGTGTTCCACGCGGATTTCTAAGCGGATTTTCAAAGGGGATTTTCCACTTCACAAATTCCGAAGTGTGAATTTGTGAACGGAAACCCATTCACTACACAAATACAATATGTCCACTTTATGTTGGCATCATAAAATGGACATATTTTTACATTTTTTTTTTAATTAGAGGGCTTCAAAGTAGAGCAGAAATTTTCAAAAATTTCATGAAAATTGCAAAATCTGAAGGGACAGATGTTACAGAACTACAACTCCCAGCATGCCTTGGCAGTCTAGGCATGCTGAGAGTTGTAGTTTGGCAACATCTGGAGGGCTACCATTTGGGCACCACTATAACAGTGGTCTCCAAACTGTGACCTCCAGATGTTGCAAAAATGCAACTCCCAGCATGCCCATACAGCCTTTGCCTGTCTGGGCATGTTGGGAGTTGCAGTTTGGCACCCACTAGGAAGGGTAGCAGTAAATATCGCTTACTGACCCCTTCCTCCCCCCCTCCCACCGTCGTTTCCCTACCTGCGCCGTGATCTCCGCTGATGTTTCTGATGATTGCCGGGCCCCATCGTGTTTGGTCCTCAGGCCTCCATCTTCTCCCCCTGTTCTTCCCGACATCCAGGGGTGGGCAGAACGGGGGGTTGGCATGGCAACCCACTGTCTTGCGCTGCCATTGGTCAGAATTCAATTTTGACCAATGGCAGGAGATAGGAGGAGATTGCAGCACTGCGACCTCACTCCTATCCCTCACTGACAGCTCCAATCATCCCTATTTTCCAGGTGATCGAGTCACCAGAGACCCAATGAGCCCGGAATAGCAGAAAATCGCATGTCTGAATTGACATGCGATTTTCTGCGATCGCTGACATGGGGGGGTCTCAGGACCCCCCTCGGCGATGTGCCGGGATGCCTGCTGAATGATTCTAGCAGGCATCCCGCTAAGGTCCCCAACCGGCTAGCGGTGGGGACCGGAATTCCCACGGGTGTATGCATACGCCCTACGTCCTTAAGGACTCGGGATGCAGGGCGTATGCATACGCCCCATGTTCTGAAGAGGTTAAACCAAGTCTTAGATAGGACTCTGGAACATACTGCGGATAAGAAGGTCCTTCCTAAACAAAAATCTACCAAGTAAAAAATAAAGACGGTCTTCAGGTGGGGGGAAGACTCATTCTATTTTGTCGCCAGTGGGTGAACATCTCAAAAAATCTGTTTATTCTGAGCTCTCTGGAGTCTGGCTTCGGAATCGAGTTTGCCTTCCCTCCTCCTAAAAGATATCGCATTACGGTTCTAGGATCAGAAAATGCAAACATGAGACTCTGTTCAGGTATAAAGATCTGTTGTCCCTTGGGGCTATTATTCTGTTTCCTCAGCAAGAACAAGGCCTAGGACACTATTCCAACTTATTCCTATTCCCAAAGCCCAACTGTTCCTTCAGAACCATTATAAATTTGAAGGGTCTGAACAAACATATTACTTTCAAAAGTTTAAAATAGAAACATTGAAATCTGCCATACCACTAATCCAAAAGGACGCCTTTATGGAGACTATCAATTTAAAACATGCTTTTTTCCATATTCCAATCTTTGAGCCTCACCAGAAATACCTTTGGTTTGTAGTCTGGTTAAACAAAAAAGTTTTTCATTTCCAATTCAAGCTCTGCCTTTAGGAGTATCCTCGGCTCCGAGGATATTTACAAGAGTCATGGTAGAGGTTGTAGCTTCCCTGAGACTAGAAGGGATCACCATCATTCCCTATCTAAACGGTCTTTTGATCACTGCAAATTCCCACCACCCGCTGTCTCTGCATGTCCAGCGGACAGTGTCATGCCTGCAAGACCTGGGCTGGATACTAAATCTGCAGAAGTCGGATCTCTCCCTCCAGATCCAAGAGATCTCTAGGCATGATCCTGAATTCAGAGGTACAAAAAAACCTTTCTTCCAGGAGAAAAAAGCACCCTCCATTCAGCAGAAGATAAAAAAAAGGTATTGAAAAGCAAATCTATTACCTTAAGGGAAGCCATGTCCCTACCGGGGTCCATGACTTCCTGCATACCAGCTGTACCCTGGTGTCAGAGTAATTCCAGAACTTTTCAATCACAAATACTGAAGACCTGGATCGCTCTCAGTTGTCACTAGAAAACAAGATGAAGATTCCTCTTTTTGTAAATAAAAGGGGTGATTAAAGAAGGAAAATCTTTTGCAATGAATACCATGAATTCCCCTTCCATCTATCTCCATAACGACAGATACAAGTCTGTGGGACTGGGGAGCTTAAAGAGGAAAATCTACTTCTTCAGGGTTCTTGGTCCCAACAAACCCAAGCTTTTTCCTCAAATTATTGAGAATTAGAAAGCGATATTAAAAGCTTTAAAAGCTTCAAAAAATCTAGTGGGGAGCCTTCCATGTAAAGTTTACTCGGACAATATTACAGCAGTGGCCTTCATCAATCATCAGGGTGGAACAAAACACATATCCCTGAGGATTCTAGCAGAAAGGATATTCCTTTGGGCAGAATAAAATGTGTTATCCTTTTCTGCAGTACATCTAAAAGGAGTAGACAACCATAAGCAATTTTTTTAAGTCGCCATATTTTGAATCCAGGGGAATGGGCCCTGAATACTAAAGTCTTTCTCTCTCTGACTCAATCTTGGGGTCTTCCAGAAAGATTCCTTTTTGCTTCTCTGAAGAATTGCAAAGTTCACTGTTTCTCTCTCTCAATCCCAGAGTGAACCCAGAAGCGGTGGATGCTCTTCAACAGACATGGTTGTTCAATCTTGCTTATGCTTTTCCACCAATTCCTCTAACCATGAGAGCTCTCCGTAAGGTGAGACTAGTAAGAGGAGAATTAATCTTCATAGCGCCGATGTGGCCAAAGAGATGCTGGTTCAGTCTTTTAAAAGAACTTGCCATAGTGGAGCCCACTTTTCTTCCTCAGAGGGACGATCTATTGTTCCAGGGCCCGATATTTCACAAAGATAAAAAATAAAAAAAAATAAAAAAAATCCCCAGCTGGCAAAAGGGTCTCTTTAAAAGGTGATTGACACTTAATCAGGTTTCTCACCTGAAAAACTTTTTTTCTTGTGGCAATAACATCTGCCAGAAGAGTAAGTGAAATCCAAGCCTTGTCTAGTGACTATCCTTACCTATTGTACTCGAAGATAAGTTTATTTCAAAATATAATCCTGCTTTTCTCTCAAAAGTTGTATCCAATTTCCATAGGTCTGAAGACATAATTCTTCCCTCTTTCTGTGCCAGTCCCCAAAATAGTAAGGAGGAAGAATTCCATAAGCTGGATGTCAGGAGAGTTGTCTTACACCAGAGACCACTAGTACCTGGAGAAAAGATTCTTACCTCTTTGTTCAGTACCAAGGACCAAACAAGGGGGAAAAGGCATAAAAAAAACCTCTATTTCTAGATTGCTTAAGTCAGCAATCAGTCTTTTCTATACTTCTATGGGTCAAGATGTTCCGGTAGGCATCAAAGCTCATTCCACTAGGGCTGTTTTAGTCTCCTGGGCTGAGGGAGCTTCAGCCTCTAGTAAACAGATATGCTGAGCAGCAATATGGTCTTCTCCGCACACTTTCTTCAAGCATTATAAACTGGATGTAGCCTCTTCTCAGGACCTTGGGTTTGACCGAAAGGTGCTTCAGGCTGTGGTCCCTCCCTAAAATTTACACTTATCTTGTATGTCTCATGTGGTGCTGTCGTGAGTGGACGAAGTGTAAAATAGGAATTATGACTTACCGATAATTCAGTTTTCATGAGTCCATCACGACAGCACCTATCTATTCCCACCCTTATTACTCATATGAATCTGTACATGTATATCTTATAACTGCACTCTTAGTAATTTATAAACACTGAGGGAGTATGGAGGGAGGGGCCTTTTAACCTCTCTTGTGCTTCCTGTTCCTATGCAGATAGGAGGCAATCTCATGTGGTGCTGTCGTGATGGACTCTTGAAAACCGAATTATCGGTAAGTCATAATTCTTATTTTTATTTTTTTTTGCAGCCTGGGCACCGAGCTAAAGGAAACATTTTCACTACAGTTCTCCTTTAACCTTGTTTGGAGTAACCTGTGGTGAATTCAGCTTATTGAAGATGATTTGAAAAGACATACCCCTGTCTATATAAATGTTTAAAGCTAACAATGCTTATCAGAGCAAAAGTCAAGCCATAAGGGAGAATAGAGCCAGGATTGGGTGGAGGCACAAATCTGAAAAAGAGAGTGGACTCCATAATTCTTCAACAGAAGAAGTTTAGTACAACCAGGACTCTTCCTAGAGCTGACCATCCTACCAAACAATGTTTAAAGAGGAAAAGGGCCTTGGTAAGAGAGGTGACCAATAACCCAATGGCTAAGCTCCAAAGATCCTGTGTGCAGTTGGAAGAAACTTCCAATTTGGGTTTTATGGCAGAGTGGACAGAATTAAACCTCTCATCAGTAAAAGACACATGAAAGCCCATCTGGAGTTTGCAAAAAAGCACTAAAAGGACTCTCAGGCTGTAAGATACAAGATTATCAGATCTAATGCAACCTAATTGAACTTTCTAGGCTCAATTCTAATTATCATGACTGGAGGCAACCAGGCACTTTTCATCACCTGCCCAATACCAGTGAAGCATGGTGGTGGCAACATCCTGCTGTGAGGGTGTTTTTTGGTGACTGTGAAAGGGATACTGTTCCGTTCAGCTTTACCTCATTCCTAAGGTTAAAAGGACAGAGATATTCTTAATGAAAACATCATTCAGAGTGCTCTGGACCTCAGACTGGGTCAAAAGGTTCACATTTCAGTAAAGACAATGCAGGGAATTTATAAAGGGTGGTGTAGGTTAACGGTATTCCTACACCTTTAACCCCTTAAGGACCAAGGACGTACCGATAATTCCTGAGTCCTCTCCCTTACTATAATGGCGGCCACTGCATGGCCCCGCGTCATAGCGGATCGGGCCCAGCACCTAGCAATGGGCGGGACCCTGGCCAATTAGCGCACGGCACTGATCGCTGTGCTACGCGCTATGAACCCTTTAGATGCGGCGTTCAAATTTGAACGCCGCATCTAAAATTAAAGTAAACTGCTGCCGGTTAGCTCAGTGGGCTGATCGGGATCGCTGCGGCGAAATTGCGGAATCCTGAACAGCTCTAGGACAGCAGGAGGTTCCCCTACCTTCCTCCTCTCTGTCCAATCGCAGAATGACTGCTTAGTGCCTGAGATCCAGGCATGAGCAGTCAAGCGGCAGAATCATTGATCAATGGTTTCCTATTGATCAATGTAAAAGATCAGTGTGTGCAGCCCCTTATGGGAGCTATAACACAGCAAAAAAAAAGTGAATAAAGATCATTTAACCCCTTCCCTAATAAAAGTTTGAATCACCCCCCTTTTCCCATTAAAAAAAAACCGGTGTAAATAAAAATAAATATATGTGATATCGCCGCATGTAAAAATGTCCGAATTATAAAAATATATCGTTAATTAAACCGCACGGTCAATGGCGTACGCGCAAAAAATTTCCAAAGTCCAAAATAGTGTATTTTTGGTCACTTTTTATATCATGAAAAAAGGAATAAAAAGCAATCAAAAGTCTGATCAATACAAAAATGGTACCATTAAAAACTTCAGATGACTGTGCAAAAAATTAGCCCTCATACTGCCCCATACGCGGAAAAATAAAAAAGTTATAGGGATCAGAAAATGACAATTTTAAACGTATACATTTTTCTGCATGTAGTTATGATTTTTTCCAGAAGTCTGACAAAATCAAACCTATATAAGTAGGGTATCATTTTAATCATATAGACCTACAGAATACAGAGAAGGTGTAATTGTTACCGAAAAATGTACTGCGCAGAAACGGAAGCTCCCAAAAGTTACAAAACTGCATTTTTTCTTAAATTTTGTCGCACAATGATTTTTTTTCCCATTTCGCCATAGTTTTTTGGTTAAAATGGCTGATGTCATTACAAAGTAGAATTGGAGGATCAAAAAATAAGCCATCATATGGATTTTTAGGTGTAAAATTCAAAGGGTTATGATTTTTAAAAGGTTGGGAGGAAGAAACGAAAGTGCAAAAACGGAAAAACACTTGGTCCTCAAGGGGCTAGTATGTGTAGTGGCAATGTTTAAGTGTGCCAATTTATTTATTTTTTTTTCATTCAAAAACTTTTATTGTTTTCAAATTTAGTTAAAGAACAGAAGAACAGGGGCACACACCCCTACGATTCTCTCATGTTGTCTCCTCCACTGGTTTGAAATCAGAGGCGGAGCTAGGCTGGACCGCGGCTTCTCGGGGTGGCGACTCCTTTTTATATCTTCAACTGCAGCATTTTTATACTTCAGTTAAGCACTCTATGAACTTGCATAGGGGGTTGACTACCTTCGAGAGGCTGTGCCTGTCCCCCCCGGTTCCTCCTCATGCCATAGGCTTTTTGTATTGTTTGTTGCTTTCCACTCGCACTTCTTCCCTACCCTCCATCTGTGCTGCTTGGGAACAGGAGCTGGGGATCAGCCTTACCCCAGCCCAATGGTCCAAATGCTTTTTCCTCACTCATAAATCTATCATAGCGACAAAAGCCCAGGAAACAAATTATAAAATCCTTTCTCGTTGGTATCGGGTTCCGTCACAGCTCCACCAGTGGTACCCTTTGGTCCCAAACACTTGCTGGCCTTGTGGAAGTTCCCCGGGAACCATGGCCCATGTTTGGTGGGGATGCCCGGGGCTCTCATCCTTTTGGGCCTCGGTCATACGCACTATCCGTGAGGTTACAAATGTCTCTGTGGCCAATTCCCCTGAGGCGGTGCTTCTCTTTAATTTCTCCATGTCCGCTAGCTTGTTTTGTAAATCCCTCCTTAGCCATATGCTACAAGCGGCCCGCACAGTCATTTCCCGTAGGTGGCGTTCCTCCACACCCCCCTCCTTGGGCGATTGGCTGGAGGAGATTGCTAGCACCCAGCGTATGGAGGACTTGCTTGCTCTTACCCCGGAGGAATACGATAGGTACTCCCAAACCTGGCTGGAATGGCTCATGTTTCATTCCTCTCCCCGATTTAATGCTCTTTTGGCCTCGTGTCCCCCTACGGACCCGTGATAGGCTGCTTCTATCCCATCCCCTCCTTTGTTTCTCCCCTCTCACCCCTGTATTCCTCCCTTTCCCGATCCCCCCTTCTGTTCTGCCCTTCGTGTATGTCTCGTGGGTGTTGGTCTCTGTCTTCATACCCCTGTACTTCCCTAGTCTGTGTTGTCGGGTCGTTTTCCCCGGTCTGTTATGTTTTTGTCTCCCAGCCTGGCTTCTCTCTTTCTCCCTTTTCTCCTTAATTCTGGCTGGTTACTCCTTGTCCTCTGTTCTATTTCTCACGTCTGCCCCTTCGGTGGGCTATCTTCCCCTTCTTCTGCTGGTTTTGTCACCTGTATTTATTGCTTCGTCCTTATTTTTGATGGTGGATGACTCTCCCTTCCTGATACCTTGCAATTCTGTTGCTTCTTTACCGATTGCTGCATTCCCTTTTTGATACTTTAGACTTTGACTACTATTTGGTACTATTGATAGGAATGTTATTGCATTATCTGTCAGTTTCTTATGTACCATCGCACGAAAC
Organism: Hyla sarda; assembly: GCF_029499605.1. NCBI lineage: Eukaryota > Metazoa > Chordata > Amphibia > Anura > Hylidae > Hyla > Hyla sarda. The sequence goes on from NC_079193.1 coordinate 144,778,645, forward strand.
GGTGCGTCTGTTGGTTTGTTATGTTTTCTATGGAAATAAAATAAAAACATTGAATATAAAAAATAAAAAAGAACAGAAGAACAAATATAGCAAATGTATACATAAAAGTACAAGCATTCAGAAATAATGAGCCTAAAACAGCAATATGTAGTCTAGAACATGGGGACAAACATCTCCGAATCAGTCTAGACAAACCAGTTAAGAACAGTGAGAGAGAAAAAGAAAGAAGGAAGAGCAGCAAGGAAAGAAGAAGTAAAAAAACAAAGATGAAGATTATAGTACAAAAAAGGAAAATCGTACATATCAGCTCAGTTGTACATAAGCTAGACTTAAAGTCTACCAGAGATTGTCGGTAGCAGTAACCCCTACTAGTAACTGCGAACATAACATGAACAGCCTTAGTAAGTGTAACAGGACAGTAATAGGAACAGCGCCAGTCGATCATTCCGGTGACAACGTAGGTGAAGCCGGAGGGCAGTAGGAATAGAGATGCAGATATCGGTCAAGCCTGTCTCCATAGTGCCAATTTATTTTTAAGTGGCTGCATGCCATGTGATAAATATGGAGCTAATACACCTTTTTCAGAAATTACACGTCAGTACAGCCAGGGGCGGACTGATAACACTCAGGGCACCCGGACCAAAACAAGTAAGGGCCCCCTGCAATGCTCTGCTGCTGGTCACACTTCTGCCCCTATTCTACCCAAATCCCTCCACAAACCGTACACACAAAATAAACTACATTTTATATATAAGAAACACGCTAAGGTAGGTAAAATAATTTTCCATGATCAATAATACCAGTATACAAGGAGTAAATATATAACACCACACAATAACTGGATAATGCCATCATACTGTACTGTATAAAACCACTATACACAGACCAGTATACTATACAGGATCTGTATACGATATAAGTGATTATATACAGGACCATATGGCGGTACATACCAGCTGTACAGAGATCTGTAAACAATATGTGATTATAAACAGGACCATATGGTGGTAGATATCAGCTGTACACAGGATGTGTATACCATATAAGTGATTAGAGTTACAGCAAGGGACTCGCAATTACGTCTTTTCACATCGGCGGCGTCCTCTTTCCTTTTCTTCTTTGTCTGGATCAGACCGCCATGTCCATCTCTTACGATCTGCAGGAGAAACAAGTTAGACATTTTTCTAGTGCAGTCCCTTCCTCTACACAATCTTTCCATCTATAAGCCCACAATCTGTAAAAATGCCCTCCTTGAGGGCAGGTAGGAAAGTAGTCCGGTAAATAGTTCACTAGGTAGGTAGATGAGGAAGCCAGATATGTAGGTAGGTGACTAACCAGGTAGGTAGGTGGGTTGTTAGCTAGGTAGTTAAGCAGCCATGTATATATGTAGGCCAGGTATGTACATAGTCAGGTAGCCAGGTATGTAGGTAGGTAGCAAGATATCTTGGTAGGTATTTAGGCAGCCAGGTATGTAGTATTAAAGGGGTACTCCGGTGCTTAAACATCTTATCCCCATCCAAAGGATGGCACCCCGTTTGTAATCAGTGCCCCGAGCGTGAGGTGGAGGTGTGGAGTTGTGACGTCACACGCCGCCGGCCCTGCGGTCGCCGGTAATCACTGATTACAAACGGGGTGCCGCGTGCATGATCCCGGGGGTCCCCAGTGGCGTTTAAGCACCGGAGTACCCCTTTAAGTCACCAGCTGACCAAGATCGGGGAAAGAGGTGCCTAAAATATTACTTTTAATACCAATTTATAGAAAAATGACAAAGCAATATTTGTGTTTCAAGTGCTTGTATACTGGTTTTATGTGGCAAGAAAAAGAACTGTTAAGATAGAATAGATCTGATTAGGAGTGCTATGTTGTTCTCACAAAAGCACATCCAAAATCAGTGTGAACGTTTAAGTGCGCTCCAAAACAATCACTCCCAAAGTCATCCGTCTCTTGTGACCAGTTCACCCAACGCGTTTCTGTTTCCTTATTCAGTGACGTCATTTAATCATATTAGTGTTATGGCTATCATTCGGGTTCTCCTCTCTCCATTACTCCTTTCTAGGTGTCTTCACCTATAATCAGCCTCACCACCCTAGTATAAAATATGAGTTCTCAGTTTCTCTACTATTGTGGCTATTCCTACACCCAATATTCAATATTTTATTGTCTATTCACTTTTTATCTTGGAATATAGTTGTTTTACCTGTGAGCAATATCAGAATATCTGCAGGAGCCAGTAATACAAACAAATGACTATTATAATACGAATCTGACCTTTTGCACGGACAGCAAATAGTTAAACATGTCCCGCAAGTGCATGCAACAATGCACCGCCCAAGGACGCGTCGCCCAGGGAAGCAGGGCGGGCACATCGGATAGCGTAAGACGTCAGACGCCGGCAGCGTGCTGGGCTGGATGTCAGCCGGCCTCTTCGTTGTATGGAGTATTACTCTCTCTGCAGGAATACCTTACTCCTGGAATACTGAGTAGGGCTATGCTTTCATTTTGCAGGGATACCAGAGTTACAAGTGAGTGAACGACGGTGTGCTGACTATAAACAACCCAGATGGGGGCACATCTTTTTCATTGTTCCACTACTTGCTGGTTTTCTATTTTTTTACAGAGCAGACCCATGCTGGCAGAGGACTTCATGAAAACCCATACGGTTTAATCTTTAATCTTTAGTCAACATCTTTTTTGATTAAGAGCTTATCCGAAAGTATTGCATATACTAAATGACATATTGTGACTGTCTGATGAATGCATGTTATAAGGGTTATAGTACCCTGCAAGTTTCTTAGTACCCCTTATGTTTGGAATACTCCCCTGATGACATCGCTGAATAAGGTGACAGTAACCCGTTGGGTGAACTGGTCACAAGAGATGGATGACTAAGGAAGTGATTGTTTTAGAGCGTGCTTAAACGTTCACACTGATTTTGGATGTGCTTTTGTGAGAACAACATAGCACTCCTAATTGGATCTATTCTATCTTAACAGTTCTTTTTCTTGTAACATAAAACCAGTATACAAGCACTTAAAACACAAATTTTGCTTTGTAACTTTTTAAAAAATTGGTATTAAAAGTGATATTTTAGGCACCTCTTTCACTGGTCTTGGTCAGCTGGTGACTTAATATTGTCTTTAAGCTAAGAGGATTTATATATCGGTAGTGTACAGGACCTGATCTGCTTTGTACAACTGGTTAGCCAGGTATGTAGGTAGTTAGAAAGCCAGGTATGTAGATAAGTAGTTAGGCATCCAGGTACAAAGTTAGGTAGCCAGGGAGTTAGTCAAGTAGGTAGCCAGCACCCCCTCCACCCGGTGGTGGATCCACAGTCTAGTCTTGGGAGGGGCACTATGAAAACACCCTACGTAGGTGGTAGGCACTCCTATTAGTTTGGTAGTTTGTCCCCATATTAGCTGGGCAGGAACATAGCAGATAGTCCCTCACATTAGGTGTAGGAAGCAGAGTTCCCTCACATTAGGTGTAGACAGCAGAGTTCCCCCATAGTAGACGTAGGCTGCAGAGTTTCCCCCATAGTGGGTGTAGGCAGCGTAGTTCCCCCATAGTTTGTGTAGGCAGCAGAATTCCCCCACAGTGGGTGTAGGCAGCAGAGTTCCCCACAGTAGGTGTAGGCCGCAGGGTCCCCCCCACATTAGGTGTAGGCAGCAGGGTCCCCCCACAGTAGGTGAAGGAAGCAGGGTCCCCCCACAGTAGGTGTAGGCAGCAGGGTCCCCCCACAGTAGGTGTAGGCAGCAGGGTCCCCCCACAGTAGGTGTAGGCATCAGCATTCCCCCCCAGTAAGTGTAGGCAGCAGAGTAAGAGTCCCCCCCCCCAGTAGGTGTAGGCCGCAGAGTTAGAGTCCCCCGCCCAGTAGGTGTGGGCAGCAGAGATAGAGCCCGGCACTATAACCCGGTGTATTATCAGGTGTATCGGGTTAGACTGCGGGAGAAAGGGTGATCACAAGTGTCCATAATCATTACATTGTTATTAAAAGGTACATGCAAAGATTTTAAGTATCACAGAGATAATCTGACTGGCGGCAGAAGCAAAGTAATTTCCGCAATCCACTCTGAAAAATGACATGGATGATAAATAGCATCTCGCTAAGTGCAGTCCAAGACGGCTTATATTTGCATTCAAAAAAAGGTACTTGCGGAAAATTTTTGTGTGTAAAGGAAAAGTACGCAGTTAATAAATCTGTGCCTACTATAGATGTCACTCCAAGGTACCCCATATCGGGACATCAGGAGGAAATGCTCTATTAGAATGGACGCAAAAAAAAGCTTGTGCAAAATTTTGCGCAAGAATTTACACACAAAAACGGTGTAAATTATTTGATACATGTCCCTCAATGAATGTATATTTGTATAATTTACTGGGACGTGGTACTGAGATGCACTTTACCCGTAGTGCCAAATAGCTAATAGAGAAAAATTGGAAAATTCTGACCTCTAGGCACAGTTAGTATTTTGTGCTGGTATAATGGGAAATAACACAATTAGAGATGTGGCTGGTATCAAAATATAATATACTTTATTAAGTAGTTTAAAATAGGATCAAGTCTCTCCCTTGCTACAGAGACGCATATTAAGCATCTAGTATAACATCTACATACAGTAACAATGATGGTCATAAAACAGCTATTTTGTTCAAGATTTCATTGGCCTACAATAAATAAGAAAGTGATCACAAAACATTACATTGTTCAAGAATATCTAACTATTTTTCTAACATTCTTCCATTCAGAAAGTAACTTGGGAGGGACAGTTTGAAGAATAGTAGTTTTATCAGCAGGTACAATCTCTTCTGAAATGCATCTATATGTAATGTTCCTATGACATCTTTTAGGTCAGTCACTTTTTCTTTCAACCATTTCATTAAAGGGGTAATCTGCTGAAAAACATCTTATCGCCTATCCAAAGGATAGGAGATAAGATGTCTAATCGCAGGGGTCTGCCCACTGGGAACCCCCGTGATCTCCAGGCCTGCAGTGGCAGCATCTGGAACATGGAAGCTTGGCGCTTCCAAGTTCGTGACATCACACCACACCCCCTTCATTCATGTCTATAGGAGGGAACGTTATGCCTCCTCCCATAGACATGAATGGAGGGGGCGTGGTGGCTGTAGTCGCCAGTCATCCGCTCCATGTGCGGATAACTGGGATCCCACGCCAGAGATCGCGAGGGTCCCCAGTGGCGGGACCCCCGCAATCAGACATTATCCCCCCTAGCCTTTGGATAGGGGATAAGATGTTTTTCGGTGGAGTACCCCTTTCATCTTTGATGGGATTGTGAGCAGCTGCAAGCTCAGTGGGTAAATATTCATGTTAGCTTGTAATCGCTGTACAAGGCCTGAGTGATTTGTAAAGCCACCAACAAACCTTTAAGTGATCCCTCCAATATTGGCTGACTGCTGGTAGTCTGAGTTTCCAGGTCCCAGGAGAAAGTCATTCTTTCTTTATGATAATGTTTCATAGACTGAGAGTGTTTTCTTTATTTAACAAGCTAGCCATTTTGTAGATGGTGAGGCTTGTGATGAGACTGAATGAAGTCTTTTGAGGAGTTTTAACAGGGCATTATCTGGTATCTCTGGTATCATATCCTTTCTGGAACATGCAAGGGAGCAAAATTTCTCAGTATGCTGCTGTGAGGAAAAAAAGATACAAAAGCTGCAGGTGCTGCTGCTGCGATCTTGGACAGGATCATGCTGTTCTGTGAAACATGCATATATGCCTCTTATGTCTATGTCACATATTCACTAAACCCAGGCAGGGGGTGAGTATACGTGCAACAGCTTATCTAACAACTTAACCATACATAAAGATCCCTCCCCCTCCTTCAAAATCAAAGGGGGAGATTCATCAAAACCTGTGCAAAGGAAAAGTGTAACACTCACGGTTAGAAGACAGGAACACTGGAGGTAGTGGATCTGCTGGACCTGTGTGGCAGATGACGCAGGCCGTACCAGTGAGCAGAGTCTAAGGTGCCGCTTCTTTTCACCAAAACCCACTGCAAAGCGGGATTGTCTTGCTGTGGCTGGCAGACGGCACCCAGGTCGCTAACCCTTGGCACGACTCGACCACACAGGCGGCTGAGGAGATTCGTGGCACAGGAGGGATACAGTAACTCATAGTCAGGATAGCAGAAGGGCAGGGCAGGCAGCACAGATGCGTAGTAGGAGGTCAGTAGGCAGGCGGCACAGGAGCAAGGTGAGGTCACAGAACAAGGGGTAAGGTAATACTCAGTAATGCTTTCTCAATGGCACAAGGCAACAAAGATCCAGCAGGGATGTGTGGGAGGAGCAGGAATTTATAAGTAATGAACAGGTGTAAAACTAATTATGGGCATACTGGCCCTTTGAATCTTATAGCTCCGGCACGCGCGCGCCCTAGGAGATGGGGACATGCGTGCCAGAGCTGAGATGCAGGGGAGGAGACAACAGAGGACAGAGGTGCGTGACTGGCTGGGATTCGCATGCGGGCGCATCCCGCGATGCGAATCCCAGCTCTGCCGGCTGGAGGAGAGAGCGGGGCCGGTGCAAGCAGCCAGAGCACAGATTGTAACAAAATGTTGACCAATTTCCAATAGCAACCAATCTGATCGCTTCTTTCATTTTGCAGAGGCCTTGTTTAAAATGAAAGAAGCAAGCTGATTGGTGGCTATGGGCAACTGGGAAACTTTTCCTCTGGACAATTTTTGATAAATCTCCCCCTTTAAATAGCTTGTTCCTGATTGTTAATGTGGTGTTTACACCAAGATAGCCAGAATCTCCCCTCTCCTGAGGACAGTAACAGGCTGTCATGTTTCTTATTGCAGTCGCTTGCAGTTTAACCCCTTAACGACGCAGGACGTATATTTACGTCCTGCGCTGGCTCCCCCAATATGAAGCGGGATCGCGCCGCGATCCCGCATCATATCGCGTCGGTCCTGGCGCTCATCAACGGCCGGGACCCGCGGCTAATACCACATATCGCCGATCGCGGCGATGTGCGGTATTAACCCTTTACCATTTACCCTTCTAAAGTGAAAGTGACCCGGCTCAGTCGGGCTGTTTGGGACCGCCGCGGTGAAATAGCGGCGTCCCGAACAGCTGACAGGACACCGGGAGGGCCCTTACCTGCCTCCTCGGTGTCCGATCGGCGAATGACTGCTCCGTGCCTGAGATCCAGGCAGGAGCAGTCAAGCGCCGATAACACTGATCACAGGCATGTTAATACACGCCTGTGATCTGTGTAAAAGATCAGTGTGTGCAGTGTTATAGGTCCCTATGGGACCTATAACACTGCAAAAAAAATGTAAAAAAAGTGTTAATAAAGGTCATTTAACCCCTTCCCTAATAAAAGTTTGAATCAACCCCCTTTTCCCATAAAAAAAATAAGACAGTGTAAAAAAAAAAAAAAACATGTGGTATCGACGCGTGCGTAAATTTCCGAACTATAAAAATATATAATTAATTAAACCGCACGGTCAATGGCGTCCGCGCAAAAAATTCCAAAGTCCAAAAAAGCGTATTTTGGTCACTTTTTATACCATTAAAAAATGAAGAAAAAGTGATCAAAAAGTCCGATCAAAACAAAAATCATACCGATAAAAACTTCAGATCACGGCGCGAAAAATGTTCAGGTCTCCAGTGTGGATTTAAAAAAAAATAAAAAATCCTATAAAAGAAAGGGTAACGTGCAGACTTTTTTTGTCTGGTAAAATTCTGGACACCATGATGGAAACATTGTTGGTGGTGTGAACTAAGCCTAAGCGGTAAAAACTAAAAAATCATAAATTGTACATGTTGATATTTCAGTTTATTGATACTTTAACCCCTTAAGGACTCAGGGTTTTTCAGTTTTTGCACTTTCGTTTTTTCTTCCTTACCTTTTAAAAATCATAACCCTTTCAATTTTCCACCTAAAAATCCATATTATGGCTTATTTTTTGCATCTACTTTGCAGTGACATTAGTCATTTTACCCAAAAATTCACGGAGAAACAGAAAAAAAAATCATTGTGCGACAAAATCGAAGAAAAAACGTCATTTTGTAAATTTTGGGGGCTTCCGTTTCTATGCAGTGCAAATTTCGGTAAAAATTACACCTTATCATTATTCTGTAGGTCCATATGGTTAAAATGATAACCTACTTATATAGGTTTGATTTTGTCGGACTTCTGGAAAAAATCACAACTACATGCAGGAAAATTTATACGTTTAAAAATGTCATCTTCTGACCCCTATAACTTTTTTATTTTTCCACGTACAGGGTGGTATGAGGAATAATTTTTTGCGCCGTGATCTGAAGTTTTTATCAGTATGATTCTTGTTTTGATCGGACTTTTTGATCACTTTTTATTCATTTTTTTTAATGGTATAAAAAGTGACCAAAAATACGCTTTTTTGGATTTTGGAATTTTTCTGCGCGGATGCCATTGACCGTGCGGTTTAATTAATGATATATGTTTATAGTTCGGACAATTACACGCGCGGCGATATCACATATGTTAATTTTTTTTATTTACACTGTTTTATTATTTTTATGGGAAAAGGGGGCTGATTCAAACTTTTATTAGGGAAGGGGTTAAGTGACCTTTATTAACACTTTTTTTAAACTTTTTTTTTGCAGTGTTATAGGTCCCATAGGGACCTATAACACTGCACACACTGATCTTTTACACAGATCACTGGTGTGTATTAACACGCCTGTGATCAGTGTTATCGGCGCTTGACTGCTCCTGCCTGGATCTCAGGCACGGAGCAGTCATTCGACGATCGGACACTGAGGAGGCAGGTAAGGACCCTCCCAGTGTCCTGTAAGCTGTTCGGGATGCTGCGATTTCACCGCGGCAGTCCCGTACAGCCAAACTGAGCAGCCGGGATACTTTCACTTTAGAAGCGGCGGTCAGTTTTGACCGCCGCTTCTAAAGGGTTAATACCGCACGCGATCGGCGATGTGTGGTATTAGCCGCGGGTCCCGGCCGTTGATGAGCGCCAATACCGACACGATGTGATGCGGGGGTCGCGGGAGCCGGCGCAGGACGTAACTATACGTCCTGCGTCATTAAGGGGTTAATCACAATGAATTGCTTTTATGAAAGCTCTGTCCTATTGTGTTAAAGAGTCAAAGGCAAACACAAAACATATAAGTTATTGACACAGCAGTAGCTGTCACAAGAAAAGCATTATATATCAAACCCACACAGTGGCATAGTATTCGCTTTACCTAAGTTGCCATGGTGATTGATGTCCAGCACACATATAAAGATAATTCTGTCATCTTGAAAAGATTCTATTGAACAGTGTAAAATAAAATGGAAAGACATTTTTGAGCCATGATGTAAATAGTTATTATTATTACTGTCAACACGTATTATTAATGTGAGTCTATATATTGTATGGTCATAATAGAAAGATACAGGCAGTGATAGAAGATGTGTGGCATTGACAGTAACTGACAGGGAAGCATTGTGTTGTGAAGTCTATTCTAGATCTACAAAGTGATATTAACTACAAAGTAATGACAATAGTTTCTGAACAGATATAATATGATAAACCAATTGTTATATACAAAAGACTATGTTGTGAAAGGTAGCAGGTTACATCTGGGTATCTAGGTGGCAAAAGTGATAACTCTTGCAAGTCTATTCTGGTTCAATAATTACACATGATAAAAACAGTCTCTCTCAATATATATATAATATATACAACTTTATAGTTCAAATGTAATCTACAAGGAGAATAAAAACAATTATGATGACCCACAGGGCAGTAGGGGGAAATGAACCTCAATGTCCTTATTAAAATATTGACAGCAAATGTATTCCTCACCACTAGAGGGCAATCTAACAAGACAGTCCTGGTAGGTTTAATTTCTACCTTTCTTTTTGGTTTGGAACTTTCACTTAGCTTTTAAAAAGATTGCCAGATGACTCAGAAAGTAGTGTCTTTCCTCTGTCTCTCTCTCTCTCTCTCTCTCTCTCTAACCCCCATCTCACTCTTTTCTAACAGTGGACCGAACCAATGCACTAACTACAATAACGGACCTTTTCAAAGAACTGTCCCAACTGTCTGTCAGCTAACTGTGGACCAAACCAATGTACAGTCACTACCTACAATAGTGGATGAATCTGACAAAGCAGACTATGTTTCCAATCCCATTCTCCTCTGCTGTAATGTTTCCTCCCATTTCCAGTGTTTAACATTTACTAACCATGAAATTAAATACACATGGATGTACATTCACCTGTCTCATATGTGCACCCACAACCAATCTACCTTAATACCTTTAGCAACAGGGTATAAACCAATCTCTTGCCATCATAGTCTGGTTCTATCTCACAAAGTTGGGCCATTGTGCCATGTATGTGACATGGTCCTTTCCAGGGTTTTGCTTTAAAGATAGCACTGTAGAAATACACTTAATCTCACAAGTACATTGTGCAACAGTGGACAGTTCCCGAGACACGTGTCATCAGAGAGCACTTAGACAGAAAAGAACAACTCAACTTCAGCAGCTAAAAAGTACTAAAAGGATTAAGATTTAATAGAAGTAATTTACAAATCTGTTCAACTTTCTGGAGCAAGTTGATATATAAAACTTTTTTTTTTCCTGGATAACCCCTTTAATGAAGACCTTGAACAGTCACGTTTTTCTTTGCTGATAAACTTGTTATTGTACGGAATATGTCTTTATTATGTTTACTTTACTGTACTGTTACTTCCAGCCATTTGAAAGGGATGCTGGAACATACATACACACATTAAGTTTCATAGATAGATTTAACAAACGATAGGAGCAGTATAACAAAAGCTTGGTAGTCTTGGACGGGTGCATGCAGGGAGGTTGCAGTCCAGGTCACGGACCACAGTAGTAAGCTACCAAAAAGATTCCAGCAGCACTCCATGTAGTGAAAAAAGAAAACATGCTTTATTTAACCCATGTACAGATACAACACTTCAACATCATCACAGTTCATTCTCAATCATGATGCCGTGAGGGTGTTGAAACATATCTGTAAATAGGTTTAATAAAGCCTGGTTGCTTTTCCACTACATGGGGCTGCTGGAATCTTTGTTTGGTAGATAGATGATAATCTTTACCTATATACTGTAGTGCCTATATAATACAGTTATTCTTATTTTATTTGTAAATGGCATCCATTGCCTAAGGTCTAAGTAGTATAGGGAGAGCACTAAAGACACCATAGAATAAATGTCTTTTTTTTCATTAAGGGTACGTTCACACCTACAGGATCCTCTGCAGATTTGATGCTCAGGATTTGTAACTGCAGATTAGAAGCTGTGCTCAGTCATTCAGTTTAAATTGAAATCTGCAGCAGAAAATCCTGTGCATCAAATCTGCGTATGTGTGAACGTACCCTAAAATGGTATTTAAGGATTTTGTATTGCCGAGACAATGGTAAAATAAAAACAAATGTGCACTGCAGCACTTCTGGGTGTGGGTCACGTGCAAGAAAATGGGACAAACTGGCGCAGAGAGGTAATAGAAGCAGTATTAGTAGCAGAAATAGTTATATAACTTGGCATCAAAGTCTGAAGAAAAAAATTCTGGAATACCCAGGGGAAAAAAAGGATGGGAACTCACCCAAGATTTTGACTAAAAGGCTGTTCCTGCAGGATCCCTGCTAATGGGAATAGTGTTCCTGCTGTGGAAAAGTGCAGGAACTCAGTTTCCACGCATTCCTGAAGGACTTGAGCCCTGAGAATACCCATTTAGGAAAGCAAACAAGCATGGCAACACTAGAAAGATGTTCATTTTATGGTTAATGATCTGGTTATTGTAGCATTTTCCATGTTTCTAAAGGGTCATAAAGATATTAGAAAACCATCAGTAAGTCCAATTGTTGCAGGAACAGATGAACTTTGTGAAGTCCAATCTGTGAGACTAGGCATGTGACTAAACAGCTAGAACATTTGCGTTTTCTAGATGGAACAAAAGTGTGACTTAAAGGGGTACTCCGCCCCTGGCATCTTATCCCCTATCCACAGGATAGGGGATAAGATGTCAGATCGCCGTGGTCCCGCTGCTGGGGACCCCGGGGATCCCCGCTGCGGCACTCTGCTATCATTACAGCACAGAGCGAGTTCGCTCTGTGCGTAATGACAAGCGATACAGGAGCTGGAGCAGCGTGACGTCATGGCTCCACCCCTCATGACATCACGGCCCGTCCCCTTAATGCAAGTCTATGGCAGGGGGCATGACGACCGCCACGCCCCCTCCCATAGACTTGTATTGACGGGGGCGGACCGTGACGTTACAAGGGGCGGAGCCGTGACGCAACGATGCTCCGGCCCCTGTATTGCCCGTCATTAAGTGCAGAGCGATCTCGCTCTGCGCAGTAATGATGGCGGGGTGCCGCAGCAGCGGGACCCCGGCGATCTGACATCTTATCCCCTATCCTTTGGATAGGGGATAAGATGTCTAGGGGCTGAGTACCCCTTTAAGAAGAAGGTTCATCAGGAGGATGTATGAACCCAGTTACATATTTTCTGAACAGGTTAGCCACACAAAATTCATTTTTGGTGATTGTAAAAGACAAATAGTTATGATTCAAAACAAAATCCATCCAAAGATCAGCAGATTTCCATTATCACAATCGGTGCACACTGCGCCCTCTTTTATACCAACTTTTAGGTTGGTATAAGGAGTCCATGTACTTATTTTGTTTTCACCATGTCATGGGATGGTTCCAGACAGTTAATGATTAGTAGTAGACACACAATGACAGAAAAGACAGTATTACTAAAAATATTCCAGCGTGTTCACCTGTAATCCAAATACTGTACGAAGGTCCTTTTCAGGTCTTTCAAAACACTTTCTTAAAAAAAGACTTATTAGAGTTATTAGAAAAAAAAGAAGAAAGAATTAGAAAGAATCAGCCTCCTTGAAGAGGTAGAGATTGATATACAGCAACAGTTCCCAACCTGGGGGTATGTGTAAAAAATTAATGGGGGGTAATGGTTTGGTGTGGCTGGAGGTATTAAAGTGGTGGTGCCAAGCCAATCCCTGCAGTGAGGTTAGGTGAATGTGCATCAGGCCATGGCATCACTGTGACGATAAGAGAGCCTGAGGAGTGAATGGGGACTTGGAGCATCCCTTCAGTCAGTCAGTCACTTACTTTAGATGAGTCACCTACCTTTGCTGCTTTCAAGAAGTAATGCGACCTGCATTCACTGCGAATGGTTAAATTTTGCATAATGGGTGCCACCTATTGTGCAAAATAGGTATACCATCTGTATCCTGTGCCATCTGATCCTGAATTAGCTCCTGTATTAAACTCCAGAGCTTCACTCCCTATTCTGCTGGTGTCTCCAAACCAGTGTGCCTCTAGCTTTTGCAAAACTGTAACTCCCAGCATGCAGCTGTCTGGGCATGCTGGGAATGGTGATTTTGCAGCAGGTAGAGGCACTATTACAGTAAGTCTTCACTAATCGGTCATCTTCTCTAAAATCTCTACAGTCAATCCTAAATGCAGTAGACAGACTCTTCTTCCTCTACAGCTGCTACACTGATGCTTTCCCTTCTCATATCTCTGCACTGGTTTCTCATTCAATTCAGAATGCAATATAAACACCTATTGCCCACCCACAAAGCTCTTCACAGTGCTGCATCTCCTTACATCTCCTCCCTAACCTCTGTCTACCACCCTACCCGTGCTCTACATTCTGCCAATGCCCTACAACTAACATCCCTCACAATCCAGACCTCTCACTTCTGTTCAGTGGTGTTGCTAGGGTTGGTGTCACCCGATGCGGTAGAAATTGGTGTTACCCCTGCCCTACCCCCCTCCCCGTAGTTTTTTTTTAGCCTGTTGTGATAGATGCCAGTGGTGTAGCACGGCTGTATAATAATCAAATATACCACAGAATAGGACAGTGCTAGAAAAAAGTTTTTACCATTTAAAACTACAGCTCCCGGTGTGACTTTAGCAGTGGTAGGGTTATGCTGGGAGTTGTTGTTTCACCCATCATAACTGCAGAACTTACAAGTAACTCCAGCTCTGATGGGACAGTCAGGCAGAATACACATTGAGATCAGGGACTACAGGTGACGTCTTCTCTATAGTCTTGTCTTATTTAATTCAGTTGGAACATACAGCAGTAACTTGTTCTAACTAAATCTTCTCTCTATGGAACTTAATGCCCAGTGGCTCCTCACCCTGTACCCTTTAAATATAATACTACCACACACTGTAACCTATGAATATACTACCACACACTGTACCTTTTAAATATATTACTACCACACACTGCACAATATAAACCTGTCACACATTGTACACTATTAATACAATACTACCACACTGCACTCTGAATATAGTACTATCACACACTGCACCCTTTAAATATAATCTTGTTTTACAGTGTACCCTCTGAATACAATACTGCAACATATTGTGGCCCATAAAAACCATAACACCCCAGAATTTCTTTATAATATACACCATACCTCTGAAATTCAAAACACGCTGTGCCCCTCACATATAGTAATAATGCCACCCCTGTGCCCCTACATATAAAATATAAAGCCCCTCCTGTGCCCCTACATATAAAATATAATGCCTCATCCTGTGCCCCCTACATAATAATAATGCCCCCATCCTTTCCCCCTACATAACCACAATGACCATCATGTGCCCCTCACATATAAAATGTCCCGTCATGTGCCCCTTACATATAATGCCTCCTGTCATATGTCCCTCACATATAATGCCCCCGTACTGTGCCCCTCACATTTAATGCCCTGTCCTGTTCCACTCACATATAATGTCCTCCAAGTTGTAATAATGCCCCCTGTGCCATAGTGCCCTAAACATAGAAAAAAAACATCAATTATGCTCACCTAATCCACGTTCCCACGAGCAGCTCTCCTCCTCTCTTCATGCTCGCAGCGTGAGCCGCGAGGACGGGACCTCGAGCTGGCGCGATGACGTCACTTCATTGCGCCAGCCTGCTGGGGATCGCGCCTCTGTGGCTCACAGTCTGCGAGCATGAAGTGCTTACAGCGTGTGAGAGTGAATGGTGGATCGGGAGCAGACAGCTCCCACTCCACCATTCTAGTGTACTACCTCTGCAGACACAGTAAAGCGTTGCTGGGGTGACACCATCGCAGGATAACTTCCGACTTGGTGGGGTCACCCCCACTTGGGGGTGTCATCCAGTGCAGCCCGCAATCCCCACACACCCTAGAAACGCCACTGCTTCTGTTTCCAATACTTTACTTGGACTGAATCAGTTCACTGGAATATCGGAAAATCAGACTTATTCCCAATAATTGTCATGTTTTAAGCAGTCTGTCAGATTTCTTCTTTAGTCACTCCATGTGTTATTTATCATATGCCTTCATGCACTTCTGCCTGTTACCTGACATTGACTGATGACTGGTTTACCCTCCTTCACTTGCACTATCCTATTTAAAAAAGATGGTTGGATCATTGTCAAAAAAAAAAAATCTGCCTTTTTGTTTCAACCCCTTTCTAAAAACAAAGTAAGCTCTTGAAAGAAGGGCCCTCACTCCTTAAGTGTGATTTGATGATTAATATGTATTTTTTAATGTTCGATTTTTGTATATATATGTACTCTCAAATATTGCAAAGTGCTGAGGAATATGTTGGCGTTATACAAATATTATTATGCATATGTGTTAGGATGTTATTTGCCTATAAAGTCACAATAGTCTATTTAAATAACAACAGTAATATTAGCTTTCTAAAAAATTATTTAGTGAAGGTTTCTGATTACTTACTTGTGCTATGTTTTTTCAATTGTATAGGTCAGTATGTACTTCATATTAGGTACATACAGTCATGGCTGTAAATGTTGGCACCCCTGAAATGTTTCTAGAAAATGAAGTCTTTCTCACAGAAAAGGATTGCAGTAACACATGTTTTGCTATACACATGTTTATTCCCTTTGTGTGTATTGGAACTAAGCCAAAAAATGGAGAGTAAAAAAAAGCAAATTGGACATAATGTCACACCAAACTCCAAAAATGGGCTGGACAAAATTATTGGCACCCTTTCAACATTTTGGAAAAATAAGATTGTTTCAAGCATGTGATGCTCCTTTAAACTCACCTGAGGCAAGTAACAGGTGTGGGCAACATAAAAATCACACCTGAAAGCAGATAAAAAGGAGAGAAGTTCACCTAGCCTTTGCATTGTGTCACTCACATTGTGCCACTCTAAGCATGGACAACAGAAAGAGGAAAAGAGAACTGTCTTGATGTTTTTCCACAATTTTGGTTCTCAAGTCCTCAATCTCAAGGTTACAAGTCCATCCCCAGAGATCTAGTTTTGTCTTTGTCCACAGTGCGCAACATTATTAAGAAGTTTGCAACCCACGGCACTGTAGCTAATCTCCCTTGGCGTGGAAAGAAGAGAAAAATTGATGAAAGGTGTCAACACAATATAGTCCGGATGGTGGATAAGCATCCCCAAACAAGTTCCAAAGATATTCAAGCTGTCCTGCAGGCTCAGGGAGCATCGGCGCTAACTATCTGTCGACATTTAAATTAAATAGCAGGAGACCCAGGAGGATCCCACTGCTGACACAGAGACATAAACAAGCAAGAAGACTACATTTTGCCCAAATGTACTTGAGTAAGCCAAAATCCTTCTGGGAAAACATCTTGTGGACAGATGAGACCAAGATAGAGCTTTTTGGTAAAGCACATCATTCTACTGTTTACCGAAAACAGAATGAGGCCTGCAAAGAAAAGAACACAGTACCTACAGTGAAATATGGTGGAGGTTCAATTATGTTTTAAGGTTGTTTTGCTGCCTCTGGCACTGGGTGCCTTGAATGTGTGCGAAGCATCATGAAATCTGAGGATTACCAACAGATTTTGGGTCGCACTGTACAACCCAGTGTCAGAAAGCTGTGTTTGCGTTCAAGATCTCGGGTCTTCCAGCAGGACAATGACCCCAAACATACGTCAAAAAGCACCCAGAAACAAATAGCAACAAAGCACTGGAGAGTTCTGAAGTGGGCAGCAATGAGTCCAGAGCTAAATCCCATTGAACAAGGTTGTCAGATCTTAAAATTGATGTTGGGAAAAGATGCAATTTCAGAGGTGCCAACATTTACAGCCATGACTGTATTATTAAAGGTAGGGTTACACGTAACAAATCTGTAGCATATTGTGTGGCCCTATAGTGTGCCTGTCTGCTAGTAAAGCACACAACACACATGAAATTGTGTTTTTAGTACATAAGTATTATTTTGTTAACTTTTTATTTTAGGGAAATTCTTGTAAACCTTACACAGAAAAATGGTCATTTGTTCACTGAAGATCAGACTGGTGAATTTTCAGCTAGATGCTCTCGTTTTTGTCAGATCACTAAAAAGTTGTCCTTAAGAAGGCTCAGAATGATAGACAAAAAACTATAATAAAAAACTGGTTGGATAAAAGCTTCTACTCTGAAACATTATTTAAACCCCTTCCCTCTTTGGCGATTTTTTATTTTTGCACTTTTTAGAAGGCGAGGAGGAAAAAACAAAACCCTCAATTTTCCACCTAAAAATCCATATGAGGGCTTGTTCTTTGTGCCAACAAATTTACTTTGTAAAAAATTATTATTGGGGCAAAATTGAAAAAAAAAAAAAAAAGGCCATTTTGTACTTTTTAGTGGCTTCCGTTTCTACGCAATGCAGTTTTCGGTAAAAATTGCACCTTATATTTATTCTGTAGGTCCATACAGTTGCAAGGATACCCAATTTATATAGCTTAAATTTTATTTTACTACAAAAAAAAAAAAAAATTATAACTACATGAACCAAAATTTATACGTAAAAATTGCCCTCTTCTGACCCCGATAACTTTTTTATTTTTCTGTATAAGGGGCGGTATAAGGATTCAATTTATATATTTATACTCAATATGTTTACTTTCTGTTTCAATATGTTTATTGAGTTTACAAGGTAACAAGATACATAACATGAGGTATGCAGATAGGTATATGAAAAAGGATAATACGTACAGAGTCAATCAATGAAGAGTAATCATAATGGAATACCGATGAACACTATAGTTTATACAAGGCATAACATAGGTTCTCTTCCAGATTCGTGTAACTATGTAGGCATACCAGAACCTAAACATCTGGCGAACATGAGAAGAAAACATGGATAGGGAGGGAAAGGGGAGAGAAAGGGATGGAAAGAGGATATAGGCACTTTATTATGAGCTAAGATGGCTAGCAATATCTAGGTACATCATAAATAACCTAACTACAGAGTCCCTGGTAGGTAGCCCGGGAAGGGCCAGGAGTGCCATAGTTTGATGCTGGCACCCAGGCTGCAATTGTTATACGCCATTGCGTGTTCACTAAGGAAGGATTGGTGGAGTAAGGCAAGCAGTTCTCCCATGGAAGGGGTAGTGGTCGATTTCCAATGTCGTGTTATGACAAGTTTAGCAGAGACAAGAATTTTGCAGAAAAGGGGTCTAAAGGAGGGAGGAAAGTCATGGATACCTATCAATAGTAGGGCCAAGGCAGGGGTCATAGAGACCTGTAAGCCTGATACAGTGCGAATAATTACTTCTATTTCCCCCCAAAATGTGTGTATTAGGGGGCACTCCCACAGGATGTGTAGAAGGGTACCCCAATGTCCGCAGGACCTCCAGCACAAGGGTGAGGCGTCCGTGTAGATGAGGTGTAGTCTGTCAGGTACCAGCGGAGTCTCGTTTTTATAGCTGCCTCTAGATGAGAAACACACGGAAGGGCCCTCCTAACACACCGGAAAGATTTCTTCCAGTCTTCCTCCGAGATATTAATGTGTAAGACCTCGCTCCATTTCTTGAGTGAGGCGCAGGCGGGCAGGGGGGTGGTAGGGCTGAGAGCATCATAAATTACCCTTAGACCTCTTTGCCGTGTACCCAACAAGCGATATACCGTCGGATCATAGACCCAGACGAAAGAGGCCTTCCCCTGTAGAAAATGTCTAATTTGGAGAAATTTTAAGAAATCTCGGTTATCTAAACTATAGGACATTTTTAAGGCCTCAAAGGAGCGTAAGGACCCCTTGTTGTACAGTAACGAAATAGTATTAAGCCCCAGTGACATCCAACGTGATACATCTAAGCCTGTAATCGCTAAATGAAGTACGGCAAGAGGGGTAGATGGTGGCCACGCATCCTGTGGGTGTAGAGCTGAGGAGTGTAGGGAGTCCCAGCAGCACAGACCTGCAAGCATCACAGGGGATAATGTCTGGGGATAGGTAAGGCCCCAAGTGTGCAAGAACAGCAAAGTGCGAGTGTCCACAGGTCTGCTCCAATGAGTCTCTATATTTAACCAGGGGGAGGATGTGTCAGTTGCCCAATATGAGCGTATCTGGCTGGCTAGGGTCGCAATATAATAGTTGTGAATATTAGGGAGACCCAGGCCCCCATGGTCCCTGTGTTGCATCATGATGTGTCGTGCAATTCTAGGCCGTTTATGATTCCATACATATAAGGAGATAAGTGACTGCATCTTGGCAAAGAAATGTTTGGGAATGGAAATAGGAAGGTTTCTAAAGAGATAAAGCAGCCTGGGTAACAGCAGCATCTTAAACGAGGCTATCCTGCCTAGCCATGATATCTCCACTCTACCCATTCTGTCCATATCCAACTTGCACGATTGAAGAAACGGAACATAATTGCAAGTGTATAGGTCAGCAAAACTAGGTGTAAGTTTCAGTCCCAAGTAAGAGACATAATCAGTCCTCCAGTCAAAAGGGTAGGCAGATTGTAACTGGAAGGTTGTTGCTATAGACAGATTCATAGGTAATACCTGCGATTTGGACATATTGAGTTTATAATACGAAACGGTACTGAAATCTTCAATAACAGAGATGGAACCCGCCAAGGACCCAACTGGGTTCGCGAGGGTTAGTATAATATCATCCGCGTATAATGATAATAGGTGGGAGCGGGAACCGATCTCAATACCATGGATAGCAGACGAATTCTTCAGCATGAGAGCCAACGGCTCCATACAGAGAATGAATATTAGGGGGGACAGTGGGCAGCCCTGGCGAGTTCCATTCGTGATATCGAAATCAGTAGACAAAGCACCGTTCACAAACACCCTTGCATGGGGGGCAGAATATAAGGCTTTAATCGCAAGTAAGATGGGGCCAGTAAAACCCATGCCCTGGAGCACCGAAAAGGCATATCCCCAGTGAATGCGGTCAAACGCCTTCTCGGCGTCCAGGGCCAGAAAAACAGATGGAATACCCTCAGACTCCACATGGTGAAGGAGATTCAAGACTCTCCTAGTGTTCTCGTATGATTGCCTACCTTGTACAAATCCCACTTGGTCGGCTGATATCAAATGTGGGAGCAAGGGGGCTAGTCTATTGGATAGTAATTTAGCATATATTTTTAAATCTATATTTAATAGGGAAATGGGCCTAAAGTTACAGGGTCTATCCGGCGGCTTCCCCGCTTTAGGTAGGGCCACTATAATTGCTTCTTGGTTCTCTCTAGGGGTAGCTCCAGTGGCCATTACATCCATAAGAAAGGTCAGGAGGTGGGGAGAAAGAATCTCAAAGAACTCTTTATAATAACCAGCCGTAAGTCCGTCTGGACCCGGGGATTTCCCTACGGGGAGGGATTTTATGACTATATTAAGTTCGGCCATGGAGAGGGGAGCATTCAGGGTCTCTAATTGGGAGGGAGAGAGGTTTGGCAATGAAGTATGTGACAAGAAGGCGTCTATGTCCGACTGGGTGGGTTGGTGGGTCAGTGGGTCGGTGGCCAGATTGTATAATTCTGAGTAAAAGGACATGAAGCCATCAGCAATGTGTTTCGGATGAAGGATTTTATGGGGGGGGGTTACCGCTCCATACAAACGGAATCTTAGACTTCACATGTTTATCCTTCAGGCGAGAGGCTAGTAACTTCCCCGTTTTATTATTAAATGCATAATAATGTGCTTATAATTTCTGGGATTTTCTAGCGTAGTCATCATAAAAAAGCTGTTGGATTTTGTTGCGTACCACCCGTATCTGTTTGTGTAATCGGGAGGAAGGGTGCTTCATGTTGTCTGACATTAAGGTATCTTGTTCTGCAAGCAGAGATGTCAATTGGCCCATGCGTTGTTTCTCAACTATGTGCCCCCATTTGATAAACGAGCCCCTGATAACAGCCTTATGGGCGTTCCACAATGTTGAGGGGGATATGTCCGGGGACGAGTTAATAGAGAAATAAGAGGACAGATCTGCCAGTAATTCGACTCTATATGTGGGATGTTTGAGTAAAAATTCGTTGGATCTCCACAGATAAGCATTGGAAGGTGCTACCCGTTCCTGTATGTCAAGAGTGATCGGTCTATGGTCCGACCATTTAAGATGGCCAATCGTGGAGGTCTTGTGGGAGTCTAGGAGGGATTTGTCCACTAGGATCATATCTATTCTAGAATAGTTGTTGGTAACCTGGGAGTGAAATGAATAATCCCGTTCATTAGCGTGATAAATGCGCCAAATGTCAAACATGTCTTCCTGGAGGAAAAGGGAATGCAGTGAGACCGGTCTAAGTCTATCTGGGTTAGAGAGATCTACTGTTTGGTCAGCTACTGCGTTAAAATCCCCCAATAGTAAAACACTTCCCTGTTGGTATTTGTGTAAGATACGGAAAATTTTCCTAGTAAACACCATTTGTCTCCTAGTAGGGGCATAAATGGACATAATGGTGTAAGTCACATTGTTTATATTACACACTATCAAAACGTACCGTCCCATTCTGTCTGAAACAACCTGAGTAAGCTGAAACGCCACCGAGTTGCGGATGGTAAGCAGAACCCCCCTAGATTTTGACCCAAAGTGAGAGTGAAAGATGTGGGGAAACATAGGGTGTTGTACTCAGTGTGCGTCAGTCGCTAAGAGGTGCGTCTCCTGTACAGCAAAAACATCGCAAGCTAGGGATTTAGCCTCTGCCCATAGATAAGATCTCTTGCGGGGGGAGTTTAGACCATTCACATTCAGGGAAGCAAACTTAAGTACCATATTTACAGTTCAATATGCAGTAGAAGAGAGTCTCTGATGAAGCAGTAGTCAACGGGAGCTCCAGGTTGGGTGTCAAAGTTTTGCCTTTCGTCGCACAGCACCTAGAAAAGACAGGTGGGGAGGGAAGGGGGAGGGAAGACAAAACAAGGGAAAACAAAGAAAAACCAGGAACAAAGGATTCCCAAAAGTCCAGGGAACCGAGAAGGTCCAGAATGTGGTGAGTAATATTCTTCACAGCAAAACGGGGTAGAAGAGTCACTTGTAGAATGCAGAGGAGCGAGCACATCAAGATGCGCACTAGTTCAAGTATGCCCCTCTCTGCGATGGGAAACCACCTTCCAATCTGACTGTAAACGAGAAGGTGAGGAGGAACGTTCACTGGGGGGTAGATGCACTTCCACCCCCCATGTCGAGAGTAGACGGGCTCCGTCTTGAGGAGACTTGATGACATGCAGACGGTCGTTTTTATGGATGAGGAGACGCATTGGGAAGCCCCACTTGTACATAATCTGGTGGTCCCGGAGGGCAGCCGTGATGGGGGCCAGGCTTCTGCGAGTTTGCAGGGTGACAGCCGACAGGTCAGTATACAGGGAGACCATGCAATATTCTTCTGGGATTGCATCTCTTTGCCTCGACTTGGCCATCAGTGCCTCTTTTATGTGGTAAAAATGCACTCTAACTAGTACGTCCCGGGGGACATCCTCTGCCAAATGTTGTGGTCGAGGCACCCTGTGGGCCCTATCCAGGAGGAGATCCTTTTGTGAGGTATCTGGCAGCAGAGCAGACATAAGTCCGTACAGGTAAGAGGTCAGATCTTTAGTCGCCACATCTTCTGGTATGCCCCTGAATTTAATATTATTGCGCCTTGACCTATCCTCTAGATCAGCGATTTTGCTCCTCATGTCTTGAACCTCCGACTCCAGATCATAGTGAACGTCTATGAGGTCATTATGGGATTGAGCGAATTCCGCCATTTTCTGCTCTGTATGTTCAATGCGATTTTCCGCTTCGCCTATGGCCAATCGTATCGGGGCCAATGATTGTTGCACAGTAGCAGATAAAGTGGAGGTGAGCGCCAGGAGCATGTTTTTTAAAGTGACCTCAGTGACAGGGACATCTGCAGCAGGGAAATCAGTGAAGAACTGCGTATTCACAGGGTCGGAAGGAAGAGATCCCTCTGTCAGGTCCCCACCAGCAGCTGGAGACATGCGGGGCCTTTGCTTCAGAGGACTAGCAGAAGCCGGGGAAGGAGGCAGGGAAGAGGACTGCAGCGGTGCATACCTTGAGGATGCGGCCTCCGGAGGCCGGTGGATGAGCTGCTCCAACGCCGTGGTAAGTCCCAGAGTGTCCCAATTAGAAGCGGGTGACGGAGGCAGTGAAATGCTGCGGCGTTGCAATCCCTTGGACAGAGCCGGAGTGGGGTGAGAGGCTTCGCTATTGTTGCCGCGCGGTCCCCGAGAAGACTGGCCGGCGCCATCTTGGGAGCTGCGGCTGCTCGGGGTCGTATAGAAGTCGGTAAGTTTTTTCGGCTTCCCGAAGTTCCTGTTCCTCCTGCGAGTCGACATATTGAGCTGTGCCGTTCAGACAGCAGCTGGAAGGGGTTGTGAGGAGAATAGGCAGCTATAACTCGGGGTAAGATGCTGAGTAAGTCTGTGTGCCGGAGCTCAGAGATCAAGCGTCCATTTCCCTCTGCAGCCAAGCCACGCCCCCCAATATGTTTACTTTCATTTATTTACAAGTGGCGATCAAGTTTGATCGCCACGTCTAAAGGGTCCACCATTAGCTGTGGGTCCTGGTTGCATATAGCAACTGGGACCCACTGGGGATGATGCACTCTCACCTTTTGAGCGCGCCCTATACCTCGGGATCCGCAGATGGACGTTAATGAACATCCATTTGCGGCAAGGGGTTAAACTTTTTGGCACCATTTATAAACAAATAGAAATCCTGAGGATAAGAATCAGTATTTCATTATCTAAAGGTGGTTATTGTATGACTAACATAAAGCCTAGTTGATATAAACATAATTTTTAAGCGGTAACTACTGTAAATATCTGTAGGTGTTTTCATGATGGACCAACATGTATAAAGTTTAATTTCTAGTGTCTGGAACAATAATGGAAATGAGTGTAAAAAAAATAAAATAAAAAATACAATAAAAAAAACAAAACGATGAGAATTATATCTGGTTTCTCTGTATAGGTGTTTCTGGGGCATCAAATGCTACCTGACAGTTGCTACTTAAATATTTTATTTAAAAATGTATATTATGTGTGTATATGCAACTATTTTTTACAAAGTCCTTAATTTAAAATCTTGACTAATTTTTTTATTTTCTTTAGCTGTAGGCACTCTGTGTACTTTTGTATGATGTTTTCGTATGGTGCTGTATTGCAGCTGCACAGTTTGATTTAAGCTACGGCTCCACTTTGACTTGTAAAGCAAATTTCTATTTTTTTCAGCTGCAATCTAGATAAATAATTTGTATAAAAGACACACAGCTTTAGTGTAACTGAAGGTAACAGTTTTGCTAGATTATGTATATTTCAATAGTGTGCATTTTGTGTAATTACTGTTGCTTTTATAACACCAACATTATCTGCAATGTTGCAGAGAGACTGTCAGCATTAACATCAGTCTCTGACCCTATCGGGGCTCAAACTCCATTTCCCATCTAGGATAGACACAAGGGTAAATTTCAGAGAAAGCCTATTAACCTTGGCAGTATATACTTCGGTAGTAGGAGGAAACAAACAAAGGAGAATAAATGCAACATGCAAACTCTAGAATTGGATTAAATACCAGGACCCCAGGCACTAGTGCTAACCACTGAGCTACCATGCCATTATTTTAGTTTTTTTTATCTATCAAGTACTTGGATAAAGAAACGGCAAGTGAACATGGAGAAATACAAATTGCATTTTATTCTTCAATATAGATATGCTAACCATACAAAGTTCATAAAAATACTCTTTTTGCTACAGTAGTAAAACATGTTGATCCTTAGATGCCGAATATAACATTATCACTTTAAAGTTTTTATGGCATTGTATTGGCTGTCTAGATTCTTTGCTAAAATAAATGCACATTAAACTTTTTTTTTATAGGAAAGAGCTAAAATGAGAAATGCATATTTATGACAATTAAGGTACAAAATGTAAAAGCCTTCACAGGCGCTACCAAAACACAACATACACACACTAAATATGTCTGTGAAACTTAAAATAACGTAGTGTTAAAGGAGTTTGCATTCAAACCACAACTTCATATTATACTTTGTATAAACCATGCAAACATGATTAATATTGTGTAAGACTAAAGAAAACACAACACATGCATTAAAGCACTTGCAATAAAAGCACCCTTTGCATTACTGTACATTCGTTACCATTTTGACAGATACACCTTAAAAAAAAAGCCATAAACTAAACAGTATGAGCAGATAAATTATTAGTCATTGACACTAACTAAGCTTCTATATTAAGCAATTTCATAATGATAAGAGTATATAATAAAGATAAACCTAAGACTGGCAAATTTTAATAATTTATATAAATCAGGTTCATTCTTGACCTCTTTATTGAAATTTGTAACATACTGCATAATGCATAAGACAAATCCCTGCTGCCTGACCCATACAGAGTCCATCATAGAGGATTCAGATAAAACAAA